>NC_081409.1:324645154-325845154 GCF_030272615.1 Cryptomeria japonica
TTATCCACCATTTTCATGGCGGCTGATAACCCATCACGCGTTATCACCATTTGACAGACTTCGCACATTCCCGAGGTAGATAGGAATAGTCTTCTTCATGCAAGATCTTTCACGCACACAGAGCTTACGTGGCAACATGATCGTCCTCCATCATACTGCTAACTCATCACACAAAGATCATCGATTGAGTCACATAGACTTGAGATACTCCAACCGGAAACCCCGAAGTGGAAGCTGCCTTACCAACCGGTAGTCATACAGTGCTTCTATGTGTCAGTTCCCATAACTGCATGCCGGTTCACTTTGAACAAATGTGCCGCTTCACTTTGGCATATACCGGTTCACACATATGCCGGTATCTCTTTCTTCACTTATCTCATGTGCGAGTTCACACTATGTCTCATATTGACATCAATGACAACATACAATATCATTATGTCTTCATGCCAGTTTACATAAGCTGGTTCATATAATGCTCATGCCGATTCACATAATGCCAACATGATCAAAAACAAAGTTAGGGTATCATATATATAGCCTTCTCTTTCCTCATTGGAAGGACCCCAATTCCTAGAAATTGAGGGAGCCTCTTGTGAAGTGAAAGTACAAGTTATGTAAAGTCTTCAATAAATAAATCAAGCATTCAACAAGTCTACATCAACCATTTTTCATCATCAATTGGAACTTTGAAGATATTGAAGAATAATGAGATCACCGACTATTGATTTGCTTGTACCTCTCCCTTAGGGTTTGGTATGGTTTCATATTATTTTCATATCTTTATATAAGTTCCACAACATTCATTTTCAGATCTACATTATTGCTTTAGATCCATTATTGCATTTTTGATTTGAAGCATTCTCTTTGACATTATGTTAATTTAGGGTTTATACTCAAAGCATAGGGTGGAACTCTAATTCTTGCATTCTAGCTCATTTAGGATCTTGTAAAAAAATAAGATTCTAACACACACACATTTCAATACATTATCGACTATTTGTGGAGGTGGAACCACCAAAACAAGGGGTTGGACTAAGGTAAAACACTATATAGCCACCCAAACACCATTTTTCAAGTTACAGGTGCAGGTACAGAGATCCAATGGAGCTGTGAACTTTCAAAAAGTCACAAATTGTAGGCACAATCTCAGACCCATAAACAAGACCCAAATCCTTGGGACTAGGGCACTCAACACCCTAGTCCTCTACGTTTTTGAGTATTATGTGGCAGTTTAGTAGTTCAGGGTCCCAGTCAGCAGATTCCAGAAGTACAAATCAGTTCAACAACAAGGATCAGAGTTCCCAGTGCCCTACTCCAGCTCAATAGGCTCAGATTTTGATACCAGATGCACATTAGAATTTCCACTTTAGTTATGTACTTTATACCTCAACTTTAGTCCTCATTATCTTTGTTATTTTAATTTATTTCAACATTTTGTCCATCTCCTTAGCTTAGTTTATCATTACTACACATTTAGCTCACTTCCCTTTCACAACAAGAAATGAATAGAAACCCTAAGAGTATTTCTTGACTCTCTTTTACAAGAGTTAGTCAAAGTGAATCACTTCCTTAAGAGCTTTCGTATTCCAATGTATGGAGAAAAGTGGGGTTAGGTCCTAAACTACTCGATCCCATTTTTCACCATCATAGTTTGGTGAACCCTACGTGAATCCAAACTTCTTAGATCTATATTTTATGATTAGATCTTGTTATTGCATGTTTCTTTTCTATCAAAAACATAAAAATCTCAAAAATATTGTTATATGCATTTTCATTTCTTAAACATATACCTCATGCACTTTTATGTTTGCACTTAGTTAATCACATAACTGCTTCATTGCATAGGCATTTAGTTTACTTTCTTTTCTTGCATTATTTCTTTCATTACATCTTGTTAAAAAAAGGGAAAAAAGGAAATTTTCAAATATTTTCATGCTATTTTTTGGGGGGGGAACTGCCTCAAACCTTATTCCATGTTGTCAATTCTAGGATGATATGTCGGCCTTCGGCCGACTTGTATTTGCATCATGATAGTTTCTTAGACCTTCTTATGACTCTTCACCCCTCCCCTAAAGATCCTATTAAGGACATTTTGAGGCAAGAGGATGATTTCAATAACATATGTATTAATGCTCTCCCTTCTAAAGGTGAAGCATTAATAAATAATGTTATTCCCTCTCCCAAAATTATCTCTACCCATGAGGACACCATAGTGCAAGGAGATATTTCTAACACTTCTCTCAATGGTCTCCCTATATGGTATGAACCATTAGATGATGGTGTTGACTATTATCTTAATTTCCCCCTCCCCTATGAGAGTAGCTTGGTCAAAGAAAATGATATTATGATAAAAGAGGGTGATATGATTGACAATTCCCTTATAACACCTCACCTTCTATTCATTTCAATCATTTTCTCTAAAGATGAAGTGTTTTCCTCTCCCCAACTTAGCTCTACTCATGAGGATACCCTAGTTCAAGAAGAGCTTGTTAATATTTCTTCAAAGATCTCCCTCCCAAGGATGAAGCTTTGAATAGTGATGTTGATCCTTCTCCTAGAGAGTACCTCTCCCATGTAGATCCTTTGGTGATAGAGGATGATATGATGTCTATCTTTCCTACCAACACTACACCTTCTTTCAATACTTTTCCTTCTAGGGATGAAACATTAATGACTAGTGGTAATCCCTCTCCCAACATTGATCCTATTCATGATAACTTTTTTGTGCAAGAAGAGACTATCAAAAATTCTTTAAATAATTCTTATCATACGAATGATGTTGATCCTTCTCCTAAAATTCATACCCCTTGTAAGGATACTTTGGAAGAAGAGAATGTTATTTGGTTTTACGGGCTCAATATTATTATCAATCCCCTCTACAAGGATGTCCCTTTCATTCAATCTAAACAAAATCATACTCATGAAGAAATGTTTAAGGTTGATAATCCTCTTTATGAACCAGTTGATGATTTAAGCTTTATTAGACCTTCCTCACATGTTCCCAAACCATATTCAATCAATACGATACATGTAAATGGTTATGAAACACCTAATAAACCCTTCTTCACAGTTCAAGGTGCTAGTCCTTTTCCAAATTCTCAACCTCTTAACAAGCCTCTATATATGGTTCAAGGTGGTTATAGTAATTATTCTTTTTGCACTCCTAACAAACCAGTTATTACAGTGAAAGGAGGTTATCCTCCTAAGAGCCCTTATGAGTATGCTAAACAAATCACCCGAGAGAGTTACAATTTAGTTTCCCACACATATAATACGTGAAACAATAGGCAACCTAATCCTCCTCTGGTTATCCCTTCTTCAGTTTGTGCTTCTCAACCTATTCTTCCATCAATACCTTTTATCTCACAAACTCTTGGTAAGGAGTATGATCTTATTGAACAACTTAAAGCTACTCCTACCAAGATATCCCTTTGGAATTTAATTTAAACTTCATCTACACATCATGGAATGCTACAAGGTGCTTTAAATAACTTAGATGTCCCACCTACAATGACACCTAATATAATGACTTCTTTGATTGATCCTATGAATGAATCTAAAGCTCAAATTATATTTGAGTTTCCTTCCCATGAGATTCAACACCAATATGATCCTCTTATGATTATTGTCCTTATTAATGGCAATTCTATAAGAAGAACCCTTGTTGACAATGGCTCTAATCTTAATGTTTGTAGCGTTAGTCTATTACATAAGATCAAGGTGGATACATCTCTTATTAAATCAGATTCTCTTACCATCTGGGGCTTTAATAATGTTTCTAGGTCTTCTTTAGGTACTATAAGCTCTCCTATTAAGGTGAGACCTATTATTTTACCTACACCTATTCATGTCATGCCTGATAAGCTTACATACAATCTTCTCTTAGGACGACCTTAGCTTCATAGTATGCAAGTTTTCCCTTCTACTTTGTACATTGATACCAATTTACAAGCTTGTTTGGAAAATTCATGTTTAAATCTTCTTCAACTACTTATAATTCTTCTTTAAATAGTCCTACATCTGTAAGTATGCCTACTTCTTCTAGTACTCCTAATTCTTCTTCCACTCAAATCGAATCACCATCTTCTCCCAAAAATACTTCATTTGAGGAAGTACTCTTCAGTGATGATTGGGGATCTTTAGACTTTACACCTTCTTTTGTAGGAGAATATAAAGTCCCTCCGAGAGAAGCTAATATTAAAAAGGAGAAAGACATGGATGAATCTAAAAAGAAACCCACTTTGTCTAAACAACTAAGTAACAATTTTGTGGCTGCTTCTAATTCAAACAATTATTCAACATCTTCTTCTAATTCATCTAATTATAATATTGAGACCTATGAGGCACCACCATCTCTTTCTAATATGGCATCTCTTTATGGTCTGGGTTTTCACATCTTAGCTAAGAGTGGATATGGAAATGGTTGTGGTGCAAATAAATAAGGGATTAAGGTTCCTTTAAAACATAACATACGTGAAACCTCATTTCTACTTGGATATAATCCCTCAAATCCCACCAATGCATATAAAAAACCATCTCTCAATGTGAATGCTATATTTAGTAGTGATGACGACTTCATCTCAATTAGATCATCCTCTACATCTCTCAACACTCATCCCACTGATAAGGAAATTATGGTGATTGAAAAGTCTCTTTATGAATCTCCTCAAGAGATTTCCACTACCACTTATGAGAATTTATCTTCTATTTATTCTAATATCTTCTTTTCTATAAATGAGGCCTTAATGAATTATACTTGTCCCTCTCTTAAGTTTTCCACTATGTATGAGAAAATTTATGTGCAAGAGGAACATGACTTAGTGGCCTATTCTTCTACTAGAGACTACTTTCTTGATCAATACATTTCAATATTCATTATCTTATACATGTTTTTGCTTTCATTGATTGTAGAGAATTTAACATGTCATATTCAACTTCTTCATCCAATCTGTCATATAATTAAATAACATTAGTGGCTATTATGTTGCTCTTCACCATGTGACATTGGTAGCCTACCTATTGGAAGCTCATTGTCATTCATGATAGTACAATTTGACATGCAATCATACTTTGAGAGCAACATAATAGCCCATTTTTGTCCCATCTCTTGTCTCTATGTATGGGAGAAAGAATCATTTCAAACATCTCCCCTTCTTAAGATTAAACTTTCCGTTTGTGAAGTAGTGTCTTCTATAAGGATCTCTTATTGATTGTGGAGGTTTATATCCCTGTCGGGGGATCTCATTCCACTTATTGGAACAAGTATCCCTAATGAGGATATTGAGTACATATCCTTACTTGGGACCTATTCCCTGGTGTGGAAGTCTATAATCATTCATAAAACTCTTTTCTTCATTCAGTGGTATCTTTTATAATGAACCCTTTTATGTTGTGGATATTCTTATCCTTGATGAGGGTCTCTTTCCTTCATAAATGATCCTTCTTTCTCTATACTTGGGGGGGAAAGAATGGTATTTAAATCTTCTATCTTTTTCCAATGATTCACCTTTCCTTTGTTGTGTTGCATTTTTCATTTGATGTCATTTCTTGCATAGAATATGTGTGTTCCTTGTTTAGGACATATTCTTTGTTTGAAATGATAAATTCTTCGTGAACAATCTCTCCTTAGTGAAAGTATGTAATCCTTCATTAAGAATCCTTTTTTCCTAAACATTGGAGAAGGTGGGTGTTCTATTTTCCTTCTCCTCTTTTTAAGATGTTATCTTTATCAAAGATCCCTGCTATTCTCGAAGGTAGATGTCTTTGCATAATGATCTCTTCCTCCTTTTATCTATAAAAGAGATCCCTAACTTGTCATTTATTAAGAGGTAATTCTTTTCCAAACCCTAATTTTGCATTTTCTGCTTAATCTTTCATCTTTTGTTAGAGAGCTCCAATTCTCACACTCTTGGTTGTGTTGGAATTGTGGCTTAGTTGTCTTTCTTACCAAATGATTATCCATTGGTTTTGATCTTGTATCAAACCTTGTTGTGATAATTTGTCATCAAATTTCCCTCACAATTCGATGTGGTAAACATGATACCCCGTTTCAACTCACTAATTAGCAAGCCGAAATAGGGGGGCATATAGCTACCCACAAATTTCATCATTTCCTTAGTAAGAATTTAGGTGATTTTGGGATTTTATCTAACAATGTGGTTTTGTAGGATGCGGTTCCTAACAATATACTGCAGATACTGCTGGGGGATTCATTCTACACCTTATAGATATATCCTTTTTCATGAATGTTTACTTTTATGTACTTTAGCTTGCATATGCACGTAGTGTCATATGACCGCTAAAGTGGGGACTGAATGTAACATCGTAAATTGTACACCCTTGATTGGGTGGTACAATTTAACGCTTAGGTTAGCACCCACCTTGGTGTGTTGCATTTTGCATTTAAAATTCTTTTTAGGCATTTAATTAATTAATTTAATTAAATATAAAGTCCTCTTTTATCACTCCACACATCATAAAATTGGGCCCTTAACCCTAAGTGTGCCCCTTTTTATTGTATCATTTTAATCAATTCATTGAAACCCTGATTAGGTCCTATTTCAACCTTCAAGGCCCAATTTCACATATCTAAACACCTCAAATTGTCGCACTAAGCTAGGATTGATTTTGCAATCATGATACCATGCATCCCTAAAAAATTAGGAAAAAGTCGGTTGGACTAGAGCGTGACATTTTGGTCCCAAATTTTTCTCCCTGAATTTCAGGATCATGTTTTGATGGTATTATAATGTTTGAATTCATATTTGTGTGAAAATATATCAATTCTAGGTTGGATTATGATAAAAAACAAAGTTAGGGTTTCATATATATAGCTTTTGCTTTCCTCATTGGAAGGACCCCAATTCTATACAAATTGAAGGAGCCTCTTGTGAAGTGAAAGTACAGGTTATGTGAAGTCTTCAATCAAAAAATAAAGCATTCATCAAGTCTACATCAACCATTTTTCATCATCAGTTAGAGCTTTGAAGATATTGAAGAATAATAAGGAGATCATCGACTGTTGTTTGGCTTGTACCTTTCCCTTAGGGTGCAGTCTAGTTTCATGTTATTTTCATATCTTTATATGATTTCCACAACATTCATTTTTAGATCTACATTATTTCTTTATATCCACTATTGCATTTGTGATTTGAAGCATTCTCTTTGACATTACATATGTTCATTTAGGTTTTATACTCAAAGCATATGGTAGAACTCTAATTCTTGCATTCTAGCTCATTTAGGATCTTGTAAACAAATAAGATTCTAACACACACACATTTCAATACATTATCAACTATTTGTGGAGGTAGAAATTAAGGGGTTTGACTAAGGAAAAACCCTATATAGCCACCCAAACACCATTTTTCAAGTTGCAGATGCAGGTACAGAGATTCGATGAAGTTGCAAACTTCTAAAAAGTCAAGAATTATAGGCACAATCTTAGACCCAAAAATAGGTCCTAGATCCCTAGGACTAGGACACCTAGCGCCCTAATCTAGGACTAGAGAGCCTAATGCCTTGGTCTTCTGCATTTTTGAGTATTCTGTGGCACTTCAACAATTCAGGGTCTTAGTCAATAGATTCCAGAAGTACAAATCAGTTCAACAACAAGGACCAAAGTTGCCAACGCCCTGGTCTGGCTCAATCAGGCTTAGATTCTAATACCAGGTGCACATCAAAATTTCCACTCCAGTTTTGTACTTTATACCTAAACTTTAGTCCTGATTATCTCTATTATTTCAGTTTATTTCATCATTTTGCCCATCTCCCTAGCTTATTTTATCATTACTGCACATTTAGCTCACTTCACTTTCACAACAAAAAAGGAATAGAAACCCTAAGAGTATTCTTTGACTCTCTTTTACAAGAGTTAGCCAAAGTGAATCACTTCATTAGGAGCTTTCATATTCCAATGTATGGAGGAAAGTGGGGTTAGGTCCTAAACTACCTGATCCCATTTTTCACCATCACAGACCAAAACCTAAAGAAAAAATGGAAGTAGGCCTAAACTAAGGCAAACTGAAAGAAAACCTACTCTAACTATCACACAAGGGGTAGGCTTTAGAAGAAACCTAAGGTCAAAAGTAATGTTTGAATAATTGTCCATTGATGGGAAAGGGGCATCCTCACCAGTTAATGTCCTTAGCTTAAATGTATTCTCCCCCAGAATCTCTACAATTTGGTAGGGGTCTTTCCATAGTTTGTCAAATTTATCACGATCTCCCCTTCTCTAGTGGGCTTTATCCCAATATAGCACTAGGTTGGAAATTCTTAAAGGTTTTACCTATGTTTGTCTATAAAACCATCTCTGTACTATGCCTTTGTGCTTAGCAAAATTTTCTAAAGCCATGTCTCTCTTCTCTTCTAAATTCATCAATTGTGTCAATCTCATTTGTCTTCTGTCTTCACCTTCCATG
Source organism: Cryptomeria japonica (assembly GCF_030272615.1). Lineage (NCBI taxonomy): Eukaryota > Viridiplantae > Streptophyta > Pinopsida > Cupressales > Cupressaceae > Cryptomeria > Cryptomeria japonica. The sequence continues at coordinate 324,653,575 of NC_081409.1, forward strand.
TAATCTTGAATAAATCTCAACATTGGAATTCTCAATCGTACAAGACAAACTCTTGGTCATATACCAAAAAATATGGGGATGTTCCCAATGAACTCTTGGCTCCGGTTCTATCTGTCCAAAGGGCGAATCTCAATTGATCTTTTGGATTTCTATCTAATAGTTTCTTGATCACACTTAGAAAATTCTTATTCATATATTCGGCTAACCCATTACCCTGTGGATAATAAGGGTTATACCATATTCAAAAGCCCAATTTGAAAATTTTAATGATGTAAAAACATAACCATTATCACAAACAAGAGCATGTGGACATCCAAGATTGGTTATGATGTTTTCCTCAAAAAATTTAATTACCACATCAATAGTACATAACTTCAAATCTTGAGCTTCCGACCACCGAGTACAATAATCAGTCATGGTTAGAATGTACCTGTATTGCATAGAGGAAAGTGGATTGATCATACCAATAAAATCTATACCCCACATATAAAAAGGTCTAGAATCTATCATGGGCTACAATGGAATCAATGGGTTTTTCTCTTGAAAAGAAGCTACCTAGCATGTGTGACACATCTTCAGATGTTCATGAGTATCTCAAAACAAAGTAGGCTAATAATAGCCTACTCTTAAAATCTGGTGCGTTGTAGCCGAACTTGCACCATGAATAATCCTAAATTTGTTGTGAAAATGCTCCATAATCTTTTTTTTTTGTCTTTTCCAACACATCACAAATAAATTCCTTTATGATTCCTTTGCTATAAAAATGAGCCTTGTAACATGTAGTTTTGACTCTTCAAACTCAATGCTCTCTTTTGAGCAAGGCTTATATGAGCAAGACACTTTTGGTTAAGTAAATAGTGAACAATATCTTTATACCATTCATCTGGAGTGACATCCTTGAGTGTGTAGAATTGCTAGACCAATCCAGGTCCGTCCACTACTAAAGTCTATGTTAAAGATTAACCTCTAACAAGTCTCATTGGTTGGATCCTAATGTTGTACTCTTGGATAGTAGCGACCCATTTTCCTCTCCTTTCTCCTAGTTCATTCTACATAAGGAGTGTCTTGACTGTTGCATCTAGCACTATGGTGTAAACTTTGGTCCTTAAAATATAATGCCTAAACTTCTTAACTGCGTTCACCAAAGCATAAGCCTGTTTTTATATATTTGGGTATCTTAGCTCTGCATCTTTCATTGGTGAGCTCATGAATGGTATGGGATACTCATCTTTATCTTCATTTCCTTGCATAAGGATTGCAATGCATGTATTCTCTAAAGCAAATGAATACAAGTAAAAAGGCCTTGTATAATCTAGTCTGACTAGAATGGGAGCATAAAAAATTGCAGACTCAATTTCTTCAAATGCTCTTTTAGCTTCCGTTGTCCATAACATCTTGGCTTCTTTCTTTAGCATCTCGTTTAGCGACCTCACTATCTTAGCAAATACAATGATAAAATTCCTCACAAAATTGATTTTATCGAAGAAGAACTTCAGTTCTTTCTTACTACCTAAGAAGTTAATCTTTGATATAGCTTCAATTCTTTTTAGATCGATGGAAATTCCTCTTTTTGAGATAATGTGTCCTAGCCATTTTCATTCTATGACCCCAAATATGCATTTCTTGGGATTAAGAGATATCCCATACTTTTGCATCTCTGAAATACTTTTCTTAAATCTTCAATGTGGTCTTCTCTTTTCCTTGGGAAAATTGTAATGTCATCCATGTAAATAATGATGCATTTTCCTATCAAAACTTGAAATGCAATGTCCATTTCTCTCTAGAATGTGGCTCCAACATTGATTAAGCCAAATGACATCCTTCTGTGTTCAATGTTCCCCACTTTGTGGTGAATGTTTTATTCAATCTATCTTCATATTCTACCATCACCTGGTTATATCCTGAATATCCATTCAAAAAGGACATCATTTGTGACCCATTTATAATCTGCAAGACTTTGTCTAATGACAGAAGTGGGTAGTTGTCTTTTTCTGACACTCTATTAAGATTCTGAAAATATACACAAAGCCTTATATCTTCATTCTTCTTTCTAACTGGGACCAAGTTGGTGGCCCACGTCGAGTGTCACATGGGAAAGATAATCTTGGTTGAAAGCAATTTCTTAACTTCTTGATATATGAGAGGCTCTAGCAAAGGGTTCATTGGCCTCTATCTCTGTTTGAATGGCCTTCTATATGGATTCAAGGTAATTGTATGTGTCATGATAGACATATCATTTGCCTTTAAATCATCATATCCCCATGCAATTACATCGGGAAAGTCTCTCATGTTTTTCAGTATACCTGCCTTTTCACTTGGCATGCATGCTTTCCCTATGAATACATTCTTAACCTCTTCTTCATTTCCTATATCCACTGTCTCACAAGAACCTCCTTGTGGCGCCTCTATTTTCATCTTGTCTCAATCAAATATCCTTTCTAGCTCTACCATTCCCTTGTGAATAGTTTCCGTCTTCAAATTCAGGATGCCTTCACGATCATACTCTGCTTCTTTGGCTTCCTCTTCATCAATGATCGGACTTAAGAAAATATCCGAGTTAGTCAGAAAATCCAATATATTCTTGTCATCTTCAAAAATATGGAAATTGTTATTGTCTGGTACAAATGGAATTGAGGCTAGCTCCATTGTAAACTTCTTCAATCCTTCCATGGAAATGGGTGCCAAGGAAATAGCAGCTCGTGCACGTGCATCTGTCACTTGGTTCTACGATCTATATACTAACTTGATATTGAAAGCATCAAAGCTCTCAATGAGATCCCATACCCTATTGTGGTATCTTGTCAATATTTTGTCATGGAAAACATATTGCTTTCACACTTGTCTTACTACAATTTTTGAATCTCCAAAAACACGTAAATTTCTTTCTTTCTTTTGAATGGTTAATAGTAAACCATGAACTAAGGATTCATATTTAGCGACATTGTTTGTACATGGAAACTGCAATCTGTGAGCGGCCAAATAATTCTCCCCTGATGGACTGATCAATTCAAAACTAGCTCCTAATCCTTTCTTTGATTTGGAACCATCAAATCTTAATGTCCATACTTGATCTTCATCACTTGTATCTTCTTGTTGTTGTTGCTCAATTCTATTTTTGATCTCCTCATTCGACTTGGGTGAGGCCTCCTTAATTTCTTCAAGTTTCAAAACTTCGAGCATTCTCTTGTGGATTTTATTCAAAGCTATCTTGCACATTGCACAAGAGAATTCAGAATGAGCTGCATTGTGTATCATACACCAATTACACAATAGTAACTCTTGAATGCAAGCACAGTTGCCTAGCTCAACTCCTTATTGAATGCTCTTAAATATAAATCTTCTAAAAATTTTGAACATGTCATTGTCTTCATCTGGATCATGATCACTTTCAATGACCACCTCTATTGAATTCATGATCTTTTGTTGATCTTGTTCTAACTCTAGACTTTGTAACATTAGGACCTCTACAAATTTTGGTCTATTAGTTCCTATATCCATTTCTAGGAATATAATCTCATCATTTTCCTTGTATTTGGTTATCTTCAATCTCAATCTTGGGGTGTTATCAATCTTGATCTGGTTGGGTACACCTCTCCAAGGCAACCACGTGTGGGAAAAGTCTGTCGAAAAGTATCCATTTAATCTCCTTGACCAGTCTTGGCTGAGAAGCATGCCATATGCATCAGGAATTTCTATAATTGATATATCTATGAAGTGTTGGACCCATGGATTTTCAACCAACTGCATATGAATATTGTTAAGTTCACCGATCATAGGTACCTCTATCTTACCCAACTATGCAACTCTTTTACTTGTTTGGGTAGGAATTAGACCCAATTTATCACATATATCCTTAGGCATCACATTACCTGAAGCTTCGAAGTCTACTAGACAATTTGTGTAAGAGTTTGCTGAAAATTCTTACTGAGAATAAGAATGGTGTTGGTTCATCTTTTCCTTGATAGTAAACTACTGGCTTATCCTTATGAATTACAAATTTTCTTCTTTCTTTGAGCTTACATCTTTTTTTGGAACATTATCTTCTTTTGTTGCTACCTTCTCACTTTTAGTCACATTTGCTATGGAAGTAGCCTCACTATTTGGAAGGACTTCACCCTTGGTAGGATTTTCAGTCACAACTAGTGAATCCTTAACTTTATGTATTGTCTCTTTTGAGCAAATCTTTTCCTTCTAACATATCTTCTTTCTTTGGTGTACTTGGCCTCTTTGTGAAACCTTCATTGTTGGGTGTGCTGGATGGAACTTGAACTATGCACACCGTATTGAGAAATTGTTGATCATTTGGTTTCTCTTAAACCACATTTATGATAACCTGATGAGCATTTGTAGTACCTATTGGAATGTTTGAACTAGTTTGAGTAGTAACTCTACCTATAACATTGTCGCTTACGCCACATATCAATGTATCTTTGATCTCAGGTACCTTCATTGATTGAAATAATGGTAGGATCACGTTGATTTTCTTGAATTCTTCTAACACACACGAACTTAACCTCTTCAACTCATATTTTGGAGGTGGAACATTATTATTTATATACTCTGGTGAGTCTTATGGATAACTTGGTCTACTACTAGCATTCAGATTTGGTGGAGTAAAGAAATTGTTTGAAGGAATTGATGTAGTTAAAGGTTCTTGATTTCTCTGATTTATCTGATAAACTCTGGGTCCTAGATTTCCTAATGATTGATGAAGTGCCTCCCTCATCTCTTCAACTAGGAAACTATTGTTCAATGGTGGAAAAATGTACTCTTAATATTTAATAGGTCAATTCGCTGAAGTGGGCAGGAACTGAGAACCTTCTGTTAGCCAATTTTGGAGGAAACCTCCCATTCTGCACATACAGTAAACTTTCATCACATGTTAGAGGGAATCTAAAATCCTCAATGATCAAAGCTTGACCATATCTTGTTGTGGAAACTAATTCATAAATTTTTGTTGGAGTTCTTTCTGATGTTTCATTGTTGCGCCCTTCTTGTTGAAAAATGTTTACTACAACCTTGAACTTGGGACAATGCAACTTTGAATGTTGACTTGTGTTGTGTAATTTGCACTAGTTTAACAAAGTGGCCTTTTCAAGAAAAACTCTATCTACCAACCAAATTTCTGATGTTGGAGGATTGTCATGCAGTGACAACACATTTCCATTGTTGGGTGCAGTGCTCTACGTTCTCTTCTAGTAACCTTGATTATTGTCATGATATTCTTGGTTATTATTCTAATTATTGCTTTGATAACTTTGATTGTTGTTCTAATAACTTTGATTATATCCTTGGTAATTTCTATGCATATTGTAGAGTTGGTTGTTTTGATTTCTCAAATGAGTAACCTCTATAGACAATTTCTTTACTTGATCTATCAACTCTTTCATTTCCTCTTTCTCCTCCTATGTCCTTATGGATGTCACCACATTTTGTAAGTACACTAGGTGTGTTTGGGGAGCTTGAGAAAGAGGTTCTCTGGGGTGGAGTACCAACTGATTTGATGATTGAACTACTGGGTACATTGGTTGTGGAACCTGATACATAACTGGTGTATGTAGAGCCAAAGCTTGACTAAGGCCTTATATTTGATTTGCAACTACAGACGACTCCATATGGAGCAAGGGTCCATTGATATTATGACCCAATCCTTTACTAACTTCCATGACTTTTGCATATGCTTCGTTCAAATTTTCCAGGGTAGGATTAGTCTGCATGAACATTGTTGTGAGTAGATCCAAAGCGTGGTAATATATCTCTCAAGTGTCCGGAACAAGGTAAGGAGTTTGCAACCTTGTATAAGCCTTTTGGAACCAATTGTTGAATGAAGGGTCCATGCTCTTGTCTTTTGCATTCAGCAAACTATTGATCTAACTTAGAAGGGGAAATTTGAATTCCAATTTTTTCGATGAATGCATCTTTCAATTCTTCCCATGTAGTGATAGACCCTACAGGTATATGAATAAATCGGTAATATGCTTCTTCTCCCAAGGAATAGGGAAAATTTTTGCAAGCTATATCTCCATACTCAATTGGTCTATTTCACAAATGGTCCTCAAACATTTTGATGTGATCTTTCATTGTTCGATTCAAATAGTTGGCATTGTACTTAGAGAAAAAGTTCTCCAGATTCTTTTACATATCATGGATTTTATCAAATGTAAATGGTGATGGGTTGGTTACTAACCATGTAGCCTTGTTTGGAGGTGGACCCTAGTTTTGATCCATTGCTTGATTTTCTTCTTGAAATATAGGCTTGTTAGGACCTTGATGGTATTCTTATTGATCTTGATCCTGATGTGGAGTTCATAAGGTATCTTCTCCTCTTAGCTCGTCTTCCTGTTCAAATAGTCTGTCTCTATCCATCTCTTGGATTGATGAAGCCTCTTGCCTCCCAAGTCTTGATCTAGGAGTTAACCTCAGCTCGTAATGTCTTCATTCTCTTAGGGAAGACCTTAGATTTATCTGGAACTTTTCAAGAAAAAATGAATTGATGCGATCTAGCGTGACTTTCTTATCGAGGATCAATTTGAACTTGTCTTTGTCTCTGAGCAAATAAATCTCTTACAACTGCAAATTTAATTTGTTCGAACTTCACCTCTTATTTTTCTAACACAAAAGTGATACCAATGTATTGAGGTACATTCTTCTTCACTTCCCAAGCAATTATTCAATCCAGAAATAATGTCTCCTTGATCAATGTTGACTTCCAAGTTCGGTTGATGCACAAGGAGTTTTTTTTCTAGTAGGTAGCACCATCGTGATTCATGCTCAAATTGAAAATTATTCAACTTTTTCAATTTCTTCTCCTCTATCTTGTGGGAGATGTGTTCTCACAATTGATTATTCTAGGAAAAATGACAATTGAAGGCAGATTTCCGAACTCTTCTTCTTTATCAATCACTGCTCTCACTTGTCTAAATTCAACTACACTTCTTTTGTTTCTATAAGAAAGAGTGTTCAACCATGAGATAATATCTTGTTTTTCACATAGGATGAGATCTTATTCAGGCAATAACATTTCACATCATGATCTTCAAAAGGCAAATTGAGAAAAGTCCTCCACACTTAGTAAAGCACACCCTCCTTCTAGTGCCAATTTTGTTGATGTGTGTTTTAGGAACAATAAACATAGAATAAAACACCAAATTATTTTACCCTCTTGAACAAAATTACCTTAGATGCTATTAATTTGATTAGCTAAGATGATTCCAAGGTTTCTACGGTCAGCTCTTTAGATGTGGGTAACTCAATGGCTAATGTGATTTGTTGTTTTCACTTGGGGACTTATGTAATTATTCGGGTTTGCTAACCTTATCATGAATGATGATAGGATGCTGATAAATTTGAATGATTTTACAATTATATCTCCTAATTCTAATCTAACAGAGGATTTTCAAATAAAATATAAAAGAGATAAGAGTTAAGGAGTTTTAATCTAAAACCTAGAATGCAAGACATAATCAATGATTCAATGAAATTCAACAAGGCAAGGTTTCACCATCAAAGAACAATTCAACACATGCTTAGTGCAATTATCTAAGGTAAAGTTATATATGTTCAAATTATCACCATCAACATCAACGCCATCAAGGTAATGCATACCAATGGACATGCAATAATTGAAGTAAGTTCAATTCAATTTCCAGTTGACCATACAAGGCGAAGTTACAATCAACAAAAATCTAGTGGTATGGATTAATGAATTTCATTCAAATGCATTCAACACTTCTTTAATTCAATCTAAAATACTTGAAACAAATTCTAATCTAAATTTTGGAGGCAATGAGAACCACAAATGAATACAAAATATAAACAAAACCACCAAAATTTAATGATTTGTATTCAAACTTGCAGCATGTAGATGACAATTCTCAATATTATCTCCCTTACAAATGATAGGAAAATGGGTTTATATAGAGTCTCAAATTAAATGAAGGGCCCAAGGCTCATTTACAATCAAGAGCCAAGATCTTGCCAACACTGCCCTAAAATAACCCTAATTAGGGTTTGCAACAAAAAAGAAGAGGTCCAATAGGATGATGCCTAATCATCAAGCAAGGAATCTTCTAGAAGATTTTGTCTTGCATCCCTCTTTCTAGCTGCATACTCCAAGGATCTAGCTAAGACTAAGTTGAGCTCCTCCATGGTGACACTGAGTAAAGCTTCTTGTTGCACATCAATTACATGCAAGGCATCTGAGCAAGCATCAAAGACACTTTCCCAATCCAACACAAGATTTTGTAAATTATGGATGTGAACCATGAGAAACCAAATAATTTATTTGACTCTTCTTCAAAGATTCTAATTGATTTAAGTAAACAAACCTCATCTTTTATTTCAATTCTTTAAAGTTTAAAACTATTGGACGCATGAACATCCATCCCCAATAATTTATCAATAGATGTAAGGATATTTGATTGAATCTCTTCTATTGATCCTTCCATCTACATGCATCCTTGTCTTGCATGATCATAAATGGACTTCTGCATACCAAAAGAACATAACCATCCCTAGAAATCATAAACATCACCTTCATTCACAACTCCCTCCTGGATCAATGTTGGCATCAGGATTCGCTTCAACACTTTGAGGTGAGGAATTATCTTTTCTTGCACTGGTTGGAAATTATCCCAAACTCCCTCTAAATATTGTATCTTGAATATAAGCATTGTCGTCTTGTCAAATTCTTGGACAATTTGAGATAGGAAAACATCTGCTTGCTTCAAAATATATTCAATCCACTTTCCAACCTCCCAATGTGTATTCCTCATTGCCTCATAGTCAAAAGGGAATCCACAATGAATTGCAATAAGTGAGACAAAAGTAGGATTCTCACACCTTTGTGAATTCATCCCTTCAATTTGTTCCCTAAGCCTCCTATTCTCATTTTCAATCATATCTTTCTTCTCAATCGTCCTATCCAATCATGCCCTGACTGCCTTGACCATATCATTAGGTTCCTAGAACTCTTGTTTCATTGTATTTGGTCCAAGGCCAATCATTGTGATCCGATAATTAATAGGAGTGTTTGCATCTTTAGTCTTGTCACCCATCGTGAGAGCCACTTGTGCAATGCTCGCACCTGTATCATCTCTAGCAATCCTAGAGAGCACCTCAATCTTATTTTGTTCTTTTCCTTTGTCTGTCCTGGCTAAAAAATCATTAATGTCCTCTATAGTCTATACATCTATCACTTCCTTCTTCTCCATACTCTGCATCAACCAATCAGGAGAAGTAGAAATCTCCATCCCATCCTCGAGGCTAATGTCTTGATCAAGTCCTCTCAAGGTTGAGATCACATCATCATCTATATCCTTATCTTTGGTTAAGTCTACCACATTGTTTCCCAAGTTAACCTCCAATTGGATTGTAGGATATCTCAACTATTCATCATCATCATCATGTGGTGCCGACTGTGTTGTACCATGTAACTCCTAATTATTCTCTAGTAGGATTTCTATATCGGAACCCTATCTGGACTCATTGTCCTTCTCTACCATATCATTCTCTCTCACTAATGAGGAACTCATGGTGGATTGAGGAGTGTTATATTTGTGATTTTTCTACCTTGAATTTTGGCTAACAGTCTCCTTACCTCTCACTTGTGATTCTTCGGGCATACCTTTCGTTCTCTTGGGAGCTTGACTCTCCTCATCATCATATGGCCTTACATCACTGATTGTTCTTTTGTCATCATTGAGAGATGATTCCTTATCTTTCATATTCTCATAGGTAAAATAGAAACAAAACTTCCTCAATTCATTGACGTACTTGTCAACCCATTCCCTAGAGTGATCATTCACTTCTCTCATTAACACATTCAAATCCACAAACTCAGGTTGCGTCCAAATTGGTGACAAGATAGGCTTGTCCTTTTCATTTACGTACTTCGGATGGACAAGATCACCATCATCTGAACCTAATCTGGGATGGAGAAAAGCTTACACTTCCTAATGAATTCCACTGACATACGAGACCACATCTTCTTCCTAACTGCATGCTCATCCATAAGATTAGCCCAATAGTCCTCAATGTTGATTCTCTGTGTGAATCTTACTCCCTTGATCTTCACAATATTTTAGAATGGATCAAATTGATTCCTAGTCTTGTAGGTTCAAAGGCAATAGAACTCTAGCTCTCCAATAATTTAATTTGTTGTGGCCACAGTGTGCAATACCTTCAATGTCTTCCCAAGTGAAATTGAGGTATCCCCAATTTATGCTTTTCCTTTTGGAGGAAATCATACTCTAAAAGTTGTCTCACCACCTCAAATAAAATTTTCTCATCTATCATATACTTGGGAAGTCTATATGGTTCGGACCAAAATCCTTGAATTCATAGGTATGTGAGGGTAGGAAACTATATATACCACGATCCATACTTCTCAACAAATTTCATTTCCTCCTTGGACAACCAGTTGTGGATCCTGCCCTACATCAACCTTGTGATGTACATGGTGAAAGCATCGTTTACCCTTTTGTAATGTTCAATCTTGTGCATATGGAGTTGTGGATAACACTCATAAACTTTTTACTATGTTGGCCCATTCCCGACTTCACCCTTGCATTATATCAATCCTTTGTACACAACAAATTTGGCTAGTGCGTACACAAGGTAGGAGGTCATGTTGAATGTCCATGTTTTCTCCAAACCTCTCAACTAGAAGTTGAGGTTATCACTTATTATTTTGGCCTAGTTGAGCACCATTCCCTTTGATATTTCTTCAATATAACGGTCCATCCAATTCTTGAACAATTCCCCTTGAGGTTCTCCCATCACTTGGTTGAGTAAAAATACTAAGTTGTTGTACTCATCTTTGAAATCTAAACATAGAAGTCTCTTGGGTAATCTAGAGTGGTGACACCTTGGCTCAAAGACCCACTTATTGTTCACAACTATCATACATGCATCAACTCTCCTCACAAATTTTGCTAAGACACCATCCTTAGTCATCTCTTTCATGTCCGCACTCCTGGGAATCCCAAACACTTCCACGATTGATTCTTCGACTAAGTATGCAAGCAATGCGCCCTTAGGTGATATGATCATTTTGGTTCTTGGATCATAGCACTTGGCACACTCGACAAAAAGCTCACTGCATTAGATGGATGGTGGAAAGTCGGCCACATTATAGATTTTTCTCTTCATGATATTAGTCGATAGGGTTGAAGGAAGATGATTCTTCACTCCAGACATTCTTTGTCTTATCTGCTTCATGTCTAGGTACTCCATGTTTGTATCTATGATCTTCTTCCATCAGTATGATAGAAATGACTTTGGGTAGAATCCCTCTTGTACAATCTTCAATTATTCCTTTCTTGCCACTATCTCCGCCTTAGATATGGTACTTGTATGAAGCTCAAAATTAATATCATGAAAAAATAATTCAAAAAAATTGTTTTCAAAATTTCCGAAGTTCTAATTTTTTATGATTTTATCAAATTTGAAGGTTCAAAATCAGAAATTTCAACTATTAATAGCATAAAATTTGAAAACAACATGATTTTGATCAAATGGGGTACAAAACCCCTCTAAAACCCTGATTTTCAAACTTATTTAAGGTCTGATCAGGAAATGTAAGTTTGAAGACACCCTAGTATACTCAAAACATGTCTGATTTGAAGCTCAAACCCAGTTTTGAAAATGTCACTAGGAGGTCTAAATATACTCAGAAAGTGAATGATTTTTTTTTTGGCAAAGTGATAACACAGTCTGATTTTCTGAGGGCTGAGTCTGAATACGTCCTCCAAAGGTCTGAAAATGTCTCCCAAAAGTCTAAAAATACTCAGAATAAGCCCCACTTTAATGGTTGGAAATGATCACAGTCATGACACACCTTCACATCCAAATGGTTATGTCTTCCAAAGCTCAAAATGGCCACGCCTGGGCAGAAAAAAGTGATTGGGAATGTTATTTTAGAGTGAGAATAATGCTGGTAAATGAAGCTTTAAACTAGACCAACAATGGTGTCAAAAAAAAATGCCTTCAATCTCCTCAACAATGGTGTCCAAAACAAAGTAGTCTTGTGCAAATGATGGCTAGAAATGGTCTGAGAAGAAATCACCATCGATGGGAATGGGGTTTTAGATTTGCACCAACAATGGTTCCCAAGAACAATGTCACAAGCATGCCTAGCAATGGCATCAAACACCAATATATGCAAAATTGCCCCTTGACCAGCAATGACACAACATCAAATGTATCCAAAATTGTCCAAAGAAGTGGCACAATCAGCCACAAAAATGAAATCACTGCCCTTGGCAATGGTGGTGCCACACTCACAAATCTTGCAAGAAAGCAATGGTGACCTCCCAAATTAGCTTGCAAATCCTCCAAAAATGGTGAGCTATAACACTTCAAATGTCAAAAATCCCCCTCAATTGTACCTCCAATCAGCCCCTTCAACTGTTTCATCAAGGCAATATAATAATATTATAATGTTGGCTGGGTATATTTATTCTTGTTTTTGCCTTGATAATTCACCACACAAGCAATGTGGGATTAAAACTTCTCTTTAAATCAGCCTGGTGGAAAATCGATTCACATCGGGATAACACATTTGACATTAAATGTGTTACACTTGATCATTATATATTTGTGACAAGACAAAATTAATTAATTTGGGGCACACTTGACATTTAAAAATGTCACTTGCATTGAATTTAAGCCACTTGGGGAAAATCGATCCCCATTGGGACAAATATTTTTTTTATCAAAATTCATCTTAACTTGCACATTGAGGCCTTGGGGGGAAAACATGATCCATTTAGATTCCAAAATCTCATCAAAACATGTCAAAATTCATCAATAATGCCTCCAAGGGAAATTCGATCTCCATCTAGACAACAAATTCACATTAAAATCTCATTAATTCATCCAATGGAAAAATGCATAGGTCATCGGGACAATGTATATTTGTCCACACTTAACTCTGTCACACTCATTTTCCAGCCCGGTGTAAATTCTAACCTCATCTGGACAAAACATAGCACTTGACTTCGCCATTTTTGCTGGTAAGAAACGTTTCCCATCGGGACTATGGTGTTTTTCACACTATAAAAGTAAAAAATAATCAAATTTAATCATTTTGCATCAAGACTCGTCATTTTGAATGGGGGAAAATAAGGGTCCATTGGGAAAATGTGCAAATTGACCAAATTTTACCTCGTAGGAGCAAGAAAATAACTCCTCTAGGTTCTCTAGACACTCTAACACAAAAATAACTCCGATTTGCAACACTTACACATATTTATGCTCAATTTACAACTTTTTGCAACCCCCAGACTTAGGAAAAACTTAGGATCACACAGACATTTGGGCATTTCAAACATATGATCTTATTGATCTCAAAATTCAAAAATAGGCACATGGAAAACCTCTAGTGAATATCATTTCAAAACTAAGACACTGGCACTTGGAAGCTCAAAACTGCTACTTGACTACCAAAACCCTAAACTAACAAGAAGCAGAAAGGAGGAAAGAGGGGGTCCCCGTTTGTAATGGAGTGATGTGTAAAAAGGTCACAATAGTTATCAACATAAATATGACAACAAAGGTTGAGAGAAAGTGCAATCAGTGTAGATGGTTGGGAAAAGAAGAATGACATTCTAAGTTACCAATTACGAGAGAACTATAATGCAAGATATTTTTTACTTGGTAACACAAGAATGTCTAGTCTAGTCCAAGCCAAATGAGGCTACAAATAGGGGATCTCATACCCAAAATGAATGCATTGCATTAACATGAACAGTCTAAACCCACAAACTCAATAGCTCAATAGAGCCACCAAGCTTACAAGCACACCAGCTCAACAAGAGTTTGCAACATGAAGACATGGGCATGAACACCAACTTTAATGCGAAGGTTCAAGCCTATGAGCGCATTGGATCAATGAGGACACAATAGCTGTGATCACAATAGACCAATGAAACTTTGAATCTTGGTGGCTACAACAACAATGCCATGATTTAACTAACATACGATTCTTTGAATGGCTATAATGTAAGAGATCATTATATAATAGTTTTGTATAGTATTTGAGAGGTTGGATGTATTGAATGCTTAAGATATCCTCCTATCCACCACTAGGTTACCTAAAATTGTTGTGTGAAAAAAAAGAGTAGTTAACAATAATATACATGAGGGTAAAGGAGTGATAGGTAGTTTTAAATAAACTTGTATGTCTAACAAATGTTTTCTTCAGTGATCAAATTGCCTTATTGTGCCATTAACTAGGTTTAGTGTTGCAATTGTTTGTACAAATGTATATGTTAGGATAGAAAGCACACAATAAGATTCAAGAGGAGTTAGATTGTTGTGTTGTTGCCACATGACGTATAGTTGATGATTATGTTGTTGACACAATTACAAAGCCATGTGTACTAGTGGTAATAGAGATAATCATTCTGGAGTGTCTTAGATCCTCTTAGATTAGTCACCCATTCTTGAGAAGTAATGGTCCTCATTATGTGCAACTATAAGATGATATGTGGAAATCTTTGAGAAACTTGGGCTTCTATGTACCATTGTACTTTAAAGGAGTTTGACCTACTTTCATGATCTAGAAGAGATGTATTTCTTCTTGGCATGTTTGGTTGACTCACAATAATGTTTTGATTAATCTCTCTTGCTACAAGATAATTAGGATTTAGCTCAATTAGCTAAGCAATTTTAAGAGAGTCCAATAGAGGCAGATAGTAATGGCACTATAGTTTTTCATTGAAAATAAGATGTAGACCAAGAAAGGAAGGAATATTGAGCTCTAAATAGTTTTTCTACTTGTTTGGTTATGTGTAGATTATAGATTGAAATGGATGAAGCTTATCACAAGGTCATATATTCATTCCTTTTACAAATGCAACCAAACTTGATCACCACTTGAAAGGCGGGTGGTGTTTTATATTGTTCTACTTGTACTTCACATTTTCATTTGTGTTACACCCCTCTTTATGACATTGACAATACTTTTTACTTTCATGATATTACATGTGGATTTAGTTTACATCGGATGGATGTTTTTAATTGAGCATATGTGTATCTAATGCTTATCATTAATGTTTAATGATATATAATTATTATTTTTGGTTGAATGTATATAATGTTAGTTCTGATACTTGATGTAAAGTACAGATTCCAATAGCTAACAAGATGAGAGGGGGGGGGGGGTGAATCATACAAACTTAAACTTCCATAAAATCAACAGATTCAACCTCGGTAACTTATACTTTAGCAACTTAACCAAAAACTGTTAAACATGCAAACTTAAGAGCACATACTCATAACAACACTCATAACACCAGATTTAACGTGGAAATCCAAATAGGGAAAAACCATTGTGGGATTTCGGACCCACTAAGAAATATACTCTTCTAGAGTATGCTCAGTTAAAAGCAAATCCTGTTAAAGATTACAAACACATTGCTAGATGTGACCCGGTTAAGGGTTTTCCCTCAAATCTGTTAGGATCTTCACTTTGTTAGAAGTGACCTTGTTAAAGGATTTCAAACACTCTCTTAAAATGTTACCTTGCTAGAGGGTTTACATATAAGACTGTTAAGTCCACTCGGTTAAGAGATTTTCTGTCACTTACAAAATAACAATAATAAATTCTATCTGCAACTTCACATCTAAAATGCTAAAGCAGATTCTTATTTGCTCAAAACAATCTAGTCATAGGACTTATCTTGTCCCTCTGCTAGGCTTTCTACTCTGTTATTCAAACAGGTCTTCAAGCTTCTGTGCTCGGTAATCACTATGTAGCATCCCTGTGCATACACTTGGCCGCATATATTGTTTATCAACAATTCCTTATTTATAAACAATTGCTCACCGCTAAATCTCCTTGATCACATTTCCCATGATCAATCTTAGCCATCAGATCTTCAAACTTGACTAGGTTCAATGCATCCTTTCGATCTGAAAACGTTTTACCTTACCTCAGGACTTGCATTCCCTTCTTGGAACTTGCATAAGGTTATTGCGGTTCAATCTGTGTTGTAGATCTTCTTGCCGATTTTCCTTTGCCATAGATCCTTAACAAACTTCATACACGACATACCAATCATTTATACATTTCCAGCTAATCATTTTCCTTCATTAAATAATTCTTTTATCCATCCCATGCGCACTGTCATAACTCGGTTGCTACTTGGTAAATACTAAACTTTACTCAGTAGACATTTTGCCTTCATTAACCGATATCGATAACCTTAGGGTTTACCGACTAGGTTCCTTGCTCGATTGCATAGTATAGTATTAACCTTACAATCAACAACATATGTAGGATATCAAAACAATCTAAACATCATGATCTCATCATTGTCTAACTCGGTAATAGTTGCCCATTGAATAACTTATTCCTCCCTTTATTCATCACATTCTTTCTGTGTCTTTTATCGACATCTTAATTCTCTTCTAATTAATCTTCTCAAGATATGGCAACATCATACTGAATCAGATAATCACTTTCTTGACATCAATGACAAAATAATGTTATAAAGATAGTTATCATCCTTCTTCAGTTATATCAATAATCTTCAACAACCTTCTCAATATCCTTATTGAATATCAACAATCTTTCTTACTGTAATGCCAACATATAATGACGATTGTATGTTATGGGCTGACTACTACTATGGTTTCTAAGTTGGATGTCATTGGAGTCTCCACACATGCACATGTAACTTCAAGTCATCATCGTCTTGTGGGCGAGTTTTTTATTGTTATACCTTGTACCACTTTAAAGTGTTGGTTTAAATCTATGTCAACCCTAAGATGTTCAAACCTAGTTCTTTGTGTTGGTTGGTTAAACCCAATTCTAGTTTGTTGATCTTGATATACTTCATTTATACATATTATTATTGTTTGTATTACTATTATCTCGTCACTATATATACACGTATATGTATAGCTACATATAGATGCATATATAGATACATATGTATATGAAAATATGCATATATGTATACAAACTTATACCTAGATACATATGTAAGGATGAATAATAGAGACTAAGTTTTAATTATGCATTATATTGTTTTGAGATAATGGTGGGATTAAATCCCATGGTATTGTGTCAAATTGCTTAGCCAATTTCTTAAGGCTTAATGTTGCCTGTCAATGATACATATGTAAATTTGTATGGTGAAATCTTAATGTGATGGCAAGCTTTTATTCTGGCCGATATCCACAACTATATTGGGGACTTTATTGATATTCTGATTGTTTTGTTATAGTGGATACTAATCTACGATAAGCTTAATGCCACTGGTAGCTATCGATTTTTATGTAAACTTCAAAAGTAGATGTACCTTTTTATGTTTGGGAGAGAAAATAAGTTATAAGTGATCATAAATGTTTACTATCTATATTAATCTGGTTGAGGGTTAAATTCAAGTGTTCTTTTCTTGAGCCATTTTTAGTAGTTGCCTAAGGGTTGGTCTGACTCTTAGAGCTCAAGTATAAGAAGTAGAAGACAATAGTACTATTCTAGGGAGGGAAGTTCTAGTCTAAAGGGAACTCGCACCTAAAATCTCCTCTCAACTTTGCATCTTCTTTCCTAGTCATGCATTCTTTCTTATTATTAGGCTTTTCTTTAAGCAAATTGTAAAACTCAAGAGACTCTTACTACTCTTAGTAGTATGAATAAAGAAGATAAATGAGTTGCATTATTATTAAATTCCAAGTTATGGAACATAGTTTGAAATTATCATGCATACGTATTGAATTAAGCAAGGGTTTGTTAGTTCTTGTGTTATATGTGCATTATCTTTATTTGAAAAGGATAATGCAGTCAAATTATTCTAGAGGTAAATATTAGAATTATATGGGCTCTTTCTTAATGTAGTTTTTTGTGAAATAGAAAGTGTTGACAATTTGAGTTATGTTGAGTTGTGTTGTTATTGATGTCAACCTGTCTGGTGTTGTCATTGATGTCACTGTGTGTGGTGCGGATGTTGTAGATGGTTTGGAAGTGAGTGTTCAAATGTTGTTGTGTGGTCTGGTGGTGATGTTGAGTAAGTATGAGGTGTTTTCGAAAGGCTAGTGTAGTGGAAGTTTCAATATGGGGGAAATAGTATTTATATGTAGAAAAGAATATTTAATGTCCTAGTGGAAGAATGCTTTGCTTCCTCTAGTTTATGAAGATTATGGCTTGCGGTTTTGGCCAATATAATGTTTATGATTTGTCTATATTACACTATAAGGTTTTTAGGTTATCTATTGCTCATGGTACAATTGGTTGTTTTTGACAGCAAAGTTGTTTCTTTGAATTGGTCTGGAGAATGCTTGGTCATTTGGTTTGTGTAGTGTTCTAGTTCAGTTTTCTACTGCTAGTTTGATTGGCAAGTGAAATTATGTTGTTTTGTGTTCAACATGCTCAGTTGTGTTGGCTTTTGACTGACCGAGTTGGTTTATCTTATTTGGATCATGCTCTTTTGGTCTGGATATGTATTAGAGGTTGATTTTGGTTGTTGATATGGGTTTCATTGTGGTGTTTGTAGATCCATATTGTGTATTTTGCATTGGAGGATGTTTTATGACCAACTAGTTAACGCGTTTTATTGTTTATCTACACGTTTTATTTGATGTTGACTTTGGAAGATGTGTTAGCGTGTGTAATTTGTTATAATCATTTTAGAAGGATGTGTTGTGATGTGTTTGGGTCCTCTATATCTCCTGGAGTGGACCACATCATGTATAGTGGTCCTGGTGGACCTAATTTATGTAATATTGTGTATTTTATCTATGACTGACCTAGTTGAGGGTTTTAATGAATGATCTTGTATACATAGATGTGGGACTGTATGAGTTGATGTATAGAATGTGTGTGAATTTATGTGAAGTGGATGTGAATTATGTGCAAGCATATTTGGTGTAGCGAAGGGGGAACGTTAGTTTGTGAAGAAATTTGATAATGATATCTTCAATGTGACAGTGTTTTGAGACAATGGTTGATATCAGATATATTTTCTATGATAATGGTCACTTGACACAGTGGTTCAAGGATAATTTCATGATCAAAAGATCTTGTTCATTTCAATTCATCTATTCCTTATACCTACTAGAAGACAATGAGTTCCTTTTGGCAACTTGTGCAACTCTTTGTATCTTGCTCTGAGATAGTGAATCTCAGTAATGAAAGTCCCTTGTATCTCACCCTAAGATTGTGTGCCTTAATATTGCAAGTCTAATCAAGTGTAGTGAGCTCCTTGGCCTTGAACCTAAAACATTTTAATCAATTATTCATATTATGAGTGTGATTCCCACTGTGGTTTTTTCCTATTTCGGGTTTTCCATGTAAATTTGGTATTCATGTGTTTATTGTGCTTTGTGCTTTCATGTTCCATAATTGTATTAGTAAGTTAATTGTGGTTTGAAGTTTAAAAGATCAAAATTAGAGTATTTTGAGGTCCAGACTGATTCACCTTCCCCCCTCCTCTTAGTCTTGTGGCACATTCAATAGAAAGGTCTGACTATGTATAAATTTTATTAAAAATAATATAATTGGTTGTATTATTTTGTTACTTGGTCATTGAAGAAGGGTATAAATATATTATATTATACAACGAGCATGGGAAGTGATGGTCTCATAAGATCACATGTATGCATAAAGGTGCAAGGGAATTATACGTTTATGTACACATACAGGAGTATGGATACTATTGAGTGTCTTTATGTACAATATGCATGTTTAAGAAATTAGAGTGAGCCGAACCATGCATTCAAGACTCTTTCTCATTGAGAACTATACATGTTGTAACCCTTGAATTAATAGATGATAAGAACTCTCTATAAGAGTCCTTTAGGTCAATAAAACTGAAAACAATCTATAAACCAGTTTATGAACCTAGTCAAATAAAGATCATAGGAGAAGTTGTTCGTTGAAACAATAAGTCATCTTATTATCCAGGTGTATTATAACCCACCAAGTCACAAGTATGTGAAGAGTGATAATTTTACACATTCCTTAGCTTGAATACTAGTTATGTTATTGAGATTAGACTATCTCTCCCTTTAAAAGTTTGTTTATCTTTTGCCATGAGAACTAGGGGCAGTTGCCAGAGTTAGTGGATGCAAGTATGCATGATTAGAGAATCCGTGTCAATTCTTGATTTGTTTTGAGTAATATGAGTTTGAAAACATAGGATGATTATATAGTACTCCAAGTCGAGTAAGGGTGGGTGAACATTTGACTATACTTCTTGATAGTGATATTATATGAATATTTGGCCAAGGTGATGTAAAGATTTGATTGTGTCTAGTCAGTTCACTATGTCTTGTATCATGGTTTCTATAGTTGTATGGTCTATTAGAACTATGTAGGACACCACACCAGACTTAGATGGCATACCTTGACCAATTCCCTTGTCTATACCCTCATGAAGGTTAGGGTCATTTCTAGTTGGAAGGTGTGCAGAGGACCGCTAGTCTATGGTTGGAGGAGAATCACTCAGATGATGCTCTCCCTCTAGCAGATACACATCGAGACTTGAGATACATATCACTTTGTCCAAATACTAGAGTAGACTCTAAAATTTCTATTACTTGTCATGATATTTCATTTGCTTAAATTGAATGCATGTTAATAATTTCAAAGGTAATGAACATGTTAGATTCATGATGAGATAATCATAGATTTTCTAAGTTTCTTATGTATTCATTGAACCATGTCGATACATGTTGAAAAGTTATTTTAAAAGTTAAAAAATTTCATATAGTAAATTTACATGCATCGTTTTACTTTACCATTTGGTGAAATATAGTTACTTTTCTATGTTAAGTGCAATGAGATGTTACAATTTGAAGGATAGTTTACATGTGCTCCTTGTATTTGGTAGCTTTGTCAATTCCTTTTGAGTTCAAAGATTTGTCGCTAAGGATGTTAGCATGGGATAAGTTATGTCAATAGGTGCAATTGGTTGCAAAATTTAGTAGACTTTAAGGACTGTGTTATAAAGCTATGAATAGCTATGTTGTAGTTGCACTAAATGAAACCTAGTCTTTCATCCCAATGTGTTGGATACTAAAGATTTACATTTCAAGAAGGTGCACTATCATCCTATTGAATACTTTGTCTATCTATTAGTCTATATATATGGAAGTAAAAGTGTTCAACTTTGTATTCGATATTGGCCAAAGTGCCTTCTATAACTGGCTTAGGAATTAAGTGTCATGAACTAAGATGATGATGGATGACAACCCAAAGTGAATCCATATAAATATATAAATTACAATTAGGTTATTTATAGAGCTAAAATTTACTTCTTACAATGCATGTGAATTGCCATCTTAGAAAATCTATCTACCACTACGTACACACAATCTTACCCTTTTATGATGGATAACCATACAAAAAGTTCATAATATAGGTCAAATCCAAAGTGTCCAACAACAACTGTAAAAATGAGCCCCCTGATGAGCTTTTGTCACTCTTTATTATGTGGTACACTCAAGTGTTCAAAGTGATATATGAATCCATCTTGGAAGTAGAAACTTCCAATTAGCTTACCACTCTAAAAATGTTATAATCTCCAAAAAATTGCACGTAATGTGTATAATTCTTCTTAGGTGTTAGCATTGTGTCTACATGTTAAGCACATGGATGAGCACTTGAATGAGAGATTGACCTAGATAATATACTATTGGATTGAAACTTCACTTCTTGTCCCTAAATTTTAAGTGGAACTATTTGAGATGTGATGACTACTTCTAATGATGTTTCTATTGAAGCTTGTTTTGTGTCTTCTCTAGAAACTTAAGAAAAATTTGTTGTGTAGATCATTTTTTAATTCACTAGCAAATAGTGTTTCAATTACTTACATGCCTAGACAATGAATAAATTTCTTTTCTAGATGTTGGGTACTACCAAAATACTATAGTGAAGGCCTCATTATGAAAACAAATCAGATGGCCATGCTGAGTGAGAAATACTCCAAATGCATATTGGGAGGCATTAGTCTCATATCAACTAATTGTTGAACATATGGTAATGTGAGCTTTGCATTGTAACGATGTTTACATTTTAGTTTATCAAAATGATGTCTATTGTGAATTTGACCAAATGAAAACTATTGTTGCATTACCTGTAATGATCTAATTCAATGACTGTCAATTGAGAGAAACCAAGTACAACCCTATTGTAGAAGTTTGTCAATCCCAAGAATTCGTGGAACACTCTAACATTCTTTGATATAGGTCACTCTTCGATGACATTGATATTGGCCAAGTCCTTGTCTACTCCATGCCCATTAGTAATGCATTGAGATATTGTGTCTCTCAGATGGAAAATGATGGTGAGTGTGATATTATCATGAACTAAAAAACACCTTTAAAAGGCAATGAAAATGCTAAAAATCGACTTAAGCAACTTCACATGAAAATATGAATGAGCCATCTACACAATTTGAAAAATATGTAGGAATTAAATTTGTAAAAAAAAAAATGTAGTTTATGAGATACATTTAAAAAATTTAAATTAATTTAATGAAAACAAGATATTTTCAATGAGGCACTATTAATATTTTTAGAAAAAGAAAAGTAGGTGTTACTTTGGCCAACATAAGTATGAATTATTTTTTTGAGTCTTTAGATAGTAAGGACACACACCTAATGTGATGTGAACAATTACTTATGAACACTATAATTAGGAACACGCCATGTTTTATAGAATCATGAGAGTTTCTTATATATACCCTTTCAATTTATCAAATTTGGATTAAAAAGGTTCGTTGATATCAAGGATGAAGTCAAGGAAAATTTGTGAAAACATCGTTCAAACTTAATTCTCATTAAATTTTGTGAAGAGATGATTATGAAACTACAACAAACATCCATTTATTTTCTCATGCAATTCATAGTTATGTGAGAATAAAATAAATAAAGAAAAAGTCAAAATAGATTGTCCATTTTGTTTATCATAATGGATATCAATTTTATCAAAAAAAAAAAAAAAAAAGGGACATCTATTCTATTTTGACTTATAAAACCAAAAATAAAAAATCCAAGCCTAAAAAAGGTTATATGATTTGGACTAACATTTTGACATGATTTTTTCATGTATTAACATTGTTTGGCCTATCACAATTTATTGAAATAGAGTTTTTTATTACCACAAAGTGTGGAATATCTATTATATGGTGCAAATACTCAAGATTCCTATGTCTGTTTGAAGATTGGGATGTCATAAAAGGAAAAACAATTACACTAGTGGTTTCAGCTAGAGATCTCTGAAGGGTTTTTTATTGATAAGTAAATCAAATTTGTTAAATCACATCACATCTGGTGACAAATTTCAGTGATTTATTTTGATAAGCTTGGTAGGTAATGAATATTGAGTATAATGTTTGTTGCTAAGTTTATCTTAGAAATCAATACCATTTCAACTCGTCTCCTGCACTTGCATTTGAGTATAACTTGCAAATACATTATGATATCATTTACTATTCAAGATGTTATTGTTTAAGTATCTAAACACTCATTCATTTGTGAGCAAAGAAATCTGTTCAGATTCATCTGTCAAATATTTGCTATTATCCTTTCAAAGTGGAATAATACATTGGCATGGTTAGGTAATCTGTTTGACAAAATATCGCAGTTGGGAAAAGTATAAAATTTATGGTAAATTTCATTGGGAATTTTACAACAAACCATTCAAATATACTTTCTTTGGCCTTAAATGATATAATCTATAGGCTCAATAGGAATCTAATGACAACTAGACTTAAGAATTTGGCAAAGAACTTGGAGTCATATAGCTAGTACAATTGCTCCTTGATTTGGGGAAGAGAGAAGAACTTCATAATGATATTGTTGAGTGCATAGTAGCTGATCCACAATTGTTATGCCTCCTTTTCCATGAGAATAGTTGGGTTGCCAGAAGGTAAAGAGGTGGACTTGAGATGACCTAATTTATTCATTCTTAAGGAATGATTTATAATATAGAAATATATTAGGTAGAAGTAGACCTTTAGTATCAATTCAATAATATGCTTTACTACAGAGTGATGAGTCATTTCATTTAGTGACCTAAAGATATTTGTGAACTCTACATTTTTAGTTGTGATTATGTTAAGGAAGCGCAATATGAGTTTGGTTCATAAGCAAATTCTTATTTCGAGGTTTGATTATGAGATTGATAATTTTTTTGGTGGAGTTGTTTAGCTTCTTAATGTTTTTAGAGTTGATGAGATTCAACTTTCAGAATGAAAGCTCACAAACACATATGATAAGATTCTTAAGGTTTTTAGTTTTTATTATTTATATCTTGAAAGAAGTCATTGTTAAACTATTTATCTAGTTGACCTTGATGTCATTGTATGCTATGTAGTCTACAATAAAGCACCTTTCAATTTCCACAACCCTATAATGCACAAGGTAGAAACCCTCTTTCTCCAAGATTCTTTTGGCCTTTTCAACACCCCTTTTTCATACAAAAGATGATGCGAGTTAGTCCTCAATTGTGTGATGAGAATCTTTGATCTCCACGATATATTGGCCTCTATATATGCCTTTTGTTGATGGTGATGAGACATCTTGTCATGTTTGCTAGTTGGCATAACTTCTTTAAATTGATGTTTCTTTTCAAATTGCTCATTTAAAAGTGGGCCCATTATCATGCTTGTGATGAATTACATTATATTATAGGACCTTTTGTTTTAATGTGTTGGAGTGCACATGGCAGGTTATGATTGCATTGCAAATTGAGTATAATACATCATGGTTTAGTGTTAGAGTCTTATTTTGAAGCGGTGAGATGTCAAAATATCAACATGTGTCATTATCCTTGTGCTAAGGTGAGGCTTTTTAATTGGCTATAAAGTGATATTTTTGAAGCAAATTTATTTTCCTTTAAGGCTTGAACAAATAGCAATACCTCATCCCATCATTGTTTCTTTTCACATAATAAGTTCAGTTCTTAAGTATCTATTATAGACATGATAAATTATAGCCTTAAATAATCACACATTGATCTTGATGCACTATAATTTGGAGAAAATGTTGAACACAATGTACCACTGAGAGGGGGGTGAATCACTGGTTTTCAAAACTCTTAACCTTTCAATCCTAAGAGTGAGTATCGGTTAGAAATACAAACACTAAGTAAACCTACCGGTGAGATAAAGAAATACATAATAACACAATCACACAAAGGCACATCACATGACACCGATATATACGAGGAAAACCCAAGATGGGAAAAACCTCAGTGAGAAATGCTACTGGAGTCTACTACTCCAATCCAACCTCACAATAAGAACAATGGTTACAACATTTAGGGCACCAACCTAAGGAGCACCAACCCCTGCATCGAGCTCCAACTCAGTGACAATAATACATTATATCAAAATAATACAATAATTGAATCTTGGTTACAAATGAATTTTGTAACCACTACATACACCCCACCCTGCCTGTTTTACTCCTCCTTCGCCTTACGGGTTAACTCCTACTCTTCCTTCTATCTCTCTCTTTCTCTATGCTCACCTTCACCTGTTGCTGCTGACTCACCGGTAGTATCCTCTGTCTTGCACTCTACCTCCTCTCTATTGGTTTGCACCATGTTTCATTCTTTGCTGCCTTCTTTTGTCCCTACTGCTAACATACTAGTTTTGACCCCACGGGTTAAAAAACTCTACAACATATTACCGGTTGTCTGTTCTCTTTATATATTCTCCTTCTTCTCTATACCTGGTCAACAAGATCACCTCACTCTCTACTGTCGTTTCTCACTACAGGTTCACTTGATTGATTCACTCTAGTAGCTATCTTGTTACTCAAGCTTTATCGGTTAAACCCTAGTTAACCCCTGATACCGGTTTTATCTTCCTTGTTGGTTCTCTTCTTTAGATGTTGATTTCCTTGACTCTTCTCAGTCTTATCTTCTCTCTCCTTTTCTCAGGATCACTCTTCTCCCCCAGCCAGCATCAATTGATTCGGTCTTCTACCTGCATTCTTATAGCTGAGTTTTTCCTGCCAAAATGCAACTTCAAACTATTGGCATGCTAGGGTTTCTTCCACTGATCACAGGGAGTATCAGATCCAATCAAATCTCATTCTGCATGAAGATAAATAACGTGCAAGCAATCAGACATCACCTACCATATCTTCTTTCTTCCAAGGCATGTTTGCTATACTTAGCAAACACGGACAATCCATCGGCATGGCACTTGGTCAATCACCATAAATTGTTTAGCAGATTGCATCACCAATCTTGTTATGCACCTGGACATTCTACATCAATCGATGCATCCCATCGATCACCTCTACAACACATCCCATGATTTACGGGCTTTGCAATTAATGTCGACCAACTCTGTAACTACCTCATCGGTGCACACTTCATCTACTATTGCATGCATGTCCGCCACCTTGACTCCATATGGCACCTTTGTCAACATCCACCTTAGCTCACTAAGTCGGTTTGACTTGCTCTTCGACAAATTACACACAACCGATGTATGCTTCATACCATCGGTCCCTCTTTGCCTACCGATTCTCTAACCCTGCTAGTATATCTTTCCTTACTAGTTAACCTTATTGCCTTCACCTCCCTTGTGTCGGTGGATCATGTCAGCCTAGTCATCACATATACCGATTCGTAGCAACTATCTAGGGTGACTCACCATGTGCTTCTTCAACTGATTGAGGGCACTTCACTTTTTTCTCTCGGTACACTTTGTTGCATGTCAATATCTTTGTTTACCAGTTGGAACTCTTGATGACTTCATGCTATCAATCCTCCAACCATCTCCATTGGTGGTAACAACAATCTCCAGTTGAACCTCAGTAACTCTAAGTGTGCAACTACAGAGATTCATCTTCATCTGACTAGTTCTCTCAACCAGTTTGCCAAGATGGCAAACACATCGTCTTAGCTCTTCCTTCGTTGTCCTAGCAACACATCATGACTTCACATGCTGATCCGGTGTACATATCAGATCTCAACCTTTGGAGGCTTCCTCATCTTCCACTTTGGTCATCCAGTCTATGCATCCAATCACCTACCTTTTCTTACTATTACTATCATATCCCAGAGAGTCATTATGTATGCCATGTATTCTATGAGATAAGAAAGGTATTACCACTTACCAGTGGGAAGAATAGACAACTGAACTTCAACTACTAAACATTGGTGGAGGAGGATCTATGTCACCTGTCGGTAATGATGTGACTTCACTCAGGAGAGGATACATATTCGACTTGACATATGTCCCAATACCTTTTCCATATGTCATGTTTTCTCACTAAAGCAACACACTTTCTTTCAACCTTCTCTTCATCCGATAGGAGTCCTGCTAGTTGACAACATACTAGCATACCGGTTGCACTTCTGACCCATCATTAGTTCATACTAAAGTAAGCTCTATTGGTCACATGCTTGTTGGTTCACATCACTCACTAGTCACTTCTCTACATGCATACTCACTAATCGGTTCCTTCTACCCAACACTAAAAACACATCAACTATCCTCCCATACCGGTTGTCCTGCTTTACCAGTTGACATCAATGACAACACAATGCCAACAATCTCCCCCTTTTGCATTGATGTCAACACATGTAGTATCCGATATACTACAAATTCTTTCTCCCCCTTTGAAAACACTACAGAAGAAAGGAAGGTGAAATATGCCTGTACTCGGTTGAAAGGTCATGCATCTCTTTGGTGGGGGAATTTGTAGGTTGATAGACCAAGAAGAGGAAAAGAGAATATCAATACATGGGATTGGATGGTTGCTAAGTTGAAATCAAAATTTATGCCAGCTGATTATCAAGTAAATCTGTTTCAGAAGTTGCAGAATTTGAGACAAAGGGAATCTATTGTGAAGGAATACACCGAAGCATTTTAAAAGTTGAATATCAGATCCGGACATGTTGATGATGAAGTTGAACAAGTTGCAAGATATTTGAATGGATTGTGGGTGTCTATACAAGATGAACTCAGTTTGATCAAATCACAGAGTGTTGAAGAAGCTTACCAACATGCCCTAAAAGCATAAGAGAAGCTAAACAAAAGACATGAGTAGAGGTGGAAGGTTTTTTGGAGGAAGATTTCAAGGAGCAAGAGGATATACTAGAGGTAGAGGAACCTATACAGATCAAAACAAGGACAAAGAAGTGAGAAAAGAAGGTAATTTATACCAGAAAGTTGATAGAAATTTCTATCGGAGGAGAGAACCACATGGCTACTGAAATGATAATTTTGGAAAAGATGACATAAGACAAGACAAGAGAGTGTTTAGAGGAACTTTCTATAAGTGTGGAGGAGAAGGACATCATTCTTTCGAGTGTAAGAAGATAGAGAATACCGAAAGAACAACAGTGGTGAAAGAAAACCCCACCAGATCATCTAATAAACTAGAAGATGGAGAACTGTTGATGACGAGGAGAGCTTTGTGTCATACCGGGAGAGATGAAGAGCCCTTGCAGAGGAAGAATTTGTTCAAGACCATATGTAAGGTATCCGGTAAGTGTTATAAAATTGTCATTGATAGTGGTAGTTCAGATAATGTTGTTTCAGAAGAGATGGTGAATAAGTTGAAATTGGAAAGATTGAAACACCCTAAGCCTTATCAGATAGCATGGATTCAGGATGATCATAAGTTGTTAGTAAGTGAGCAATGTTTGGTGAAATTGAAAATTGGGAATTATCATGATGAATTCTTGTGTGATATTATGCCTATGGATATTTGTCACCTTTTATTGGGTAGACCGTGGCAGTTTGATAGACAGGCAATACATGATGGGAGGAAGAATACATACACTATTGTGGCCAATGGGATGAAGCAAACCTTGTTGCCCTTGGAGGAGCCTTTGAAGAGTGAAGTATGTACGAATGCTAGAATCTGTTTGGTGGATGAAAGGAAATTCCTGGATGGATTAAGACATGAGATTGCATGTTTTGCCTTAGTTCCTAAAAAGACTGAGAATCTGGAGCATGAAGAAGAACAACTGGAAGTGATAAAAGATTTGTTGATAGAATATTAAGATATCATTTCAGATAATGTGCTTGACAGATTACCACCTATGAGAAGTATCAGTCATTGCATGGACCTGATTCCTAGAGCTAGTTTGCCTAACAAAGCTACACACTGGATGACACCGGTAGAGAATGAAGAGTTGAATAGACAAGTGCAGGAGTTGTTGAAGAAAGGTTTGATCAGAGAAAGTTAGAACCCTTGTGCAGTACCAACAATATTAGTACCTAAGAAGAATGGAGAATATAGAGGATGTGTACCGATTTCAGAGCAATAAACAAGATCACAGTTACCGGTTTCCTTTGCCTAGGATGGATGACATAATGGACTATTTGAGCGAAGCCAAATACTTTGCAAAGATAGACTTGAAGAGTGGATATCATTAGATCAGGATCAGAGAAGGAGATGAGTGGAAGACATAATTCAAGACAAATGAAGGATTGTATGAATGGTTGGTGATGCCTTTTGGGTTAACTAATGCACTGAGTACTTTCATGAGGTTGATGAATGAGGTATTGAAGAAAGTTTTGGGTAAGTTTGTTATTGTATATTATGATGACATTCTGATTTTTAGTAAGACAAAAAGAGGAGCATTTGTTGCATTTGTGATAATTTTTGCAGAGGTTGAGAGAAGAAAAGTTGTTGATAAATCTTAAGAAGTGTACTTTCATGAAGGAACAATTAGTCTATTTGGGATTTGTGATATCTGAGGATGGTTTGAAGATGGACCCTGAGAAAGTAAAAAAAATTGTTGAGTGGCCTACACTGGAAAGCATTGGAGAGGTAAGATCATTTCATGGATTTGCTAATTTCTATCTGAAGTTCATCATTAATTAGTTCAGTTTGTAACCCTATGACTAAGACAATGAGGGGAGATCAGAATGAATTCAAGTTGACCACCAGAGAAAACAAAAGCTTTGAACTGTTGAAACAGAAAGTGACTGAGCAGCCTGTGTTAGCTTTACGAGATTTCAATAAAGTATTTCAAGTGTATTGTGATGCAAGTAGGAGTAGTCTTAAGTCGGGAAGGGAGAGCAGTAGCTTATTTCAGTGAGAAATTGAATGATGCCCAAAGGAGATATTCAGTGTATGATCAAGAATTTTATGCCATAGTTCAAGCCTTGAAGAAGTGGAGACATTACCTGTTGCCTAAAAAGTTTGTGTTGTATACGGATCATCAAGCTTTGCAGTATTTGAACAGTCAGAGTAAGTTGAATCAGAGACATATGAGATGGGTGGAATTTTTGGAGAGTTACACCTTTATGTTGAAGCATAGAAGTGGGAAATCTAAGAAAGTTGTTGATGCATTGAGTAGGAGAAGGAATTTGCTGATAGAGATGAGAGTAACAATATTAGGATTTGAGGAATTGAAGACCTTGTATGATGATGACCCGGATTTTGCAAAACCTTGGAGAGCATGTAGAGAACCAGTTATGGTAGATAGAAGCAAGTGGTTGGATAAATTCATTCAAGATGGGATGTTATTGAGACGAATACTATTGTACATACCTAAGAGTTCTATGCAGGAGAATCTGATAAAGGAGAAACAAAGTGGAGGATTATCCAGACACTTTGGTGTTGACAAAACAGTA
The DNA here is from genome assembly GCF_030272615.1 of Cryptomeria japonica. Taxonomy (NCBI): domain Eukaryota; kingdom Viridiplantae; phylum Streptophyta; class Pinopsida; order Cupressales; family Cupressaceae; genus Cryptomeria; species Cryptomeria japonica. The sequence continues at coordinate 324,684,144 of NC_081409.1, forward strand.
GCATTGGTGAGTGAGCATTACTTTTGGCCCCAGATTCATAAGGATGTTAGGAAATATGTGCAAAGTTGTAGATTTTGTCAAGCTGCAAAAGGTAGTAGTCAGAATGTGGGATTGTATAAACCTTTGACAGTACCGATAAGACCTTGGGAGGATATAAGCATGGATTTCATACTTGGATTGCCTAAAACGCAGAGGGAATGATTCTATATTTGTGGTAGTAGATATATTCTCAAAGATGGCTCATTAGATACCTTGTAAGAAGACATCAGATGCATTACATATAGCATACCTATTTTTCAAGGAAGTAGTGAGATTGCATGGACTACCTAAGAGCATAGTTTCAGACAAAGACACTAAGTTTGTTGGCTATTTTTGGAGAACACTTTGGAAGAAGATGAAGACAGATTTGAAGTTCAGTTCTACTTTTCACCCATAGACTGATGGACATATAGAAGTAGTTAACAGGAGCTTAGGAAATTTGTTGAAATGTTTAGTTTGAGACAAAACCGGAAGTTGGGATTTGATTCTTGCACAAGCAAAGTTTGCCTACAATAATTCAGTAAACAGGAGTACCAGAAGAACACCTTTTGATATTTTACCGGAGCACACCCTAGAGGTATATCAGAATTAAGAGATATTAGCAATGAAGACTGGAGAAGTTCAAAAGCAGAAGAATTTGTGGATCACATGAAGGACTTACATATTCAAGTTAAGAAACATTTGGAGGACATGAACAACAAGTATAAGGAGAAAGAAGATGAGAAGAGAAGACAAGGAATTTGAAGTTGGCGATGAAGTGATGGTGTATCTGAGAAAAGAAAGATTCTCGGTTGGAGCTTATAACAAGTTGCAAATGAGAAAGTTTGGACCTTGTAAGATTTTGAGAAAGTTCAGTTCTAGAAATGCATATGAAGTGGAGTTACCGGATAGTCCGAGTATTTCACCTATGTTTAACATTGCAGATCTTCATCAGTATCATGAACCAGAATTCAATGAGGACAGTATTGCAGACTTGGAGAAATAGTTGCCCCAGAAGGAACCGGATCAGATTGAAGACATTTTGGATAGTAGGATTGGGTTTAGTACCCAAAGCAATCGGTATAAGGAGTATCTTGTGAAGTGGAAGGACAAACCAGTTGAAGATTCATCTTGGATTTCTCAAGCAGAGGTAGACCGCCTTGGTTTTCCTCTAACCCCAACAAAGTGAGAGACTCACTTTTTCAACAACCTTGGATGTTTTATGCGGGAGCGTCCCCGATTCATAGCAATCTTGCATCAACCAAAAATATTTCCTTTTTGTTTTTCTTTCTGTTTGCAGTTTCAACATTTCTTTCTGTGTTTCCTGGATTTGGCTTACCAGAACCTATGGAGTTGGATTTTTCTTGAAGACTTGATCATCTTCTTTATTCCCAAACCATGGAGCATTTGGATTATTCTCTGGCAAGTTATTGCTACCATTTTCCGAGACAGTTTCCTGTTACCAGTTGTTTGGACCTATTTGCATTGGTGATCTATCGGATCCTTTTCATATCTTGTGGAGTCATGAGCATTGATTCTGATGTTCCTTGGCGTGTGGTCAACCTTTCCCTGTGATCTTCACTTCATCCTTTGGATTTTCCAAAGGAATTTCTTTGGCGGAGGCCGACCTTGTTGGTTTTACACGTTAGGTCTTATTCTTCAGGTTTTGATCCCTTTCTAGGCCGTCTGGATCCCCTTGGATCATATAAATCATTTTAATAGAGCATTAAAATGTATCGAAGGAGTTAGACAGAGCATAGAAGATAGATCTTAAGATTTGAGGTCCCGGTTGTGACCTGTTCTGTATTTTGAGCATGTTTTAGCAGGCCTGTGAGCCGGTTACTGTAACCCGGTTGTTATCGATTGGTTGTAATCAGTTTTCATGATATAATTCAATCTATTATGTATTGCCTCCGTCGTGTCCTTGTGTTTCTATTGTATTTACTCTTGTTGACCGGTCTGTACTGATCTCTTTGAGGTCCCTCCTTGCAGCAGTCACCGCAAACCATCTACAACATCCGCACCACACACAATGACATCAATGACAACACAACTCAACATAACTCAATTTTCCAACACTTTCTATTTCACAAAAGACTACATTAAGAAAGAGCCCATTTAATTCTAGTATTAACCTCTAGAATAATTAGAATACATTCTCCTTTTCAAATAAAGATAATGCACATATACACAATAACTAACAAACCCTTACTTAATTCAATACGCATGCATGAGCATTTCAAACTATGTTCCATAACTTAAAAATTAATAATAATGCAACTCATTTCTCTTCTTTCTTCATACTATTGAGAGCAGTAAGAGTCTCTTGAGCTTTACAATTTGCTTAAAGAAAAGCCTAATAATAAGAAAGAATGCATAACTAGGAAAGAAGATGCAGAGTTGAGAGGAGATTTCAGCTGCAAGTTCCCTTTATACTAGAACTTCCCACCCTCAAATAGTATTGTCTTCTACTTCTTCTACTTGAGCTCTAAGAGTCGGACCAACCCTTATGCAACTACTAAAAATGGCTCAAGAAAAGAACACTTCAACTTAACCCTCAATTCAACTAGATTAATAGAGATAGTAAACATTTATAATCACTTATAACTTATTTTCTCTCCCAAACATAAAAAGGTACATCTACTTTTCAAGTTTACATAAATCTTGCAGACTGACAAGCCAAAATATGCTATAAAGAAATGGTTCCAAGAAAGTCTTATTCTTTTACCACAAATTTCAAAAGTTAATGCATATTTGTATAGAAACCAAGAAACGATTTTAGAGATTGATCTCTTTCGCATTAAGAGATCTATAGTTGAATATATTTGCAAGTTATAACTCCACATTCACTTATCAAGATGCGATGAATATTTCTTTCATTGAGTTGATATGGATTCACTTTAAGAAGACATGACCAAGAAACAATATCTCAAAACAACATATTGCATAATTTAGCCAATTTGACACAATACCATAGCTTCATAAGTTATTAAGTTTGGCAATTTAGCCACATGTGATTTAATCCCACCATTATCTCAAAACAATATATTGCATAATTAAAACTTAGTCTCTATTATTCATCCTTACATATCTATCTATAGGTATAAGTTTGTATACATATATGTATATTTTTATATACATATGCATCTATATGTATATTTTCATATACATATGTATCCAGATTTGGCTCACCGGATCCTATGGAGCTGGATTATACTTGAAGACTTGATCATCTTCCTTATTCCCAAACCGCATAGCATTTGGATCATTTTCAGGTAAGTTATCGCTATCGATTTCCATGACAGTTTCCTCTTACCAGTTGCCTGGACCTATTTGCATTGGTAATCTACCATACCCCTTCCATAGCTTGCGGAGCCCTGAGCGTTGATTCTGATGTTCCTTGGCGTACGACCGACCTTTTCCCATAATCTACACTTTATCCTTTGGATTTTCTGGAGGAATCTCTTGGCAGAGGCTGACCTTGTTGGTTTTACAAAATGAATAACATAAAACCTAATGATAGACATACAAATACCAAATAGGATTTCATAAATGATAACTATTACAAGGGGGTTTTAGCACAAAATATGTTTGATATGCAATGACAAAGAAGGACAACGAATCTCAACGTACAAGGAAATAGGCTATCTTATCACATTCAAACCAAGATACTGGGGTATCACTATGTTTCATCATATACATATATCATTTGAACTGAAGATAAATAGATTGCACAAGTACACAAATGAATTATCAATTTAACATATGGGAAATTGATAATAATAACTAAGAAGCACATTCAAGACATACAAATTAAATGCATTCTTGATTATTCTTTTGAAAATATACAAGTTCAAAAGCTTTGAGTACAAAATGGAAAAACCAAAAGTTCTCTAGCATCTCCCCTCTATAAGATTCCCTCCTTTACAATGCAAAAAGACTTGTATTTATAGGCTTGAGAGAATAACTACCTTGCACAACTACTTAAGATAACCATCTTTGATAATCACTTAAGAAAAATACCTAAGTTAACCACTTAGGATAACTACCTAAGTTGTTAGTTCTAGTGACTACCATTTTGGAAACAAGTTAGGATTTGCCTAACTTTTACAAAAAAAATTAAGTCCAAATTTTAATTATAGTCACAACAAGTGACATAAGTCACTTTTACAAAAATGAGAACTTGAAACTTGTAACTTTTAAGGAAGGAAAGATTATTGATCTTGTTGAGGTAGTTTGAAATCTTCATCTATTTTGCCTTTGATAATTTTTGAAGAGCTTGAAATCGAACATTGTCTAAACTCGTTCTCTTTGTTGCATAACAAAAAATGCTATACACTTCTTCGATATAGCTGATTCTCTTTCACTTTCCAACATTTATAATGTCATTCCATCATGAATTTCAATGGTTTTACATCAAGAGATGTGATGAGATAAGGACATTGATCTGATGATGCAGAGAGAGTTGTGTGTTTTCCATTGATGTATTGCCATCAATGACAAAGGGGGAGATTGTTGCAAATGTGATGTGGATGGTTGTCATTAATGGTTGTCATTGATGTCAACATATTGTTTTGAGATTGGTTTCTTATGTTTGATGATCCAGAAGATGCATTCCCAGAATCTTTGGTGCTTTGGAAGATGTTCTACAGTTGATATTTAATGTTGTTTATTCGTGTTGGTGGTAATCTGGATTTCTCTATTTATCGGATATGGTATTGATTGATTGTATTCATGAATATCTTGGTTCCATTCTTATTTTTGTTAAGTTGGGTGGTGCTATTTTGGGTTCGGTTTGATCCAAAATTCAAGAATGAGTAATAACATTTGTGTAGTGTATAAGTCATGATTTGGGTCTGATATTTGTGATGAATGTAACATGTTGATTTGATTGATGAAGTGCATTGTAGTATGGTCTACTTCTCATTCCTTTCCACCAGTGGAATGTTTAGTGGTGACCTATTTCAAATCTCTATTTGGTCGACCTAAAAGATTATGTGGTCTATGGATAGTTTATATAAGAAGATGATTTGATTGTGTTGAAGCATGGAAGATGTGCGAGACTAAAAGGAAAAATCCGATTGATGTTGATATATGAAGTGTGTTGTTGCTGAGAGACACTGGAAGTAGTTTCGGTATTGCAAATTATTTTTTAGTGGTGAATTCTCTTTTCTTTCTTCTTCCTTCGGCAGTGAGCCTTTCTGGGCAGTGAGCCTTTCTGGGTAGTGAACCCTCTTGCAATGAGCATTTTGGCAGTGAACCACCCTTTTGTAAAAATCACCTTAACTGGTTCTTTATATTGAGAACTAACATTCTCCATGGTTTTTCCCTTCTTGGGTTTTCCACGTCATATCTGGTGTTCATTGTGCGATCTATTTTGTGTATTCATTTTCATGTTATATATGCTTTAATTAATTATGTTGGTTGTTCTGGATCTATGAAAGAATTAAAGAAAAGATTTAAGTTGTCAATTGATTCACCCCCCCTCTCAGTTGCTTGGATATTTAATAGTTTTCTATAATCTTACTATATTTTACTTTTATTTCAAATATTCAATTGATGAATATTTATGAATTTGTGGTTTATTTCATATCGCTAATGCCTTGTTGAGAGTAATATGTCTTGTGTAGTCAACCTAGATATTTACATATCAATTGTGGGATCTCTTCTTCAATCTACACTCAGTGTTAGGTGAATGTTGTAGTAACTTGCATGACTGATTAAATTTGAATATTGCACCTTCATAATTCTTGGTCATTGATTTTGGGTCCAAATCAAGAAAGTTTATTTTATAAATTTGTCTATTGATTGGTGATGTATGAAATGTGAGGATAAAGCTTAGATTCTTTTGTCATTTTCTAAAAAAACCTTTTCATCTTTTTTTTTTTAAATTTCTTTTCTAGATCGAAGCAGTTTAGGATTGTTTATAGGAACTAAAATTACAATTTATTATTGTAATGTTGCAATATCATTATTACAAGTTGATTTAGTACTATTTAATGAGCCTAAAAGTGATATTTTATGGAAATTATGTATTGGATTAGTTTGTACATGCATAGTTAAATCTAAAGTATTGATCAGATGTGTGAGTAATCCTTTGAATTTTGGAAATATTCTTAAATGGCATAGATCCGTTGATTGGAATAGAAATATGTAGGTCATCGAGTTATCTTACAAATGGTCAATACTTTGTTATAAAGACCTTGGGGTTGTTGATCTTATTTTAGGAGATTGATCACCTTTTAGGAGAGTTGAGGTATTTGTGGTATTTCACCTAAGTTGCTATTTGTACCAAAAAAGCCCATCAACAAAATTTTCATAAGAGATCAAACTAGGAATGACTAATCATAAAGGTCAAATTTGAGAAAGAGTAGAGAATATTGATATAAGAGTACGTTGAATGAAGGTGGAAAAGAACTCTAGAAAAGGATGTTATTATGAACCATTTGGGGTCCAGAGGAAAGGAAAGGAAATGAAAGCAAGGGTAGTTGAATGTAGATGCATTGAAAGATGGGAGGCTTGACCAATATATATATAATAGCCAACAAAAGTGATTCTTTTGTTTAAGTAACAAATAAGCATGAGCTCATTTATTTTCCTATCTATCTAGAATTTTGTGCAATTGTGTTAAGTGCTTTTAGGGACTTAAGGTCAAGGTAATAAAATGGAGAAGGTAAGAAAATAAATCATTACATGAAGAGGATGCACCAAGGATGAAGCACAAAGATACTCATTGAGCATGAAAGGGAGAGTGCACTAAGGGACCACACTCATTTAGGAAAAGGTAGATAAAAGGGCATGCAATGAAAAGGAAAGCGCTTGGTATAGTGCATGAGGTGCATGACAAATGACATGCATGGAGTTGGAATCCTACTAAAGAGGAAAAATATAGGAGAGTGTAAAAATGTGGATTCACAAGCTATTAGCCACCTTAATCTCTAATTTGATAAAAGATTAAGAAAAGGGATCTTGTGTCAAGGAATAAGTGACATCCAAAGAAGGATTGACTACCACCCTAGATAGTACAAGCCATGGAGATGACTAGATATCAAGGGATTCAGACATCAAATGAGTAGGAAATAGGATTTTAAAAGTGAATCATCAACTATTTAAGTCAACAAGTGAAAGAAAGAGGTTCAATTAAGGGGCCGATAGAAATGATAGTGATGCAAAGAGGAGAGATGGGGTCAACAAGTTGAAAGACATCCATAATGGCCTACAAGAAAATAAATATGAGAAAAGATAGGCATATGAAGGTCATCATAGTGTACATAAGAGTGATGAAGGTCACAGTTTGTAAGTATGTCATGTATAGGGAAGTTGAGGGGCATGTGAGTGTATCAAGGGCTTAGTTTGTATGTACTCTACACATTTCGATTCCAAATAGATAAATAAAATTCATTTATCCATTTCTTAAATTTTATCTACCTCCCATTATGTGTGTGTGGGTGTTTGTTTGTGGCTACAAGATTTACATTATTATTATTATGACTCCTAGGCTTGGCATCTACATCACCTCTCAAATATTGTTGTAGATATTTGATGGTGTTGGTATTGACATATTAGTTATGTACACACAATTGTAGTGCATTTCTAAGTATTTAAATAATATAAGAATATCTTCTAATAAAACAACATACATCAAAGTTTTAGGCACTCTTGTATGTACCTACTTCTCTTTCACCCTCATGTATATTACTACAAATTGCTTTTTTTAGTAGTTAACAAGTTAGTGACTTAACAAAACGCTTAGTGGGATATAAGAGCATAACTTAGTAGTCAATACTTCTAACCTCTCATGTCATATAAAAACTATTTCATATACACTCTTGCATTACACTTTGCATTGAAGTGTCTAAATTGTTTTGTTATTCTTCTTTGCCTACCTATCTTCCCTTCGAATATAGTTTTCCCTTGTCATTCATATTTACACTTCCACCATAGCATGTTTAGTTTATATGTGTATCCACTAAGTACCATCTTGGGCACCAAATTAGTGGTGTCAAATATATATCCAATAGATTACCCATCCGTATTACTTGGCCAACCGTCCTAACACAATCATAAAAATTCTTTCACCTTAAGTTGGTATCCTTGGCTCTTAGGTATAGTTTGTCATTATGGAGTTGGAGTTTCATGTTTAAGTCAACACTATCTATGCAACCATTGAATGCAATATTTTATTTGTTCAAACCAACATATAAATGGTTTCTTATAGCCTTATTTTGAGTTGTTTCTCATTGCAAGAAACAATGCCACTGTTTAAAATGTTATGATGATATTGATTTTTGCACCGGGGCTTCATTTTGTGAACCTGAGTTATAGCATGCCCATTCATGGCATACTAAAGAATCCCCCTATTTTCAAAAAATATTGCCCTAAACTCCTTTTTTGTCACCCCCTCCCAATACACAACCCAAATCAAAAGCCCCCTATTTTTACCAAATATTGTATTTTTTCATAGCCAAAATAAAAAAACCCCCCTATTTTCACTGATAGGCAATATATTGCACCCTCATTTTTGGGATATTAAACCCCCCAATATGAATGCACATGATATAATATTGCCTAGCCAGTGAAGCCCCCGTGAATTTTTGGACCATACAAATATCATGGTTTCTAATGTTGTATGATGGTCTATATCAATTCCTAACTACTATTTTGACTCATTCATGATTAACCATTTGAATCCACTAAACTCATGTGCTTTGAGTGCAAAGCATCTCATGAAGATGGATTGAATATTGTAATCCTAGTTAAAAAATAAGGTCAAGACTATTCTTTGTTTGTGAAGGTAAGATGGATTAGATCACAATTGCTATATTGGAGATTGGATAACTACACATATGTGGCCTATGAATGTGTCTGGCCAATTTACTAAGGTTCACATGGTTGTATTATATCTATAGTAGTATACCATACAATTATATTATAGGAAATTTTTTAAGACTTAGGTGATGATGGAAGTTTCATTTAATCTCAAGAGCTACCAAATACATATATTTTATGTTTTTTTTTTAAATTGAGAATTATAATGATCTAGAGTAGTATTACAAGACCTGGACTTACCTCAGAATCGGCAAGCTAATTTTGGACCTAGACTCGGACTCAGCACCCAAACTAGACAAATTGAAAAACCTAAGAAATTCATAGATTTTTAAGGATTTAAAACTTGTTTCATGCATCATTTAATAAATAAATCTTAAATACACAATAATCTAATGAAATAGAAGCTACTTTGAGAACACACACAAGTATACATTGATCACATAAGTAAAAAGACAATTTTTCACTAAAAGAAATAACACATTAGATATATAAATAGTGTCAAATGTCTACAAAAGTCATGAGATATGAAACCCATGGCATCAAAAGCTCCAAACAAATATCAAAATAAAATCTAGAAGTCTATTGCTTAAAGGATCCTATGTAACTTGGCACCACGACCCTCTTATGTGTGCGCCTAAGATAGGTCCTAGATGATGTTGCAACCATGATATATGCATGTGTCTTAAGCTCATGCTCGATGACATCATATTATCATCATCCTCCAATGGGTCTCCTTGTGCTCTAATCTTCTCCTCTACCATGGCTACTACCTCTACCTCTCGATCCACCTAATCAACTCGTGCCAAGTCATCATTACTAAAGTCGAGATCATCAATCTTAGTGATTCACTCTGACTGTAGATCAACCTCCTCTAAATTGATAAGAGACATGTTAGTTCCCAAGATCTGTTTATGATGAAGGTGAAGGTTGTAATGAACATACACAAGATCATTCAACCTTTGCATTGACAACGTTGCACTTTTTGGCGTGTATGTGCTCAAACATACTCCAATTGCGCTCACATCCTGAAGAACTACATGGATAGCTCAATCAACCTATTGGTTTTTCATTAATGGCATACTATTTTTTATCAAAGGGTTGTTTTTCTCTCCTTACGCTTGAAATTAATGAGAATGATTTTTGGAGGTAGAAAACAACAAATATAAAACCTTTACTTTTGACTAAGACCATTTTTTAATTATTTTTTGGTCACTTTTTCTCTTGGTTGAGTGGAAAAGTCTTGGGCTTAAGACTTAGCAAGGCTGTCGAGTCTTGCAAACTCGATAAGTTTGCCAAGAATCTGCTAGCCTCCATCAGAGTCCCAGAGACTCTGCAGAGGTGCCTTGCATCTGGGCTTCGCCAAATAGCAAGTCTTGTAGAGTCTTGTACCACTGATCTAGAGAGTTGTGACAATTTTATTTTCATATTATACATTCTTTAATTATTCTTGAAATATCAAATTGTGTTGCATTAAATACTCAAAAGAGTTACATTAGGGTACCCTTTTCTAACACAAATACACTCATATACATGCCAAAAATAAACATTGAGTAGAACTTTCACATCTGCCATTTGCTTCATGAGAAGGTAAAAAAAAAATTGACCACATAAATAGCCACCAAAATAAGAAAAATTACCAATCATCCAATCTATCTAAAGATATATTAACAAAAGATTTCATATACATTTCAGAAGATTAATGATTGAGTAAGTTTAAGAAAATAAATTCTAGAATGAAACATACCAATAGAACCATGTGATGAGTAAAGAGTAAATCAAGAAAAAAGAGAGGGGAAAAGAGATAAAAAACATTAACATCTGAAACAGCAAATACTAATTATATTAATTTATTTGTTGAAATTCGATGAAATTCGTTGAAATTTGTTTTCATATTTTATCATTTGATATTTTTCAAAAACTGATTGTGTCATCTATGAAATATCCTAGACATTTTTTTAGTACGTGATTCCAATATTGACTTGTTAATTTTCCTCAGGCATTCAACAACAATTTCAACATTGACAAATAACAGTTCAAGAAAGGTCTAGCTATAAACAAATAGATTATATAATTGCAATGCAAAAGAGTACTTCGGGTATCTGGCACAAGTATTTTAAGACATAATTTATGTTTTGGAAGATAAAACAGGAAATCCCATCTAGTGACACTGCAAGCGTAAGTCAGAAACTTCTGCTAGGACAATACAACTGATATTACAGTTCCTTATTGTAATAATCATCTTCCTTTATGCTTATATTACAGCATGTAAGGAAAATGTCAGCTTATCTATAATGGCTAAGAGCTAAAACTATAACATGTGCCTTATAACCTGTGCTCACCAATTCGACCTACACATGACATGAACATTAAATCCATCTTCATTCATATGGAGTGTTAGTGCAGGCTCATATGCAACTTCCTTTCCTTTAACAGCTTCAAATTTGAAGAAACGAAGAAGAACAGTAGCAACAGTCTTCATTTGCATGTATGCAAACTCCTTTCCAAGACAAATTCGAGGGCCGGCCTGTAAGTAAAACAATGCATCTTGTTAACGTCTTTAAGTTTTTACAATTCATGAGATATTATGCTGTTTGTTTTTGGATTTGATTGTGTAAATTTTTTTTTTTTTTTTTGATCGGTAAAGGCAAAGCCATATTTGTATTAATTAGTGTAAATACATATGATTACCACTGAATTTCAAGATATTCAAAAAACCTCTGCTCTTAAAGAGCACAGAGGTCCCTATAAGAGCAGAGGTTTTTTGAATATCTTGAAAATCAATATTTCGAATCACATTCCATAATCCACCATCAAAATATTGAAAAATATATAAAAATAAGAAATAAAATGATCCTTTATCATCCTAATTTTTATATTTAATTTACTTACTTGAAATGCTGTGAATTTGAAAGGTGATTGAGGTTGGTAAACCCCATTCTCAAGCCACCTTTCAGGCCTAAACTCCTTAGCATCAACTCCCCACAGATATTCCATTCTACCCATAGAGTAAGGATTATAGTTCACCAAATCACCTTTCTTCATTCTAAATCCATCTGGAAGGGTATCATCAGAACCAACATGCCTGGAATCCTGCATATCATTTTGTCAATTTTCAATTAGTAAGTAACCATAATCTTCAACCTTTCAATGAGATCAAAATGCAAGAAACAAAATAAACTAAATTTTTTTTCCTCAATTTTCAAAGTAATGCAATTTACAATGCTTTAAAGTGCATACAAGTTACATCAAAACATAGTTTCATGGAGAAATTTTCAATGTATAACATCTCTACAAATACCCCATGAAAAACAAACTAATTTTCACAAATTAAAGATTGCAATCAATATATAATGACATGTATCAAATGACAAATGACCGAATGAAATTGACAGAGATGATAATGGAAAACATTTCCCCAAATCTTCGTGTCTCAGAAACATCCCCGATACAGAGGACACGGTCTTTTTTGGGGGGGGCGGATGATCAAAAGTCCAATATCTGGCTCTTTGCCCAAAGGTGTTGGATACAAATTGAAACAATGAAATATAAAAGATAATAAGCATGGAACAAAAAATATTTCATTTATGTTGCTTCCTGCTTCTTAATCATGTAATTTGGTTTGAAACATAGGAAAAAAACTTACATTTGATTCGAAATATTAAAAAAGATATTCACACAGTCGAATTTAAAAACAATTCATGCTAAAAATAATAAGAAATGTAATTCTCTTACCACTGGAACAGCTGGGTATAAGCGCAATGTTTCTGATAAACATGCATGAAGATAGTGCATCTTATCCAATACCCTGTGTGTTAGACCTTGGGCAAACATGCTAATAGATTCTGCCAGAGACCCAGATTCATTTTCTGTGACCACATCATGAATTTCTTGAAGTAGCTTTTCTTCAACACCTGGGTTCTTGCAGAGCAGATAAAAGAACCAAGAGAGTGTAACTGCAGTTGTGTCTCTACCGGCAATCATGAAATTCAGTATAATATCTCTTAGATACTTGTCAGATAGCTTTTCTGGCTCCTGTTCACTCGATCTAATAAAGCGAGACAGTATATCTGGTTTTTCCTGTAGATAATTTCAATGCCAATGAAGAGAACACAAATACAGTTATCAGTACTGGCAGCAAGTGAAAAGAGCAAAATTTTCATTTATACTGATTTCTCAATCACCAATAGGATTAATGGGAGCATTTCCTTACATTGCCGTTTTGTGCAGAAAGCTCTTGCTTTCTGTTTCGAATGATGTTGTAGATAAAATCATCCACAGTTTTGATGCTCTGCCTCAAGATGGCCTCTGAGCCAATATTGAAATATTTTTTCAATTTCCAGGTAATGTCAAGAAAACGCCATAAAACAATACCATTTGCAGTATCAAAGGCTCTTGCGAAAGCAGCTTCTGGCCCAGTGTTTGAATTTGATAAGCTGTTCATCTCTACTCCAAAACCCACTTTGCAGATTGTATTCATTGTTGATCTTAGGAAGAGATCCTAATTGACAATCATCAGCCACATTTAATGGTTATTATAGGCTGCAAAAATTATATTATTTCAGTCATATTTCCCCTAATTATTTCAGTCATAAGCAAGTCAACTCGCCCAGAGTTAGCTGAACACCTGATTAAGAGTTTAATGGCTAGGAGAGAATTTTTTCTGAAGCGAACAAATTTATAAATGGTAATAATACTTTTACAAATATGTACCAAAGATGAAATTTCATAAGTGAGATTTTTTTTTATTACAAAAAGATTTTAAATCTAGAGAAATTCTCTCCAGGAATGTACTTAGCAATTCCTGCTGAAATTTTTTTGGGATCCCCCCTCAATGGAATCATTACCTCTGTTAACTGATTGAGGGATCTAGCAAATGGGTCACATAGAAGACAATCAAACCAAACTTAATCCAAAGACTTCAAATACTCTTAGTGCTTGTATAGATAGATTAAGCCATTAGGAAAAGGATTGTATAGAAATCGAAATGCATCAGTACCCAAGAAAAAACAAGAGATGATTTTAGTCACATTAGTTCTACTCCCGGAAAAGCATCTGAAGGTATTATTTCTTACCTGCATCTCAACGGTTTGATTTGTTCTACATGCTTCTAATAAAATTGCAGAAAGCTCCACTGCACTTTTTCGAAAAACAACACTACTAAAATCCTTCAAAACTTTGGCGGAGAATTCAAAACTTGCTAATTTTCTCTGTTGCTTCCATTTCTCTCCATCAACAGTGAAAATCCCATCCCCGAGAAGATCTTCCATACAATCATGGGTGATATTTTGCTGCAAATGAAAAATGCAAGAATCAATACAATCCCATAGGCTATTTATGAAAAGGAGTGCTTACTATGTTGAGACCCAGGTTAAAATCTAGCGCACATATTGCCATGCAAAGAGAATATTAACTGAGCATTTTGTACTTGCTAAGATGAGTTCTTGTTACAGTACTACCTTCAAGCTATGTACTTGCTTAGATGAATTATGGTTTGTATATTACTACCAATAATTTATACAATGAATGAATTTCAATGATGTAGACAAGACCATCAGCCTGTCAGAGCATGAAAATGCCACTTCTGAGAGGGGACAAATTCCAAAGAAATGGCACTTCTGAGAGGAGACAAATTCCAATCTAGCAGAAGTGTGGATTACCAAAAACAGAATGTCAACTATGATCTGGTTATTCTGTAATGATACCCATAAGCTGTGTACTGACTAAAATGAACTCTGTTTACTATTTAATCACTATTCCTAATCCATATATAGAAGGGGTATTTCCTATCAGAAGACTCAAATTCAATTCTAGGAAATATGTAGCCTACCAACATAGAATATCAACTCTGAATACTATGCAGTTGCTGAGATAAATTCTGGTGTCATGCAATCACTACTCTTGCAATCTCTAATTTTTATTTCTTTTTTAATCAGAAAAAGGAGAGAAAAGAAAAACAGAATATCACATTATGAAGAAAAAGATAATATCAAGTGAAACAATTTAAGTTCACATGTGATCAAGAGCAAAAACATTATATTAGAGTGGATATAAGATGAAAAGTTAAAGTGCTAATATTCAAGGTAAGAACTAGTTCAGACAATCTCAGATCTAAAATAAGGAGGTGAAAAATACGCAAGAGTAGACTGACAAGGTTTGTCGACTCTGCACTTCAAGATTAGTGGAAACAAAATGACATTATGTTATGGACTGTATGACATACAAGGACATACAAATCAACTATGCTAATACTCTTAAAAGAACCAAAGAAATAGGAGAGAGTTGGTGATTAGTAAGTTGGAACTTTTGTTCTAATTTCAGCTCAGTTGAACTTTTAGATCTCATAGATTGCATGATCGCATAGACATCCTTAGTAACTCCCATTTCATTTCATTTCTAAGTTTTAAATTTACTACTATAAATCAGAAAAAACTCATTCCAATTTAAGATTTATGTTTATTTCCATTTGTCCTCTTCCAATACCTAGAAATTTTCAAATAATTATCCACTATTAAGAGTTCCTCAAACATTCTCTGCAAATGTTTGGTAAAACCAACGTCAGGACAGTAAGTCTTAGGAAACATACCTAACCAATATTTACTTTATTTCTTCAATACAATCGAAGAGCTTTTTCAATTTCAAAGAGCAATAAAACACCTGTAACATATGCACTCTGCACTCTGGAGCAGAAAAACATACCTTGCCATAATTTGTGAAATTGGTTTTGAGGATGTACTCCACATTTGCAGGATCAGTAGTAAAAACATAGCTGTGATTAGGATAAGCTATTCTGAATGTTCTATAGCGGTAGTGAAAATCAGTAAGGTAATCATATTGCTTCTTAAAGTTGATAATATGACCAACTATTGTAGCAGCCACAGGTGGGTATGGAACAATACTCCATTTACTTTTGAAAATATTCAACAGAAAAAGTAGAAAAAGCAGAGAGGTGAATGCAAGGGGCAGGAATACAATTGCTGCTGCAAATATATCTAAAACCATTGTTACTGTTAACACAACAGATAGAAATTCTAAATATAAATAGAATACGGTTTAAAGAGCTGACATACTGTACTCAGTGTAACAGCACACTATCACAATGTAGATAAAAATGCATCATGAACCTATTTATAATCAATGGGATGATCGCCGGGAATTTGTCCGACGAGCCAAAAAAATAATTTCCAGTTTCGAAAACAACATTCCAACTGCCTTGAAGATTGAATCTGTACCATATACACCGGGAACTTTGATATCCATAGGATGTCCTTTCCCTGAACTTTGCAATCAGATTCGATGGGTACCTACTCGCCATTACTCCTGCAACGGCCAACTGCATTGCAATGACTGCCTCTCAATCAAATTATGTTTTGATTAGAATTTTTGTTGTTCAATTAATTAATTGTGCAGAATCAGTGGGTGATAGTATGTTCATTGATTGTACTATTTACTTTGATCAAATTCTTGGAAGTATGATATAAGGGATGCCGAGTTAGATTGTGTCTTAGTTCTAAACTAAGTTGACATAATAGATAAATCTCAATGGGTTGATAGTATGTTCATTGATTGCACTATTTACTTTAGATCAAATTCTTGGAAGTATGATATAAGGGATGAGAGTGAGATTGTGCCCTAGCTCTAAACTAATTTGACATAATAGATTCTTCTCAATGGAGATTGTGCCCTAAAGGACTTTGACAGAGTGGATACTCCTCAATAGAGATTGTGCCCTAGAAGACTTTGGCAAAATAGATACCCCTCAATGATACTTCTCAATGGAGATTGTGCTCTAAAGGACTTTGACATAGCGGAAGAGCACCAGTAGTCGTCATAGCTAACTTCGCACACCCACAAATCCTAAACGGTACATCGGATTTTGATTTTTTTTTTAAGTTGTCTTCGTATGCGACTTAACTGCTTATAGCTATTGATCTGACTTCTAGGTAGTAACGATGCACGTTGTGGAATCAGTTATGTGCACAAAGGTCAAAAAGTACACATTTCAAAGTGTCGCTTGATACCTAACTAAAGATGTTCTAGTAACCGTCAACTCAAAATCGCTAGTACTTGTTGACAAATGTCCCAATAGTGGTTCACAAATGTTCTAATAGTGGTGCACAAATGGGCCAATTATGAACAAAAAATTACAAAAAATGATCGGCTATTGGTACAAAACAAAATTATTAATGGTGTTTTCACTATGACAGCTATTGGGGGGTCAACATGACAATAAAGTGACGGCTATTGGAACTATGTTATCAATTGGTGCTCTTCCCCTAGTGGATACTCCTCAATCGAGATTGTGCCCTAAAAGACTTTGGCAAAATAGATACTTCTCAATCTTTGGCATAGATTTATTGCAGAAGTATCATCTAAATTGGGGTTCTAGGTTCCTGTAAAAGATTCATAAGTGTTATAAAGTTCATAATCACATTGTGCTACAGAGTTATTTATCTATGTATATCTCGTAAGTTTTTGTTATTTAAAGATCAAAAGCTTCTCTGCTCTTAATATAAAATATGCATAGATTCATATTCTATATTATATAATGAACTTATGAATGATATAAAATTTTCTAAAAATAAAGAAAAAAATAAAATTAATTGATAAATTAAATTTTAAAAAAAAATATTGATATTTTTTTTATTGTTAAAACTGATGAAACAAGTTTAAAAAAAAAATATTACCATTATTTTTTATTATTAAATAATTGTAGGTTATTAATTTTTTATTTAGAATTGATTGATTGAAAGATGTGTAAATCATTAAAAACACTAGCGAAATTGAAATCTATTGAATTGACATAGAGTTGAATTTTTTGCATTAATTTGGTGTCCTACAATTTCAGCTTTATTAATTAATTTTTTATTTAGAATTGATTGATTGGAAGATGTGTAAATCATTAAAAACACTAGCGAAATTGAAATCTATTGAATTGACATAGAGTTGAATTTTTTGCATTAATTTGGTGTCCTACAATTTCAGCTTTATTAATAATATTAATTTCAATGGTCACATGTGGTTCGGTGGGCATTTAGCAAACATTTGAAAATTTCAACTCTATTTATTATGTTAGTTTGATTAAAATGACATTATTATAGTTAGGTGAGATATAAAAAAAAAATGTGTAAGGTGAGATTGTTACAATTTCAACTTTATTTATAATCTTGTTTCATGAGAAGTGATGTTTAAAAGGTATATTTGAGAGTTATGCAGATTTTTTGGAATAATAAGAAGATTGTAAAAATTATTGGTTTGGTTATTTTTCTTTATATGTTATATTTTTTCTTATTTCTTTCATTTTTCTAAAAGAATTATTTTTTCTTCCTTCTTTTGATAATATGTCATTAATGACTAAGTTTTATCTTCATAAAGGGTTTAGTCAAGTGATGTATGTTATAATTATAATACCTAGACCTTAGAAAAAACCCAAGACCTTTAGTACCATGTATGTTATTGTTACTTTACTCTTGCATGACATTATACTTTCATGTACCATAGATTGTATCAAAAGGTTTGGTATGCTAAGAGAGTGAGCTCTTTTGTATTTGTACATGATGAAATGTGAATAAGCAAAATACCAATGAAAGTACTAAATTTCCTATTCAACAATCACTTTGATAGAGCATGAGAACAATGTGTTAAACAAAATAATTAACAATATTGTCTTTACAAAGACTTATATCGTTTTATTAGCTTTGATATGTGGATTGCTCATTTTGTCAACATGATGGTAGCATTCTTAGTATACAAAATTGATATGATTTGAATACTAGATGAATGCTTCATTGATTGATGTGAGATGGTTTGATTTATAGATTTGCAAGAGATATAATGAATGGCTAGGATTGAATCTAGAAGTTGAAATCAGATCCATGATTTAGGGGATTGATGAGGAGATGTGACATGCATAGAAGAGTTGCACATTATTTTAACTTTTCAATTAAAAAAATTAACTCAATGTGATTAGATATGATTGATTAGTTGATTAGTTAACTAAGTGCATGTGAGAATCAAGAGGAGTTGATTGTTGCATGGAAAAGTGAATTGATTACATAGAGTGGGTTTGATTAATGAGTGGGACTTTGAGTGACGCTAAGTGACACGATTAGACTAGGGAGTCAACAAAAGAGGTGGAATTAATTAATTAAGTTATTTGTGCACATGAGTTGGAAATTAATAAATTAATATTAAATTAATTTATTAATGGATAATGTGTGAATAATTAATTAAGTAGATAAAAATGTGGATAATTAAAGATAAATAAAATAGAATAATTAACGGAATGTTACTTATTAAATGGGTGAATTTAATTAATTAAATAACTCAATAATTATTCAATTAATTTATCAGGTGTTGTGTGATAATGTAACAACAACCTCCAGTAGGACCCAAAATTTTTCAACAATGATAATTTTCACCATTCATGCAAACTACATATTATCCACATAAATATAATTAGATTATATCATAATGGCCAGTGGAGTATTAACTACTAATAATAACTATTTAAACATACCGTAAGTGTCCTACAAAGGTCATGTAGACTCCTTACCTTTATCTTGGCATGGTTTTCATTGTGGTGCACAATGATCCCAACTATAGTTGATTTAATCCATATCCACCCCTCCAAGTGGATTATATGGTCTATGGTGATAGAGACATCAACCGGTGTACCATGCATGTGGTTATCTTCATAATGGTCATTCACCTAAGGTGATATCTACCTAAGATAATCAAGGATGCCAATACCCATATTACACTATATGGGGGGCATTTTATTATATATCTATTCTTCATTAAATACTCTTATTTTCCTATAATCCATTAGACAGCCAAGCAAAGAAGTGCATAAATTATTGGAATCAAGGAACACTGAGAGGGGGGGGGGTGAATCAGTGTTCTACCGGTTAACAATTTTTTTTAATTTAACTTTAAACCACAAGAAGCAATGCATGAAACTGAAATGCAAAAACTCAAAACAACCAACCACAAAATCATAACACCGAGATTTTTACATGGAAACCCAAATGGGAAAAACCACGGTGGGACTTAAACCCACAATATTATTCCACTATGGCTAGTAGAAAAACAATATTACATGAGGGGGAATCTACAAGCATTCAAGCACACTGCCTAGAGCTCACTACTCAATTACAATAAGGGCTACAACCTCGGAAGGCTCACTGCCTTACTGATCAATTACAAAGATGAATTATAATGAAAGAACTCCAAAATAGCATCTAACAATGCCTGGATGAGTTCCAGTTACGCGCCAAATCTCTGACTGTATCTTCTCTGCAACTCTACTTTGTTTCCTATTTCAGTCAGCTACCGGATCAAGAATGTGCACATGAAACTGCTCTACAAAGGATTCTTGATCACCACTCGTTCGCATATCAATCATACCACACCACAAAAAGATCTTCAACACTGGTCTTATATATCCGCAATCACAAAATAAGCATTCATCAAGTCGGCCTGCTAATGTAATGTGTAGTCATATGTCAGCTTGACCGGATCACCAAAGACAAATGTGGATCACCAAATTGATGATAAAATGATGTCTCTATGTCGGCCCAATCATCCCATACACGATTCATAACACCACAATCACCAGAAAGCTTTCGAACCAAATCTGCTATGCTCAACCTGAATTATCGATTAACTGGCTACTGGTTCATATCCGCTTCTAGATATTAAGATCTGTGATTACCGGATAGGAATCTCAAGAAGATTTTCCATCAATGACAACCCTAAATCACTAATCAAGCGTCAATAGCCACCAAATGAGTGTCAATTGCCAACATAAATAACTAGCATGCTACTAGCCCTAATGCACACATGCTCCTTGCAAAATCCGCCTAGCCTCTAAAGTAACACAAGGTATCCCTTTCCTACATTCCATTGGCTTCCAAGCCGACATGCTACTAGAAAAATACATCTGACTATCCATTGTTGACATAGTATGCTCCTTGACTACTATCAATATTAAGCATCAATAATCTTATCTTTGAGTAGGTAATAAGAAATATCCATGGGTGATCACCTCAAATGGAGAGGACTAGCCTATGTACACCTCTATCTATGCCCTCGTAGGGTCCAAACTCCATTCATTATCATAAAAGTTAGCACATGTACCTAGATTAGCACTATAAATGGAAATATATTCTTAATATGAGAAAAAGTAGTTTCTAGGTCCAATGAACTCTATTGGTCAACCACCCATTTTGATGTTGTTACAATATGGAAGATTCAGTAATTTATTCATTCCCAAGTGGTTATGCTAATATTCAACCAATAGAAAGTTTCCAAGCATGCCTAATAAAAGATGATAAGGTAGACAGTTCATTAAACACCTAGTGATAGTTTGTAACTACCCTTCTCTTGGCTTAAAAGTAGTGCAAATTTTATCAATTTAATTACAATATTGGTTGGGTAGCTGAAACACTAGGCATGAGTTCAAGAGAGGACTTTATTACCCCTAAGGATTCTCATATTCATAAATTATCTAGAACTGGCACTATCAATCTCTTGGTTGAAATACCCCTTCCCTTCCCAATATAAAAGGGTATATTTTTCATAACATAAAATTGCATGTAGCATATTTGACCATTTTAACTAATAATGATTGTCTTAACAACCAATATTACATAACCTTAATGTGTATATTTAGTGATTATTATGAGCGCATTAGTGACAGTGATCCCAAGAATTGGTAGGAAATTAATTTCCAAAACTCAAATTGTCTAATGTACATCAACATGATATAATAATCGATTGAAAGGGTTTACCATGATTTTAACTTGTTTTTGAAAGTATCCCATTAAGATAGTGGTATTGAAGTATCTTAATCTACACTGTATTCCAACTTCTTTGGTAAGAAAGGTGGAGTATAGGTGAAAATAATGGTGTGACTAATTGTTGTTATGTTGAATTTGACTAGTGCATTTATCACTAGTGTCATGTTTAGAGACTAGTTGAAAATAAGACAAAATAAAATCAAAGAGGTAGCTAAAAGGGTAACACAATATCCATAACTAGCAATAGCAATATACAATTCATGTTATCTAAGATGATTTATCAATTCTTGGGTCACATTTACTCCATGGACTGTTTAATCTAGTCTCGTTTTATCCTTGAGAGTGTCATGATTGAGTTGAGTGAGAGTATTACTTGCTTCTATGGCCTCTAGGTGGTTGAAAGATTACTATGTCTTCCATTATTAAATTTTGGTTGATAATTCCCACACACTTCTAGCCTTATAAGGTAATAATCACCTATAAATTCTATACATATAATAGATCAACCATTTCATGACTTAAATAACCATTCTCATTAATTATTGTATACGGTGAAAAATGATGATGTAAAACCACAAAGATCCAACCACATCAAATCCTAGTCCTACAATAAAAAATTCAGCATACACCAATGAAGATACCTAAGAACATGCAACTCAATAAATTAAGAAACAATACCACTCACATGTCAAGTAGTGTTTTAATCTCCATTGTCTCCTATCTCCATTCATCTTGTTTGATATTTTTGCTCTCAAATTGTGTATGTGCACAAGAGCTCAACAAAGAACACATTGTGGTTGTGAAGTCGCTTGATCGCAAGAAGGCTTGATAGTCGCATTAGTTGTTAGAAAGAGAGAAAGAATCCTCTTATATAGAAGACACTTTAGAAAATGAAGGGATAAGATTAAGAGGTGAAGGAAATAAATGGTCGGCTAGTATTAAAGGGTAGTTAGAAGAAATAATAAAATAATGAAGGGGGTAAGCAAACGAAAATTAAGAGATGAATGACATGTGTCATGAAGAGAAAAAAGCTAATGAATTAATTAAATAAATAAAGATTCATTTAATTAATAGAAGTGGGACCAACTAAATAAATTAAATATTTATTTAATTCGGGGAAAGATAATTTAAATAAATAAAAATATTTATTTAAATGAGGAAAGGGATAGAAGAGGATTAATGAATTAATTAAATAGATAAGAATTTATTTAATTAATAGAAGACTTAGGATAAAATAATTTAATTAAACAAAAATATTTATTTAATTAAATAGGACAATTTTAGGTGTCTACAATTATAAATATCTTAATAGTTGGTGCACATCTACATTAGTATAATGCTATTCTACATGGAAATTCAAATTGTTATTCCTAATTTTCCATCTATTTTCTTCTTCATCTGTAAAGGTATAGAACAATAGTGGTTTCAATTTTATGTTCACCTCTTCCAAGTAAAAGATTTGCTAAATTACATATCTAGAGTCCCCTAGTCATATGAGCTATGCTTAAGTTGGTTGAGATTATTCCAAAGGAGGTAAAGGTGAATTTTCCTTCTAGTATCATGTTACTACAATTGTGTTGACCATAGAAGTATACACAATCTACTAAGGATATGATACCTATAGCAAGTGCACCAAGAAATTCAGATATAGAGATATTGCTTGTCATAAGATTATAATTCCTAATTAGTGGTAGCTAATTTTTCCAAGAAACTACTTGTTTGCTTCATCATACAAGTGAAAGGTTTGAGCATAGGAGTAGAACAAGTACAAAATTTGATGACTTGGTATGTAGCATTCCTATAACTAATAGAATAAAATGAAACCTCATAAACTTTTATCTCATTTTTGTTAACAATGAGGCACAAGTAGACCTAAGCTTATCATAGAAGAAGGAACATGTTCAAAAGGGAAAGCTAGGGTAACTGGGTCATGAATCTTCATTAATCTAGTGAGTAGATATTAGATGGGGGTTGTAGTAACTAAGGGAGGTCATTTAGCAAATAAAATCTGAGTTTTAGCATTGAAAATAGTAGCATAAATAGAAAAAATGATTGGAGGAAAGGATATAACCTAAAAGAATGGTGTCCAAACTTCACCTAGTTCCTCAATCAACCAACAAATCATCTAACTCTTTTGAACCTCATTTTGGCTTCCTTCCATGTCTATTTCTTGTTCTCTAACCCCAAAATGAATTTCTAAAATTCTATATAAAGGAGGTTGAGGGTTCTATGCCTATGACATGTCATTTTTGGTCAAAACCTACAATTGTGCAACCTTCCAAAGGTTTTCGTGCCTCATAGGTATATGGATGCCCCTTTGTATCTTGTCCATTACCTCTCCCATTAACTTCAAGTTGTCTCATGGTTTTAGGAAGCAATAAGTGGTCATTAATACCCTTCTACCTAGTGTTTTTTTTCTTGGTCACCCTTCATGGGTTTTCCTTCCTTTGGCTTATTTTTGTTGGCATTGCACACTCCAATGAGAATTGAAGGTGATTGAAGGTGTTGTCATTGATGGCAACCTTGTAGCATTGTGGAAACTGGCAGGCACATGCACCGACACCAACAATGACAACAATGTTCACCAACATCCCAACCGAACTTTTTGTATTTAATTGTAATATCTTTTGTAAGCCGACATAGCATATTGTAATAGACTCATATATGTATGAGATCTTGTAAATCATTTTAGTAGTGAGGTATCATGGATGTAGAAGTGATAAGTGAATATTAAGGCAGATTTTGTATAAGGGTTTATGGTTATAGTATGAGCTTAAACCAGTACTGAACCTGGCATAGCAGATGCTGAATTATAGAAGTACATTATATTGGATTCTCATAATCCATTTTGTAAGTCAGTGAGACTTCCTTTTGTAATTGAGCAGTGAGCTCTAGGTAGTTGGCCTTCTTGCATGTGCAGGCCCCTCTTTTAAGTAATATCCATTCATTGGCCAGTGAGTGAATATTGTGGGTCACAAATCCCACTGAGGTTTTTCCCACACTGGGTTTCCTTGTTAAACATCTTGTGTTATGGTGTGTTGTCCATGTTGTCTTTATTGTTCCTATTTACTGCATTAATTCTTGTTTACTGGTACATTGTTTTGGAATGCAAAATACTTAATAACTTTAAATATTTTGTAAACCGGTTAGATATTGATTCACCACCCCCCCCCCTCTCAGTATCTTTGGACTATCATCAATCCTAACAATTTTGTTTTTGCTCATTTAATTTTTTCGTTTAATAGTCATGAAACCTTATCTTTATTCATCATCATGGCTGAAGGGCTGAGCAGATCTATTAAGGCTACTAGTTAGAAGGGTTTGTGGAGAGGTATTGGGGTAGCTAATCTTAATGAAATTCATACTCACAATTTGATTACTGATGACACTTTTATTTTTGGGCAAGCTACTATTAGGGAATCAACTACCATAAAGGAAGTTATATATGATTACTCTTAAGATTTGGGACAACTTGTAATTCCTCAAAAAAAAAAAAAAATCTTTATGAATGTTTCTCTTGTAGTCCAACAAAGTCTTGTCAAATTTTGGGGGGTTTCAGTTGGCTCATTCCCCTGTAAGTACTTGGGGATTCCCTTTTTTTACAGAATCTAAAAAGAATCAATTTTGGAAAAAAGTCTTGACTTCCATTTCCAATCAAATACTATCTTGGAAGCATAAATGGCTTACCCTCTTTGGTAAGATTATGATGATTAAGTCAGTCTTAAATGTAGTACCAATTTATTTGATGTCGATCTTAAATATGCCTAAGAAAACTATGGGTGATTTGCATTTGGTTCTAAGATCCTTTCTTTGGTTGCCTAAAACAAAGTTTTCCTTCCTAAAAAATGTTGTGGTACTGGTATTAGGGATTTAGGATTTCATAACAAAGCTTTGGGTGCTAAATTGTTTTGGAGATTATATCAAAAGTTCGATACTAAATGAGGTAGATTAATGTTGTCCAAGTACTTGGACCATCCTTCTAGGGAGATATTTTTTACTACTAAATCTTTATCCAAAGGTTCTAAAAATCGGAACTTTATATCTTCATGTAGACATGTTACTTTACCTCATTTATCTTTGGTTGAATCACAATGTTGCAAGGCTCGGTTTTGAGAGGATGCTTTGAATGGTCAGAAACCATTGAACCCAACCAGGGATTGGTCCTTATTGGAAAGTACTTTAAAGGATCTTTGGGGGGCTCATGTTTTGGATTACCTATATTTGGACAATTTCAACTTTTCTCCTATTGCAAAATGGAAAGAAATTGATTTTTAGGATATTCCTAATCATTTAAAATAAGATTTTAGGAGGGTGTTAGATATAAGGTTTGTGATTCCTTCACCTAAAGATGATGTGCTAATATGGACCAAATCCAAATCTGGCCATTACAATGTTAAGGAGGGATATAATTTGTTAGTAATGGCTTTATGAAGATAAGGATTGGCTAGTTAAGCTTCTTTGGGGTCCAACTAGTCATCCTAAAGGTGGGGCTTTTACTTGGTTAGCTATTCAAGATAGGGTTATCATTGGTATAAGGCTTGAAGGTTAGGGATTATTATTGTCTTACCATGCACCTTTTGTGGTCATTTTATGGAATTGTCTAATCATTTATTTCTCTTTTGTCCTTTTGCAATGGAATGCCGGCATTGGTTTTTTTCAAATTGGGGTGGTTTCTTATGTTGGGTCTCGATTTATTGAAGTTCTTCTAGGGTTGGTCCATCCTTTTTAAATCTTCCTTTTTTGCTTGTATTTGGGAATAGGCCCTTCCATCATGGTTTGGAATATTTGGTTAGAATGTAATAATAGGATTTTAAGAGGTAAATTTGCTTTGTTATATGAGGTTCTATTCTCCATTGAGTAATCTATCTTTGAAGTCACTATGAGTTATATTTATAAAAATATGAATAATATAAATTCTTTGACTTCTTGGGATGTTGAAATCATTACAAAATGGCCTATGCTCAAACCTTTACCCCCTTCAAGGCTCTAATATTTCTTTACCAAAGAGTGTCTTAAGGAAAGATGTTAAGTGGTCTCCTCTTGATAATATGTACAAATTTAAATTTGATGGGGCTTTCTCATGGTAACCCTAGTGTTTCTAGGATTGGTACTGTCATCGGGGATAGTAATGGTGTGATTAAAATAGATGCTTGTAAAAAGGATGGATTTGGGACTAACAATAACGCTGAAATGGAAAATTTTGTGCATTGAATCAACAATTTCTCTCAGTATCAGAAACATTATTAGAGAAGTGATTCTATTCTTATTTTCCATTTTGTCTCTAATTAAAAAACTAATAACTGGCTTTTGCAGTACATTTTGGATAAAGTTCTTTTGTGGATTAAATTTAATAGCTTCTATTAAATTAAACATTGTTATACACAAGCTAATACGGTGGTCAACTTCCTTGCTAATAAAGAAATTGATGATTCACTTCCATATCAAGAAGTTTTAGGTGATGCTCTTTCATTTATTATTGTTTTGTGTGGTGATAATAACATTTGATCTTATGATGCAAATATGGCAATGTAAAATTTATTTCTAAGAGAAATTATATTGCATGGTATAATATTTGTATCATGATGAGAATATCTCTATTGGGAATTTTCATGCAGGGGTGATAGCTTGTCTATTGATTTTTACCTCTGACTGAGGTATTGGGAGATTGGGATTAGATCACCCATATCTCTTGGCTTTCTTTTCATTTATACGGTCAATTGGGACAATTAAGTCGATAGGCTTCAGTGGGGGCATTTATGCCTAGAAAATTGTTAGCCTCCTAGATATTTTTTCCATCATGCTTTTCCGACACGTTTTGACATTTTTTTCGATGACCGTTTCCATGTTTTTCGGGCATGTTTTTTTGCATCGACATATGTAACATAGGGTATGGTCCATGTTTGCATAAAAAATGTAAGCCTCCCAGTTATTATGTTTAAAACAATTTGCAAGGCAAATAAGCAATATGAGGTGGTAAACATTTCACAGAGAGGGCGTTTAATATGATATGATAGAAACAATTTGCAAGGCAAATAAACAATATGCAGTGGCAAACGTTTAAGGGAGAGGGCATTTAATGGGATTTGATAGAAACAATGTTGGTGTTAGATAGCTTTGATATTTGTGAAAATATCAAGTTTATTATGCAAAGCAATTTGTAAAGGCTAAGTTCTGTCTGTCATAGCGAGGAGAATATCGGGTACAATTTGTGGCAAGATTCATATACAATCTGCATTTGTGTTCACTTCCTTCTTTTCTTTTCTATTGTTTTGACTAATTCAATATGTGAAATGTAGGTTGTAAATAGGTTTAAAAAATCAAGACTAAAGTAGTGCATGTGAGGAGAAGATTGTAATGTGTTTCATCCTTCTTTATTTAACTCGTTGTGCAAAGTCAGATGGACCATCACTTAGTTGTGCAAGTAAGCAATGTTTCTTGGAACTGGGCTATAGGTTTCAAGCTTTTGTTGATTAGGTGAAAATGGGTTTTAAGGGAAAACCCTATTCCAATTTTTGAAACTGTCATTACTACATGGTTTTCTTTTGGGAAAGAAGTGTGGTTTCCCATTTTGAAAAGGATAATGCCTGCAATGTGTCGGGGGTTTTGCTAAGTTTTTTTTTTTTTTTTTCTGCAAAAATCAATTTTTTATTTTCGCGATCCTAATAATTTTTCTTTAGCAAGCAAGCCTTTTAACTCAAAACCCGAGCCCGTAAAAGAAAGCAAAGTGAGGTAAAAATCCCCCACAGTTGATAATATCTCTATTTGATAAACCATAAACCTCCTTAGAGTTTCTCGCACTGTAATTTTGGATTCTAGCAACCTCGTTTTAAATGGTACATGACATTAGTAATACAAATAATACTAAGAAGAAGAAAACACATACAAGTGATATTGTGTTTGGGAAAGGTTTGACAATCCAACAAATATGTGGCTATTTGGAATGAAGATCAGTTATGGAAAGCTTCTCACCTCGTAAGCCCTAAAAAACCCATCGAGATTTTATTCTACAGTTAACCAAAAACTAGATAAAACAGAAAAAAAACATTAAATGTGGGTTAAAAGTTTCCAGCAATCCTTCTCAAACATTCTCCTTTGTATGTTTTTGTATTGGATTCTTTACTAGTATTGTAACCTCACTAATCCACTAGAGTTATGGTTTAGATTTCTATAGTGGCCTATGATTTATACCTTAGTCTTGTTCTTACCAATGCCTCTGTTACTATCAGAAAACAACCTTAAATCTTGAGTCAGGAATAGTTGCCTTGACAGGGTGTGGCATGATCTTGGATTGTATTGTAGAGTTTGTGGGAAGCTTGAGTTTCATTGTTAAGGAATGAAAACCTGATTGGGGAAATGTATCCTGTGTAGCATGCGTCAATTGATATTAGTAGATCACACTATTATAGTTTGTGTTAACCGATTCATGAGACCACTTTTATTTGAGGCATTTACCAAATAGTTCATATGCCTTGTCTATGCTTCCACATTTTGCATACATGTCTACCATGTCACTTGCATCCTTTATGATTTTGATGGATGCCCATACCCCATTCCAAATCTCTCATTCTCACACAAGAAAGAGAATGTTGGGAAAAGACCACAATGGGAATCTCACAAGAGGAAAAACATCTATCTCTAATTGGACGAAACTAGAGAGAAATTAGTGTAGATGGCTTGTATTTTTATTCTTCTAGATAAATTCTAAGATAATTATAATCCGTTTGATGATATTCTTTAAGTAGAATCATATTGTGCGGAAAAAAAATTTAGATTTTGCAACTCCATACTTCTGCATTTCTTGAATTCTAACTATTCACTAAAAAATTAATTTCTTCTCTGCAAACTTTAATTATTACAGTGGTTTCTGAAAATAAACAACAGTGTTGGGTGCTTGTGGTCCTCTTTAAATTTAATATGTTTGAGTTTTGCCAAAACACTATTCTCAATGTGAGCCATGAATTTTTTTGGGATCTTCAAATCCAACTTTCACATGCTTTCTCCCAACTATATAGCCAATAGCTTGATATCCTAATTTGTCCTTGTAGATTTCATAGGTAGCAATTTTTTCTTTCTAATGTCGTAGTTTGATGAATGTTTCTTGTCTTGGTGTTTCACATGAATGGTTAGTGGACCATATTGTCAATTGTAGTTGCAGTATCATTGCCTTCTATAAGTAGTCTAAATTGGATGCTCAAAGTAGGTAGAAGATAGATTAATTTTGTTCTTTAGAAATTGGAAGACAACATAGTGTTTACCATAAGGTCTAAATAATGCCAGTGACTTGTTTAAGCACACAAAGACCATTGGTTGACTTCAATAAAATTCAAGTTATTGGTACTGGATTGGATTTGGGTCCACTGTCTGTAGAAAGTTGTAGAGATTTGGAAAGGATTGTAATTGATGGATGTGGAAAGTTGGAATGTCTTCAGTTAGAACATTGTCAAAATTTTAAAATTCTCTTAGGAAACTTTGGGCCAATAGGCTTGAGTGGGGGCCTTTATGCTTGGAAAATTGTCAACCTCTCGGATATTTTGACCGTCATGCTTTTCCGACACGTTTTGATATTTTTTCCAATGATCGATTTTGTGTTTTTTGGGCATATTTTTTTGCATCAACATATGTAACATAGGGTAGGGTTTGTGTTGGTATAAAAAATGTAAGCCTCCTGGTTATTATGCATAAAACAATTTGCAAGGAAAATAAACAATATGCAGTGGCAAATGTTTAAGGTAGAGGGCATTTAATGTGATTTGATAGCAACAATATGCAAGGCAAATAAATAATATGCAATGGCAAATGTTTAAGGGAGTGGGCTTTTAAGGCAATTTGATAGCAACAATGTTGGTGTTAGGTAGCTTTGATATTTGTGAAAATAAAAAGTTTAATATGCAGAGTAATTTGTAAAGGCTAAGTTTTGCGTGTCGTAGCGAGGAGAAGATCAGGTGAAATTTGTGGCATGGTTCATATACAATCTGCATTTGTGTTCACTTCTAACTTTCCTTTTCTATTCTTTTGACAGATTCAATCTATGAAATGTAGATTGTAAATAGGTTTTGAAAATTAGGGCTAAAGTCATGCATGCAAGGAGAATATTGTAACATCTTTTATCTTCCATTATTTCACTTGTTGTGCAAAATCAGAGGAATCGTCGCTTAGCTGTGTAAGTAAGCAATATTTCTTGGAACTGGGTTGTGAGTTTCAAGCTTTTGTTGATTAGGTGAAAATGGGTTTTAAGAGAAAATGCTTATTCTAATTTTTGAAACCATCATCACTACAAGGTTTTCTTTTGGGAAAGAAGTGTGGTTTCCGATTTTGAAAAGGATAATGCCTGCAATGTGTTGAGGGTTTTACTGAGTATTTTATTTTTTTTCCCAAAAAGAGTTTTTTTATTTTCGTGATCCTAATAATCTTTCTTTGCCAAGGAAGCCTTTTAACTCAAAACATAAGCCTGTAAAAGAAAACAAGGTGAGGTAGAAATCCCTTGAGGTTGATAATATCTCTATTTGACAAACTATAAACCTCCTTAGGGTTTCTCGCATTGTAATTTTGGATTCTAGCAACCTGGTTTTAAATGGCACATGACTTTAGTAATACAAATAATACTAAGAAGAAGAAAACACATACAAGTGATATTGTGTTTGGGAAAGCTTTGACAATCCAACAAATACGTGGCTATCTGGAATGAAGATCAATTATGGAAAGATTCTCACCTTGTAAGCCCTAAAAAAATACGTCAAAATTTTAGTCTGCAGTTAACCAAAAAAATAGATAAAACAGAAAAAACATGACATGTGGGTTAAAAGTTTCCAACAATCCTTCTCAAATATTCTCCTTTGTATATTTCTGCATTAGATTCTTTACTAGTATTGTAACCTCACTAATCCACTAGAGTTATGGTTTATATTTTTATAGAGGCCTCTGATTTATACCTTAGTCTTGTTCTTACCAATGTCTTTGTTAATATCAGAAAACAACCTTAAATCTTGAGTCAGGATTAGCTTCCTTGATAGGGTGTGGTATGATCTTGGATTGTATCGTAGAGTTTGTGGGAAGCTTGTGTTTCCTCATTAAGGAATGCAAACCTAATTGGGGAAATGTATCATGTGTAGCATGGGTCAATCGTTATTAGCATATCACACTATTATAGTCTGTGTTAACCAGTTCATGAGACCACATTTCTTTGAGGTGTTTTACCAAATAGTTCATATGCCTTTTCTATGCTTCCACATTTTGCATACATGTCTACCAGGGCACTTGCATCCTTTATGATTTTGATGGATGCCCATACCACATTCCAAATCTCTCATCCTCACATATGTAGGAGAATGTTGGGAAAAGACCAAAATGGGAATCTTACTACAAGAAAACCATCTATCTCTAATTGGACGAAACTAGAGAGAAATTAGTGTAGATGGTTTGTATTTTTATTCTTCTAGATAAATTCTGAGATATTTATTATTTGTTTGATGCTATTCTTTAAGTAGGATCATATTGTGCGGAAACAAGTTTTAGATTTTGCAACTCCATACTTCTGCATCTCTTGAATTCTAACTATTCATTGAAACATCAATTTCTTATCTACAAACTTTAATTATTACAGTGGTTTCTAAAAACAAACAACAGTGTTGGGTGCTTGTGGTCCTCTTCGAATTTAAATATGTTTGAGTTTTGCAAAAACACTATTCTCAATGTGAACCATGATTTTTTTTGGGATCTTCAAATCCAATTTTCACATGTTTTCTCCCGAATGTATAGCCAGTAGCTTGATATCCTAATTTGTCCTTGTAGATTTTATAGGTTGCAATTTTTCTTTCTAATGTTGTAGTTTGATGAATGTTTCTTGTCTTGGTGTTTCACATGAATGGTTAGTGGACCATATTGTCCCTTGTAGCTGCAGTATCATTGCTTCTATAAGTAGTCTAAATTGGATACTCAAAGTAGGTAGAAGATAAATGGATTTTATTCTTTTGGAATTGGAAGACAACATAGTATTTACCATAAGGTCTAAATAATGCCAGTGACTTGTATAAGCACACAAAGACCATTGGTTGACTTCAACAAAAGTCAAGTTATTGGTACTGGATTAGATTTGGGTACATTGTTTGTAGAAAGTTGTAGAGATTTGGAAGGATTGTAATTGATGGATGTGGGAAGTTGGAATATCTTCAATTGGAACATTGTCAAAATTTGAAAATTGTGTCAAGTAATTTCAAGGTTCAATGACTGCATATTTTAGCCAATAGGCTTCAGTGGGGGCATTTATGCCCAGAAAATTGTCAGCCTCTAGGATATTTTTTGCGTCATGCTTTTCCGACACATTTTGACATTTTTTCCAGTGATCGTTTCCATGTTTTTCGGGCATGTTTTTTAGCATCGACATATGTAACATAGGGTACGGTTTTCCTTGGCATTGAAAAGCCTCCTGGTTATTATGCGTAAAACAATTTGCAAGGCAAATAAACAATATGTGGTGACAAACATTTAAGGGAGAGGGCGTTAAATGCAATTTCATAGCAACAATTTGGAAGGCAAATAAATAATATGTAGTGGAAAACGTTTAAGGGAGAGGGTGTTTAATGTGATTTGATAGCAATAATGTTGGTGTTAGGTAGCTTTGATATTTGTGAAAATATCAAGTTTATTATGCAGAGCAATTTGTAAAGGTTAAGTTCTGCATGTTGTAGCAAGGAGAAGATCAAGTGCAATTTATGACAAGATTCGTATGCAATCTACATTTGTGTTCACTTCCTTCTTTTATTTTCTATTGTTTTGATTGATTCAATCTATTAAATGTAGGTTGTAAATAGGTTTTGAAAATTAGGACTAAAGTCGTGCATGGGAGGAGAAGATTGTAATGTGTTTTGTCCTCTGTTATTTCACTCGTTGTACAAAGTCAGAGGGACTGTCGCTTAGCTATGCAAGTAAGCAATGTTTCTTGGAAGTGGGTTGTGGGTTTCAAGCTTTTGTTGATTAGGTGAAAATGGGTTTTAAGGGAAAATACTTATTCTGATTTTTGAAACCGTCATCACTAGAGGGTTTTCTTTTGAAGAAGAAGTGTGGTTTCCCATTTTGAAAAGGATAATGCTTGCAATGTGTTGATGGTTTTGCTGAGTATTTTGTTTTTGTCTACAAAAAATGATTTTTTTATTTTCGTGATCCTGATAATCTTTTTTTGGCAAGCAAGCCTTTTACCTCAGAACCTGAGCCCGTAAAACAAAGCAAGGTGAGGTAGAAATCCCCTGAGGCCGATAATATCCCTGTTTGACAAACTAGAAACCTCCTTAGGGTTTCTTGCATTGTAATTTTGGATTCTAGCAACCTGGTTTTAAAAGGCACATGACATTAGTAATACAAATAATACTAAGAAGAAGAAAACACATACAAGTGATATTGTGTTTGGGGAAAGCTTCAACAATCCAACAAATATGTGGCTATCTGGAATGAAGATCAATTATGGAAAGCTTCTCACCTTGTAAGACCTAACAAACCCGTCGATATTTTAGTCTGTAGTTAACCAAAAAATAGATAAAGAAGAAAAAATAATACATGTGGGTTAAAAGTTTTCAGCAATCCTTCTCAAACATTCTCCTTTGTATATTTTTGTATTGGATTCTTTACTAGTATTGTAACCTCACTAATCCACTAGACTTATGGTTTAGATTTCTATAGTGGCCTATGATTTGTACCTTAGTGTTGTTCTTACCAATGCCTCTGTTAGTATCAGAAAACAACCTTAAATCTTGAGTCAGGATTAGCTGCCTTGATAAGGTATGGTATGATCTTGGATTGTATCATAGAGTTTATGGGAAGCTTGAGTTTCATCCTTAAGGAATGCGAACTTGATTGGGGAAATATATCATATGGAACATGGGTCAATCGATATTAGCATATCACACTATTATAGTTTGTGTTAACCAATTCATGGTACCACTTTTCTTTGAGGTGTTTTACCAAATAGTTCATATGCCTTCTCTATGCTTCCACATTTTGCATACATGTCTACGAGGGCACTTGCATCCTTTATGCTTTTGATGGATGCCAATACCCCGTTCCAAATCTCTCATTCTCACAAAAGTAGGAGAATGTTGGGAAAAGACAACAATGGGAATCTCAACAGAGGAAAAACATCTATCTCTAGTTCGACAAAACTAGAGAGAAATTAGTCTAGATGGTTTGTATTTTTATTATTCTGGATAAATTCTGAGATATTTATAATCTGTTTGATGTTGTTCTTTAAGTAGAATCATATTGTGTGGAAACAAGTTTTAGATTTTGCGACTCCATACTTCTGCATCTCTTGAATTCTAACTATTCACTAAAAGATTAATTTCTTCTTTGCAAACTTTAATTATTACAGTGGTTTTTGAAAACAAACAGCAATGTTGGGTGCTTGTGGTCCTCTTAAATTTTTAATATGTTTGAGTTTTGCAAAAACACTATTCTTAATGTGAACCATGATTTTTTTTTGGGATCTTCAAATCCAATTTTCACATGTTTTCTCCCAAATGTATAGCCAATAGCTTGATATCCTAATTTGTCCTTGTAGATTTCATAGGTTGCAATTTTTTCTTTCTAATGTCATAGTCTGATGAAAGTTTCTTGTCTTCTTCATTCTCCTGAATGGTTAGTGGACCATATTGTCCCTTGTAGTTGCAATATCATTGCTTTCTATAAGTAGTTTAAACTGGATGCTCAAAGTAGGTAGAAGATAGAATGATTTTGTTCTTCTAGAATTGGAAGTCAACATAGTGTTTACCATAAGGTCTAAATGATGCCAGTGACTTGTATAGGAACACAAAGACCATTGGTTGACTTCAACAAAAGTCAAGTTATTGGTACTGGATTGGATTTGGGTGCATTGCCTGTAGAAAGTTGAAGAGATTTGGGAAGGATTGTAATTTATGGATGTGGGAAGTTGGAATATCTTCAATTGGAACATTGTCAAAATTTGAAAATTGTGTCAAGTAACTTCAAGGTTAAATGGTTGCATATTTAAGCCGATAGGCTTCAGTGGGGGCATTTATGCCTGGAAAATTGTCAGCCTACCAGATATTTTTCACGTCATGCTTTTCTGACACATTTTGACATTTTTTTCGATGACTGTTTCTGTGTTTTTCAGGCATGCTTTTTTGCATCAACATATGTAACATAGGGTACGGTCTATGTTGGCATCGAAAACATAAGCCTCCCGGTTATTACGCGTAAAACAATTTGCAAGGCAAATAAACAATATGCGATGGCAAACGTTTAAGGGAGAGGGCGTTTAATGCGATTTGATGGCAACAATTTGCAAGGCAAATAAATAATATGCGGTGGCAAACATTAAAGGGAGAGGGTGTTTAATGCGATTTGATAGCAACAATGTTGGTGTTAGGTAGCCTTGATATTTGTGAAAATATCAAGTTTATTATGTAGAGAAATTTGTAAAGGCTAATTTCTGTGTGTTGTAGCAAGGAGAAGATTAGGTGCAATTTGTGGCAAGGTTTGTATACAATCTACATTTGTGTTCACTTTCTACTTTTCTTTAGGATTGTTTTGACTGATTCAATATGTGAAATGTAGGTTGTAAATAGGTTTTGAAAATCAGGTCTAAAGTCGTGCATGCGAGGAGAAGATTGTAACGTGTTTCATCCTATGTTATTCCAATCATTGTGCAAAGTCAAAGGGACCGTCACTTAGTTGTGCAAGTAAGCAATGTTTCTTGGAACTGGGATGTGGGTTTCAAGCTTTTGTTGATTAGGTGAAAATGGGTTTTAAGGGAAAACGCGTATTCCGATTTTTGAAACCGTCATCACTACAGGGTTTTCTTTTGGGAAAGAAGTGTGGTTTCCCATTTTGAAAAGGATATGTCTGCAATGTGTTGAAGGTTTTGCTGAGTATTTTGTTTTTTTCTACAAAAAATAATTTTTAATTTTCGTGATCCTGATAATCTTTCTTTGGCAAGCAAGCCTTTTAACTGAGAACCCAAGCTCGTAAAAGAAAGCAAGGTGAGGTTGAAATCCCCTAAGGCCGATAATATCTTTGTTTGACAAACTAAAAACCTCCTTAGGGTTTCTCACATTGTAATTTTGGATTCTAGCAACCTGGTTTTAAAAGGAACATGATATTAGTAATACAAATAATACTAAGAAGAAGAAAACACATATAAGTGATATTGTGTTTGGGAAAGCTTCAACAATCCAACAAATATGTGGCTATCTGGAATGAAAATCAGCTATGGAAAGCTTCTCACCTCGTAAGCCCTAAAAAAGCCGTTGAGAATTTAGTTTGCAGCTAACCAAAAAATAGATAAAACAGAAAAAAAATTATATGTGGGTTAAAAGTCTCCAACAATCCTTCTCAAACATTCTCCTTTGTATATTTTTGTATTGGGTTCTTTATTAGTATTGTAACCTCACTAATCCGCTAGAGTTATGGTTTAGATTTCTATAGTGGCCTATGATGTATACCTTAGTCTTGTTCTTACCAATGCCTATGTTAGTATCAAGAAAACAACCTTAAATCTTGAGTCAGGATTAGCTGCCTTGATAGGGTGTGGTATGATCTTGGATTGTATCGTAGAGTTTGTGGGAAGCTTGAGTTTAATCATTAAGGAATGAAAACCTGATTGGGGAAATGTATCCTGTGTAGCATAGGTCAATCGATATTAGCAAATCAAACTATTATAGTTTGTGTTAACCGATTCATGAGACCACTTTTATTTGAGGCGTTTTACCAAATAGTTCATATGCCTTGTCTATGCTTCCAAATTTTGCATACATGTCTGCTAGGGCACTTGCATCCTTTATGCTTTTGATGGATGCCCATAGCCCATTCCAAATCTCTCATCCTCACACAAGCAATAGAATGCTATGAAAAGACCACAATGGGAATCTCACCAGAGGAAAAACATCTATCTCTAATTGGACGAAACTAGAGAGAAATTAGTCTAGATGGACTGTATTTTTATTCTTCTGGATAAATTCTGAGATATTATAGTCTGTTTGATGTTATTTTTTAAGTAGAACCATATTGTGCAGAAACAAGTTTTAGACTTTGCAACTCCATACTTCTGCATCTCTTGAATTCTAACTATTCACTAAAACATTAATTTCTTCTCAACAAACTTTAATTATTACAGTGGTTTCTAAAAACAAACATCAATGTTGGGTGCTTGTGGTCCTCTTAGAATTTAAATATGTTTTTAGTTTTGCAAAAACACTATTCTCAATGTGAACCATGATTTTTTTTGGGATCTTCAAATCCAATTTTCACATGTTTTTTCCCAAATGTATAGCCAATAGCTTGATATCCTAATTTGTCTTTGTAGATTTCATAAGTTGCAATTTTTTCTTTCTAATGTCATAGTCTGATGAATGTTTCTTGTCTTGGTGGTTCACATGAATGGTTAAGTGACCATATTGTCCCTTGTAGCTGCAATATCATTGCCTTCTATAAGTAGTCTATGTTGGATGCTCAAAGTAGGTAGAAGATAGATTGATTTTGTTCTTCTAGAATTGGAAGACAAGTAATAGTATTTACCATAAGGTCTAAATAATGCCAGTGACTTGTATAAGCACACAAAGACCATTGGTTGACTTTAACAAAAGTCAAGTTATTCGTACTAGATTGGATTTGGGTTGGGCTATGAATTTGGCATTTTGTTTTTTTGGTTTAGTTTGTTTTGGGTTCTTCCATACAAAAACATATTAAAATCACACAGATGCACACCCATGCACATATTATTTATTTATTACATTTTAATATTTTTCGATCGAATATCTTTTTTGGTTTGATTTGTTTTGGGTTCTTTTATACGAAAACATATAAAAATTATACATATGTACACACGATATTATTTATTATTGCATTTTAATATTTTTGGATTAAAAATAAGATACTAAAAGCTTTAATATTTTTATGTTTAAATTTGAAAATATTTTTAAACATTAATATAATTTATTTTAATGATGTATATGTGTATGTATTGTATGTACTTTATTCAAATTCAGATTTATGCCAAATTAACAATATTTAAATTTAAATAAGATTGAATTAAATAAAAAAATATTAAAGTTTAAATGTATTATATTAGATCCAAAAATATTATAATTTAATTTAATATATGAAATTTGGAATATTAAACTAAATGAAGTTTTAATTTTATTGATCTTAAACACCATCTTGTTGCCAAAGTAGGTCAGCATCTACTACCACTAAATTTCTTTCCTGATAATAGTAATGTCAATGATCATCATGTGGATTGGGATATGACCCTTGGGGGATGCGTATAGAGTTGGCAAGAAGAATTTAATGCTGAGACAATATTGGGAGACGTCTTTGTCAAATTGAACATACGTCATCGCCAAAATTTAAAAACTCGAGGAAATTTAAATAAATAAATTTTAAAATGGAATATATAGGATGTATGTTCATTTTAGGCACCTTGTAGTGCGTGGACACCTAGATAACTTTTTCCCCTAGACATGTATGCAAAATAGGGAAGCAAAGACAAGACCGATGAACTGTGTGCCAAAATGCCCCAAAAGAAATGTCATGTCATGGAATTGTAGAATGTGTTGAAAGTGGATTTGTTGAAGAGGCCTAAACATGTAAGGTGCAGATTCATCCCCGAGAGCTTAGAGTCTATGTATATTATCTCATACAATATGTTTGAGAAGAAATTTGAACAATTTTAAGAGAATTTTATATGTAAAAATTCAAATTTCTTGTCAAACATATTGTATAGGACAATTTACATGCATTTAAGTTCTTTGAAATGAATATGCATGTTCAATGTTCTAAACTTGGAGCGACAAGTGCCTTTGCCAATTAAGCTTTGTGTTCATTTTGAGGGAATGTTTTGATTTATCAATGCCAACATTTTCATGTAAAATGCTGCAAAATTTTTGTCTCAATCTCAAGAACCTAGTGGCTCTAAAATCGCTATATTTTTATATCACGCATTGCTAGCAACACGACACAATTTTGTGCAAATTAAGCTTTGTGCCCATTTTGAGGGAACGTTTTGATTTTTCAATGCCAATATTTTCATTTAAAACGCTGCAAAAACGTTGTCTCAACCTCAAGATCCTAGTGGCTCTAAAATCACTATATTTTTATATCATGCATCGTTAACAACATGACACAATTTTGTGTAGGATCTTGAAATGAGTCATTTACCATGTACATCTATACTTTGAAAATGTACAAGTGTATACATGTATATGTAAAGATTCAAATTTCTAAAACATACTATTTCTAAAAAGGTCCCATATATTTGATAATGCATAGTGGACCAGTTTACAAGGATTGTACCCATAGCCAACAATATTTGCTTCTCCAAACATAAACAAAATAAACAATATTTGTTGTAGATGTGCCAGCACATTCAATATATTGTTCACCATGCTAGGAATATATATATATATATATATATATATATATATATATATATATATATATATATATATATATATATATATATATATATATATATATATATATATATATATATAGATAGATAGCATGACACATATGTCGATGCGAAACATGCTCAAAAAACATGAAAGCGTTTAGTAGAGAACTGCGCGTAAAAAGTTGAATACGTGCTCGCTTGAATGATTTCATATTGTAATTACCTTTGTTTGGGAAAAATTTGAAGTCCCTTGGAATTTTCTCTTTCATTCATTAAAGTCGCTCATATCTTATTTCCAAACATGTAAGGTGCAAAAGCATTTTTGAGAGCTTTCATTGTATGTATATCATCTCATGCAATATGTTTGAGAATAAATTTGAGCAGCTTTAAGAAATTCTTAAATATTTTGTAAATATATATGCATATGTACGTCTACATACCTTTTAACATGTATCTATATGTGTATATGTATATATATAGTTTTAATGTGTGTACATGTGTATACATGTATATGTAAGAATTCAAATTTCTTGTCAAAGATATTGTATAGGATAGTGTACATGCACATAAGTTCTTTGTAATGAATCTGCACATTAAATGTTCTGAATTTGCAGCCACAAGTACCTTTGCAATTTAGTTTTGTGCCCTTTTTGAGGGAATATTTTGATTAGTCAATGGGCTATCTTTTTAACATCTTTCAGCAGGAAGGTTTTGTCATAGTGGAAGAAATAACTTTCAAATGGTTCAAACGATCCTTGCCTCAAGATTGTAGCCGATTCTAAATTTTTTGGATAAGATTAAACATTCACTACATTGCCTCCATAAAACTTATAGCATACATATGGTATCAATATCAATAATGGTTTAGGTTTTTAAAATAGAATAATTTTATGTGCCTAACGAAAAGAAGACATTAAACAAACATGTGACAATGGACAGTATATGTATATGAGTATATATGCACGTGTGTATGTATGTATGTATACATGCATGATGTTGTATATATGTATGTAAGTATATATGTTCATATATATATATACATATATGCACACATTAATATGCATGTATTTTGTATATAATTTGCTTCTTGTATATGGGTATGTGTGGACTTAAAATATTTTACATGTTCTTGAATACAATTCCTATATCAAATAGTTATTTATTGCATTCAACCTCCTCCATCCTTGCAAGGCAACAATCTCTGCATTCTAGTCTCTTTGACCCTTGGCTGTTTGTGTGTGTATACATATATATATGTGTGAGTGTGTGTGTGTGTATATATATATATATATATATATACAATGTGCATACACACACTCACCATTTTTTTATGTAAAGATGATTATGAGAAGAATATGTATATATGATATGTGTTTTGTCTTTGTTAAACAATGTGTGTGTATGTCTACGTTAATGTCAATATATATGAATGCTTATTTTAAATGTTGCAATTTTTTTGTGACTTATTTATTTGAGTTTTATATTTAAACTATTTTTTATACTTCTTATTGCCCTCTAGACGCGTTGAACAAAATCTCTTCCTTGAATCTACAGGAGTTTAATCGCCATGTCATTGTCGACAAGCTCTTCTAGTGCCTTGCAGCAACCCCTTCCTGAAATTTTGGTAAGCTGATACATTATTTGCCCTTACAAATTTGAGGTTGGGAACATTTTTTTGTTGTTTGGACAATACAAATTACATCTATCAAATTTTGGTTGAGTTGCTCTTAAAGATATTGTTTCCATTTAATATATGTAAATAGACTTATACATTCTTTCCTTAGAATGACTCTCAAGATTTGCATATTTCAATGCATCAAGATATATTATGTCCATATAGTAAAAAACATGTTTGTATAACAAGGCATGGACATACATAAATGCATTCTCAAATTGAAAAGTACATACAAATATCCATGTGGAGAATGCATATATAGATATATGAATTTACATAATCTTGGATATATATATATCAATATTCATAATGTTGAAATATCAATTTCTCTATTGTTGATTTGAACATCTTCTACACTGATTTTTAAACATACTTAAAGTTGCCTGAGTTCTTCCATATGGAATAGACTTTCTTGGCATATGTATTTAGGCTTGTTGTGTTTTCCTTGTAGGGACTTGACCAACATTTACCATATGCAATCCTATCAATCAATGCTAGAGATGATGTCCCTTCAACATTGCTCAAACTTTTGTCATACAAGAAAATGGCAAGAGATCCAAGTGAGAATGATAGATACAAAATTGTCTTGTCTGATGGCACGTATATGCAATTGGTCATTTTACTACCCAATATACTGATCTATTGCATACATAGAATTTTAAGATAGGCTCTGTTGTCTTGTTGACAAATTTTTCTTTTAGATATATTTGGAACACGAGGTAGGATATGTAATATCTCCTCTTCCTTTGCCTTTAGCTATTTTGGTGCTGATTTAAAACAACATTCATAGAATTGAACAATTCACTTTGTTCCTTTTACAAGACTATAATTATATTCACTCTAGAAGTGAAAATCACAACTGTACCTTGCTTGGAAAACCTAGATATCTCTTTAAAGAACAATAA
The DNA here is from genome assembly GCF_030272615.1 of Cryptomeria japonica. Taxonomy (NCBI): domain Eukaryota; kingdom Viridiplantae; phylum Streptophyta; class Pinopsida; order Cupressales; family Cupressaceae; genus Cryptomeria; species Cryptomeria japonica. The sequence continues at coordinate 324,726,768 of NC_081409.1, forward strand.
CAACAAATGTTAGGACGAGAAACACCCCCTTCCTCTAAACGTGCTCTTAAATTTGGTATTGATTTGCCATCTATACAAAACAATGCCTCTGATAATATAAGTCCCATAAAAAACTTGAACCCTTACCAAAATAAATGGACGATAAAGGGATGAGTAACAAATAAGAGGAAAATGCACCAATATAGTACATCAAAACACAATGGGCAACTCTTTAGTTTTGATATTATAGATGATGAGGGGTGTGAAGTTAGAGTCACTTGCTTTGATGAAATAGTAGAATTACATTATCATCGAGTTGAAAAAGGAGCATACTATATTATTTCCAAAGGTTCTGTAAAAGAAGCAAACATAATATATAATAAGTTGAATGACCATCTTGATATTTTTTTGACTAAAACTTCAATTTTGAAGTGTTGTGCTCCTGATGTTGCTAGATTAGAGAAAAAATCTCTTTTCACCCCTATTAATGAAGTTATAAATTGCAGCAACAATACTCTGCTTGATGTTATTGGTGTCGTAGTCAACGTTGGAGACATTTCAGTTATTCATAGAAAAGATGGGACTGACGTGAAAAAGAGAATAATCAAAATAAATGATATGTCAACCTTCACAATAGATGTTAACCTATGGAGAACAACATCAGAACAATTAGGTGACGACTTGAAGAATATGCACAAATCTAGAATATTTGTCATCCTTGTTGTACAAAATGCTAGAGTGGGTTATTTCAATGGAAAGGTTATCAACATCACAGCTGCAACAACTCTAGATATTAATCCTTGCATCCCTGAAGTTGAGCCTCTTAGATTGAGAGGACAAATATCAGTGTACCTTCAACCACACTCCGTAGGTGGTTGTCACATTAACAACCAATACAGTAGAATGACAATTGCATCCATCCTTGAACGCATGAGTGTTGCACCAAAAATTATTGAAACCACTATTACAGTTGTACTCAGATTCATAAAGGATGATCTTTTTTATTATACAACTTGTCCATTATAATTCAACGGTAAAGAATGTAAAAATAAATGTACTAAATTAGATGATAATTCATGGATGTGCCCTAGATGTCAAACACAAGTCCCCAAATGCAATTATAAATACCTCTTGCAGATGAAACTACAAGATGCAACAGGCAGCCTTTGGGCTAATGCATTTGATGAGGTTGGTACACAATTGTTGGGTACATCTTCCAAAGAACTATACATGCTATAGTACGATATGATGACAAAAGAAACACCTTATTCTATGCTTGATAAAGCTATGTTCATCCACTACACCTTTACGTTGTTGGTGTCAACTAAAACATACAATTTTGAACATAGATTGAAAGAAAACAATTAACAAAGTGGCAAAGGTTGATTTTGAAGCTGAGTGCAACAATTTACTTGCAGAGATTGCTCGCATGGGTGCAGCTACACAATTTCATGTTGCAAAGAAAAGCTTGATTTTAATTTGGTACCATCCATTTTGTGGATCTCCTCTCTATGTTTTTTGTAACGATTACACAAACTTTAGTTCGTAGAAGCTCTTTTTTGGTTCTTTGAAATAGTATACTATTAAGTATGAGGACATATCAATACCATGTTGCTTTTTTTTTTTTAGGGCTTTCTTAGAACTATTGCTAATTATTGTTTTGCCTAATTGCAAGTAGCTCTTACAATACTTGATGTTGTTAAACACCTAATTTCATCCCTCATTTTATTATTACAATCTTCTATTTTACCAAGCATTTGAAGCCAATATTAGTAGCATTGTAGAGAAACATGTATAGATTTATATGTGCATATATACACACAATCTTTTCTAATGTGTGCATCTATGCATATGCAGACATAAGAAGGTACCAAAAAAAAAAAGTTTACCTGGATAGGCTAACATTTATACATATATATACTTAACTATACTTTTTGTGTGTTATTGTTTGTGTGTCAAAATAGCTATATTATTACTTCTACCTACTCCATCAATATGTTTGCATGTGTATAGGTGCATATAGGTCTAATTGTAAAAAATGGTGCGTATATGTGCATATATAAATGTTATTTTTGTTGAGGTTTAGCTGAAGATAATTTTTTCAAATTTTGAATTTCATTATTTTATTTTGGAGTGTACCTGTATTAATTTGTGTTCTTTCAAAAAGAAAAACGATTTGCACATTTATATGTCCATGAAAATCTTCCTCTCCTGCTGCTTGAAAATTTAATTTATACCTTCTTTTTTATTCTTCTCTTAGTGTAATGATTGCATTGACTTTCCAAATACATTATTGCATTTTAAAGATTGTGTAAAAGAAAAAAAATCAAAAAATATACATATGTTGATTTTCTTAGAATTAATTATTCATTGTCTTCATGTACATAGCCGGTTCAATTCATTATTATACTTATATGTACATTGCATTCTGAATTTATAATCTGACTCTACTCATATACGTTGCTTACAATTTTATGAAGCATGATTATAATTTTTTTGGGGTTGTCTGTATGTATATATTCATGCACATATATATGTATGTGTATACGTATGCATATATGTTTGTGCGTATAATCTACATTATTTTTTTAATTTGTTTGATCTACAATTTTGTTTCAAAATGAATGGGTCTTCTATAATGTTTAACTATCTTTTTTGGTTATATCTTCTGATTTTATTGCTATTTAATTTTCAAGAAAAACTGCACCATGCTTTGTAGACTACTTTGCTCTTTGTTGGAATATTTCTTTTTTTCAAAAATTTCCACTTGGTGTTTCAAGAAAATCATTTGAACTTTAAAATTCCCACCTGCTATAAAACTGTTTTGATAAATATACATATACTGATTTTCTTGGAATTATCTGTTCATTGTCTTCGGATACATAGTTAGTTGAATTCATTATTATACTTATATGTGCATTGTTTTCTGAATTTATAATGTGCCTTTATTCATATGAATTATTTGAAATTTGGTGGAGAATCATTACAAGAGTGTTGGGGTAATATGTTCTTATATATGTATGTATATACTTATATACATATATGTCTATGTGCACATATGTGTGTGTGCGTCTATACGTATGCTTGTGCATATTAGTGTATGTGCATATATACATATATACATGTATAATCTATGTATGTGTGTATATATGTGCATATAAATGTGTGTGCATATGTGTCAGCACCTATCCTTAATAATTTGAAACCTTAAATGTATATATATATATATGTATCTACACACATATATATACATATTATATATAGATACCCCTCAAAGATACGGACATGGCCGAGTTTCGTATCTTGTTGAGGTGCCATGCATACAACTATATTATCTTCATCTTCAATCACTGAAGGAGGGTGGAGAACCATTGGTAGGGAATTGGAGTTCTACTGATTGAATAATGTTAATTGTATTCACATTTTTAACAATCATTGATACTGCTACAAACATAACTTTCCTCCTTGTGAATTCTCACTCTAATACACCTCCTCCCTTAGTAATCTTCCTCTCCTGCTCTTCAAAAATTTAATTCATACCATCTTCTCTGTTTTGCTCTTAGTTTAATGAATTGTGTTGACTTTCCAAATACATTAATGCATTTTAAAGATTGCGTAAAATAATAAACTCAAAAAATTTACATATGCTGATTTTCTTAGAATTAATTATTCATTGCCTCCATGTACATAGCTGGTTCAATTCATTATTATACCTACATGTACATTGTTTTCTGAATTTATAATTTGACTCTACTCATATGTGTTGGTTGAAATTTAATGAAGCATGATTAGAAAGGTATTGGGGTTGTATGTAGGTATATATGCATGCACATATATATGTACGTATATACATATAAATATATGTTTGTGTGTATGTATATATATATGTGTGTGTGTGTGTGTGTGTGTGTGTGTGTGTCCCTATGTGCATGTCAACGCATGTATGCGTATACATATATACCTATATAGTATATGTGGGTACGTATATATGAACATATATATGTATGTATGTATATATCAACTCCAAACCTATGTGTGCGTATATATATACGCCCTTAAAAATACGTGCTTGGCCAAGGTGCGTATCCTATTGGGATGCCAACCATACAACTATATTTCCTTTTTCTTCAATCGACAAAGGAGGGTGGAGAACCATTGGAAGGGAATTGGGGTTCTGTCAATTGAAGATTGTTATTTATGTTCAAATGTTCAACAATCATTAACATTGCTACTTACATAACTTTGGTCCTCATTAATTGTCATTCTAATACACCTGCCCTCTCCAATATCTCTAAGATATGCATTGATCTCGTTTTAGAAGAATCAGATCTAAATAAAGCTAGAAAGAAAGAAAAGAATAGGCTTTACTATGCGCAACATAAAGAAGAAATCTCAAAAAAATGATGCTTCAAGTGACAAAGCCAGCACGACCTTCGAAAAAATGCAACCATTCAAAGATTTTGGTGCAGTACAATTTGAACCAGTCGTAAATGGGCAAACATTGTGACCTAAACATGAAGTCCATTTTGAATCTATAACACAATACCATAAAAATGTGTTGCCTTGTGCAATTATGCAACACAATGAAACCAATGTGCATCCTCTACCTGTAATCTAGGAATCAAACGCACCTCCCATTGTTGCAACTGGATCAATGCCAAACCCTTTCAAGTCTAATGGCTTTACACATACATTGGTTTCTTTTCTGAAGAAGGATTGGTAACTTATTGTAGCTACAAATGTTCTCTGTTTGTAAAGAAAAGTATATTGGTATGCTAGTAAGATCAAATCAACCAAATGTTATTTTCTCAAGATGCTATGGTGAAAAGGGCATTCACCGCTTCTCAATTGCAAACAATATAGATCCCGATGAACAACCTTTTGTTTTAAAAAGGCTTTCCCAGGTAGAGGAAATGCTTATAGCAAGGGTTGTTCCTATTTTTCAATTTAGCCATGCAAGAGGAAGTCAATACAAGTATACAGGACACACTGTAAATTTTCCGCAGGATATTACAGAAATAGAAACTGCCTTACCACGTAGATTGAAACATTTGGAAATACTTATTGTTCGAAGAACAAATTTGGAAGGGAAAAATTATGATTGTTATGTAAATAGATTCCATGTTATGGATGCATTAAATTACAAAATCCAGCATGACCAATACTACACTGATGTTGTAATTGATTTTACTGTAGCTATTCTATTACTAAAAACAACTACTAATATATCAAGTTTGTTAAATGGCTTTGAAGATCATGTTGATCCGCCATCTATCCCAAAAAATCAAGAGATGGTGGTTGATAATGATAAAGTTAAATTAGAGTGAACATCATCATCTATTCCAAAGCTCCCATGCTCATTGCGTGAACTAGATGTTATTAAGAGAATATTGCAGCTGAAAAGAAATGATAGCAATGTAATAGCTTGGCCTGATATAACTTGCTCGCCTATTAATGAATACACCACTGAAGGGTTGTTTGCTATGGCTTTCCCAACATTATTTCCAAATGGATCTACATTGCCACTCCAACCAAGAACAAAACATGTCCATTTGCATGAATATGATTTGCACTTGATTATATATAATGACCAATGATTTGGACAACATGTTAGATTTTTGAATTATCTTTATAATCTAATAATGAGACATCATTCACAACAGTTAGTTGCTATCTTTATAAGGGCCAATTTAGAGGAATCTTTCTCGACTACTTTGCAAGATTTGCACCAACAATTACAAGATACACCTTCTGATCAATTACCCAAGCATTAGATGCGGTTTGCAGCTTCATTGTGAGGTACTCGAGCATATTGGACCAGATCCCGTAGAGACCTCACTGCGATGATATACTGATTGGGAATTCCTACATTATTTTTTACTTTGAGTTTAGCTGATACAAAAGGGTTGGATCTGCATAAAATGTTCTCAACAAACTCCTCCGCATTTTTTCAATCGACAAGGAAAAAATTAATTGAAAATGTTATCCACAATCCTCATATAACAACACTATACTTGCATTTAAGATTTGCAATATTCCGTGAGGAGGTTATAGAAAAAAAATTGAAATGAAAAGACCACTGGTACGGATATGAATGACAACATTGTAGCTCAACACACATTCATGGCTTTTTTTAGTTGCTCTATGCATTTGATATGGACAACATAGACTGGAGTAATTACAATGATGTGCAATCCACAAAATCCTTCTTTGATAAATATGTTTTAGCTTTGAATCCTTGCATCCAACTTGATTGAGCCAATAGACTTTATACTTGTCACAACCCTCCTTTATCACTTTTGATTTGATACAATTTCTATTATATCTTTTTTGAGCTATTGAATATGGTTGAATAAATATTATAAAAGGACAGATAATGGACCCACATACACACTTGGAGAATATAATTTAAAAGGCATTATTTATTTTTAATTCCCAATTATGGCACATGTTGTAGGAGAAATTAGAAGCTTCTAGAGGAATCTTCATTCTTTAATTCCCTTGCATGTAACTCCCCCACTAGGATATTAATCAATTTTGCATGGATCCAATATTGGAAAAAGAATCTCATTCTCAATTAATTTCTCTAGATAGTGGAATTAAGGGGTTTTTCCTATATTGTGATACAAGTTTTCAAAAGAGGGAGTCGGTTATTCTTTGAAGAAAGTTTTCTCAAATAGTTTGTTTTTAGTAGTCATATTTTTCATTTGGAGAATAGTTAAGTTTGTTTTGAAGAAATTTTTCCAAGCTTGCAAGGAAGGATCAAGGAAGGCTAGGCTTGAAGATTTGGAGAGGATTCAACATCAAAAGGCTTCTCCAAGTTCCCTCTCTTTTTGCATTTGATATTCCTTATGTAAATTTTTATATTTTCAAAGGAAATATCTCCTCTTAGACTCTTTTAGTTGAACACAACTTTCTGAAGGAAATCATTTCTTAATTGTTAGATAGATTAATTAGAAAGGAAAATCTATTTTTTTTTCATTAAGGAAATGTATTGATAAAAGTTTCTTTTCTTTTTAAAATGCAAATGTTGATTTCTCTTTTATTTGTTAATCTATTTACAAGAAAGAAATTAGATTCTGCTTTTTCTGTTTTTTTTGTAATCTAGAGAAAATCTTGAATTTGAAAAAAAATATATATAAAATAAATAAATCATGCTTTTCAACATCTCTCTTTTTTTTGAAAAACTCAAAATTATTTTATCTCTGTAAATAGTTCTTTCTATATGCATATAATCATTTGTTTTGAGAAGTCTCGCTATGTGAAATAGTATATCAAATATGAATTCTTCTCAATATTGCTATATAAAATCCGTGTGGAAAATATTATCTTGTTATTTATTTATTTTCAAAAATCTCTCTCTCTCTCTCTGTGAATATCAATTTCTTGGAAATTTCATCAAATTTTTTTTTGTTTATCTCAACATAAGGGCCAAATTGTTGGATATGATCACTGTGAAATCAAAATTTAAACATTTACCTATCTCTGTGATAATTTAGTTATCTATTATATTGCTGAAACAAATTTCTCTATTTCCTTTCATTCCTGTGATTAAATTCTTATTCTTATTTTTATAATAACATATATATATATATATATCTCCCTCTTATATTATTAAATAAACTGGAATAAAAACCACACACACACACATATATATAATTAAATTTATACAAAACAAATGATAATAAATAAATAAAATAAAGCAAGTTGTAAAAATCTTTTCACACGAAATAATTATCGGGCAACGTGCAGGGGGGAGACAGAGTTAATGTAACCGTCGGGGAAGTGGTACCCTCCACTATCCCTGCGGTCACTATTACGACAGTGGCCGCAGGGGGAGTGGAGGGGCCCACGGTGCCCCCTCATCTCTGCGGGCCTGCACCTGCAGGTCCATGGGGGTGATGGGACCCGTGGCCCCCACTCCCCACTGACTTTTAAAAAATAAAATTTCGTACTTTTTTTATTATTTAGATTTTTTATATATATTAATTGCAATTAGAAATTGTTAATATTTTCTTTAGTTTAAATTTTAAGTTAGTAAATTAAACTTAGAAAAATTTATAAATAATTGGGATCATTGTGTAGTAAATTTGTAATTGTAAATTAAAGTATATAATTGGAATCTCTCAATCCATTTGAGATTTATTGGGTTACTTGGTTGGTAACTTTAGGTTCATTAAAAACAATTAAGTCATATTATTATGATTTGATCCAAAATTGTCAAAAGTCTAAACTAATTGCTCATTTTGAACTAGTGACTCTATAATTAATTATTCTCGTGATAGAAATAAACATTGCTTAATCTTGCATGTAAATGACACTATTCTTGCATCATGCAAATTACTTATATATTAATTGCATTCATTGATGAGCAAGTTACATTTTCATCATCTTCATGCAATTTACACGTTTAATTATCAATATGCGAGTTTCATAATTGCCATTATTGTGCAAGTTATATTTCAAATTTTGAATATTAAATAATTTAGTTTTCAAAGTGGTTCATGAATTCCATAGAAGCAATTATTCCAATTATTTAAGGTTTGCAATGTCTAATTAGGCACGTTCATTTCATAATTGTTTCAAGCATGATGCTAATTTAAAAGTTTTCATAGCCTCTTAGTTAGAAAACTAAACAAAGGGGGTTGGAAAACAAAAACCTAGTAACATTCGATATTTACGGTGCCTCTGGGTCATGCTTACGGGTAATGTCATTGTGTTGAACTACTGCACTTAACGCCTAATAAAGCTGCATCAATGACGTCTGTGGCATCGTCCCTATAAATCATCGGGGAGTAATAAGGGACACTTGGAAGTTAAAATCCAAGGGGAGGGTAATCCCCCTTGGATCGATAATCTAATAAGATAATCCTTAAATGATTTTACATCCGTTGAGTTAAACCATAGTAAACCCCTTTAGGGCTAATTGAGTAAAATTCTTTTATGAAATTGATTTAATCTCAAAGAGTTGTTGACAATTGACAATTGGGTCAAGGGTGACGCTTATAATAGGCATTAGGATCTAGTTGTTTTAGGCCACAAGAAATAGGCCATCTTGAGCCTTTCGCTTAAGTGCTACCATCATGGGTAGCAACCGCAGAGAAACTATCTGGAACATTAACCCTAGAAAGGGTTGCATACCCACCAAACAATTTACATTAAACCATAGATTAGAAAATAGAACTACATACTCTATGCCTTGATCCTGTGCCGAAACGGGTATGTAGGCAGTCTAGGGATGGAGTTGTCCCTAGTACTTAGGCGTTCGTGGATGTGGTCTAGGTTTTGTTAAGAATAAGGATTGCGAAGAATCCTAATTTGAGATATAAGTGTAATAAAAGAAAAAGTAATTCAATACATACTCGGAAGGAATCTCATATGGATTCGCTTGACTTCGTGAGGCTTTAAGCCAAATTCTGAGGCGGAATTCAAGCTTGCATTATGTTATTTTGATTTCTCCTAAGGACAGCGACCTCGGTGCACTCCTATTAGAGGAGTGTAGTACTTAGTGAGTGACTCAGGACCCGAATGGTTCCGATGAGTCTAAGTCTCTGGCCAGAGCACCTCCTATCCCAATTGGATAGATTCCTACCCCGTATGGGTAGATGCCTATCTCATATTGGATAGATGAAACCTTCTATTCTGTATGGATAGATGCCTAACCCGTATGGCTAGATGCTCATTCCGGATGGATGAATACCTAATCCAAATGGATGCATGCCCAGAGTATGCGATTGAATCAAATACAATGATTAATTTTTGTTTTTTTAAAAAAGAGGTCGAAATTTTGTTGGGTTGAGTATAGTGGGTTATTACATGTGGTATCAGAGAAAAGGTTCAAATCTAGGCCTTGTGCTCACTTCAATTTATGCAACTAAGGGAATGCCTTGCAATGGTAGAGATTAAATTATAAAATCTTAAATCAAGAACTAACTACATAATTTAATTTTCAGGTAAAACCCTAGATGGATAGAGGAAGGGGAAGAGGAAGAGGAAGAGGAAGAGGAAGGGGAAATGGAAGACGTGCTACCACTAGGAGACAAAGGGAAGCTAACCATGAGGAAAATCATGAAGAAAACCATGAAGAAAACCATGAGGAAGACCATGAAGGGAATCAACATAACCCAGGGAATAACGAAGATGGGGTCGAGGCTATAATCAACTTGCTAACCGAACAAAGGGATAAAATCAACTTCTTGGAGCAATCAATGCAGGACCTTAGGGCAAGGCAGAATGACATTCAAAATTGAAGTGGAATTGAAAATGGGAACCCTAGTAGCAATCAAGGGAATGTGCTGGACAATAGAAAAGAAAATAACATATTGGAACTCTCCAAGGATTTTAAAAAAAATCACCCCCCTAAGTTCGATGGGATGCAAATTGGTGAAGGAGCTGAAAATTGGTTCAATGAAATGGAAAAGTATTTTGAACTAAGAGATTGTAGCGAAACAACCAAGGCCTTATGGGGTTCCTATCAACTCACGGGGGAGGCAGCTAGTTGGTGGACCAACACCAAGGAGCAAAATGGATATAGTAGGGATATAATCACATGGGATCAATTTGTTCATCACTTCCGTAAAAGGTGGCTCCCTTAATTGTTCTTTGATGAGAAGGTGACAGAGTTCCACAATATACGACAAGGGCCCCTATCAGTCCAACAATTTTGGGATAAGTTGACCAAATTGCTTAAGTACGTACCTATGTACCAGAAAGATGAAGAAGGTCAAGCGAGGAAGTTCATTTTGGGACTAAATACTAACATAGGGGCAGAGGTTGACATGCATGGACCCAAAAACATTAATGAAGTACTTGAAAAGTCCCTAAGGTAGGAGAGAAAGATTCAAGCCCTAACAGCAGCAAGGCAGAACTATAATGGGAACCACTCTTTTAAAAGGAAGCAGGAATTCAAGGGGAACACTAACTTCAACAAAAGTCAAAGGAATAATTCTTCTGAAAGAAGGTCACCCCCTAATCAATATTAGTGGAATGGAAATAATAATAATAATAGGGGCAATAATAACAGGGGAAACTATAATAGGAATGACTAGCAGAACAGGATAACTTATCCACCCAAGGCCAATGAAACAAGGAATGATCCCCCTAGGAATCAAGGCAAGAGGGGTCCTCTAGGTGGATGTTTTATGTGTGGGGGAAACCATTTTGCTAGAGAATGTCCCAGGATGCAAGGTCAAATTAGGGCCAATTAACCACAACAAGAGCCCCAACAAAGGATTCATGCAGCAGTTAGGAACCGAAGAGCAAGATTCTAGAATGTTCCCGTGGAAACTGTAGGTACACTATTTGAACAACCAATTTCAATTCTAATTGACACTAGGTCGTTTGAATGTTTCATCTCACCTAAATTAGTAAGAAAATATGCATTAAAAGTTAATCAAATGGAGTCATCATGGACGGTTCAATATGGGGATAAGGCAACTAGGAAAGTAACTAAGTGTTTGCTGAGGGCAAGGGTACAATTTCCTGAGTTTGAAATAAGGGTAGATCTCTATGTGGCACCCCTAGGGTTATATGATGTAATTATTGGGATGAGTTGGTTAATGGATCATCAAGCTAATGTAGATTGCTATAACAAAGTTGTTGAATGTTTGGACGATGGGGGGAAAAGGGTCAAAATCCAAGGAAATTTTAACCCCATTAATATATAAACCATATTAACCATGCAATTAAAGAAGGAAAGAAGAAGAGGAGGCCTAATCTATATGGTTGAAATTGATGAAGGGGAAGAGGGAAATACCCCAACCTTTAAAAATACCCCTTTCTTATGAGAATTCAAGGATGTATTTCCAGAAGAATTACCCGGCTTACCCCCTAAAAGGAAGTTTTACTTTTCTATTGACTTACTACTAGGAACTGAACCAGTATCAAGGGCACCTTACCGAATGAACACAACTGAATTACAAGAGCTCAAAATGCAATTAGAGGAACTCTTAGCTAAGGGATTAATATGGCCAAGTGTATCACCATGGGGAGCACCAGTCTTATTCGTTAAGAAGAAGGATGGAACCTTAAGACTATGCATCGACTATAGGATGTTGAACAAGGTCACAATAAAGAATAGGTATCCCTTACCTCGAATAGAGGATCTTTTTTACCAAATGAAAGGAGCAGCAGTTTTCTCAAAGATAGACCTCCGATCAGGATATCATCAACTCAGAATTAAAGAGGAGGACATTCCGAAGACAACATTCAGGACTAGATATGGACATTATGAATTCATAGTAGTACCTTTTGGTGTAACCAATGCCCCAGCTGCATTTATGAACCTAATGAATAGTGTACTCCATGACTACTTGGACAAATTTGTTTTGGTATTTCTGGATGACATCTTGATTTACTCTAGGAATGAGGAGGAACATTTAGTACACCTACAAATGGTTTTGAAAAGGTTGAGGGAACATAAGTTATATGGGAAACTGTCAAAATGTGCCTTCTTCGAGGAAAAGATTCACTACCTTGGGCATATAATATCAAAGGAAAGAATAGCAGTTGATCCAGATAAGATAAAGGCAATAATAGAATGGCCGATCCCTAAAAATGTTTTAGAGGTAAGAAGCTTTATGGGGCTAGCACGGTACTATAGGAGGTTTGTGGAAGGATTCTCTAAGATAGCAAACCCCATCACCTCATTGCAGAGGAAGGGTAAAAGGTTTGTGTGGACAGAGAAAAGTGATAAGGCATTTCAAATTTTGAAGGGGAAACTAACTTCAACACCCATTCTAAAGGTACCAGATCCGAATGGACACTTCACAGTCATAACAGATGCTTCTATTGAAGGTTTAGGAGGAGTACTTGTCCAAGATGAAGGGGTAGTAGCTTACGAATCCAAGAAGCTAAAGACTCATGAATTTAATTATGCACCCCACGACTTAGAGTTAGCAGCAATTGTACATGCCCTACAGAAATGGAGACACTTCTTACTAGGGAAGCCCTTTGAGTTAAAGTCAGATAACCAAGGACTAAAGTACATCTTTACCCAACCCCACTTAAATGCTAGACAAAGAAGGTGGTTAGAGTTTCTAAGTGAATATGATTTTGAAATTGAATATATTAAGGGGAAGGAAAATAGGGTGGCAGATGCTTTAAGTAGGAGGAGACACTTGATGACTATAGCAACATTCAAAACTTCTTTCAAAAGGCAAGTAATGGATGAGTAGGGACATTACCCATGGTATGAGCAAGTCAAATTGACTTTAGAATACGATCCAACCGATCCTAAGGTTGAAGGGTATACATTAGATGAAGATGGGTTGCTCAGATACAATAATAGAATCTATGTTCCTAATTCAGGAGACTTAAGGAAGGTAGTCTTGTCGGAGGCTCATAATGCCCCTTACTCAGGGCACCCAGGGGTTAACAAACTTTATGCAGATCTAAAGAAGTTATAATTTTGGCAAGGGATGAAGAATGACATAGTCAAGTATGTGGCTAAATGTTTGGAGTGTCAAAGAGTAAAGGCAGAGCATAGACATCCAACTAGATTATTACAGTTACATGATGTACCTCAACACAAGTGGCAAGTTATTAGCATGAATTTTGTGCAAGGGTTTCCCATGTCACATTCTAGGTATGATACAATAATGGTGGTAATTGACAAACTCACTAAGGTGGCACACTTTATACCAGGAAATCTGACGGATGATGCACCTACCTTGGCAAGGCGTTTTGTTAAGGAAATATTTAGGTTGCATGGAATGCCAGAGAAAATCATATCAGATTGAGATGCTAGATTCACTTCAAGGTTTTGGACAACTCTTCAATCAGCTCTAGGAACTCAACTAAATTTTAGTACTGCATACCATCCTGAAACTGATGGTCAAACAGAGAGAACAAATCAGATTTTGGAAGACCTACTTCGCATGTACTGCATGGACCAACAGAAGAAATGGGAAGATTACCTACCTCTGGTAGAGTTTGCTTACAATAATACATATCAAACATCTTTGGGGATGGCACCTTTCAAAGCATTGTATGGTAGGCCATGTCGAACACCTTTGAGTTGGGATGGTCTTGAAGATAGAGTAATTGTTGGACCAGATATGTTGAAGGAAATGGAAAGGAAAACTAAGGAAATTAGGCAAAGATTGAAGGAAGTGTTAGATAGGTAGAAAAGTTATGCAGACAAGAACAAGACACCAAGGGAGTTTGAGGTGGGAGAGAAAGTCTTCCTAAAGGTTAGGCCACACAAGAGTTCCATAAGGTTTGGGAAAAAGACTAATCTTGCACCTCGTTATGTTGGGCCTTTTGAGATATTGGAAAGGATTAATCCAGTTGCATACCGGTTGGCCTTACCTCCCCAGTTGAGCCGAATCCATGATGTCTTCCATGTATCTCTTCTTAAAAAGTATGTACCTGATGAGAAACATATCTTGAATTGAGATGTTTTATAGGTCCAGGAAATGGGGAGAATAATGATAGAGCCATTCAGAATCTTGGAGAGGCGCCAATGCCAATTGCGCAACAGAGAGGTTGATCAATGCAAAGTACAATGGAATTAGTATGATGAAAAGAATGCCACATGGGAAGATACCAGGGAAATGCAACAGTTGTTTCCTTTTTTGTTTTAAACTAATCATGAACTATAGAATTTGTTTGGATACATTCAATAAGTGCATCGGGACGATGCATAATTTAAGGGGCAGAGGATGTCACAACCCTCCTTTATCACTTTTGATTTGATACAATTTCTATTATATATTTTTTGAGCTATTGAATATGGTTGAATAAATATTATAAAAGGACAAATAATGGACCCACATACACACTTGGAGAATATAATTTAAAAGACATTATTTATTTTTAATTCCCAATTATGACACATGTTGTAGGAGAAATTAGAAGCTTCTAGAGGAATCTTCATTCTTTAATTCCCTTGCATGTAACTCCCCCACTAGGATATTAATCAATTTTGCATGGATCCAATATTGGAAAAAGAATCTCATTCTCAATTAATTTCTCTAGATAGTGGAATTAAGGGGTTTTTCCTATAAATTGTATAGAATTTTTCAAAAGAGGGAGTTGGTTATTCTTTGAAGAAAGTTTTCTCAAATAGTTTGTTTTTAGTAGTCATATTTTTCATTTGGAGAATAGTTAAGTTTGTTTTGAAGAAATTTTTCCAAGCTTGCAAGGAAGGATCAAGGAAGGCTAGGCTTGAAGATTTGGAGAGGATTCAACATCAAAAGGCTTCTCCAGGCTCCCTCTCTTTTTGCATTTGATATTCCTTATGTAAATTTTTATATTTTCAAAGGAAATATCTCCTCTTAGACTCTTTTAGTTGAACACAACTTTATGAAGGAAATCATTTCTTAATTGTTAGATAGATTAATTAGAAAGGAAAATCTTTTTTTTTTTTAATTAAGAAAATGCATTGATAAAAGTTTCTTTTCTTTTTAAAATGCAAATGCTGATTTCTCTTTTATTTGTTAATCTATTTAAAAGAAAGAAATCAGATTCTGCTTTTTCTGTTTTTTTTGTAATCTAGAGAAAATCTTGAATCTGAAAAAAATATATATAAAATAAATAAATCATGCTTTTCAACATCTCTCTTTTTTTTGAAAAACTCAAAATTCTTTTATCTCTGTAAATAGTTCTTTCTCTATGCATATAATCATTTGTTTTGAGAAATCTCGCTATGTGAAATAGTATATCAAATGTGAATTTTTCTCAATATTGCTGTATAAAATCCCTGTGGAAAATATTATCCTGTTATTTATTTATTTTCAGAAATCTCTCTCTGTGAATATCAATTTCCTAGAAATCTCATCAAAACAAAATTTGTTTATCTCAACATAAGGGCAAAATTGTTGGATATGATCACTGTGAAATCAAAATTTAAACATTTACCTATCTCTGTGATAATTTAGTTATTTGTTATATTGCTGAAACAAATTTCTCTATTTCCTTTCATTCCTGTGATTAAATTCTTATTCTTATTTTTATAATAACACACACACACACACAGATATATATATATATATATATATATATATCCCTCTTATATTATTAAATAAACTGGAATAAAAACCACATATATATATATATATATTATTAAATTTATACCAAAAAAATGATAATAAATAAATAAAATAAAGCAAGTTGTAAAAATTTTTTCGCACGAAATAATTATTGGGCAATGTGCAGGGGGGAGGCGGAGTTAATGTAATCGTCGGGGAAGTGGTACCCTCCACTACCCTTGCGGTCACTGTTACGGCAGTGGCCGCAAGGGGAGTGGAGGGGCCCACAGTGCCCCCTCATCTCTGTGGGCCTGCACCTGCAAGTCCGCAGGGGTGATGGGACCCGTGGCCCCCACTCCCCATTGACTTTTAAAAAACAAAATTTCGTATTTTTTTTATTATTTAGATTTTTTTTATATATTAATTGCAAATTAGAAATTGCTAATATTTTCTTTAGTTTAAATTTTAAGTTAGTAAATTAAACTTAGAAAAATTTATAAATAATTGGGATCATTGTGTAGTAAATTTGTAATTGTAAATTAAAGTATATAATTGGAATCTCTCAATCCATTTGAGATTTATTGGGTTACTTGGTTGGTAACTTTAGGTTCATTAAAAATAATTAAGTCATATTATTATGATTTGATCCAAAATTGTCAAATGTCTAAACTAATTGCTCGTTTTGAACTAGTGACTCTATAATTAATTATTCTTGTGATAGAAATAAACATTGCTTAATCTTGCATGTAAATGACACTATTCTTGCATCATGCGAATTACTTATATATTAATTGCATTCATTGATGAGCAAGTTACATTTTCATCATCTTCATACAAGTTACATGTTTAATTATCAATATGCGAGTTTCATAATTGCCATTATTGTGCAAGTTATATTTCAAATTTTGAATATTAAATAATTTAGTTTTCAAAGTGGTTCATGAATTCCATAGAAGCAATTATTCCAATTATTTAAGGTTTGCAGTGTCTAATTAGGCACGTTCATTTCATAATTGTTTCAAGCATGATGCTAATTTAAAAGTTTTCGTAGCCTCTTAGTTAGAAAACTAAACAAAGGGGGTTGGAAAACAAAAAACTAGCAATGTTCGGTATTTACGGTGCCTCTAGGTCATGCTTACGGGTAATGTCGTCGTGTTGAACTACTGCACTTAACACCTAATAAAGCTGCATCAACAACATCTGTGGCATCGTCCCTATAAATCGTCAGGGAGTAATAAGGGACACTTAGAAGTTAAAATCCAAGGGGAGGGTAATCCCCCTGGATCGATAATCTAATAAGATAATCCTTAAATGATTTTACATCCGCTGAGTTAAACCATAGTAAACCCCTTTATGAAATTGATTTAATCTCAAAGAGTTGTTGACGATTGACAATTGGGTCAAGGGTGACGCTTATGATAGGCATTAGGATCTAGTTGTTTTAGACCATAAGCAATAGGCCATCTTGAGCCTTTCGCTTAAGTGCTACCATCATGGGTAGCAACCGTAGAGAAACTGTCTAGGACATTGACCCTAGAAAGGGTTGCGTACCCACCAAATAGTTTACATTAAACCATAGATTAGAAAATAGAACTACATACTCTACGCCTTGATCCCTTGCTGAAACGAGTATGTAGGCAGTCTAGGGATGGAGTTGTCCCTAGTACTCAGGCATTCGTGGATGGGGTCTAGGTTTTGGTAAGAAGGATTGTGAAGAATCCTAATTTGAAATATAAGTGTAATAAAAGAAAAAGTAATTCAATGCATACTCGGAAGGAATCTTGTATGGATTCGCTTGACTTCCCGAGGCTTTAAGCCAAATTCCGAGGTGGAATTCAAGCTTGCATTATGTTATTTTGATTTCTCCTAAGGACGGCGACCTCGGTGCACTCCTATTAGCGGAGTGTAGTACTTTTAGATTATGAGGAGTTAGTAAATGTTGTACAATGACATACAAAATGTTCTAAATATACTTGCTTGAAAAAAAAGGGTTCCACATTCCAGTGTCGGTACAAAGCTTCATGGCTTGAACAAGAAATATCATTGTCGATTATTGGCAATGTCCGCAGGCCATGTTATCAACCGACAAGAAATGATAGTTTCATAACCCAATTATGCTAGCAATATGGCGGGAAAATGTTGATTTCCAACCTGTTTGTTCTAAAAAGGTTGTTCTACAATATATCTCTAAATATCTTCCAAATCAGAATGAAAATCAGAAATCTATATTGACATTCTCAAAAAAATTAATACTGAAGATACCATCTTATTGGCATATCAAAAATTCATGACGGGGATAGTTGTTGATCGAGATATTAGTGCACAAGAAACTTGCCATATGTTACAAAAGCTATCATTGATAATTTGTAGCCGTCATTTTGTCTCGCTCAATTTTTGTAGGAAGGTTCTACAGTGTCAAAAATTCAAATTAAAATACTGAACTTTCTATATCTTACATTTCAGTTTATATGCAAAGACCTGTCTGTTGAGTTGGAACATGTTTCTCTCATACAAGCAGTGCAACAATTTTCATTCAATAAACAATGCAAGAAAGCAAAATGGAAAAAAACTACAAAAACATGTGGTTATTAGTGTTTATCCACAATTTAAATGCTCACCAGATGAAGATAATGATGAGTTCAAAACATATTTTGGAGTGAGCTGATTTTGTACAAACCCTTTCAACATATTTCTATAGATATAGGAACATCAAAGGACGATATCATTACAAATTGGAAATAATTACACATGAATGGCTACTTACGTTAGCATACTAATGGAATTGAACAAGACAACTCAATAGAAAACCATGCTGAGTCTGATGGTGATGATTTCCCAAATCCAGAAATTGCAGACCAATATGAATAGGAGTATCTCTCATAAATGGGTTTTTCAAACAACTTCGACAAAAATGACCTCCAAATGTTGGGCATGCGTGATTTTGATATTAACTACAATTTGAATGACACTGATCTTACCACACAACTTGATAATGTTGTTGTTAACTTCATATCTACAAAAAAACTTTAATTCCAGCCTAGTCTTCAGTAAACAACTTCTTCAAACAACACTGCTTTTCAATTGGTAGCTAAACAAAAAATTGCACTTGACATTATACTTTCCCATTATGCAGCTCATCATAAAATACCACCTCTACGAATGATTATACAAGGATCGATGGGCACTGGTAAATCCTTCCTAATTGAATGCATTAGAAAAAAACTAAACACTTCCCCTGATGGTAAGAACAATCCATTGCTTGTGCTGGCCCCAACAAGTGTTTCTGCATATAATATCTAAGAAACACAATCCACTTTTCTCTCTGCATTCCTATTAAAGAAATTCAACCTTTAACAAGGCAATCTTTAAAGGTGTTCCAAGAGCAATATAAGATTTGCAATACATTCTAATAGATGAAATGAATTTTTGGGGTTTTAAACTACTTTTGAAAATAGACAACAGATTATGCCAAGCATTCCCTCATAAACAAATTGAACCATTTGGAGGTGTATCAATTATCCTTGTCAGTGATCTTGGCTAGCTACCCCTTGTAATGGATAAACCTTTGTATGCATTGCACTCTATATCTCCGCCACTCTTTCACAACAATGGTAACTTTAGATATTGCCTTCTGCCAACATGGTACATCTAAATTATAATAGCGTTTTCATGCTATCCTTCACAACATTAGAAATGCCTCTGCACTCCAAGAAAATTGGGATACTCTTATGTTGTGATCATCCACTAAATTGACTATTGAAGAAAACAAACAATTTGACAGCTCGATACATTTATTTGCAACAAATGCAACTATTAAGCAACACATTATTAAAATGTTAAAGCAATTACACTTGTCATTTTCCTGAAGTGTTGCTCAAATAGCAAGGCAAAGTAATGTTGACTACGATAATGATGAACCGATCCCATCTGAGATCCTCCTTTGTATAAATGAACAAGTCATGTTAATTGATAATTTATGGATTGAAGTTGGTCTTGTCAATGGCTCCTTAGGACAAATAAAAACAATTATGTATGATACAAATTTTAAGCCACCAGAATTGCCAAAATATATTGTTCTTTAATTCCCACATTACAGTGGGCCACAATGGGACATTGCGAATCCAAAACGTGTTCCTATTGCACCTATTCCTCGAGGGAGTCGCACATAGGTCCCCCTCACAATGGCTTGGGCTATCACTATTCACAAATCGCAAGGTCTCACTTTGGACAAAGAAACAATGGATATTGGAAAAACAGAAAAACAGGGGCTTGCATTTACTGCAATCTCAAGAGTCAAATCACTTCAAGGTTTAAGAATTGAATTGCCTTTCACTTTTGAAAGGTATTCAAAATTAGCATACAATTATTATACCTCTATCAGAAAAAAGGAAGAGGCCAGATTGCAAGATCTCTCTGATCAAACATTCAACTACCACTTGTAGAATACAGTCTCCTCGGTATCATCTTCAAATTCAACCTTGAAATCCGACTTTTTTTCCTTTCAATGGTTTTTTCATATCTTACTTCACTTTATTCTACAGGGTGCCTCGTAGATAAAAGCAACTCATACTCAAATTCAACCTCTAGTTAGGTATCCTTATATTTACAGTTTACTAGCTTGCATGTGCCTTTCGTTTCTTCTTTTAATAATTGCCTTGGCGACAACAAAAGGTACGAACTCCCTAGTTTTACCTTCTAGTTATTGCATTTAGCATCTCTCCTAGTTTTGTACTTAAATTCACTCCATCTATAATAGGTTCTATATTCATTTACCCCAAGTTTCAAGCACCTTTACAATAAGGAACATCTTTACAGGTAACTTCTCTTGCTAATTATACCATATTTATTATCATTTTCAAATTAGCAGTTCCTAACATCTTATGTTATTTCTTCATTATATTTTCCATGAAAACAGACTCACTCAATGTTCTCGGCCCTCTTTGACTAGAAAATGTGCGTAGGCTAGTGCTCCCGAGTTCCCTCCCTCCTTACAACCATTGCATGGTATTCTTCAGACTTTACATTACTCAACGTAAGATATATGGACCTCTTTACCACATTTGAAATTCAAAAAACATACATTCTTTATTGTAGATTTCAAAGTTAATCTTCTTCTCCTTACAGCTTTAGTCACTCACAAAATATTAGTTCAAAAAGAACACATTACAATTATTGATATTATTTCTTTGTTGTTTTGTACACATGTCAAGGCAACCATGAATGTCTTCAAAAAACACTTCACTGCTGATTTTTTTAATCTACAGTTGTTCTTAAAATATTCTTCTTGCATTTGCTTATACGATGTAATTCTTTTTGGTTTTTCATTTATCCAGTTAATCGATGATACCTCCCTGGTTTATATTAACAATTTTGTGGCATCATACATTGTAAAATTTGCTAGAAAAATTGAAATCATGGACCCATTCTGTAGTGTGAACGACAGGTATTTGAAGCATATGGAAATGTTTTGGTTCAAAATTCAAACTATGTTGCAATTTTCTTTGGCTGGAAATTGAGAAGATCATATTGATACAATAAGTTAGTTGTAGTGAATCCAATCACTGGATCATGCTCCTAAATAATTAAACCTAAAACATATTTATACTTTTCTTTTATTAAATTAATACCCTTTATACTAATCAATTCAATACACATTCTGTATGAGTAATTTTGATGCTTTTCACATAATTTAGCTATTCTAGCAAAAAAATTTTTGCATGCAGGTTTTTGAATTACATTTATATGTACTGAATTTACTAATCCATTTTGTTTGCCAAATGATGGAAGATGATCCTATGATAATGCCCTTTCTCTAAATGTTTCACAATTTTGGTTGTCCTCTATAATCTATGATACCAAATTCATCTGGTATGCCATTCTCCCTTACATTATATAGCTTCTTTCCATCCTGCTTTGTCATTCTCAACTTTCCCACTCTGGAAATCATGTTCCCACTTTCAAATTGTTCATTATTGCTTTTTCTTTCTATAGATTTTAGCTAATTTTTCCTTTGCCATTTCATTTTTGCAGATATCATTCCAAGCCCTCTCTCAACCACTCTCTTTTGACAATGGCCACCAACACACTCCTCTTCTCCCTTCTCCAAGCATTCCAATAAGTTCAAACCTGTCCTGGTTGAAAGCTCAATCCGTAGCCTAACATTCAATTATGGTTGAATGGTTTGCAGTGTTCTAAGAATGAATGTTTCTTCTTGCATTAACATGTGCAGTTGAATAATGGATGCCAATGTGAAATACAAAGTGTACAGTTACTTAACATTCAACTGGTACTAAAATGTTCATGTTGTCTTGAGATTTTATCATGTTCAATGCAGAATACCCCTACAGTTGAATTTCAATCCAACATTACTATGGCCCATATGACTCTATTCCAACATGTACACATGAGCAACAAAGGTCTTTTGTGAGTGTTCAGTTAAGGATTATTTTCATACAATGGATATATAATCACATTGTTTTTTGTTTATGATATTATAGTTCTCTTTCTAAACCACTGCAAAGTGCATTACCTTTTGATTTTCACTATTTTTTGTTGCAAACAACATATGAGCTTAATTTTCTGTTCATGTAAACAAATCTACACTTCTTCCTAAAACATTGACAAAAATGAAATAATGGACTTATGACCCCACCTATCGGCTTCCCATTGTGTGCACATTGCGTGCAACTTTTAGTTAATTACTCCCATGACACTAGCGTCCTTGGTTATTGAATATTCTTTCTCTTCTGAGGGATGTTATATTAATGATTATGAGCTCTAAAAATACATGGTTTCTCACTCTTTCTTGGCTATATTTGCTCTTAAGATGGCTTCAGATTTCATTAGTTGTTGGTATCAAATTGTTATTTCCAAGAAGCCTTGGGAGTTCAATTACAATTTTGATTATAACTCTAAAAAGCTTGGTAAGGTTTTCTGTTTAAATGACCATGATGTTGATTAGGCTATTAGAAGAGTCTAATTGGGTAAGCATTGGTTGGTTGATAATGCCATGACTTTTCACTCTAAGGTGGTGTTTAGGTTTATTACAATCAGTATGGATATTATTTTGGATGTTCAAATGGTTTGGCTTCTTGCTAAGAAATATGTTCAACCCTACCTCTTCTTTGGCTCAAAATTGTCTTCAGCTCTTGATTTCTATCATTTTAATTATGGCCCATTTCCTATTGTTAGTTTTATTTCTCATAATGAGTTTCTCTCTAATGGTTTTTGTGGAGATCTTTTGCATGTAATTAGGTCTGGTATTATATGTGATAGTTTTTGCAACACCATTTTGGACATGGAAAAGCTTATTGGTTTTGTCCCTCTGGAGATACTGGTTGTTGGTTCAGACATCTTTAATGTCTTGCATTTCCTGTTTGATTCAACGGCTTGAGTGGAAGTTCTCCTTTTGATTCCACCACTTAATATGCTTCCTTCTACTAAGGATTAAGATATCTATCCCTTGTCTCCTGGGCTGATTCAACCTTCTGGTGAGTTAGATTTGGACTTGGAGGGTGCTACTATCTTACCTTTTGTTGGGATTCTTCTTGAAGTTGGCTCAAGTAATTGCATCTTCATCTGTATTGATCAGATGCTTTTATTTTTTTGATTTTGGCACCTTTTGAGGATCTTGGGCTTGTGTTTTTTTATTAATGTACCCATATTTTGCATACAACTAGTCGTAGCCTCTAGGTTTCTTGGGACTTTATTCCTTGTGTTGTATTCAGTTGATTCATCTAGCTTGGTGGTGGTGGGTGGTTTATTCTGTTTGGGAACTCTATACCTATGTGGTTGGGATTCATATACCCTCAAACTTCTTTATGCATCTTGTTGTTTTTGGTTATCAGGATGCCATACTTATGTAATTTCTTTTTCATTTTAATATAAATCTTTTTAGTGACTTCAATCACTTTTATTGAAAAAAAAAATGGTATTTACATGTATTCCAAACAATGACACTATATTCTAAATTTTCCCCCACTTTTTTCAACCTTTGTACATTGCAAGAATCTAATATTTTATTTAGAAAAGACGTAGAGAAGGTCTCCATGGATGGGTGACACATGTAAAATTATAATATATTTACAAACAATCTTCCATGTCCCTTTTTGTTTAAATTTTGATTTTAGCAAATAATAACCCATTTTATGTTTCTATGGGTTAACTAAGCAAGCATAAAAATAATATTTGATTTAATATTTATTATTGTCCATTCAATTCCATTAAAAAGGGACAATTGAATATGAAATAACATTTTTCATAAGACCAAATGGGATGTTAAAAAATATATTCCTTGAGTGCTATAAGTGAGAAGTAAATTACATTTCCATAAGGAAAATTGAGGTTTTGGAAAATGTGTCTTTTGAGTGAACAATTCGAGAAAGCAAATGGAAGGGTTTCAGAGGTAACTCGAGGTTCATACAACTTAATAGTCATTTTAGGTACCCAAATACTAAACACTGGCTATAAATCATTGGATGTTATTGAGAAGTTTGTTGGAATGATGTGTTGTCATTGATGTCAACATATTCATGTGTGTTCTATTGTTGTAGTCAGATTAAATGAGTTGATTTGGCTAGTGTGTTGTAGATGAGTTGTTGCAGATTAAAGGGTTCTGAGATAAGTATCTCTAGTTGATTCAACTAAAGTTTCAGCAGTTTGCATGATGATTTGATTGAGTTATGAGATCCGATGTTTCGGTTGGTTTTTTAGTTGTTTAGTGTTGATCAGTGTTCTGGATTTTGCTCCACATTACTCCATGTCGCAATATATTAGTTTGCAGATTTGGCAGAGTACTTGGGACGTTCATATGTGTACTCAATTCATATGGTTCATGATTTGGAGGTTTACAAGTGAATCTTTCAGTGTATCAGTTAGTTGAGTTAGTGTTCTTGAGGTTCGGTATAATGATGATGAAGATTCTAGTAAGTGCTGATGTTGTGGTTGTTTCTATGGTAATTCATGATGCTTGTGGATGTTTCTAGATCATGTTTTATCTATGTTAATGGTTCGTATTGATCATTGTGCATGTTATTGATGATTTTCTTTGATTTAGTGGTGTTCTTCATGAACTTGGTTGACATGATGATTGGAGCATTTTGCGGATGTTTGAGGATTAATTCTTGGAGGTGTTTGTTGTTCAAGGTGTTGATTCAGGTCCATAATGTTACAAGCTAAGGTTGTCGTTGCACCAAAAGATCGGTCTATCAATGCCCAATATAACCACTAGACTTAAAGAATCCATGAGAGGCTATTAAACCATGTCATGAATTCCCATGAGGGACATTGGCCCACTGCCAACAATCCCTCTCCCAGCGTCACTCGTCATGACCTGTGTGATTAGAACCTATGACCAAGCTCTAATACCACTTGTTATAAGCTAGGGTTGTCTTTGCAGCAAAATATCGACCTGTCAATGCCCGATACAACCACTAGACTTATAGAATCCACAGGAGGCTGTTAAACCATGTCGTGAATCCTCGCGAGGGACGCTGACCCACTGCCAACACATACTATGTCTTAGCTGATATTGTTTTTGTCCGCATGTGATTTTGTAGCATGTGTGTGGTTATAACTTTATTTGTGTTGAGTCGATCTTGAAATATAGGTTGATGATTTGTATAAATACATGTAATAGTCATATGAGAGATGTATCTGCAATGTATCCAAATGTTTGTGATCAGATAAGTGTGTGAGCAAATGTTTTGATCTTGCAAAAGTGTGAAGAAGTGTGGTAGAGAAGATCAAATTGTGTGCCTAACTGGAACTATAACTAGGCATGGGGAGATGTTATTCTATCAGTTTATGATCTTCTTGATGTAATTTGAATTTTTTTGTAAGAGTGAGTCTTCCTCAGGAATTTATCCCTCCTTGTTATGTGTTTTGAGTAGTGAGCTCTAGGTAGTGTGTCTAAATGCATGTGCATTCCCTATTGTAACATTTCATATCCTTCTAACAAGGTATCATATCATTATGGGTAGGTTCCCACTGTGGTTTTTCCCTGAACCGAGTTTTCCACGTCAAAAATCTTGGTGTTATGTTTGTTATTGATGTGGTGTTGATTTGTGCTTTCATTGTTAATTATCAGATCTGAAACTATGTTTAAGTTGAATCCCCACCCCCCTCTCAGTTTGTTGTCTTGTTGCCAATAATTAGTATTAGATCTAGATCCTCTGGAAGAAGCTTGACCTCTTGAGCTGATTCGGGATGGTAACCTATTCTTAGAAGAAAGATAGTCTAAGATTTGATGGAACAAATTGCACTCTTTGGAAAAATCGGATGGAATGTCACTTGAGATGCATAGGTGAAGATTATTGGAAGAATACTAAGAATGTGTATAATCCGAATAAAGTGTTTAGATCCTTGCCTCCTGCTTACAAGCACAAAGTTGCTGCTATTGAGGAGATCCAGTTGGCGAGACATGCTAATTGGAAAGATTTTTATCTTTGAGTTGAGCGAATTTGGTGAAACTCTTCCTAAGTCAGAATATGCATTCAAAGCTACTATTTTTCAGGAAGTAGAAATATTATCCAAGAGAAAGTTATACAAGGGTGTCCAAATATGAGAAGGAGATGAGAGAACTTGAAGAAGAAAAGAGAGATCTTGAGTAGCTTGAAGCCCTGATTGCCAGAAGATTGCCTAAAGGATCTGGTAAGTATGAAGGGAAGTTTCCTCTTAAATGCTTTTCATGAAATAAGATAGGATATTTTGTTTCAAGGTGTCTAGAAAGAGTTCCTAAGTCCAAACCATACAAGCCTAAATATCAGAAGAAATGTTATTATATTGTTGATGAAGGTGTGACCTATGATGAATATGATAAGGGAAATTTAGGTGATGAATGGGTGTTCATTGCTATCAAGGAAGATGATCTGGTGACTACTAATTCTAGTAGCTGCATTAATGAAGATAAACCTTTGGCTACTAAAGTTGAAGAGAAAGATTAATGGGTTATTGACAGTGGCTTCTCTCACCATATGATAGGTGATAAGAGTAAGTTTGTGAGTATAGAAAAGTATGATGGTGGTATAGTAAGATTTGGAGATGACAAATCTAGTATAATCCATGGCAGAGGTTCCATTTCTCTTGATGGTAAGCACAATACTGATGATGTCTTGTAAGTAGGTCTAAAGAATAATCTTTTGAGTGTTGGACAGATGGTTGATAAGGGATATGATTTGGCAAATGTAAAATCTTGAGTAGTTCTATAATTGAGATTGCATTAGCTACAAAGACTAAAGGTAATATCTTTCACTTGAATGTTGGTGGTAAAAGTTGTTTGATTTCTCAAATTGATGAAAGTTAGTTATGGCATAGAAGGACGTGTCATGTGAATTTTGATTGCTTGGTTAAGATAATTTCTACTCAAGTAGTGAGAGATCTGCCTAAGTTGGTAAAGCCTACTAATCCGATATGTAAGGAATGTCAATTAGGTAATCAGATAAGAGTTACTTTTAAAATCAAACAATATAGTTCTAATGGAATATTGGATCTTATGCATACTAATTTGTGTGGTCCTTCTAGAGTGAGAAGCTTGTAGGGAGATCAGTATTTCATGTTGTAGATTACTGACTATTCAAGGAAGATGTACTTTCTGAAGGGAGAAGTCTGAAGCCTTGGAGAAGTTCAAGATTTTCAAATCTATGGTTGAGACTGAGACTAGATTAAAGCTGAAGTGTCTGAGATCTGACAGAGGTGGTGAATTCACTTCCAATGTGTTCAATGCTTTTTGTGAAGAGCATGGGGTAAAGAGACAGTTATCTGCTTTGCAGACCCCTCAACAGAATGGTGTTATGGAGAGGAAGAATAAAACAATTCAAGAAGCTACTAGGACCATGATGATTGAAGGAAATGTTTTGCATATCTATTGGAGAGAAACTATGAGTACTTCTATAGACACTTTCAATCGGGTGCATATCAAAGGTGATATTGGTAAGACTCCTTATGACTTATGGTTTGGTCATGTTCCTACAGTTAGATATTTCATAATTTTTGGAAGTAAATGATATATCAGAAGAGATGAAGACCTAGGGAATTTTGATGCTAGATGTGATGAAGGAATTTTTTTTGGTTATTCTACTAAGAGAAAGGCCTACCGATGTTATAATAAGAGATTGAGGAAGATAGTTGAAAGTGCTAATGCGAAAGTTGATGAAGGTAATGAGTATCAACCTAGATGCTCTAGTTATGATTTAGATGATCAGATTGATAGATCAGATAAAGGAAACCAAGTGAAAACCCAGAACCTAATTCAAATTGTTCTGAAAAATCCCAAGAATGAAGGAGAAGGTACAAGTGCTAGTGCAGAAGAAATAGCTCAAGAGTTTGGAAATCAGGAAAATCCTAAGACTCCCAAGGATGTGATATTGAATCATTTAGAAAATTAGATAATAGGAGATAAGAATAGAGGTGTGATGACTAAGAGAACAATTGTTGAATAATATTGCTTGATTTCAAAGATTGAACCTAAGGATGTTAATGAAGCATGTACAAATGAAAATTGGGTTAAAGCAATGGAAGAAGAATTGAATCAGATTGAAAAGAATAATAAAAGGATTCTTGTTCCTAGATCTAAGGATAAAAATATAATTGGAACTAAATAGGTCTTCTGAAATAAATTGGATGAAAAAGGTGAATTTGTTAGGAATGAAAAAAGACTTATTTGTAAGGGTTATTCTCAAATGGAAGGAATTATTTTTGAGGAGACTTTTGCTTCGGTGGTAAGAATTTAAGTTATTAGATTATTTATTTCTTATGTTGCTTACAAATATTTTAAAGTGTATCAGATGGATGTCAAGTCAACCTTTCTTAATGGTGAGTTGAAAGAGGAAGTCTATATTGAGAAACCAGATGGATTTCAATTGACAGATCAGAGAGATATGGTTTGCAGATTGAAAAAAGCACTATATGGATTGAAGCAAGCCCCAAGAGATTGGTATGCCAAATTGGATAATTATTTGATGAAGCTAGAATTCAACAAAGGTACTGTTGATAGTAATCTGTACTTCAAGATTGATAATGATAACATCTTGATTGTTAAAGTTTTTGTTGATGACATTATTTTTGGTGGAAATGATGGTTTGTGCAAGAAGTTTGTTGATGCTATGCAGAATGAGTTTGAGATTTCTATGATTGGTGAGATGAAATTCACTTTGGCATTGCAAATTACTCAGTTGGATAAAGGAGTTTTTATCTCAACCCAATTATGTGAAGGAATTATTGAAGAAGATTGGTTTAGATGATTCAAAGCCAGTTGGTACTCCTATGGTGACTAGATGTAAGTTGACTAAGGATGATGATTCTCCAAAAGCAAATCAGACTAGATACAGATCTATAATTTTTGGATTTTTATATTTGACTTAGACTAGGCCAGATATTATGAATGTTGTATGTCTTGTTGCTAGATTTCAAGTTGATCCTAAGGAATCTCATGTTGTAGCTATGAAAAGAATTTTTAGATATTTCAAAGAGACTATTGATTTTAGCTCGTGGTATCCTACAGATGATGACTTTACTTTGAGTGATTTTACTGATGCTGATTGGGCAGGTCATGTTGATGATAGAAAGAGTAGTAGTGGTGGTGAATTTCTCTTGGGTAAGAAGCTTAATACATTATTGTTGCTATCAATTGTACTCAGGTGATGTGGCTGAAGAAAATGTTGAGGGATATCAGAGTTGTTTTTTATGAGCCTACTGCTATATACTGTGATAATTCAAGTGCTATCAACATTTATAAGAATCTGGTACTGCAATAAAGACTAAGCATATATCAATCAAGTTTGATTTCTTGAAAGAGAAGGCGAATGAGAAGGAATTTAGATTGGAGTATGTATCTACAAAGAAACAAATTGAAAATATCTTCACGAAGCCTTTTCCTAAAGATACTTTTGAGTATCTTAGAGAGAAGCTAGGGGTAATTGGCCCTCGTGATGAGAACTAAGATGCATTGAGTTGCATCAGTCTAGTGAATTTTACAGAGGTATCTTGTGATTCAGATTGATGAGTGAGGCTACTACTCAGGGGGAGTAGTCAATGTTGTGGTTCAGATGTTTAGATTAGTGGGTTAGTTCAAAGGGAGAGAGAATCATGATTTGCATATGTGCCTTTTGCATTGATGTCAAATGGGGAGAGTCGTGAAAACTGCCATATCATGTGCTAGATCTTAGGGTGAGATTGTTGAGAGTTATGGGGAGATTGTTGGTAGTTTAATTATTTCTTTGCATTGATTTTTTTAAACATTCATATGTTGCCATCAATGCCAAAGGGGGAGATTGTTGGATATTATTGATAAGTTTGCTAGAATGATGTGTTGTCATTGATGTCAATGTATTCCTGTGTGTTCCAATGTTGTAGTTAAATTAGATGAGTTGGTTTGGCTAGTGTGTTGTAGATTAAAGGGTTTTGAGATAAGTATCTCTAGTTGATTCAACTAAAGTTTCAGTCTGGATGATGATTTGATCGTTATGAGATCCGATGTTTCAGTTGGTTTTTCAGTTCTTTAGTGTTGATCAATGTTCTAGATTTTGCTCTGCATTGCTCCACGTTGCAATATCTTGGTTTGCGGACTTGACAGAGTGTTTGGGAAATTCATATGCAACCTCAATTTATATGGTTCATGATTTGGAGGTCCACAAGTGAATATTTCAATGTAACAATCAGTTCAGTTAGTGTTCTTGAGGTTCAATATAATGATGATGAAGATTCTAGTAAGTGGTGATGTTGCAGTTGTTTCTGTGGTAATTCATGATGCTTGTGGATGTTTCTAGATCATGTTTTATCTGTGTTGATGGCCCACATTGATCGTTGTGCACATTATTATTGATTTTCTTTGATCCAATGGTGTTCTTCATGTTCTTGGTCGACATGATGGTTTTAGCGTGTTGTGGATGTTTGAGGCTTAATTCTTGGAGGTCTTTCTTATTCGAGGTGTTGATTTAGGTCCATACTATGTCTTCACCAACATTATTTTGGTCCACATGTGATTTTGTAGTGTGTGTGTGGTAATATCTTTATGTGTGTTGAGCCAACCTTGAAATATAGGTTGATGATTTGTATAAATATATGTAATAGTCATATGAGAGATGTATATGCATGGTATCTGTGATTATATCCGAATGTGTGTGATTGAATAAGTAGGTGAGCAAATGTTTTGATCTTTCAAAAGTGTGAAGAAGTGTGGCAAAGCATATCAGATTATGTGCCTAACTAGAACTATAACTAGGCTATTCTATCAGTTCATGATCATCCAGATGTAATATGAATGTTTGTGTAAGACAATGAGTCTTCCTCGGGATTGTATCCCTCCTTGTTATGTGCTTTGAGTAGTGAGCTCTAGACAATGTTCCTGAATGCATGTGTGTTCCCCATTGTAACATTTCATGTACTTATAATAGGGTATCATCTCATTGTGGGTAGGTTCCCATCGTGGTTTTTCCCTTAACCGGGTTTTCCATGTCAAAAATATTGGTGTTATGTGTGTTATTCATGTGGTGTTGATTTGTGCTTTCATTGTTAGTTATTAGATCTAAAATTGTGTTTAAGTTGAATAAAGTTTGTGAGCAAACTGATTCACCCCCCTCCTCTCAGTTTGTTGCCTTGTTGCCAACAATAAATATGGTTGTTTGGATCATTTGGAGGCATGTTGATATGTTATATCTCTTTTTATATTTGCAAATTTGTAGACATCTTTAGTGGACAAGAACTCTTTGGAGGCAAAGGCTTTTAGAAAATAAACTGTCAGCTTTGGTTTATCAAAAGATGAAACCCACTTGATTTTAGAGGCCATTCTCATCCAAATATTGTATTTGGTTTGAAGGAAATTAGTAAGATTCTTTGTTGCTTCTTTTTAGTACGAAATGGCTCTTTAGGTGGTGTTTTTAGTTATTTTCAAGCATAATTGTGTGGATTTCTTGTTGTGTTGAATCTTGTAGATGTGCTATAGTAGGATGATTTTTTAACATTCTTGTAATCATATTTATATGCCAGTTTTTCATTTGACATTCAAACAATATTAGTTTGTGGTGTTTTGAGTAAATCAGATGGTCTAAATTTGTCATAATTATGTGTGTTTGGTGAAGATTTTGGAATGAGAATCTATATCATTTTCGTTTTCTTAAATCAAACTTAAGATCTGACAATTTTCTTTTTGATATCAAAAAATGTATTTCCATGGTTTTCTATAAGGTTTCGTTGAGTTTGGTGTTCCTTTTGTGCAAAACTACTTGACTAGTTTTGATGTTTTGGTGCATTTGGCAAGTTAATTTGTGAATATATTTCCAGATCTAAAATTAATCATTACTATCTTATTGAATGTATAGAAGGATCTAAAAGAAATCATTAATATTCTATTGAGCACATTACACAATTTATGAACCAAATGAGGGGAGATATGTGAATCACTGAGGTAATTTCACGATCTCCCATAAAGGTTGTTGAAATATTTGGTTATAAAATAACCATACTTTAACCAACATTGTCAAAAAGGAACCTAGGCTATCATGGCAATGTGAAAGGATTCAACATTTTGATTCTCACCTCTTAGTGATAGACTTTTTGTTCTATGTTTTTACTATTTTGTCATGCCATTACGAATTCTTATCATGATGCTACTATTTTACTATAGATCATTGATAATTTCTCTCCAGTTAGACATTGATAGATGTCTATGCTCATATATGATCATATTGATTTTATTGATGATATCAATCATGTGGTTCATTAGAGATTCTTATTTAGAATGCAGTGCATAACTCAGTTATTATCCATGGTGCATATGTTCATTTATGGGTTATAATAAATACTTTGTGTATGTCAAAATTACTAATGCAATTCAATCATGAATAAAAAATGATTTAAAGATATTTGTTAGATATGTTGTATGTGATTTATATGTGTTGATGTTTCTTTGCTTCAACTATAAAAGATTTCATGATAAGGCTCACATTTGAAATGGAGTGTGCAAGTACCCATGGTCAATGGGACGGGGAGGTAACATGGTGATCTTTGTGCCAAACCAGTTAAGTCAACCTAGTCTATTTGGAGAGGCTAAGGTCCTTTGTTATGTGTTTATATTATGATGTGAAAATTTTATGTGTTGTAAAATTTGTATGTGATGTCAAGTATGAGATATGTTGTAAGATTATGCCAATGTGATATTTTAATTGTGTCAAAGTGTTAAACCAATGTTTTATTCATGTTTAGATGATTTTGTGTCATTTTCACTTCCTTATGTGTTTCCTAAGCTTCTAGTTCATAGGGCTATGGGATAAGGCCCTTTTGGAAACCTTAAAGTTGGTTATATGTTTGTTTTGACCCTTATTTTATGGTCATTTCCTAAAGTGACGAGTTTGACTATGTAGGAAAGTTGGCAAGAAAGGCATGAGAGTGGGGAGACACTTAGAACAATCCTATGCAAGGCATCTCTTCCACTACCATATTCAAACACTTGATAGGACAACATGAGGAAAGTGTGGACACAAGAAGAAAAACTATAGGGATGATTTTTGTTGTCTATAGTTTAGAGAGGGGGGAGTTGAGAGAAGAAGGAAGGCAGGGAGAAGAGTTGGATGGATAGTGGTTCATAAAGTTGTATTACTTTTCAACAAGTGGTGGAAACAAAACTAGGTAGGCCCCTTATTCATCACTCTTGTTTTGTAAATGTGAATGTGTTATTTGTTGTTGCTGCCAAATACAATTCTACAATACAATTTTTATAATGTGAATATATTTATGTGAATGTGCTCATTGTTATTCTTGTAGAATCATATCATGTTGTGATACAGTTTTATTATGTAATGGTATTTGGTTGGGTTGGGAGATAGAGTTGAGGGGACTCCCTTAGTGAGGAGTCCACTATATGTATTGGGGTATGAGAGAGTATGAGGAATTGTGGGAGAGTCCTTATTTGGTATGAGTACTCTTATATATCTTGAAAGAATATGAGAAAATTTGGTTCATGGAGTTGGATTCTATTGGCTATGAGTAGCCTCATATTTCTTAAAAGAATGTGTGTAAATTTGGTGCATGTAGTTGGCTGTTATTGGGTATGAGTACCCTCATGTCTTCTTGGGAGAGCCTTGTGTGTTGGAGAGAAAGTATGGTAATGTTGGTTGTGAGATAACATGATATGGTGGGTGATTTATTGTGAAATATGTTTCAACTGTTGACCTACTTCCCACAAGTGTGTTCCTCTCTCCCCCTCCTAAGATTCTATTGAGAAACTTTGTATAGTGTATCCCCTTGGGTTGTTGTTGTAGTGTAAGAATATGTTTCATTGGTGTTCTTTGACCATGTTGCATGGAAATGTTGTCATGTTGTTGTGCTACTTGATCACCATGTTGTCTCCCCAAGCTTGGGGGTGGACTTCCTTGCAGTCCTATGGCTGGGAGGTGAACTCCCATTAGTCATGGAAATAAGTTTTCTTACTACATGTGTGCATGCTTGAAGGTTCAATATCCCACATGCTGAAAAGAACAAACAAAAGAAGAGAGAAAACTATTGTGTACAAACTCCATTGTTAGAATGTTGTGCAAAATGAGAGGGACTTGTTTATGTGTCAAATGATTTCTTTAAAGACTATTGTATGTGTGCACCTACTGAGTATAGAATTTCACATGTGGTTATAAGATAGTGAGAATGTAAAACCTGTCAGGACAACCATGTATATAGTGTTGGTCACCAAATAAGTGTTATCTCTACTTAGATAGCATTAATGTAGAGAATTATAATCAAGAAAGAATAAAGTTACAACACATTAGTTATGATCTTACCTTGTATGGTTACTATAGTCAACAAACTACCCCTTCTAGTTAGATAAAGAGATTACTACTTAAGTAATGATTTGTTATGTAGCATTGTTATACTGTAATGTTATGGCATAATTAAAAAAAACCGAAATAGTTTTTTCATTTCAAAAGGAATGTAAAGGGAATGCCCTATTTGATGGAGAATGTAGTTGTAGTTCTAAATCTGTATATTTCACTTTTGTATATTTCCTAGTAGAAAATTTATTGGACTCAAATGAGATTTCGTTACACAAATCAAATAAACTCTTTTCATTCTATTTATTTACAAAATGATAAGATCAAATAGTTCCATACAAAGAAATGTAAGATTAGTACGTTTGTTCAGCAAATGACTTGAGTATACCTTACAATGGAAACCAGTAAGGACTTCATATTGTATATATTACTAGGTTGTAACTAGTGTATACATAGCATCAAATAACACTAATATGAAGAATAAAAATCTGTTGCATCCCTAACAAAATATACATATATAGAGAAGAACATGTTGATAGTTGCATTTTCTTCATTCTATAGCTTCAAATTATAATAAACTAATTGATTTAAATATCTTGTTGTTGCATTAATGCAACCTTAGTTTCTGATATGAGCATGCATCCATATGGGCTTAGCTAGTTTGAACTAACTAATAAAGCAATCCTCTATAATTTATGACTAATGTGTGAATAATCAACTAAATACAATGTTTAAAATAGGGCTAACTCTATATAGATACAAAGGAAACCAAAAATATATGTATATGTGATAACAAAATAAATATATTGAATATGGGAAATAGAATTCTATTTATATGGATAGAAATTCCTTGTGAAGAGGAGAGGTAGGGTAACTGTAACTATGAACTTTAGCTATGAGATACTTGACCTGCAATGCACTAAAAAAAACCCAAATAATGGTGCAATGCATTAGAACAGGGAGAAATCTATGTAGAATGAAACACAGAGGGTTAATGGTAATAGCCATGACCTGAGTGTCATAAAGCATTTTTTTTAAGCTCACATCTCTTATTAAGGAAATAATCAAAAGTATAGACCAAGCCATTTTGTAATTTGTAGAATATGATTACCTACAACAACATGTAACTCATTAGTTGGTAAATCTTAGAGAATCTTAGGGTTTTTTTTAATTGAAGATGCTAGGGAAAAAATATAGACAAACAAAATAAAATAATAATTACGTCAAAGGCATCTTCTAAATAAGATGGACAACCTCTTATTTAAAATCTACAGTTGAAAGTTAAGAAAAACCAATGCAAGATGATTCAAATCATCTTGATCGTTCAACTTCCTTGTGCATCTGGCTCTAACATCTGACATTGGCAATGCACTTAAATGTTTCTGACATCTTCTCGATCGATTAATTCCACCTTGTTTGTTTCCATCACTTCTTGTTGATCTCACATCCAATCTAATCCAATACGATTTAGGAGCTTTTCTCACAACTTCATACATTTATGTGCTCATTGTAGAAGCCTGCCGTCATATTAATAAGGTCAGTGCCCTTCTTAAAGGTATCAAAACAATGTCATCGAATACCTTTATTTATGGCTATTACAAATTTATGATTCACAAATAATGCCTAAATTGCACTCACAATTCATACTTTTTTCATTGGAATCTAAAGGAAATTAGGGAAGATTATATAATTCTTGTATTTCCCCAATGTCACATAGCATTTCAATAGATTGTTATGGCTCCTGATTTTACAATTGTTTGCCTTGCCAATTGGGATAATAACTAGACTTGAAGCCTTAACTCAGGGATTGACATCCATTCTAAATAGCTATCATTCCTATGGCTGAGGTTCATTTACTTGTCAACCCAAGGATGTATTACTTGAAATGGGCCAACACTGTTTGTGCACTAAGTTCCACTAAAAGTCATTCTATCCTACTGCAACAAATGAAGTTACTAAAACAAACATACAAAGATGCATTAACTAAATGGCTACAAGAAATCTTAACACTGAAAGATGATTTAAATGAATAATTGTTATCTATGCTCAAAGATGGCAAACAAGAACTACACTGTCTGCTTTGGCTGCATGAACAACATAGGATTTGGTTCCAGTGGCTGCAGGAACAATCAATTTCCAGAACAACTACTACAACAAAAGAAAACCTAATTAAATAGTTACACAGGATTACTCACCAAGTGGCCCCCCTTGGATAAGCGTACCCAGATTTCAAAATGTTATGCTCAAAATAACATAGCTTTATTCATTATCTCCAAAAGTTGTTACAATATATAAAACCGTTGGCATATGGACACTCCAATGAGACATTGTATGTGATTGAAGGTTTTGTCATTGATGGCAACCTTGCAATCCTATGGCACTGGCAAAGCATTACATAGGCAAGACAGTGCACTGACATCAACAAGATCACTCTACACCGGCACCAGCACCGGCACAGAAGAAAAGATGTATACCGGCATAGAGGCCGATAGGATTTTTGATATGTAATATTTTGTTTATTATTGTAAGCCGACTTGGAAAATTGTAAAATGACTCTTGTATATAGAGGAGATCATTGTAGACATTTAGAGAGGTAATGTAGTGAGTATAAAGAAAATTATTAGGCAGACCTAATGTGCGAATTATAGGTCAAGGGTATATGTAAAGAATAGAGTTAGAACCAGTACTGAATCTGGCATTGGAGATGCTATTGTAAAGCAGTACAAGTCATTGGATTAGTATAATCCTCATTGTAAGTCAGTGTGACTTCTCATTGAGCAGTGAACTCTAGGCAATTGGCCTTCCTGCATGTACAGGCCCCTATTGTAAGTAATATTCTCTTATTGGCCAGTGAGTGAATATTGTGGGTCACAAATCCCACTGAGGTTTTTCCCACACCGGGTTTCCTCGTTAAACATCTTGTGTAATGGTGTTCTTTTCATGTGGATGTTTCTGATTCTATTTATTGCATTAATTCTTGCATACCGGTATACTGCTATTTTATGTTATGCATGTTTTAACTCAAGAAATACTTATTACTGGTTAGATACTGATTCAACCCCCCTCTCAGTATCTGTGGGAATCCTAACAATTGGTATCAGAGCCTAGTCCTCTATTTTCAGAAGCCTAACAACTTGAGGAAGATCTTGACACCGGTAAAAATGGAAAATCTGATGAAGCAACTTGAAGGAGCTCTTACACACTATGATGCAGAGAAGTTGAAAAATATCAAATTAGAAGATGATTTAAGAGCAGCTCAAGATATCATTCAGGCACTTCAAGAAAATCTTACTGTTGCAAGAAATAAGAGAAGAGAACTTTGTGAAAAATTGCAAAATGAGAATGATGAAAAGGAATCACTTAATGATATGTTAAGCAAGCTGAAACAAGAGATCATGACAACAAAAAATGAAATGTAGGATATGACTATGAGATTTTGCAAAGAGATTGAGGATAGAAAGAAGAATGAAGAAGAATTGACCAAAAGACTAAGTGATGCAGCAAATGAGAACACAAGACTTAGCTATGAAAATGACATGTTGAAGATGGATCTGATGCATACTCAGAATGACTCAAATGAACTAATGAGACAAAGAGAAATCTTGGAAAGGGAATTGGAAACTGCAAATCAACATAAAGAAAAATTCAAGAAAAGCTCAGAAGAACTTGGTACCTTATTGAAGAATCAAAAACCTAAAGGTGACACTTCTGGAATTGGCTTTGAAGTAGGTGAAAGCTCCGGTACTGCAAATACTTAGGATCACAGCAAACCGGTAAGACCACCTAATGCTTATAAATTCAATGGAAAATGTTTTAACTATAATAAGTATGGTCATAGGGCAAATGAATGTAAATCTAGGAATTATCAGAATATCAATACACCCACCGGTCAATGTTTCAAATGCAACAAAGTTGGTCATAACTCTAAAAACTGCAGAATGAATGTGAGATGTTATGTTTGTGGAAGATTTGGACATTTATCTAATCAATGCAGAACACAAACCGGCATAGGTTATGGGAAAGCTATTCAGAAAAATAATGTAACTTGTTATGCATGTAACAAGATTGGGCATATTGCTAAATTTTGTAGAAGTAAAGGTACACTGGTAGACAACAAAAGTGCTAGCTTGAAAGGAAAAAAAAAGTTGAAGAGGTTAAGCAAGAATTCTCAAAGCAATGGATTAGAAAAGCTGATCTAAATAGTGGGAATACTCCTCCACCAGTAGAACCAACAAATGCTTCACCGGTAGGACAGAGAAGTGCTCCACCAGCAGGAAGTTGTTCATCTAATTGAAGAAAATTTCTTTGAGGGTTTGGCAATCTAATGACACATGTGCTATTATTCCCTCGGTTAGAGATAAGAAGTTGAAAATCACATATTACCGGCAAACAATGTTAAGTGAATACTTAACCGGCATGCAATTAATGTGGTAGATGGCGAAAAGACATTATAAAAATAAGGTTTTGGCTCCATTTCATTTCACCGTGATTTCAAACTTTCAGAGAGCGCGAAGATTTTGAGCTAAGGCATTTTGAGCAAGAAGCAAGGACACTCCAAGCATTCCTCCATCCAAGACAGAAAAAGGTATTTAATCATGGCATCCACCTCTACAATTGAATACATAGCAAACCCTACTGTTGTGGAAGTAATTAAAAGACCTAGGCCCGTATTTCAATTAGTCCCCGAGATAGCAAAGAAGGATGATACCTTAGGTGCATTTTCTTAAATTCCTAAAAGTGTTGTATATGCTGCAGACCCTAGAATGTACATCCACTGCAACATTGAAGAGTTAGGAGATGAGGAAATCAAAACCATGTATAAAACCGAGATATGTGATGATACCGGCAATGTTAAAGCTAAACACAAGATTATTGAAACCCTAGGATTCACAGAAATCCTTGGCATCCCTGAATTTCCTAAGGATGTGATTAGGATAGTGTTAAGCAGAGTTCTTTGAGAATTTTTTTGGTTAGATGCAATTCATAAGATCACCAAGGAAGCGGTAAAGGCTGTCACAGGGTTACCGGCCATCGATAAAAGACCAGACAAAAACAGGAAGGTTTCAAATGATTTAGTCATAGACCTAATAGGTGCAACATTTGATAAGAGATCCTCTAAGGGTTAACGATGTAAAGGATACAAATGTGAGATTCATAAGTATGATATTAGGTTACAAAGCCACTCATGCTAATAGACTTAACTCAGTTTGAAGTTTATGCATTAAGAGTGCTTATGATATGATAACAGACAATGCAAAAATTGACATTTGTGAATGGTTAAAGGATGAACTGATAGACAACCTTGGAAAGATAAAGAAGGATAAGAAAGGAACTTTCAGATTTGGAAATCTGTTAGTATGCCTAATGCTTCACATAACAAAATAGGTTCCTGGTATAGGATATAAAGAACTAGGATATGACATACCGGTAGGAAAGTGATTGATAGAACTATTTAATACCATGGGTGAGAACAAGGAAAACAACATTCATGACTTTTTCCAAGCACTGAAGACAAAAATGAAGAAAAGAATAAGGTTATCTCAGAAAATTGTAGATAAATACAAAGATGACATATGCTTTGTTATTAAGAAAGATGAAATATGGATGGAAGCAGTCATCCCAAGGACAATCTGGGTAACCAAAATGGGCTATGAGACAGATGACCACATAGTTGAAACTTATGCTAAAGCACTTCTGGAAGCCCCCAAAGAACCTAAGGAAGAAGTATTTGGTAGTGCTGAGACCATAGAAAGCCAAATACAGTCTAAGAAAAGAGTGAAGAAGGTAGAGGCATTTGTGAGGAAAGGATCCAGACAAGCAAAGGCCATTAAGGAAGATGTATTAAAGAAAACCGGCATAACAAAAGATGAGTTGGCAGCCCCACAACCTGAAGCTCATCTATCACTGATAGGTACTTCTTCGAAAGCTGACATGCCAACAACCTTTAAAAGAGTTGTTAGGAAAAGAGATCCCTCACCGGCAACCACTCCTTCACCTAGAAGGACAAGGAAGAAGCAACAAGCTGTGAGATCTCTGGTCAAAAAGGTCACACCTAAAAAGAAGCTAACTCCTAAGAAAAAGAAAAAGACAAAAACTGACTTGGCACCTCTAGACATTTTGCTAAATGAGATCACAGAGGAAGGGAAACTAAAAAACATAAGGAAAATTTATGACACTCTATCTCCTGATGGGAAAGGGCAAGTTGAGGAAAGTGTAATACTACATATGGACATGTACAAAAAGTTTCTGATGGAAGTAATCAATGAAATTCCTGATGATTTGTACAAAAGACTTGAGCCCAGAAGGCAATGAGTGATTGAATTAGACAAGAAAATAAAAATAGAAAAACTACTTGCTGTATATCCGGTAAACTCTCCAAAGGAAATTGATGATTTGATTGCTCAGGCAAACCGGATAGTTTTCTCTACTGCACACTGGCATATTTCACTGATGGCAGGAAGAGTTACTGAAGTTATAGAGGAAATAGAAGATGGTTGGGACATATTCCTAGTTGAAAAGGAAAAATAAGAAGAATACAGGAATCCCAAGCCTATTAAGGTATATCACAAGGATAAGGACAAACAGAAAGGCAAAGTTGGTGGACCTCCAAGCATAAAGGTTAAAGACAACCTACCTCCACCTGTGAAAATTACAACCATTGAAGACCAACCGGCAGCAGAAAGCATGGATGTAGAGGATAGAAATCCAAATCCTGAAGTCCTATACATTGTAAATGTTGATACCCAAAAGATCAACATAACAGTTGATAAAGATACAACTGAAAAGTCAGATAACAAGAGATACAGAGCAACCGGCAGAGGATACAGGGAAAAAGATGGAATCTAAGGTACAAACAAAGAAACCAACAGAGCTAAAGGCTTCAGAACAGGCTCACAAGGAAACAATGCCACCGGTAAGCAGTGAAGCAGGGAATCCAGTGCTAAAAGAAATACAAACACAAACTGACCTACCAGAGGTCAATATAAGCATGGTTATTTCCACCGGTACTCAAACTCTTGGATCATCATCAACATTCAAGTCAACTAATGTGACTGAGGTATTACTTGAATCCATTAAGAAAATAACTGACTGCAGTTCACAGGCTTATAAAGCAATAGATGATTCAATACCAATTTTGAAGATAATTGCTCCTAATTGTAATATAGATAATAAAGATTCTTTAGGACAATTGGATACATTATGTAAATACATTTCTGGAAATATTGAGAAAATAAAGGAAGAATCAGTAAAGGACATGGTAGAAAAGGAGAAACATAAATTCTTTGATGAAGAAATAAAGAAGTGTAATAGAGACTTTGACACACTTCTACCAGAACTATGTAGTTTGTTGAAAGAGTATAAAAATTTGTATGAAGACACATGCAAAACAAACTTCTTGACTATAGGTATTGACAAGAAAATAAGCAAGACACAGGATGAGATAAATAAACTTGCAGACAATTTTGTCACCTCACCGGATTCACTATCTGTTTTTGAGGATAAGTTAGCAAATTTTGAGGAAGAATTGCTTAAACAGGAAAGAGAGAAAGAAAGAATAATAAACAAGGCAAAACACTTGAGATCTAAACTGAGTCCAAGATTGGACTATCTAGCATCTCTGCGGAAGGAAATCTTAGAGGCATTAGCACAGGGAAGTAAAACACCGACAGGACATTTGCAACATCTCACCGATACTATGAAGAGGACTGAAACAACAATAAAAGATAGCAAAAAGTTTATGGATAGTATAAACTTAATTTTGGGCGATCTTTTTCAGATAATAACTACCCAACTACAGGGTTGAGGATATGGACAGATGTAACTACAAACTCTACTAACATCTTGACAACTTTTGTCATTGATGTCAAAGGGGGAGTAGTAGTAGGATGAGAAAGTTCAAAGACAGAAATCATATGCTCAAGGGGAGCCCTTCATATTTTTTATAAACATATTTGGTAAATTTTTGGACTACACATTTTGGACACTTTTTGAAATTTCTCATGAGTGTTGCCATCAATGCCAAAGGGGGAGATTGTTGGCATATGGACACTCCAATGAGACATTGTACATGATTGAAGGTTTTGTCGTTGATGGCAACCTTGCAATCCTATGGCACCAACAAAGCATTACACAGGCAAGACAGTGCACCGACATCAACAAGATCACTCTACACCGACACAGAAGAAAAGATGTATACCGGCATAGAGGCCGATAGGATTTTTGATATGTAATATTTTTTTTATTATTGTAAGCCGACTTGGCAAATTGTAAAATGACTCTTGTATATAGAGGAGATCATTGTAAACATTAAGAGAGGTAATGTAGTGAGTATAAAGAAAATTATTAGGCAGACCTAATGTGCGAATTATAGGTCAAGGGTATATGTAAAGAACAGAGTTAGAACCAGTACTGAATCTGGCATTGGAGATGCTATTGTAAAGCAGTACAAGTCATTGGATTAGTATAATCCTCATTGTAAGTCAGTGTGACTTCTCATTGAGCAGTGAGCTCTAGGCAGTTGGCCTTCCTGCATGTGCAGGCCCCTATTGTAAGTAATATTCTCTT
This sequence comes from Cryptomeria japonica, assembly GCF_030272615.1. Lineage (NCBI taxonomy): Eukaryota > Viridiplantae > Streptophyta > Pinopsida > Cupressales > Cupressaceae > Cryptomeria > Cryptomeria japonica. The sequence goes on from NC_081409.1 coordinate 324,770,038, forward strand.
ATTGGCCAGTGAGTGAATATTGTGGGTCACAAATCCCACTGAGGTTTTTCCCACACCAGGTTTCCTCGTTAAACATCTTGTGTTATGGTGTTATTTTCATGTGGATGTTTCTGATTCTATTTATTGCATTAATTCTTGCATACTGGTATACTGCTATTTTATGATCTGCATGTTTTAACTCAAGAAATACTTATTACTGGTTAGATACTGATTCACCCCCCCCTCTCAGTATTTGTGGGAATCCTAACAAAAATAGGGAAAATACTACTTAACTCTGAAAACTCTATCTAACCTCTATGAAGAGGTTCAAAAGTTTATTTATAAGAAGATTATAACAAACTCTTAACTACTTAGACCATGCCCATGAGAATCGGCAGGAAAATTTTATTACAACAAGGAAGAAGTCAACCACAAAGATTGTGGGACTTTGATCATTATACAACCAAGAATATAGCATGATAGTTGTCACTAGATTGTCGTTTGCTGAAGATAGTCATAAATAAATCTGGAACTACCTCACTATTCTTTAACCTCTCCACTTGAACACCATTTTCCTTATTGTCTTTAATGCTCCCAACCACCTTGAAATATCTCTAATGGCTTGCATGGCGCGATCCTACAACTGGTATAGCTTGACCACTTTTGCAGCTACTTATTTATTCCTGCATCAAGGTTAGAGCACACAAGCACATACATATCCATTTTCTATCAACCATAACATTTATGCATCCATACATAAAATTATCACATTAATTCACATAGTTGCAGTAATGTATTCATAGCCAAAACAATACAAAAGGTTCAACGGGTTCAGTTAATATTCAATATGCACATAGTCAAAACTCTAATATACCCTATGACCTTCACATTGTCTGATTACACAACTTAAATCATGGAAAAAATAACAGACATGGACACAAAAAGAGCTATTATTTCAACTCATCAACAATTTTTGGAGTTTAATTAAGAACATTTTGGCAGGAAGATTAAGGACTCATATTTTTTGTCGTTTACAATAATCTGGCATAGGATTATTTGATTGTAATGTGAAAAGCATGGTTTATATGATTGGTATAGTTCAAAGATTTCATTATTTTATTTTTTTAAATGTAAATAAAGTAAATAGATACAAAAACATCAAAGGTTGGTCATCTGGACCAAAAGTGTGGGTGGCATACAGATGTCATGTCTAAAGAGGAAAATAATATGCCCCTGTCATGAAGATTTGTGAAGAAAATAAAATAATAATTTTTGTTAGAGTGAAGCATTTTAGGTTAAGTTCTCTTCTACATGTAAGTCGTTGATATCTTCACCGGATAGATGACTCATATCCCTTGAGTAATTTTGAAACAAGTTCAAAGCTTTATTTATTTACCCATGCCTTCATTGCATTTAGATTCCTTTTTCATTTATAACATTATCGCCCTTTATAAAGGAAAACTATTTGTATATGGTGTAAAAGTTTAACCCGTTGCAATATTTCATTCATAACATTAGTTGGAACCCGTTAATATTAAAAAATGATATATTTATTATTTGCTTTAATAATGTTAATGGGAACAATAGCATTAATAAATATTAGTATGATTTTTTATATTGTTAATAATAATAATGTTAAGCATTCCAATAATAAATGCCAGTGCTATTAAAAATAGTAACATTAACATTAATAATATTCATATGATTCCTAAGTTCTAGCAAGATTATGAAAGATACATATGTTGAGACCAATATTTTATTGTTACCTATTGTTTCCAATCGAGTGTGGTAGAAAAACCTTATACCTTGGACTATCTCCTTCCATCTCTTCATCTCTATTACCCCCCTCTATATTTCCCAAGTTATATCTATCTCTGTATATTTATCTCTCCTCCCCTCCCTCTCTCTTGTATTCACTCTATCTCTCCCTACATCTCTCTATTGTGTTATCTCTCTCTCTCTCTCTCTCTCTCTCTCTCTCTCTCTCTCTATATATATATATATATATATATATATATCCCTCTCTCTTCCCCTCCCCCTATCTATATATCGAACCATCTATGTAGTGCCCTGTCGAGAACCCCAAAGGAATAACCACAACTAAGGGTGAAATAATTTTTTTTTTAAAGTATAATTCACATTAAGTGCATTAATTACTACATTGCACAATAATAACACAAGTGGAAGACTAACACCAGAATTCCTAAAGGGTTACCAATGAAGAATAAAACTAATAGTTAAATTCCACAATTACTATTAATCCAATTAACCATCAATAACTCATAGAACATAATAAGCTATATGCAATAAAAAATTTCACCATATAAAGATTGAAGGATTACAATACAATTTCTATTCAATAAAGCATTTACACCAATCATAAAGAAAGCTGATAAATAACATCCAAAACTTAGGATTACATTGATCTTCCAATACATGGCCCACAATATACATATAAAGATACAACTTAACCAAGTTACAAGGTTACATAAATTCCTTGATACAATTGACCACATAGGTCTCCAAAGAACAATAATCTCCAACATGAGATAGAGCATGAGTCACGAACCACAGAAACAACTGTGAAGCCAATCCTCACATGAAGGTACAAACAAGAACATCTGATGGGAAGTGGCACTACCACCCGACCATGTAATCCCAAACAAGAATCACCCCATTGTGCTAGGAGATAGTAGAGGACCCTCAAGCAAGCAAAATCAAGACATGGACGACTAAACGATATGAGTCCATGACACTATAATATGACTCCATAATATTCCAAGTGAATCAACATCACAATACTTAATTGAATCGACATCATAATACACAAGTGACTCGACATCATAATACACAAGTGACTCGACATCACAATACACAAGTGACCCTAAAGAGAGAGTGTCATCGCATAGCTTATGATGGTTACCCTGATAGGCCTCCATAGGTCCCGACCCCCAACCTAGGTTATCCTGGTAACCTTTCCTAAACCTCCGGCTCCATCTAAGTCTCATGCGGACCCTACCAACCTTTCGTGAAGACAAGGGGGTCAGTTTGCCATTCCAAGCCTTCCCACTACATCTTGAGCCTATACGAGCACTCAACCATGCACGGGGTACAATATCTTATATAATGTTATAAACTACCCACCCCCTAATCAATTATTATGTTATCACTTATTAACTGACTTTTGAGGGGTTATCCTTCCATCCATTTCAGACGAGACCCCCACTTGAAAGCCACTCTCTCAAAGGACACTAAACAAACATGGTCACTCCATGAGGACCCTATGGCGAAACAAACAACCATAACACCACTATCCAAGTACAAGTGGCCAAAACAAAGACATACTAACTCTTGGTTAACCATAATGAAAAACACTACATGGTTAAGGCAATGAGGTCATCATACATCACTTGGTCAAAAGACACAAAATACGCCACAACAGGACGATTGAACCAGAGACGAGAAATAACCACCAATAATACTCTTTGCAAGAAAATCTAATTTCACCAAGTCCACACTCAGACAATCTTTGAGAAAACAACATCATAAACCCTTGCAAATCCATTGATTGAAAATTAAATAAAGACACCCTTTATTTAATGCTTCATTTGAAAACGTCATTCATTTCTATATAATTTCCAATTTAAAATTCCAACAAAGTAATGAAATCCATATTAATTATTTAGCTAAATAAAATATGAATTCTATTAAACATAATATCTTTTCCAAAATTACATCCAAATTTAACCATTTGATTTAATTACCAAAGCCTTGATTTATAATTATATATATATATATATATACACAAATAAATCTATATATAAAAAAATATATAACTATAAGTATATATATATACATTTATTTACAAATAAATCAAATAAATTAGTATTAAAACCAACACATAAAAATTAACTTATAAACTATCATTAAAATTTAACATTTAAACTACTTTTAAAATATCATTGCAATTAATAACTAGCGGCATGTTAAAATGCACCGCGAAGGGGAAAAAGGGGCACATGGTGGGCAAAGCCCTACCTGCGAGTAGTGCTACTGTTGGAGGCAACAAACACTACCTGTCCGTAGTGCAGCTACCGCCGGTAGCAGTTACTACCGACTAGTAGTAGTCCTACCAACTAATAGTGTTGCTACATGCGTAGCAGTCACTACCGACTGGTAGTGTTGCTACCACGGTAGCAAGACACTACCGTCCCACATGTTGGGGCTAGCCCACCATGTGGGCAGGGTAAGATTTATTTTATAAAATATTTGAATTTTTTTTTTTAAACAATTTAATATAAACCTAAATCATACCCTGTTCATTTCATGGGGTACACACACACTGCCAGAATCCAAAATATGAGACGATAATCTTCAATAAGGAAAATTTGTAAATTAATAACACACAAGAGCCCCAATAAAATAAAGATTTTGGGAAACATAAGAAGAATATAATAGAGATGAGAAGGATTTTGATAAATTTCTTCACTTCCATTACATAGGAAGAATTCCTTGCATCTTGCAAGAGGCAAATAACCAATTTTTGCCAACATAAACCCCAAATCTTGGTCAAATAGAAACTAGAAAACACACAGAAATTTAAATCTATTTCTTTCTATACCAAATAGAAGAGATAATCCAAGAGCTAGATTTTGCAAGAACAAATAACAAACATCAAATAGAAATATGAACCATTTCCTTCCCATATGCACACATTTGATATGAATTCAACAAAATCATCAATAACAACTACTCTTCCTTTCAATCCAACATTCAACAAGAAACTTCAAAGTGATTTTTCAATTTTCAAACACATAGGAAGCAACTAAAACATTAAAAATTAAATTGCACAACAAGAAGAGATTATCCAACCTTCAAAGCAAACCAGGAAGCAAATTTGAGGAAGAGTTTCCAATCTTGCCAACCAATCCAAATCCCAATTCCTCCTCCAAAATGGTTTTCCAAATTTCTCATTAAAAAATCTACCTCCCTTCTTCCCGTGAACTTCCAGGAATATATGGGAAAAATATATTTCAACCTCAACTTTTTAGATTGAAAGTTTTCTCCACCAATCAGAATAAAACCATTTAAAAAGTAAAATCAATCAGATTTGCCTTTTCCATAAATAATACTTTTCCAACAAAATAAAATACAAAAGTCAAATGGAAAGGTAAAAGGGAAAAGCTTTTATTTATTTTATTTCATTTCTATTTTCCATGATACTTTATTTCAACACAAGTATTTAAAATTTAAATGGCAAGACATTTACTCATTTCTTTCCCCAATATAATAATACAACTTTAACACCATAAAACAAGCCAATTTAACCATTTAATTCTAGCAATTCCTTTATTTAATTAACTCAATAAACTCAAGTGCATAATAATTAACTAATTACGCCAACACAAAATAACATCATTCACTTAATTAAATGACTAATCAAATAAACGGTGTATACACCTAAAAATGGTCTGAAGATAGTTAATTAAATACGCAGTTATTTGATTAATTCCCCTTCCTAATTAATTGAATTCACAAGCAATTTAATTAATTTCTATATTCATCTACTAGTAAATAAATCTAAGTGATTTATTTATATAGTTCATTTCATATCCCCCTTTGGCTAATTAATTCTAAATTAATTAATGTCCCCCCATATTGATCAATTCTTCTAATCCCCAATTAAGATTAACAAACTCAAGTTTGTTGAGATAAATTGTCATTTTCCAATTATTTGAATTTCTAAATTCAAATGAGCACATGGCTCCTAACTTTAACCACCTAACCTAACCATCCCCTAACTTAACCCATTCCACGTAATCCTGGGTCTAACTAACCCTATCCTATCTTGCACATTCTAACCTCCTTATCCTAACCTCCTATGGTGTGGATATTCTTCCCTTGAGACACATGGCACTTTTGCCACATGTCTTCTCCCTTGGACACTTGCCCTCTCATGAGCAAGGCTCCTTGACACTTGTCACCACAAAGATGACAAGTGTCCCTTCCTCCAACCTCTTCTCCAACTTCCCCAATCTTGACCCTTGATATCTTTAGATCAAATCTGGACCGTCGATTCCTGCCACCTCAGCTTTGTCCTTGGAATTCCTATAAATATACTCCATTTTGGAGAAATAATGATCCCATCTCATATCAATTTAGGCATCATTACTATAGGCAATTTGCATTTCAATTATGTAGTAATTAGCTTTTGGATTAATCATAGCATGTTAATCTAGTTTCTTAAATCATGCATTTCATATCATCTCCATAGTCAATCATGATCAAATAGCTACTTAACTCTTGAGTTGTCACTTTGGAGGTCATTGCTCCGCTGAGAGCCCATCAATCCAACACCTTCAAGGTCCTCAAGAATAGAGGAAAATGGGGCATTTCAAGGAAGGCTTATGGTTTTCATTTCTAATCTAGTTTTTAATTAAGCTTTTCAATTACACTTTATTGTCTCATTATATGTGTATGTTTCTTATATACCACATTTTTAGCATCACATTAATTGGCGCCCACCGTGGGGCCTAGCCCCTTTGATCTTTAACAAGTTTGTTTGCAGGAAATTTCATTGATAGGTTGATTAGCTCTTCTGAAGTGCAGATTAGCTCTCTTGGGCTCCCGAATAGCGTTCTTGGTCTCTATTGTGGCATTCCAACACCTCAAATGGCATTTATGGGAGACTTCTCATCTCTGTTTTCATATTTTTTTGCTTTCAGTCTGTACTTTAGCATTTTTGGTATGTATGGTGGTGTTTTTGGTAAATTTGTCAGCATTTTCAATATATTTGACAACGTTTCTGGTTTGTAGAGCAACATTTCTGGTGTGCAGAGTAGCGTTTCTAGTGTGCAGAGAAGTGTTCTTGGCACATATGATGGCATTTTTGGTCAATTTGATGGTGTTTTCATTTTTTTATTGATTTTCCAAATATTGTATGTTGCATTCCTCATTTTTGCTTCTGGACTGTCATTTTCCCGAACCTAATTTGCAGATTGTTGGTTTTGCAGGTACTTATTTCCCTGTGAAAGACCAGAGTCATAAACTATTTCACTGTCAAAGAATGCAATATAAACTACTAACTTTGTTTGCAGCCACGGGATTTTGCACTTATATTTTTTAAATTAGACACATAAACTAATTACAATGGAAATGAACAAACATGTCTTATGTGTTTTGATGATAGGCGAGTATGCTCTCACCTTTCTTAGGTGATTAGAAAGCCAGACTCATCCTTTTCTTTCAATAGTGCATGTCTTTAGCGGGCTTTCCCTCCCGAGGAGTAATAACTCTTAGCCATTAAGGCCGGTGAGAGGGGAACGACCCAAGTGGGAACAGCTAACGCCAAGTACTCCAACCCACTATAAAATAAATGTGATTTGATAAAAATCAAGTCAACGGAAGTGCTTAGGAATAGCTCTCCTCCGTACCTTCGGGTATATCAAACCTTGGTTTTCAAGGCTGGGAGACCTCTTAATTGAGTTTATACCCTGACGTGTCAAACAAATCCCTTACTAGTTCCAAGTAAATTAGAAGCTACCTGGTTTACCTCCGAACATTATTAAATTCTTAGTGCATGGAGGGGGAAGAATCTCTCCTTAAGATACTCACCATATGTCCCTCTTGAGCGTATGTGTGAACTCCCCTTTTGAGACCTTATTGCTAGGCTCATAATGGAACTCCATTAGCTCTCGCAAAGGCAAAAACACGCGCGCCCTTTAGGGAGTGACAAGGTTGTGTGAGCTGACAAGGTACCAAGTTGTGGGCTAAGAACTAATAATGAAGCCAATCTCCTTAGGATATACTGATTGATGTGTTTTCAAATTGTTCAAAACCCGTGAAAACTTGGGCTTTCTTTAAAGCTTCTTGAACATACACTTTATGTGTCCTTTGGGACAAAAATACAATCTGAATTCTGTGTTTGTAAGTCAAGTCAAGATATCATCCATTGAAATACAACAAACATTGAAAAATCAAACTTCAAATGGTCAAATTCACAAGTTTCACAGCAAATTAGCTCTTTCAGTCAAAACAGACGCATCTATGGTCCAAACAGTCGCATTCACAGTCCAAACCTTAGCTCTTTTGGTCCAAACATTAGCTTTATCAATCCAAATGGTTGCATTCACAGTCCAAACATTAGCTCTTTTGGGACCAAACATTTGCACTGTCAATTCAAATAGTCACATCTACGGTTCAAACCGTCGCACCTACGGTCCAAACAGTTGCATTTCCAATCCAAACGTCAGCTCTCTTGGTGTGAATGTCAAATCTCTCATATTTCAACATTAACTCTCCAAGGTTGAGCACATTAGAGTTTCTGGTCTAAACATTAGAGTTTCTGGTAAGTTTGCTAGCATTTCTGGTAAGTTTGCCAGCGTTTCTGGTCAGTTTAGCAGCATTTCTGGTCAGTATACCAGAGTTCCTGATCTAAACAATAGCTCTCTTGGTCTAAAGGTCAGATCCCTTGTTCTAATCAACAATTCTTGTGAGTTTCATGCCAAAATTGCTCATGTTGCAACATCAGATCTCCTAGTTTGTACTTGCTAGGTCTACATATCCATTTTCGAAGTCTGAAAATCACAAATTTGGGTCAAAATTGAAACCTCCCAAGTTCAAAAACTTAATTTCCTAAGTCTACACATTATCATTTGAACTTTAAAGTCACTATATTACAGAACAATGTTTTTGGTTTATCTGTCAGTGTTTCTGGTCTGTCTGACAACATTTTTGGTCTATCTGTCTGAGTTTCTAGTTTGTTTCTCAGCGTTTCTAGTTTGTCTATCAGAGTTTTCAGTCTGTTTGTTAGCATTTCTGGTGTGCAGAATAGCATTTTTGGTCTGTCTGACAACATTTTTGGTTTGTCTATCAGCGTTTATGGTCTATTTCTCAGCATTTATGGTCAGTTTAGCAGCGTTTCTGGTAAGTTTGTCAGGGTTTTTGGTCAGTATAGCAGAGTTCCTGGTCATTTTGTCAGTTTTTCTGGTAAACTACATCAAAATCAGAAAACAAAAACAACCCATTTCTCAAACAGTCAAACATAGAGACTAGGTCATCTTCTTGGGTCATTCGATCAGGTTATCTTCTATCAAAAACAAATTCAAGAGCTAGACACATAAAGGTTCTCAAGTTTTCACCTAAAACAAGTTAAAGATCAAACACCTTAAAGTGCAACATCACATTGTCTTTGATAAATTGATCATTCAAACATAGTTTCTCATTAGGATCTATCATCCTTTAATCATGAAACTACCACACTTGATCAGGATAGCCTCATTTCTAACATAGGATATATCGTTCCTATTGAACTTGGTCATTTCAAAAATCACAAAATTTGCACTCCAAAACTAAGATCAAAAAACTTGCAAACAAGCAAACACTTGAAAGATCATTTCCTCAACAATTGACCACTTATTGCGACACATTAAGCAAGATTTAAATCTCGCAAAAACATATCAAACACAATGCCTATTTTAATTGGAGCACAGAGACATAAGATCGCTGAAACATTGGAAATAGCTGAAGATCATAGAAACATGGCATACCAAAGCAAAAGACAAGAACACATAACAAGCCAACATATTAGAGAAATCCAACCATGTCAAAACTTAACATGGATTCAAATACATATCCAAAGAAAGGTGGCTCTTTTATGCAACTATTAAAAAGATCCTTAAAAGATTTGGATGAGAAAGATCACAATCGCGCACCTATATCTAGCAATGGTTCATCCCCCCATAAGCAAGTTAACTCTCCAAAGGCATCTATTCTTACACTTCTTAAAAAAGTGCAAAAACCTTCCATAGCATCCTCACCAAACAATACACCCAAAGATGATGTTCCCCAAGGGATATCCATAATAGCCATCAAACCTATTTCAGAGGATCCTATTCAAAACCCATCTACTTCATATCCAAGCATTGATTCCTTGCAACATCCCCATAGCGTTTCCTTGCAAATTGAAGTCCTCATTCATAAAACACTCGTTAAACATGTCCTAATAGATGGGGGAGCTAGCTTAAACATTTGTTCATTGAGTCTTGTCTGTGCTCTAGGTTATTCAGAAGATGCAGTTGATCCCTTGAAAAAGATCAAAATTAAAGAACATAATGAAGAAGAGCATTCCTCTAAAGGAGTTGTGGTATTACCCATCAGAGTGGGACCTTTGCAAAAAAACACAGCATGCCAAGTCCTAGATTTGGAACTACCATACAACATACTCTTGGGAAGACCATGGATACATGACATGCAAGCTATTCCATCAACATGCCATCAGTACCTAAAGTTTCCCTACAATGGGGAGGAAATCACTATCTCAGCAGACTCAAATCCATTCCAGTGTTGTAGCAATCTAAAACTGGCTCCAGAGGTTATTGTTTCACATAACAAAGAGGCAACATATTCAAGCACACAATCCAAAGAACGGTCATTTGCATCAATTTTGTCAAGCATGGAAAAACAAATGTAGTTAAGAGATTGAGGGAACGAAGAATATTCATTATCATGGAGCAACAAACAAGAGCAACTTGAAATTGAAAGGGAAGAAGCAGATGTAGGTGTTGATGTAGTTCACATGTATGCAGGACAAATGTTAGGAACTAGTCCACTTGAATCAAGATCACATTCAGTTGACTTGGACTTAATCGAGGACGATCAGGAGCTTCTTGTGCAAGGTCATTCTGATGAGGGTATCATTCTAGACATGGAAATACATACTGAAAGCCTTGACATCTCTATCACAACCCCTAATATCTTTGACATAATCCAACATGAGGATCCTTTATCCTTAATTCATCCTGAACCTATGGATTGGGAAAATGAAGGACATACCACCATGGACACCTTTCCTAATGACCATGCCATATCTTTATATCTTAATAAAATCGAACCTACAACAACTCTCACCAGAAATTTTAGAAATGTATCTTCAAGTCAAATGGGTGTCAAATCTCCTAGTCGCAAAAGTGAAAATAAAGAAAACAATATCAAGTCTAATGCTGAAAACCATTTCTTGGCAACATTAGATCAGGAAAAAGTTAAAAAAGGATGCATCTAATGGTGAAAACCTCCTTGAGGCATAGGAAGATGGGAGATTGACACCTTACCTGAATGTTATCAAGAGAAGTTATCTATCCTAATAGAACTAGCAGAGGTAGTTATCATTGGCACAACTTATCTATATCCAGCAACCTCTCTATCAGAACTAGAAAGGCAAAAATACTTGGAACTCTTCAAAAGGAGGCAAATCAAAAGAAGGTCATATGCAGACATTCCAGGGTTGGATCCAGATCTTATAATACATCACCCGAATATTAGTCCAGGAGCATGCATCGATAATGGAACACAACATGGATCAGGAGCAGGTATTCTATTCATCACACCACAAGGTCATACAATTCTGAAAGCATACAAATTAAGCTTCCCATGCACCAACAACACTGCAGACTATGAGGCTTTGGTTATAGGTATCAAAATGGTCGTAGAATGGAACATTACACAACTTCAGGTCTTTGGAGACTCTCAGCTCATCATCAATCAAATCAATGATGACTATCAAACAAAAGATGACAAACTCGTGCTTTACAAAAAGATGGTGGATGACTTCAAGAAATATTTTGTTGAAATCACTTTTGAACAAATTCCAAGGAATGATAACAAAGCAATAGATTCCATGGCAACACTTGCTTCTCTATTACAAACATAGGAAAATCAAGAGCATTATGAATTCCTGGTTGAAGAGTTGTTTCATCCCGCCTTTAATTGTCCTGATTCCCGAACCATCCGCCAAATTATTGGACATGATTCCTCTAGCTATGGCCAAACTTACACATACCTGAAAGATAACATCTTACCTCCTAACTTATTGAAAAATCAAAAGAGAAACTTTATTCGCCAATCCTCCCATTATACTCTTGTCGTGGATACCCTATTTAAACGAGGTCTAGATGGTACTCTTTTAAGATGTCTCAAACAAGAAGAATCTGAGAAGGCCTTAAAGGAAGTCCATAACGGCATCTATGGCACTCATTCAAGTGGTCTTACCCTTTCGAAAAAACTCATACGCTTCGGCTATTATTGACCGACAATGGAACGAGACTCTTTTCAGGTAGCTACAATGTGCAAACAATGTCAGATCCATGGTAATTTGATTCATGCACCGGCACAAGAACTTCATGCCTTGGAAACATCTTGGCCTTTCTGTCAATGGGGTCTTGACCTAGTAGGAAAGATAAATCCTTCTTCATCTAACGGTCACAAATTCATCCTTGTAGCTACATAATATTTTACAAAATGGATCGAGGCAGTACCTCTCACAAATATCACAGGAAAATAAATTGTTGCATTCATCTTGAATTACATCATCTGTCGCTATGGAATACCAATGACCATTATCACTGATAATGGGCGACCATTCAAGAATCAAGATGTACAAGAGCTATGTGAGAGGTTCAAGATCCAACATAGATTCTCCACACCCTATTATCCATAGGGAAATGGGTATGCAGAAGCATCTAACAAAACTATTCTGAAAAATCCTTAAAAAGACCGTGAATGATGCTGGGAAAGATTGGCATATTCAACTAAACCCCGCTCTCTGGGCCTACCGCACTAGTATCCACACATCGATGGGTGCCACACCTTTCTCTCTGGTATATGGATCAGAAGCCATATTGCCAATAGAAGTAGAGATACCCTCTCTACGTGTATCACTAAAAGGACTTATCCCAGATGAAGAACAACGAGTATCTAGACTGCAAGAGTTAGAATTGATCCATGAACGAAGACAAAATGCCTTTGATCATTTATAGTTATATCACCAAAGAATGTGCCGAAGTTATAATCACAAGGTCAAATCATGAATCTTTATAGGAGAACTAGTACTAAAGGAAAATCCACGAAATCAGTCAGATCGAGAAAGAAAGGAAAATTTGAACCAAACTGGTTAGGTCCATTTGTGGTCACAATAGTATTTGGGTTAGGGGCATATCAGCTATCAACACAAGATGGAGATCAGCTCGAGGAACCCATCAATAGCATGCATCTAAAGAAGTTTTATGTTTGAAAAATCCAAAAACAGTGGAAAAAGCAAAAATTCCAAAAACAATGGAAAAAGCATAAAATCCAAAAACAGTGGAAAAAACAAAAAATCCAAAAACAGTGAAAAAGCAGAAAATCCAAAAACAGTGAAAAAGCAGAAAATCCAAAAACAGTGGAAAAAGCAAAAAATCCAAAAATAGTAGAAAAATCAAAAAATTCCAAAAATCATCAAAATCGAAAAATCTCCAAAAAATTAAAAATTTAAAAAAATCATTCTGCCCCCCCCCCCGTGGTGGCGCCCAAGCCGGCGGTGGCATCGATGGTGGCCGCCACCGGGCCTCCACCACTGCCTATTCCCACCCAAAACTGCCAAAAGCATAAAATTTCAAATATATATATATATATATATATATATATATATATATATATATATATATATATATTTTGTTATGTATTTTTTTAAAAGAAAAAAATGCATACATAAATAAAAAAATTTTGGAATGCAAATGAATTTTTTTTTTAAATTGGAAAACCCATTTTGAAAATCGAAAAACCCATCTCAAAAATACAATTTTCTTCCCAACCCATCTGGAAAAAATGCTAAAAAGTGATTTTTTATGCACACAGCTAAATTTTTCAAAAATTAACAAAGTTAGGTTTTCTCGAAGTACGTACCAGTGGACCGTATGCCGGAGGACTCTCATATCGCCGAAATCGCTCGAACCTATGCTGGTGGTACGGGATCGCCATTTCCTTCCTCTAGAGCAAATCTTCTCCAACAACTACAGTGCACAAATGAGGAGTGGTAAAAGGATTTCACCTTTTTAAACTCATAATGGGGCATTTAAGTGAGATTTTTATTCCACTTATTTTTAATCATCTAATCAACTAATCAGCTGGCAGGGCAACATTTTCAAATTTCTTATCGGGAAATGAATCGGATTGACTCTAAACAATCTCTAAAAATCGAAAAATCATTAAAAATCTAAAAATTGAAAGAATTTCAAAAAAATAAAAAAATCGTGAAAAATTCAAAAACATTATAAAATTATCCAATTCATCTCCCGAGGGAGCATCCTCGCATCGATATCTATCAATCAACGTCTGGGGCATCATATCGAGATTTATCATCTCCAAGATCGAAACTGCATCATATCGAGACTTATCATCTCCAAAATTGAATTAGCATCATATCAAGATTTATCATCTCCAAATCAAATCAGTATCATATCGAAACCAAATCCGCATCAAATCAAGATCAAATTTGCATCCTATCGAAAATCAATATCAGCAACATCATCAATCGAGTTTTCTTTGAACCAACGTGTTGTCACACATCGCTTTAAAGAGGGGCAAAATGTATACACCTAAAAAATGGTCTGAAGATAGTTAATTAAATACACAATTATTTGATTAATTCCCCTTCCTAATTAATTGAATTCACAAGCAATTTAATTAATTTCTCTATTCATATACTAGTAAATAAATCTAAGTGATTTATTTATATAGTTCATTTCATATCCCCCTTTGGTTAATTAATTCTAAAATAATTAATGTCTCCCCATATTGATCAATTCTTCTAATCCCTAATTAAGATTAACAAACTCAAGTTTGTTGAGATTAATTATCATTTTCCAATTATTTAAATTTCTAAATTCAAATGAGCACATGGCTCCTAACTTTAACCACCTAACCTAACCATCCCCTAACTTAACCCATTCCACCTAATCCTAGGTCTAACTAACCCTATCCTATCTTGCACATTCTAACCTCCTTATCCTAACCTCTTATGGTGTGGATATTCTTCCCTTGAGACACATGGCACTTTTGCCACATGTCTTCTCCCTTGGACACTTGCCCTCTCATGAGCAAGGCTCCTTGACACTTGTCACCACAAAGATGACAAGTGTCCCTTCCTCCAACCTCTTCTCCAACTTCCTCAATCTTGACCCTTGATATCTTCAGATCAAATCTGGACCATCGATTCCTTCCACCTCAACTTTGGCCTTGGAATTCCTATAAATATCCTCCATTTTGGAGAAATAATGATCCCATCTCATATCAATTTAGGCATCATTACTATAGGCAATTTGCATTTGAATTATCTAGTAATTAGCTTTTGGATTAATCATAGCATGTTAATCTAGTTTCTTAAATCATGCATTTCATATCATCTCCATAGTCAATCATGATCAAATAGCTACTCAACTCTTGAGTTGTCACTTTGAAAGTCATTGCTCTGCTGAGAGCCCATCAATCCAACACCTTCAAGGTCCTCAAGAATAGAGGAAAATGAGACATTGCAAGGAAGGTTTATGGTTTGCATTTCTAATCTAGTTTTTAATTAAGCTTTTCAATTACATTTTATTGTCTCATTATATGTGTATGTTTCTTATATACCACATTTTTAGCATCATAAACGGAACATGCAAAATGAGGAATGATCAAATGATGACTCACAAACGACAAATCCAAAGCTCTATGACTTGCATACTGGTCAAATGGGAAAGACGACCGACTGACAACACTCACAAGAGTGTGACTATGGGTCAAGTTAGGGTCCAACAACTATCTCCTCCACTCCCATTGGACAAATAAGGCACGCTCAGACCTATGAAACCAGGTGGAGTCGATACCCCATACCTACCCGATACTTGTACCTGCAATATCCTGCACTAAAGGACCACACGTGCATATAGACAAATATATATAAACAGACATGACACGCACACCGATGAAGGAAAATCATGGCATTCCCTGTCTCACTGGAGTGAGTGAAGGAAAATAATCCCCTCGCATCCCATACACTTGCAAACATGAAACATATAAATAACACATCTCACATATGAAGTAAATGTCAGTCCATGTTAGTAATCCATGAAAATCTCATTAATCATAAGTAATGAAATACTGCATGAAAGCATACACTCCATATCCAGTAAAAGAATGAAATAATATTGCATAAAGTCTGAATCAATATACAATAATGTTCCTCTGAACAGTCAACTGAAGTCAAACATAAGTACAAAAAGAGTTTGATCGAGGAGGGGTACTACATCCTCCCTCCCAAAACTAGGCTTACTCCTGGAAGCCTAAAGCAGATAAGAATAAAGCTCTCTCCTCTTCATTGCATCCTCCCATGTCGCCAAGGTCTCATCATTTGGGTCCCATAGGACCCATACTTGGTCGATGGTACGACCCCTGAGGGCCAAATCCCGACGCTGAAGAATGTGCATGGGATCCATGGAAAGATGCCCATCCTCGACCTGCAAAGTGTTCCAATCAAGAACATGAGTCACATCAGGATGATAAGGTGAAAGAACTGAAACATGAAAGACATCGTGGATACAGGATAGACTCGGTGGCAATGAAAGATGGCAGGCAATAGGTCATATCCTCTCAAGGATCTCAAAAGGACCAACAAAATGAGGCGCCAACTTAGAACCCTTTCCATAATGGATCAGACTCTTCCGTGGATGCACTCTCAAGAACACACCGTCACCAACTTAAAACTGATCATCTACTCGATGGGCATCGGCATGCTTCTTCTACCTATCCTAAGTAGCAACCAAATGCCCATGAATCTACTCAACCCGTTGCTCCATCTCTCAAAGCATATCCAGTCCTAAAGGCACCCTATCCTCTTAACCTATCCCAACTCAAAGGAGTACGGCAAGGATGACCATACAATGCATGGAAGGGAGACATGCCTATAGAGCTGTGATATCCATTGTTATAAACAAACTCCACAAGGCATAGATATTCCTCCCAGCATGACTTTTGGTCCATAACATACATGTGAAGCATGTCCTCTAAGACCTGATTCACATGCTCAATCTGACCATCGGTCTCTGGGTGATACACTGAACTGAAGTTCAATTGGGTCCCCAAAGAAAGCTGAAGTGAGGTCCACAATGCTGAAGTAAAGACAAGGTCTCTATCAAAAATGATCCACCTTGGAATCCCATGCAACCTCACCACATCTTCCAAGAAGACACGTGCCACCACTACTGTTGTATAAGAAGATCGAATAGGAACAAAATGAGCAACTTTGGTCAATCTATCAACAATAACCATGATGGCATCATGACGACATGAAGAAATAGGCAACCCTACTATGAAGTCCATGGAAATGATATCCCATTTCCAATCCGGTACCAAATTAGGTTGTAAAAGCGCTGCAGGGTGCTAATGCTCCACCTTCACCCACTGACATTCCAAAGACTTCGACACAAAATCAGCAATGTCATGTTTCATACCAGCCCAATGATATATCTATCTAAGATTTGCGTGCATCTTCTTGACACCAGGGTGTGTCGAATAAGGTGCATGATGGGCCTTAGTCACAATTAAGATGTGAAGACCCTCCAAAGGAGGTACATAGATCCATCCAAGGTGTCGAAGAAGACCATCTACCTCAAGATTATATCCAGAATGTCTACCCTCTAATGGCCTTTCAAACTCCATCATGGCTCTAACATCCTGATACCAGGTGTCCTGAGGAAGAACTCCAAGAATCCTCTCTCTCAAGTCCACTCCAAGGGACAATGCTGCAAATTCATGCCACCTATGACTCAAAGCATCTACCACTACATTCTCTTCCCCCTGAATATATCGAACCTCAAAATCACACTCACAGAGGAATTCCATCCATCTTCGTTGTCGAGCATTCAAGTTCGGTTGTGTGAAAATATACTGCAAACTATGGTGATCACTATGCAACACAAACCGACACCCCAACAAAAAATATCACCATCTGACCAATGCATGAAATACAACTACCAACTCCAAGTCATGACCTGGATAGTTCAACTCGTTGTCCTTGAGTTTGCGAGAATCATAGGCAACTACATGTCCATCCTGCATAAGAACTGCACCTATACCTTCTAAAGAGGCATATGTGCATACCATAAAATCTCTAGATGGATTAGGAACTGCCAAAATCGAAGCACTAGCAAGGCGTTCCTTCAAGTTACAAAAAGTTGATTCGCACTGCTCTGACCAAACAAACTTCTTCCCTTTCCTCTAAAGAGAAGTGATCGGGTGTCCTATCTAGGAAAAACTTTGAACAAAGAAACAATAATATCCGACCAAACCCATGAAACTTCAAACCTCAGAAACATTGGTCGGCACTGGCCAATCTACAATAGCTTGTATCTTAGAAGGATCCATGGATACACCTTCTCCCGATACGACATGACCATGATAGTTCACCTCTGACTAGAAGAAATCACACTTTGCCAAGTTGGCATAAAGTTGATTCTCCCTCAAGCACTGCAATACCTGTCGCAAGTGGCCCTCATGCTCTTCCCTAGATCTAGAATAAATCAACATGTTATCCAAGAAAACAAGGACAAAATGATCAAGGTAGGTGCAAAAAACCCCATTCATAAGGCTCATGAAAGCTAAAGGCACGTTCGTCAACCCAAATGGCACCACTGTGAATTCATAGTGACCATAACGAGTACGAAATGTTGTTCTATGAATGTCTATATCATGAATGTGCAACTGATGATACCTAGATTTCATATTAATCTTAGAGAACACCTTGGCTCCCTTTACCTAATCAAAAAGGTCATCTATCTGAGGCAATGGATATTGATTCCTAATGGTTACCTTATTCAGCTATCGGTAATCAATGCATAACCAAAGAGAACCATCCTTCTTCTTAATGAAGATAACAGACGCACCCCAAGGAGAAAAACTAGGACAAATGAACCCCTTGGCCAACGATTCCTCCATCTGCAACTTCAACTCACTCAACTCCTAAGTAGTCATCCAATATGGAGCTCTCAAAATAGGTTCCACACCAGGAACCAAGTCAATGCACAAAACTATGTCTCGCTTCGAAGGCATACCGGGAATATCCAATGGAAACACATCAGCATACTCTCGAAGAATAGGATGACCATCAAGAGTGATTTATCAACTCTCTTCCTCATCCACATCCTCAAGAGAAACTACAAAAAGTTGACACTCCCGATGCTTACACTGCTTAAGTTGCATAGCAGAAATCATATGTAAGGATATCGATCTCTAAACTCCAACAATCCCCACTTTCCTGCCATGGTCATCTAAACACTCTACTGTCTTTAGACAACACTCTACGTGAGCATTATGAGATGATAGCCAATCCATCCCCAACACAACTCCATAGGACCCCAAAGGAATGACTCACATGTCAACTAAAGTAACAAAGGGGCCTAGGTCCAACTCACAATTAGGAATGAAGGCATTGACAAACACACGCACACCGGTAGCCAACTCTACTTGCCACCTATGTACCTGCTTAGCAGACGCGATCCTGCACCTCTCCACAATGGACGAAGAAATAAAAGAATCTAAAGCACCATAGCCAAAAAGTACAGAGATAGGGATACTACACAACACACCTACAACCTCAATCACTGTACCCTGATGCTCAGCCTGGCAGTCATCAACCGCTGCAAATACTCTATGGGATCTACCTGCATCCCCCACTATCGGCTCTGATGTTGTTGGCCTTTGACTACCCGTTTGGTGAGAACACTGAGGGCATTAAGAAGCTATGTGACCAAACTATCCACAAGTGAAGCAAGCTCCTCTACCTCCACACAGCCCATTGGACTGCTAAAAGCTTCCACTACTAGGGGTCTGAGATGCACTCTAAGAGGACTGCCCTGGAAAGCTCTGCCTACTCCTCTGCCAGTTCTTTCTCTTCCTATGCTGAGAGTTGCCATCCTACTAACCCTGAAACTGTTTCACTTTTGGCGGTTGTTGTTGGCCACCCTTAGCAGGTGCCTGAGAACCCCTAAAAGGTGCAGCAGTCTAGGATTGATTCCCTCGAACTCTGGGCCCACTACAAGGCACACTCTTGATCTGCACTCCAGACTGACCACCATGAGCATGACTAACTTTCTTCTCCACCAGCTTGGATTTCGCCATGGCTACCTCTACTGAAGTAGGCTCAAACACTCTCACTCCTCTAATGATGCGATCATTTAGACCCCTCAAGAAGTGATGAACAAGCATCGCCACATCGTTGCCAATATCAGCATACTGTTTGAGCTCATAGAACCTATGATCAAACTGATCTACTATCATACCAAATTGGCGCAAAGCATAGAAATCATGTGCCTGAGATTGCCTCCACTAGGGTGAGAGAAATCATGCCCTGAATCTCTCCGAAAATATCTCCCATGATATGGTGTTAATGCTCACACCGATACTCTCCTCCTCTAACCGCCACCACATAGATGTGAAACCCTCGAGACACATGATAGTGCATCTTGGCTTGGTGTTTCGACCATATGGATACATGGCAAAACACCGATTTAAACTGATAAGCCAAGTATCCACCTCGAGACCGATACCTTTACCATTAAAGAAATGAGGATTAGACCTCATCAAGACCCTCATGTACCCCATGGTAGCTGGGTTTTGGTCTACTAGATTCTCTCTCCTTTTGGGAGATCTCTCTCTCTCTCTCTCTCTCTCTCTCTCTCTCTCTCTCTCTCTCTCTCTCCTCTAGAATCTACTGATGCAACTCCCCAACTTGAGCATGGACGGGGTGATCAGTCTTAGGTATGGGGCCTAGTCTAGCTAGCACCTCTTGAAACATCTGTCACAACTCTTTCCTTTTGAGAACCTTCTCTCCTGAATTTTGTTCATCTTGATGAACAGACTAATCCTAATCCACACTCGCATGAGTGGGTGGCGGTGAAGGGCTATGGCGGTCAAAAACTCAACCCCGTCCTCCTCCTCTGCCTCTATTGTGGCCACCAACACAATCACTACCCTTGGCTCTCCTAGCCATGACCTAACACTGCACAAGAGAAAAAAGTTCAGAACTATGGCAAGGATAAAAAACAAGGAAACACAACCACTAAGACCTACACAAAAGGTCTAGCTGAATGGGCTCACTACAAACCCAGAGTACCCAGTGTTGAACCATGAGCTCTGATACCAAATGTAGTGCCTCGCTGGGAACTTCAAAGGAATAACCACAACTAAGGGTGAAATAAATTTTTTTTTAAAAGTATAAGTAACATTAAGTGTATTAATTACTACGTTGCACAATAATAACACAAGTGGAAGACTAACACCAGAATTCCTAAAGGGTTACCAATGAAGAATAAAACTAATAGTTAAATTCCACAATTACTATTAATCCAATTAACCATCAATAAATCATAGAACATAATAAGCCTTATGCAATAAAATATTTCACCATATAAAGATTGAAGGACTACAATAAAATTTCTCTTCAATAAAGCATTTACGCCAATCATAAAGAAAGCTGATAAATAACATCCAAAACTTAGGATTACATTGATCTTCCAATACATGGCCCACAATATACATATAAAGATATAACTTAACCAAATTATAAGTTTACATAAATTCCTTGATACAATTGACCACATAGGTCTCCAAAGAACAATAATCTGCAACATGAGATAGAGCATGAGTCACGAACCACAGAAACAACTGTGAAGCCAATCCTCACATGAACGTACGAACAAGAACATCCGATAGGAAGTGGCACTACCACTCAACCATGTAATCCCAAACTAGAATCAACCCACCCTACTAGGAGATAGAAGAGGACCCTCAAGCAGGAAAAAGTAAGACATGGACGACTGAACAATACGACTCCATGATAGTACAATATGACTCCACAATATTCTAGGTGACTCAACATCACAATACTCAAGTGACTCGACATCATAATACACAAGTGATTCGACATCACAATCCACAAGTGACTCAACATCACAATACACAAGTGACTCGACATCACAATACACAAGTGACCCTAAAGAGAGAGTGTCATTGCATAGCTTATGATGGTTACCCCGGTAGGCCTCCATAGGTCCCAACCCCCATCCTTGGTTATCCTGGTAACCTTTTGCAAAACCTTCGGCTCCATCTAAGTCTCATGCAGACCCTACCAACCTTTCGTGAAGACAAGGGGGTCGGTTTGCCATTCCAAGCCTTCCCACTATATCTTGGGCCTATACGAGCACTCAACAATGTGCGGGGTACAATATCTTATATAATGTTATAAACTACCCGCCCCCCCTAATAAATTATTAGGTTATCACTTATTGCTGACTTTTGAGGGGTTATCCTGCCATCCACTTAGGGCGCAACACCCACTCGAAAGCCACTCTCTCAAAGGACACTAAAAAAACATGGTCACTACACGAGGACCCTATGGTGAAACAGACAACCATAACACTACTATCCAAATACAAGTGGCCAAAACAAAGACATATTAACTCTTGGTTAACCATAAGGAAAAACACTACATGGTTAAGGGAATGAGGTCATCATGCATCACTTAGTCAAAAGACACAAAATACGCCACAACAGGACGACTGAACCAGAGACAAGAAATAATTACCAATAATACTCTTTGGAAGAAAAACTAATTTCACTAAGTCCGCACTAAGACAATCTTTGAGAAAACAACATTATAAACCCTTACAAATCCATTGATTGAAAATTAAATAAAGACACCCTTTATTTAATGCTTCATTTGAAAACGTCATTCATTTCTATATAATTTCCAATTCAAAATTCCAACAAAGTAATGAAATCCATATTAATTATTTAACCAAATAAAATATGAATTATATTAAACATAGTATTTATTTCCAAAATTACATCCAAATTTAATCATTTGATTTGATTACCAAAGCCTTGATTTACAATTAAATAAATATATATATATATATATATAAATATATAACTATAAGTGTATATATATATATACATTTACTTACAAATAAATTAAATAAATTAGTCTTAAAACCAACACATAAAAATTAACTTATAAACTATCATTAAAATTTAACATTTAAACTACTTTTAAAATTTCATTGCAATTAATAACTAGCGGCATGTTAAAATGCACCGCAAAGGGGAAAAAGGGGCATGCGGTGGGCAAAGCCCTACCCGTAGGTAGTGCTACTGCCAGAGGTAGGAGACACTACTTGCTGGTAGTGCTACTACCGGAGGCAACAAACACTACCTGCCGGTAGTGCTGCTACCGCCTGTAGCAGTTACTACCGACCAGCAGTGTTGTTACCCGCGTAGCAATTACTACCGACTGGTAGTGCTACTACCATGGTATCAAGACACTACCGTCCCACATGGTGGGGCTAGCCCACCGTGTGGGTAGGGTAAGATTTATTTTATAAAATATTTAATTTATTTTTTTTAAAACAATTTAATATAAACTTAAATCATACCCTGTTCATTTCACGGGGCACACACACAGTGTCATAATCCAAAATATGAGAGGATAATCTTCAATAAGAAAAATTTGTAAATTAATAACACACAAGAGCCCCAATAAAATAAGGATTTTGGGAAACATAAGAAGAATTTAATAGAGATGAGAAGGATTTTGATAAATTTCTTCACTTCCATTACACAAGAAGAATTCGTTGCATCTTGCAAGAGGCAAATAACCAATTTTTGCAACCGTAAACCCCAAATCTTGGGCAAATAGAAACTAGAAAACACACAGAAATCTAAATCTATTTCTTTCTATACCAAATAGAAGAGATAATCCAAGAACTAGATTTTGCAAGAACAAATAACAAACATCAAATAGAAATATGAACCATTTCCTTCCCATATGCACACATTTGATATGAATTCAACAAAATCATCAATAACAACTACTCTTTCTTTCAATCCAACATTCAACAAGAAACTACAAAGAGATTTTTCATTTTTCAAACACACAGGAAGCAACTAAAACATTAAAAATTAAATTGCAAAACAAGAAGAGATTATCCAACCTTCAAAGCAAACTAGGAAGCAAATTTGAGGAAGAGTTTCAAATCTTGCCAACCAATCCAAATCCCAGTTCCTCCTCCAAAATGGTTTTCCAAATTTCTCATTCAAAAATCTACCTCCCTTCTTCCTGTGAACTTCCAGGAATATATGAGAAAAATATATTTCAACCTAGACTTTCTAGGTTAAAAGTTTTCTCCACCAATCAGAATAAAATCATTTAAAAAGTAAAAGCAATCAGATTTACCTTTTCCATAAATAATACTTTTCCAACAAAATAAAATACAAAAGTCAAATGGAAAGGTAAAAGGGAAAAGATTTTATTTATTTTATTTCATTTCTATTTTCCATGATACTTTATTTCAACACAAGTATTTAAAATTTAAATGGAAAGGCATTTACTCATTTCTTTCCCCAATATAATAATACAACTTTAACACCATAAAACAAGCCAATTTAAACATTTAATTCTAGCAATTCCTTTATTTAATTAACTCAATAAAATCAACAGCATAATAATCAACTAATTACGCCAACACAAAATAGCATCATTCACTCAATTAAATGACTAATCAAATAAACAGAACATGCAAAACGAGGAATGATCAAACAAGGACTGACAACCAACAAAACCAAATCTCTATGACTCACATACTGGTCAAATGGGAAAGACAACCGACTGACAACACTCACAAGAGTGTGACTATGGTTCAAGTTAGGGTCCAACAACTATCTCCTCCACTCCCATTGGACAAATAAGGCATGCTCAGACCTGTGAAACCAGGTGGAGTCGATACCTCGTACCTACCTAGTACTTCTACCTGCAATGTCCTGCACCAAAGGACCACACGTGCATATAGACAAATATATATAAACAAACACAACACACGCACCGATGAAGGAGAATCGTGACGTTCCTTGTCTCACCAGAGTGAGTGAAGGAAAATCATCCCCTCGCATCCCATACACTTGTAAACATGAAACATATAAATAGCACATCACACATATGAAGTAAATGTTAGTCCATGACAGTAATCCATAAAAATATCATTAAACATAAGCAATGAAATACTGCATGAAAGCATACACTGCATATCCAGTAAAAGCATGAAATAATATTGCATAAAGTTTGAATCAATATACAATAATGATCCTCTAAATAGTCAACTGAAGTCAAACATAAGTACAAAAAGAGTCTGATCGAGGAGGGGTACTACAATCTCTCCCTCTCTCCCATTACTTTTGTCTCTTTCTCTCCCTCTCAAGATATCTCTCTCCCTCCTCTACCCATATCTCCTTCTTTCTCTCCCTCCCTCTATCTCCCCTTATCTCTCCCTCTCTCACTCCATTCCTACCCCCTATCTCTAAATATTTACCTCTCTCTCCCTCTCTCTTCCAATATATCCCTCTCTCTTTCTTTCCCAATATATATCTCTCTCTCCCTCTTTCTCGCTTCCTCTCTTTGTCTCTTCCTATTCATTTTGTCTCTCTCAATCTCTACTTCTCCCTATTTATATCTTTTTATATTTCTATCTCTATCTTTCAATTTGTACTCTCTCTGTCTCTCTCTCTCTCTATATGTATGTGTGTGTGTGTGTATTGTTGGCATTGCATGAAGATTGCATTGATGAAGTATAGTGTTGTCATTGATGTCAATAACAACCGGTAATGAAGATGTATTGCAACTGGTAATAATGCAGGACAACAAATGGTAGTAAAGCAGTGAAGGAAACCGATATTATTATTGAAGCAGAGATCATCCGGTAATGCTAACCAATTGATAAGAAAAACCCTAACCGATGGAGCTTGGTGAATCGGTTGTGATGATCTATGACCGAATGGTGAACAGAGATGAAGATGCCACGTATGCATGTTGCACGTGATGAGTTTCAAAGTGGATTTGGTGCGTGAAGATAACCGTTTATCTTAGGAATGATCAATTGCATAGCATGAAGTGATAAACATGTGATGAGCTACAGGATCCAATGTGTGGTGATCCAGGAGTGATTGAAGTTGTCTAGAAAAATATGTAGTTGATTGCTATGTAATCTAACAGTCAAGGTTGAACTGATATGTTTGTAATCTCTGTGAGATTTGTAGGTTTTGTGTTGTGTTAGAAACCTATTGTATTTTCTTATAAGTTTGATGATTTGATTTAATATTGTGTTGGAAAATTTGGTTAAGTGTGATTGTTTCTGAACTAGAAGGTGTGTCTACAGATTGTTGTGAAGGAAAATAGGAGTAGAAAAGGATCTGATTAAGCAAGGAAGTGTTATTACCAGATCAACAAAGAACCTGTTGTTCTCTAACCATTACAACAATTTTAAATCCCCTAACCGAGTAAGCTTTAACAGGATTCTTTTTGAAATCCTCTAACCAAGTGATCCATTAGCTCAGATTTGAAATCCTCCACCGAGGTTACCTTTAATAGGGTATTGTAGTCAATCCCTTAACCGGGTGGTCCTTAACTGGATCTGTTCTTAATAGGACATTATTGTATAAGATTCTAACAAGGCTTGGCTCCTAACAGGGCGAACTTCAGAAGAGTTCAAAATACTTGTGGGTATTCATCCCCACCATTTGGGTTTCCACGTGAAAATTCATTGTGTCAAGTGGTGAATGATTTTGTGGATGTGTTTTTTTTTATGGTTGATATGAATGACTGGTAAACCCACTTAGATATGTTTAGATGACCGAAAATGATATGAAATGAGCTATTAATGATATTAGTGAAGTGGTTTAATATTTTATTTAAATGATATTTAAGTTTCAGATCTATTGCATTGTATCATTGATGTTTTGGTCAACCGATAAAGTTTGAGATTGCAGTTGCAGTTTTTTATATAGTGACTAAACTAGTTAGTTTAGCAAGTTGTTTCTAAGTTGGAATTAAGTTCGGTGAAAGTTTAGGTTATTTTCTATCTACCGATTCACCCTCCCCCTCTCAGTAGTTGACCGAATTCTTATAGTTTCATCATCATCATATATATATATATATATATATATATATATATATATATATATCTTCCATCTTTATCTATTCCTTTCTCCTTCATCTCTTTATCTATCCCTTCTTTCCACATCCCTCTTCTTCTCTCTCTCTCTCTCTCTATCTATATATATCTTCCATCTTTATCTATTCCTTTCTCCTTCTTCTCTTTATCTATCCCTTCTTTCCACATCCCTCTCTCTCTCTCTATCTCTATCTCTCTCTCTCTCTCTCTCTATATATATATATATATATATATATATCTTCCATCTTTATCTATTCCTTTCTCCTTCATCTCTTTATCTATCCCTTCTTTCCACATCCCTCTTCTTATCCATCTACCTCTCCATCTCTATCTTCCTCTCTATTTCTAGCTCCTTACCCATCTATTAAGGTTTAGGAAGATCCGAAGCAAATACTAATTATCAATTATATGCAGATACAAACACCAAAAAGATGAAGAAAATACATAACATTGAGATCTAACGTGGTTCGCCCAAGATGGGCTTCATCCACAAAACACAGTCATCCAACATTTTCTTATTATCCAGTGAATCAATACAACACCATTACAATGCCTTTTTTCATTCCAATCGCATATAAAAAGCAATTTTAGGGCAATGCTCAAAGTTTGTTAGTTTTAGGGTTTTTTCAATGTCAGTTTTTCAACAAAAATGGCAAAAAAAAATTCTCGAGTGTCGCACCCCCAAACCCCTGCTTGAGGCTCAGCCTAGTCCCGAACCCTAGTGAGGATACACAACGTGTATAGTACTTGCATGATCAATCACCACATATCAAAAATCTCCCACTTGGAGATTGATCAGGCTCCACACCAAACAATCTCCCACTTGGAGACTGATCTTGGATGACATTACTGAACTTGCAAATCCCACTTACAACTACTCAATTGATGAAAAGAACAAAGTGAGATAAATATGATAAGGAAGAATTAAAAATGATGGTGAATATAATCATAAATTTTTTTAATAGCATTACTAGGTCCATCCCCACAATCATTTGGTTCCTTAGAGTTCACCTTTGACCCAAAATCGGATGCTAATAAGGAATTGATAAGCAATTTAGACTAATAGTTGTTTTGACCAAATTATATAGGAGTGGATTAAAAAGGTCAAAGAAAAAGGGAAGATTTTTTTTGAAAGTATGAGGAAGGTGTATAACGATCTTATTTTGAAAAGATTTGGTGTCAATTGCAAGGTGGAAAACACTAAACAAGAAGTTGCATGCCCACAAATAGTAGAACTAAAGGAAAAAGTAGCCATAAGTACAAATATTGCTATGGTTGAATAGATCATAAGAAGTTCCTACGATAACCAATGAATTGTTTGAATAGAGAGTCTAAAGTGGAAGTATACTTTTTTGTAACAAAATATCAAAGAACAAAGAAAATTGCTCAAGGATGCTAACAAAATGTTGAGAGAGATAGCACAAGAGTTTATAGATATTGGTTGTTGAATGTACAAACAAGACAATTCCAAAGATGCTAAAGTCGATGTGTTAAAGGTTGAATTTGATAACACCATCAACTCTCTTTTAGATACCAAATTTTAAATGAAGAAAATCTAAACAAAATAGCTAGAATCAACTCCTCTCTGACCTAGTGTGCAAATCATGTCAAAACCTACTGTAGTTATTTATTTTCTCTTATGCTACAGAATATTTATTTTCCTACACATATTTTTAAGCTTGATTAGGCTCTATTAGAATGGTTATAATGGAGACATGTGGCATAATCCTTCAATTACATGTGTCATACACACCCACCATTAGGTAGTTAAATGCCACACCCTCTTTTGGATTTATTAGCCACCTCTCCATAACCATTTTCTTGTCTTTACCAAAGTTGGCATAACCATGTATTTGGCATTTACCAAGTAGGTAAAACTATTGGCCATTTGGTGGAATTTATTATGTGTTGCATTTATGTTTTGTCATTGATGTCAACACTAGCTGTTTGAATGCTTTACCGGCACCCTTTTGGTCCTGGTAGGTTGAGTGGTTTTTGGTTAACTTGGATCCGACATGATCCGACAGGCTCCAGTATAATTTGGTGATGGAATTGGCTTGTTCATGATACTAATACTCATATTTGGTCAGTTGGTTTTGGTCTGGTGATTGGATGCTATCTTGCTTGCTTAGAAGCTTGGTTTTTGGTTCCGGTGAGGGTTTCACTGGAAAAGATTTTAGTGGAGATCTTTGATGAATTTCATAAGTGGTGGTGGTGCAACTTCTTATGGAGTTTCAGGATGATGTTGGTGATCATGTTCGAGACTTGGCGGTTGGAGATCATTGCTGAAGCGTGTGGACCTATACTTGGTCCTGGTTGATCTAGGTTATGGTTCGACTTTAATGAAACGTGTGGATAGGACCTATTGATATATTTCCGGGATGTCTTATGTGTTGTTATTATTTGTTTGGTCTAAGGCCGACATGGTTTGTAATTATGTAATCGGTTTATTGTCTGGTGGCTGACCTAATTATTTATGGTCAAGGGTTTGTATAAATAGATGTAAGATCTCATTGTAGATCATCATGGTTAATGTAAGAGGTCATGGTCAAGGAATGTAATGTGAAAATAAATGTAATATCATTCAGGTAGAGGAGTTGGTCGATCAATGGAGATCGAATTGGGTTTATGTAAGAGGATTTAGTCCTCCAATATTGAGCTTAACCGAAACTGTACTCTGGCATACGAGATGCTATCTTTTGCATTTCAACGCTTCTCTGGATTGTAATCTAGATTCATATGTATTCAGTGAGGCTCCTTTTGTGATGAGCAGTGTGATCTAGGCTATTGGCCTTCCTGCAAGTGCAAGCCCCTTCATTTTAATTCACATACTTACTACAAAAGTATTATCTGACTATAGGTAGGCTTCCCACTGTGGTTTTTCCCTTTACCGGGTTTTCCACATACAAATATTGGTGTTGTGTGGATGGATTTATTTTGTGATTATTGTTTATGATTTATTGGATTAATTGCTATTCCAGTATTATTGTTTTGGGTTTCGGTATTAAATTTTTAATTATTGATTGTTCCTGTAATCTGTGACAACGGATTCACCCCCCTCCTCTCAGTTGTCTTCCGGTTATCTGAACTGTCTAACAAAAACTCCCTCCTAATTTGGGCTAATGGGAGTTAATATTCCTCTTGGTTTTATATGCCAATAGTTTTCTATATAAACAACCCTCACCTCTTCCTATGCAAAGAGGACACTAGCTCAGTTGATTATGAGTCTAGTTCAGTGCTAAGGGAGTGTTAAGTTTTGTTAATCTCTAGATTCTTGTCTTGCTTTTTTTTCATCTTGTGGGTTAGCATTCTTGTTAAGAATCTAGAGTCATTTTTTCTTGAAATAAAAGTATTATCTTCTCTTGTATCTAATGATTACATTGATAATTAGAAAAGATTGAAAGAATTATAGTTTCTAGGGGGTTCTTATTCTTGCTTATCAATGCAGGTATTTTGGAGCTTCCTAGAGGAAATATGAGCTCACCATTAAGTTCATAGAACTTGAGAAAGTCAAAATTACCTTTCATTTCATGAAGATTGGACACCAGATGTGAATTATGTGAAGGTTTGAAGTAGAGGTTTCACAGTCAGATCTAGAGGATAGTTGATCTCTCTAGGCATTTTGAGGTCGAACAGACTGTGCCATCACATCCAAAACGGCCAAAAATGCTAAAATTGATTATAAATTTGTTGATTTTCAACAAAATCAAATTTGAGGCAAATGTTTTTAATAGGTAGAGCCATTGGCGCCACCTGCACAATACAGTATGACACATTTTTTGAATATTTATTATTATTATTATTATTATTATTATACCTTAAAAAATTATTTCTGTAAAGAAAAATTAAAGGCAGATTATTATTATTGTAAAATTTTATTCATTTTGAAAAGTTTCAGAAATAAATAAATAATTAAAAGCAAGAAAAATTATAAAAACTCAAAGGTACTAGGGTACTTGTGCAAGCACAGGCCCTTGTAACTTGGTGGTACACATGGGTACCGCGAGCCAATAGGCCCAGGCCCTACACCCCCCTTGGGCCCAATGCAACCTATGTGGTTTTCAAACCCCTACGCCCCTCATTCATTGTAGCTTGTGTGGAAATTCATTAGTGGGGTAGGGTGTGGCACCTCAACCGTCCATACAAACACCTCAGTTGGGTAGGTTGAGCTTCTGGACCTGTACGCTGAGCTTCTGGACCTTGTGTTCATACCCTTCTTGGTTGTTGTGTGTTCAAACTTAGCAAAAGTTAGTAGAGATCTAAATTTAGCTAGCGGTTAGCCAATTTTGGCTATGGATTAAACTTGGCTTCAGAGTTCTAACTTTGACAGAAGTTTCAAAAATTTGGCAATGTTCACTAAAGTTTGACAAAGTTCCAAATCAGTTGGTGTAAATTTAAAATTTAGCTAGTTGACATCAAATTTGGAGTTAGTTTGCTAAATTTGGTAAAATTTTTATTTTTTTTTTTGAAAACTTGGACCCGTCTCCATTGGAATTTTTATATTTGCACCTAAACTTCGAAGCACAATATCTTGGGCATACAAATGCGTTTTCAGCCCAATTTTATTTGATTTGATGTAAAATTTCATGCTCTTCATGCTAGGTTGATTATTTTTATCTCAAGTGATCCCAATTTTTTTAAAATTAAGTTTTATAAGATCTAAAGGACAATCCAATTTTTTTGGAGCTTCAAATGACTATAACTTTCACATGTGAACTCAAATCAAGGTATTTCTTGTTCTGAAAGTTGATATTTTTCCAAGAACTACACATTTATGCTAGTTTGGTGTTCTGAATTATATATATATATATATATATATATATATATATATATATACTTTCAGTATTTGAATCCATATTTGGACAATGCAAAACTTTGAAAAACAACTCCAACATTGTAAACACTTTAATTTATAAAGTGCCACAATAATTTTTATTTTTTTTGGTGGTGGGGGGGATTCTTGATTGAGTGAGAAAGGGGTGTCTCTTTTGGTGTATGTGTTTTTTATCTACTTGCTTGTGCTCGTCTTTTCTTACACATGGATCATTCATAGCTATGCAACTTAGCATCAATATGCATGAAATGCCTTAATATAACTTGGATATACTCCATATGTTGGGGAAAAAGTAGTTGAGCCTAAAGATGATAAGGAAAAGATAAAATGAATGCTTGAACAAACTAAAGCTCTTAGATGTCTTAGTAGTTTCGTTTCCCTTGATATTATGTTCTTGATTGAAGAATGCAAATATTCTCATGAAGCTTGGGAAAAGTTAAAAATATTGTATGGTACAACTAATGAAATTAGAGGCTATCAAATTGATAATGATTTGATGAGCCTTGATCCAAAGAACTTTGACAACATCTAGGATTTTATAAATAAGGTTAATGATTTAAGAGCACAATGTAAAGAATGTGGTATTGAGAAAGGGGAAATTCAATTGGTATACAATGTATTTAAACAAACTTGGTCCTAAATATGCATATTTTGTTTCTAGCTTTCATACCCACAAGCTAACTATGTGATTGACTTATGCTAAGCCTTGATTTGCATCTTTTTCAGAGATGTTGATACATGAACAACAAAAGCTTTGTTCTATGGGTCTCATCAAGCCATCTAAGAATTAGGCCTTATTAGCTAGTCAACCTAAGGGGCATAAAGAGTCAGGACAATTTGACAAGATACAAAAGAATTTAAAGAAAATGTCACAAAATAAATCATTTTCAAAAGATAATTCCTCTAAGAAGAAGCCTACTTGTGCATATTGCTAGAGGACTAGACATGAATAACATTCTTGTTGTAAGAAGGATATTGATTAACTAAAACATTTTCTTAATAAAAACAATATTGATCTTCCTTCCAGAATGTTTGATTCATCTTCTTCTTCCCATTCAAAATAGTCAGGACCTACTAAGGTAAAAGGTCTTATCGGACTTTCTTCTGAAGCAACCAAAAATAAAGGTAAAGCTCTTTGTTCTTCTACAAGTTGTGAATCAAGGAGATGACTCCTAGATTTTGAAGCTTCTCATCATATGGCTTATACATAGTCTATATTCTCTTCTTTTGAGCCTTGTTTTATGTCACCTATTCTAATGGACAGCAACACATGAATATATTTGGGAAGGGTTCTATTGATATTGGGGATGAAACCTTCAGTGATGTTTTATGTGTATCTCATCAATCAAAAAATCTTCTTTCCATCTATTAGATCACCCATGGCGGAGAAGGGAAGATTTTTAAATTCACACCCGCCTTAGTTATCATTTGAGACTTGCAAAGTAAAGATATAATTGTATCGGGATGGTTGATTACGCATTTCGGTTATATACCTTTTAAAACTTTGCACCTGATGATGGTTCTAATCCTTTGGTTGTTGATCACACTCCTAGTGTGAAAATTTTGAGAAATTTGGTTACTTGAATTTGGGTATTCTTACATCAAATGTTGTTCTTGAATCTTCCCTTCCTTCTCCTCCATTTACTATTTTTTCTGAGGATACTTGTATTACTACAATCATGACTACTTGTGATTTAGTGAAATGAAATCAACATCGTTTCCTAGATATAGTTTTTTGGGATGACTACTTGATAGACATTGCAAGTTTGTTTGTGGAGTCTCATATTTCAGACTTGGGAGACACTATTCATGAAATTCAGCTTATCTTTTATGAATGGGATACTTCTTCAATTGTTGTGGAGGAACCTTTGGATTCTCTTTTTCACTTTTGAGCATAATTTAGAGGAGGCATTTTTATCTTCAAAGGAGATACTTAATTCTTTGGATTTTGTTTGACATACATCTCTACTAGGTTCTAGATCGTCATCTTCATCAGTGTTTCCTAGAACACTTGATTTGAATGTGACAACTTTCAACATCAACATGGAGACAAATGAGAATTTTCTAGAGACTTCATACACTTTTCACTTTATTTCCTCATATTCCTTTCAAGAATGGGAAGATGGTCTTCATACACCTCTGGTTTTGTTTCTTCCTAAGGGGAGGAACATTTTTAGACGATCATGGTCAGTCTTCTACATCCAATTTCAAGCATCAACCATTGGTATAATTGACTACTTTGAGAAAGGCTACATAGTATTTCTTATCCTTTCTTGGAGGGGATTGCTTCCTTGTATGGGAATATTTCATGTGTTGGGGAAACTTGTTGTATTTTCTCTCCTTTGGGGATGAGTTTTTTCCCACTGGGTTTTCTCCTTTATTTGTGAGAGATTATTTTGTATATGGGTACCTAACTTGGTCTTGTAACTGAGACCCATCTTTGTGTCTTTTTACCCACTTAAGCTACGGTTAAGGGGGTTGTTACTGTAGGTATTCAATTTCTCTTATGTTAGGGAATATTTATTTTCCTGCACATATTATGAAGCTTGCTAAGGTTATATTAGAATGGTTATAATGGGGACATGTACCATAATCCTTTAATTACATATCATTCAGACCCACCTTTGGATAGTTGAACATCACACCCTCTTTTGGATTTATTAGCCACCCCCCATAACAATTTGCATGTCTTTACCTAAGTTGGCATAACCATGTATTTGGAATTTACCAAGTAGGTAAAATTCCCTCCTAATTTAGGCTAATGGGAGTTATTATTCCTCTTGGTTTTATATGCCCATATTTTACTATATAATTAGCCCTCACCTCTCCCTATGCAAAGAAGACACTAGCTCAGTTGATTATGAGTCTACTTTAATGCTAAGGGAGTGTTGAGTTTGGTTCATCTCTGGATTCTTGTCTTGTTTTCCTTCAATCATATTGATCTTGGGTGGATTCATAGCTAAATCTAATGAAATGAAGTAGTTTGATTTGGTAGACTATTGTGGATGTTAAGAACACAAAAAAAAAATTAATTCCATAGGAGCAAGTGATCTTGGTTGTCCTAAAGGCATCAAAAGATTTTAAAGTTAGGGTGACACAATAACAACAAGCTGAACAATATGACACCAATATGGATCAATCAAAATCGCTATCTTGGCCATAACTTTCTTTCTAGTTTTTTTTATGTTAAATATTATTTTCTTTGGATATTTGTGTAATGGTGAAAAATTAGGGTTTCACCATAGAATTACCATCACATTAGGGAAATATGGAATTTGATAGATCTAGATCTAGATTATGATAAGATTCTTGGTTTCCTAGATCAAGTTTTTCTTTCCCTATGAATTGATCTGAATTAATTAAAGAGGTTAAAATTAGGGTAAATGTGTGAATATCAAAGAAATTATGCATAAATAGTGATCTATAGTCATCAAACAAAGCCACAAACCTAGATCTAAGCAATAGATGAAGGTTCAAATTTATTCCTAGAAGTTTATCTTGAATTGTCAAGATTGTGGTGGTGGTCACCTTGATCCTTCAAAAATTTTGTCATCTAAAGGGAACCTAGTTGTCTATGCAAATCTTGTCGTTCCTCTAAAACACAACTTTGTACCTATTCTTGCACATAGTGAAAATGGTAAAATTGTTGGGAATAGGGGTTTGCCTTAGGACAAACCCTGATTTTGGAATTAACCATGAAATAGAATTGAAATGTAATGATGTACTAAAATTAAATGCTTTCCTTTTAACAGAAAGACTGAAAAATATTTGAAACACTTATGAAGTTTTGTTTCTCTTCACAAGGAATTATGGTTTCATGTAGATAGTCTTCATAAAACATAGAACATGAATGTCATCTCCAATTCTTGAATCTTGACTTTCCTTCTGCTCCAAGATTGAAATAACACTAATTGATTAATTACTCAAATTTTCTAGTGTAATTAAGATCTTTAATTCAAATTATGAATGTGCTATATCAAAATGAGAGGGGTAGACCTCCTTTTATACATGCTAGTCAAAAATTGACCGTTTATACACAAGATCTAGGTTCTTGCTCAAACTAAGTGACCGTTATGAGGCTCTAAAATGGGCCCTTTTGGGGAGGACCATGGCCTAGCGCCTTGGTCCTTGACATCAGGGTCCCAAGACCTTGGGGAGGAAAGTGTAGATATTAAAAATATTGATTTTTATGACTAGTGTGAGCAGAATCAGAGCTTCAATAAGGCCTTAGAGGATGAACGCCAAAGTGAGTCCTATGTGAGGACAAACTTGTAGGTGAGTAAAATTTAGGATGCTACAATTTGAAAAGACTTTATTTTTAAAAATCATCCTTTAAAAAGAAATTGGTGGTAGCTACTTATTTAGACTCGATAAATGTATGTTTAAAAGATCCATTTAATTTTTCTACTTCTCCATAAAAGATCTTATTGTCAGTGTGCATTAAGTGTTAAGTTTTGATATAATATTCATATTGAATCTATGAATTTAATTCAACTTATGGATGTGGTAAAAGTGTTCGTTTGAAGAAACACTTTCTTTCTTTCTGGGAGTTCAGTAAGATTCACTTTGAGTTGAAATACTTACTAACATTGATATTCCATATTGGTGTATCTATATTAGATGTGATTCATTTGGAAGGATGAATATCCTTTGAACCTTTAGATTTAATCATTTGCTTGAAATTTTATCTTTTAGTTTTATTATTCATGCTTGGAGCATAGTGATGGGCAAGCACTTGATGCCTTTCCTACTTTTTGATGAAAAGAATACACGTATTTGATATTCTTTAAAAATCAAATTCATAATTTACCCAAATGTTATTAAAACAATTTGCCTCACTTTTGGGCAAACAATGGTCTTTATTTTAAAGAGACAAATTTATTAACCAATAGATTTTTGGCGACTTTGTTGGGGAAAAGAATAGACACATTGGATAAAGTTGCTTGTTATGAAGAAAAATGGTCTTCCAAATGGGAGTATATTTCATATTGTACAACCAAATCTTGATTGGGTCCACGCCAAACAAGATGATGTAAGATTGTAGATAAATACCTTAGCTTGGGGAAAGAGGATAAATGTTGGTGAATATATGACAATGAACTTGGTTTTGGAAGAAGAGGAAAAATGAACCCAAAACCCGTAGTAGTCTTTGAGAGGGTGGTAGAAATATTTCCTCATGTGATTATCACAAGAAACCCAATTCCTCAATCAAACTAGCACAAGACAAGGCCAAAATGAATCTCAAAACTAAGAAGAACAAATAAGTTAATTTATTAAGATAATTTCAATATTTCAAGATTTGGAAACACCCTAGAGTCCAAAAGGTTCACCAAGAGTGAATGTAGTAGAGGGGTAATTGACCAAACTTTCCAAGTGTTACAAGGAGTAAAATTATCATATGGGCTACTTCCTTCTAGAAGAGAAAAATGTAGATCACCTCCTCCTACAAGGGGTACTACACATTCTCCCATCTATCAGGCATTGGTATTGTATGACACTATTCTTCCATAGTCAATAAATTTTGTTTTGGCAATGGTCCAATTGGTACCATGGGGAGAAACAATTGACCCTCTTAATCTGAGAGTACAATTAAACAACCTACCTAAGGGACTAGGAATAATTTTCCAAAATTCAAAGGCAATAGGAAGGTTTCTACAGATGAACATTTGGTAGATTTCTATGTTGCATGTGGAGTTCTTGGTGTACAACATGAAGACGTTGCAGTGAGATTATTTGTTGAATCTTTAATTGATGTTGATGCAGTGTATTTTTATCATTTGTAGGTTGAAATTGATTCATGAAATACCATGAGAACAAAGTTTGAAGATAGGTTCAAGAGTGTTAAGGATGAACATTTCTTACTGACCCAATTAATATAGACTAAGAAAGAAATTCATGAACCTATGAGGGGATTTGTTGCCAAATTTGACTAAATTATAAATAATATTCCCTAGGCCAAGAGACCAACATCTAACAGTAAAAAATGTTTCTTTATCAATTGCATGCCTTTGAATATAAATTTTCATATTAGAAAGGCAAGGGTGGTGGATTTGACTATTGCACAAGCCATTGTGATAGAATTGGAAGATGACTTCATTACTGTAGGAAAATAGAAAATTAGTTATAATCAAGCAATTATTGGCCTTTAATGTCCTTAGACTCTATAATTGAAATTTTAGCCAATGATATTATATTGCTAAAGGGGTAGTTACCCAAAGCCAACCAATTCTTTCAACTACCATATCAAGATACTTTCAAAAAGAGTTTTAATCAATAGCTTGGAGGTGGTAATAGATAGTTGAAACTACTATTAGCTCAACAAAGATTAGCTATAGATGAACCACCTAGCGCAAGAAGTAATATGTGTATATTTCACTTAAGAACTAACCATGATGGAAATACATGCCAAAAAATGAGCAAATACATGAAGATCGCCACCATGAATGAGACAATAGATGATGTGGCCAACAAGGAAGGTGTATTAGAATAATGTGGTGAATTTATAATTAACTTCCCAAAGTATGAGTCTGACTCAAAAAGAGGAGGTGACATTTTTACCACATTCAAAGACCTATCATGCACTATTCTTAGAAGGAGTCAACAAGGTATTAATCAGAAAGGTACATCTAGTTTTCAAAAGCTTGTTTTTGTTTCTAAGAATAATAATTCCTTTTCTAAAGCCCTTGAAAGCACTCCCAAACTTTTGGAATCTCAACCAATGGATGAAAGTGCCTATTCATTTGGCATTGTCAAATTCCTCAAGTCTTCTAAAAGCCAAAAATTTGTTATGGAATATTTTAGACTAAATCCTAATGAGATTGATAGGTTCATTAACTATGTAAAACTAAAACATGATGATGAAAAAATATGCAATGAGAATTTATTTAATGTCGAGACCTCAACCACTAGTCTATCATTTGATGCTAAATATCATACATTTTCCATTCCTAATTTTAAATCGAATCCTTTTTATGTATCTCTTTTCATTAATGGCCATAGACTTAATAACTGTATTATTGACTTTGAGACATTAGATAATGTCACACAAACATCTATCACTAGGGCCCTTACTAATACCTTTGGGAGGTGCTACTCCACAGATTTAAAAAAAAAGTCCTCTAATTGACTAGATTAAAGATTCCCAGGCATCCTTAGCAATTGACCTAGGATAAAGGCTCAAGTTAACCATTTTGGTGGCTAACATACTTTCTAGTTATAATATACTACTTAGCCAAAGTTTTCATAAATATTTTGGAGGGAAAATTTAGATGGATTGGTCTCATTCCCTCATTCCATTGGGAAACAAGAAAGTGCATTTAGAGCTAGAAGCTTAGAAGGCAAAATCGATGGTCTTGAATTATGATGATCCTAGGTCTTAGATTCTATATGAGAAAATGGAACTTGTAATTACATGTTTTTTTTATGATGTCCACAATGAAGAGCCCTTGGTCTAGATATTTGTTTAAAATTACGGACATTGGAGTTTGATGGTAGCTACTTTAATTTTGGTTTTGGAACGGGGGTAGCACTAGTCTCACTTAATGGAGAGAAATTCCCTTTTACAAGTTGGAGTATAAAATACCAATACAACTGCTAAATATGAAGCCTTACTACTTGGAATAGTGGTGACCAAAGAAAATGGAATCAAAATGTTAAAGGCAGTTGGTGATGTCAAGATGATCACTAAAAATAGTGAGAAATATTTGCACAATAAAGAATGAGAGATCGAAACACTACTGAAATATGATTTCGGATGAAATCAAATATTTTTGTGCTTTCTCTATTGAGGCGGTTCCTTGAGATCAAAATTCCAGAGCAAACTCACTTATTGTCTTGATGTCTTTACTTCTTCATCACCTAGATGTTGAAAAGGATTCCTATACAATCAAGATGATATATCAACCCAAAGTTCTTAATAATATAGAAGGCTAAAAGGTTTTTGAGAATGAAAAGAAAATTAGAAATTTCTTAGAAAACACTCAAATATTCATGGATGCCTTCTTTTAAAAAGAAAGGGTCTAGGTGAAAGGAATTCTATTTTTATAAGAAGAGGGAGTTTGGAGAAGATATGATACAACTAAAAGGAAACAAAATTTCCAAGGATTTAGTCTCTCTTGAACATATTTTTGACAGACATGATAGATATATCAAGAAGAAAATAGCAGAATTAGTAAATACCTCTTGGGAATATGAGAAAGTGAATATTAGAAGACCAAATGACCCTAAACTAGTATGTATTGGTAAATCTTGCTAAAGCTTATGATTCAATAAGTTGAAAAAGCTTATGATGATCTTAAAAAAATTATGGGAAGACAACTTCATCATCACATACAACTCAAGCATAGAACATCTCCTTTCAAGTATACATAAAGAAACTACAATCCCAAAATCATGGGTGTGATTTTTCAGGGAAATCAATAAGATGCTAAAGGCAAGGATTATTTACCCCATTCACCATTCCACTTGGGTAACAAATATTGTTCATGTATGTAAAAAGAATGGGGAAATAAGGATATGTGTTGATTTCATAAATCTAAACTAGTGTTCTCTAAAAGACAACTACCCTTTGCGGATCATGTACTACAAATTGTTGCTAAAGTACAAATGATGTCTATGCTGGATAGAATTTTGGGCTAACAATATGATTGATGTATATAGAAGGGAGAAACATAAGACAACTTTCATCATGCCTTGCAAAACATTCACATAAAATCACATGCCCTTCAACCTAATAAATGCAAGTGCTACTTTGACCTGTCATTTAGAGATTTCATAAATAAGATAATTTTAATATACTTAGATGACTTGACCTTTATCTCTAAGAGGAGAGAAAATGATTTGAAGAATCTAGAAATGATTTTACAAAGATCTAGAGAACATGGTATTTCATTGAATCCTAAAAATTATATTTTCTTCATCACTGCAAGCGAATTTCTTGGACATATCATCTCCAAGGAAGGAATAAGAATTGATCTTGAGTGGGTTAAAGCCATACAAAAATTGATTTTTTTGTCTACTAGGACAACTGCAAAATATTTCTTTGGTAAAGTGAACTTGTTGAGGAAGTGTGTCCCATATTTCTTTGAAATCACTAAACATATAGTAGATATGATGAAGGAAAAACAAGGTTTAAGTGGAATGATTCTATCAAAAAATAAGTTGAAGATGTCAAGAAATAACACACACCATCTTTGGTTAATCCAAATTTCAACAAAGACTTTGTTATCTATTGTTATGCATCTGAACACACTACATTAGCCATTCTACTTCAAGCTAATGAACATAAAATCAAAGCATCTGTTTCCTTCACGATAAACCCTTTGAAAAAGCATGAATTAAATTAATCTCAAATATAAAACATGCTTTAACAGTAGTGAAGGCAATTAAATAGTTTATATTCTATATTTTACATTCCCATGCTATAGTTTATGTCCCTAACTAGATGGTGTTTGGTGCAGGAGCACCCTCAGGACCTAATATGCCTACAAGAGGAAAAGTTTATGTTTTTTTTTTTTGTTTTCTTTTTAAATTTTTGTAAGGTCATTTTTGACCATTCATGATCATTTTGGATCATTATGCCAAGTTTTGATTCATTTGGATAAAATTTTTAAAAGTTGCTCCAAAGTTGTCAAAATTGTCATGACAACTTTTGCAATTTGATGACAACTTTTTAAAAGTTTGTTAAAAATTGTTTATGGGTAGTTGTAGGTTAGTTGAATAGTTGAATATGGTGCAAATTGTATAATTTTTTTTTCACAAAATAGAATTTGGAGGCTGGAGGGGGTTGGAGAAGGATGGAATAAAGAAGGAACTAGTTTTTGGAGCATCCTTACATTGTTTTATGAAGTTTTCAGAATTTGCAATCTGAAACATGCCATTGTATGGCATTTTTATGGCCTCATATTGAGGACTATAATACATGAATATAAATATATTTGTTTCTAGTTTCCAAATATTTTTGTCTCATTAAATTTGATTGAGTTTTGTGTAAGATATGTCATTTTGGGTGCAGGTTGTCCTGAATGACTAATTTTTCTGTAACAGTCTTAAATAAACATATGGTATGGATTAGTAAGATATAATAATAGTCTAAAACCAATTTTAAAAGGTAGAGAAATTATTCTAGTTTCATTTCCTTTTGATCTGATCCAATTTCATTAAGTTTTGAATGAGTTATAACAATTTTAGTGAGAGTAGGTCTGTGATAAAAAACTAGGGTTTCCAGCAAGCATTAAGAAAACTATAACTTTGTATTGCAACATCCAAAAAGGGTCAAAATTGGTGAGAGTCTTCTTTAAATTTCTTCACAAGTTTCCTACAAATAAATTTGGGTTTATTGATCATTTGGGAAAGATATGGATGTTTTTGTGTGACTTTTCATAGTAAATGTTGTCATGAGGGTTTAATAAAATAATACATTGTTAAGTTGTTTGATGTAATGATGAATTTTATGCCATCAAATCCATAGTGAGAGGCCATGATCATGCCAATATTATATTTCCTTTCTGAATTTTATATGTCATGTGTGAAATAGACCAAATAAGTAATGTATCAAAGTGGTGTAATTGGAATGCGCCTTGAATTCATTTAAGTATAACTAGTATGTTGATTGATGTTACCCCCACCTCTGCATCAATGTTGGAGTCTTATTCTTGTTCTACTAAAATCATGCTAGAACACCTTCTCCCATATCAAATATCTGGTGCCTAGACTTGGGGAAGTTAGTTATTTCAAATGTCTTTATTATCACTAATGATATACACAATTTGAAAGTAGGGTGAATCCAAATCTAGACAATTAAAAATAAAGGGTGGTGAGATATTGTGCACATCAAGCAAAGTTTTACCTAAGAAGGTTTTTAAATTGAATCCCTAGATAAATTATAAAATTTATTTCAATATTATGATTCAATTATGCCATAGAAAAAAATAGCTACAAAGTAAAGTGGCAACCCAGTCATAG
This sequence comes from Cryptomeria japonica, assembly GCF_030272615.1. Classification (NCBI taxonomy): domain Eukaryota; kingdom Viridiplantae; phylum Streptophyta; class Pinopsida; order Cupressales; family Cupressaceae; genus Cryptomeria; species Cryptomeria japonica. Next base: position 324,812,659 of record NC_081409.1, read on the forward strand.
GCCAAAGGGCCCAACTTGAGTAAATTGAATTCCTCTAGATAAAATTGAGCCATAGGTGTTCATACCTTTTAATAGTACTTTAGGATGACTTACATTTATATATGTCAAGTCTAAGGGATAGATTACAAAGCAAAAATTCTTATACACATGATGATGATAGTTCCAGATATTAAACATCAATATATTAAGAGGTTATTTGATTTTGATTCTTCTAGAGGGAATTCATTGAGAACTTGTATCACTTAGGGTTGATAATAGAATGCCATGTTTTAGATGGTATTCTTTTCTCTAACATATCTTATCAGTGTTGGGGGGAAATACAATGGACACTATCCTAAAGGTCAAATTTTCTTTACCATGCCAATTTAGACAAGAACCTATGCATTAGATGCACATTGCTAGAATTTTGATTATTGTTTTTTTGAATAATGTTTTGTGCATAGAATTATAAACACACTTGGATGGAAAGGAAGAAATTTATCTAATTCCTTTATGAAATTTTGGAGGCCAAAGAAATTGGGTCCAAAGATGGATTGTGAGCATAATTGGTCCGATTGGTTCTTTCAACAAGGTAGGATAATCATTAGAGTTAATGGAGTTGACATGCAACCACATGGTCTTCCTTTTTAGGTTCCTAATAGAGAGGATTCTCTTGAAACATTATGACAACTTAACAAAGCTAACAAGTTCCACTTGAGGTAAGACATAAAAGGATCCTTTTATTCCACCTACCCTCAAGTTATATGATTTAACAATTAGTACTAAGGAGGGTATTGACCTCCTTGAATCAAATTTGGTGGAATATAGAATAAAGTTAGAGAAGGGAAGGAGGTTTGATATAGATCATTTTTTTTATCAGAGTTGGAAAAAAGTGGGTAGGTTTGTTTATGAACATCAATTTGACATGTCAAAGGATTTAATTATAATTTGCTTGACTGAATAAAAAATTATGAAAAGGAGATACAAATAGATGTATATATACTTTGGTGAGAGAAAGAGATTAATCTTTTGTGCAAGTTATAAATGTGCATTTGACAATATTAAGGACCCTAAATCACTAGATTGATATAGATATAAACAATGTGAGCACTTCAATAATTGTACCCTAATGATTACTCTTGAGGAGATTATTATGAAAATTAGATATCCAACTCATTAGGCTCTAGAAGTGGGTTCTTTATTGATTACAAAAGGAGGTCACATAGAATACATCCTGTAGGAAAGCTTCCAACAACTAGTTAACTATGATTTCACCATGTCTAGTAGGGTGAATAAATATGAATATCATGAGATAATATATATTGTTAATTCACCCAAAGGACCTATTAATATTGATATCCATTTTGAGAGGACATTGTTAAACCTATAAGGAGAGAGCCATCCAATATGTTAGAGAGATCTAGCCTATGAAATTTTCTTTTAAACAATAGCTTCATCAAATCTAATAAATTTAAAATGATCTAAATTAAAGGGAAGACTAATGTGGAAATGAAAATATCAAGAGATTAGACAAAATACAAATAGTAATGTAGCGAGGAAGGTACAAGACAGTGCATCTAGAAGCAAATGAATATTGAGTTATCTAAAATGGCCCCATAAGAAAGAAATATATTAGTTAAAAAAGTGGGTGCTTGTTTCGACTAGATTGGGATATAAATTTTATCATACACTTGTACACCATTAGAAGAAAATATGTTGATGAAGATGTTTTGGTAAGTGAAGAGCAAACTAGAAATCTCTACATTGGATCTATATTTAGTACAAAATATGAGACCCTAGCTAATTGTTCATAACTCTAGAACATAACAAACCTAAAGTGGCTCAAGAAATAGATGAGAGAATAGGAAATTTCATTGTAATAAGGTTAGGGGATACAATTATGTAGCTAGGAAGCAATATTGTATTATAACAGACAATGAAAGATTGTTGGCATTTCATCAGGATATTGAGAAGGTTGTTGATGATTATGGATATAACTGATTAAGGATGTTTTACTGTCTTGATATTATTATTTTGTCATTGATGTCAAGAAATTGATTTTCTAATTCAGTATGATGTTGCCATATCTTGAGAAGTATGATATGAAGATTATAAAGATGTTGGTAAAAGACACAGGAAAGAATATGATGTATAAGGGGATGAATAAGGTATTCAATGGGCAGCTAGTACCGAGTCAGACAATGATGAGATCATGATGTTTTAGATTGTTTTAACATCATACATATGTTGTAAAATGTAAAGGTTAATACTATACCATGTTATCAAGCAAAGAACCTAGTCGGTAAACCCTAAGGAACCTAGTCGGTAAACCATAAGGTTATCGCTATCGGTTAATGAAGGCGGAATGTCTACCGAGTGAAATTTAGTATTCACCGAGTTGTTACCAAGTTGTAACCGAGCTATAACAAAATGCATTAAATGGTTACATGCGTTATTTAATGAAGGAAGCTGATGAGCTGGAACTGATTAAATGATTGGTGAGCCATGGATGAAGTTTGTTAACGAATCTAAGGCAATGGAAAGTCGGCATGAAGATCTACAGCTCAGATTGAACTTCAATACCCTGGCACAAGTTCCAAGACTAATATGCAAGTTCCTAGGCAGGGTAAAACATTTTCAGATCGAAAGATGCATTGAACCTAGACAAGATCGAAGATCTGATGGCTATGATTGATCATGGGAAATGTGATCAAGGAGATTAAGCGGTTACCTAATTGTTTATAAATAGGAAACTGTTGATAAACAATGTATGCGGGAAAGTGTATGCACAGGGATGCAACATAGTGATTACTGAGCATAGAAGCTTGAAGACCTATTTGAATAACAGAGTATAGAAGCCCAGTAGATAGACAAGATTAATTCTATGTCTAGATTGTATTGAACAAATAGGAATTTGCTTTAGCATTTTAGATGTGAAGTTGGAGATAGATTTTTATTACTGTTATTTTGTGAAAGTGACAGAAAATCTCTTAACCGAGTGGACTTAACAGTCTTATTTGTAAAACCCTCTAGCAAGGTGACATTCTGATTTAGTGTTTGAAATCCTTTAACAAGGTCACTTCTAACAAGGTGAAGATCCTAACAGATCTGAGGGAAATCCCTTAACTGGGTCACATCTAGCAATGTGTTTGTAATCTTTAATAGGATTTGCTTTTAACCGAGCATACTCTAGAAGAGTATATTTCTTAGTGGGTCCGAAATCCCATAATGATTTTTCCCTCTTTGGGTTTCCACAATAAATCTAGTGTTATGAGGTTTATGATGTTTATATGCTTTTGAGTTTAAATGTTTAATAGTTTTGGTTTTATTACTGAAATATATGTTACCGAGGTTGAATCTGATGTTTTTATGGATGATTAAGTTTGTATGATTCACCCCCCTCCCTCTCATCTTGTTGGCTATTGGATCTATACTTATATTAAGTATCAGAAATATCAATTGGTATCAAAGCTTTGGACTCTGGAAGGAAAGTTTAAAGGCACTTGAGTTAAAGATCCAAAGATGTATAGGAGGGATGCACCGAAGTTGAACAAGTCAAGTTTCTCTACATGGCAGAAAAGGATGAAGCTACATCTATCAGGAGTTGGAGAATATGTTGTATACTATCTAGAGAATGATTTTGTCACACCAAGCACCTATCCATTGACTATGGAAGAGATAAAGGCAAAGCAAGAACATATTAAATCAATGATTGAAATAACATCTACATTGACTGATTCAGAGTTTAATGATCTAGAAGGCTGCAATGATGCAAAGGCAATGTGGGATAAGCTCATATCAGTATATGGAGGAGATGAACATGTTCAAAGAGCAAAAGTAGATAGTCTAAGAGGACAACTTGAATCTATGAGGATGAATGAAGGTGAGAATATAACTCAGTACAGTACAAGACTAAAGGAGATTGTCAATCAAATCAAAGGAGCAAGTGGAACTATTGAAGAAAAGGATATAACAAGTAAGTTGTTAAGAGCCCTTCTACCAGCTTATGCAATCCGAGTCTTTTCAATCAATGAATTGAGGTCTATACCTAATATGCCAGTTTCTTTAGATGCTACTATTGGTAAGCTACATGCATTTGAGTTAAGTAATTTTGATAACAGTGGATCTTCAGTAAATAAAGTTGAATCTGCATTTAGTTCTTTTCATCTTGATGAATCTAATGATTTCAATGAAATAAAGTATAAGTACTCTGAAGGAGATCACAGTGGAGCAAGTCAAAGATTTCCTAAGAGCATGGAGGTAGTACACAAACTGTATGAGGAAATCAGAAAGCAAGAAGAGTTTGAAGCACTATTAGCCAAAAGGTTACCGAGAGTCAAAGGTAAGTATAAAGGAAAGCTACCTTTGAAATGTTTCAATTGTGATAAGATAGGACATATGGCTTCTAACTGTCCTGACAAAGATTTTACTGAAAAGAGAGATTACCGAGATGACAGACAGAAAGATAATCATTACAGAGGACACCGAGACTTCAGAAGAAGAGACACAAAGACATGCCTAATAGCTGATGAGGAATCCAACGATGATAAATCAGATGAGACTGATACAGAGGAAGTAGTTTATGTGGCTATTAAAGATGGATCAGATGAAGAAAGGTATGAAGAAAAAGCCCTAATATCTCACATAAACACTAATGATTCTTGGATTATAGATAGTGGATGCTCACATCATATGACAAGAGATAAACACAAGTTTGTTATATTAGAATATTATGATGGAGGCTATGTCAGATTTGGTAATCATGCACCATGTCCGGTGAAAGGTAAAGGATCTATAACACTTCTTGATAATATAAGATGCAATGATGTTTATTGGGTTGAAGGTTTGAAATATAATTTGTTGAGTGTAGCATAGCTAAACAACACAGGTTACTGAATAGAATTTCAGAAAGGAATTGTCAAAGTTCATGACAAGAATGGAAAGTTAGCTACTACTGGGACACAAACAAAAGGTAACACATTTCACCTTGACTCAACTCGGAATAAGTGTTTGCATGCAAAGTTAGATGATACCTGGTTATGGCATAAAAGGTTTTGTCATGTAAATTTTGATAATCTGATCAAAATAAGTAAGAAGCACCGAGTAAGAGGTCTACCAAGTCTTGAAAAACCTGAGAATACTATGTGTCGAGGATGCCAGATGGGTAAGATGACAAGATCAAGCTTTACAAGTAAGTCTTACACTTCTAAGGGAATTTTAGATCTAGTGCACACTGATCTTTATGGTCCTATGAAAGTTCAAAGTTATTATGGTGATAAATATTTCATATTATTTGTGGATGACTATTCAAGGATGATGTCAGTAATGTTTCTAAAAGAAAAATCAGAAGCTTTTCAAATGTTTAAATGGTACAAGGCAAGAGTTGAAAATGAAACAGGAAGACAACTAAAATGTCTTAGATTAGATAGAGGAGGAGAGTTCACATCTGATGAGTTCAACTTATTTTGCAATGATCATGGTATTAAAAGACAAGTCTCTGCATCGAAAACTCCACAGCAAAATGGAATAGCTGAGAGAAGAAACAGATCTATTGTGGATTGTGCTAGAACACTTATGATTGAAAAGAAGGTGCCACAAACATTTTGGAGAGAAGCAATAAGCACAGCTGTTTACACCTTGAACCGAGTTCAATTGAAGAAAGGTACTTTGAAGACACCATATGAAATCTGGTATGATAAGAAACCTAATGTAAGTTATTTTAAAATCTTTGGAAGTAGATGCTATGTTCACAAAGATGATAGAAATGGCAAATTTGATCAGAAAAGTGAAGAAGGAACGTTTCTAGGTTATTCTTCTAGAAGCAAAGCATTTAAATGTCTGATCAAATCATCTAAAAAAATAGTAGAAAGTGAAAATGTGAAAATTGATGAATTTGCAGAAAGAAATGATGAAGGAAATTCCAAGGAACCAGAGGACTATGATGAATTTGTCTATGTTCAACCGAGAAGTCTTACCAAGAAGACTGTTGAAGAAAATGAAGAGAATATCCAGTTATCGAGTGATGAAGAAGATCATACAGAGCCTACCGAGCCTGTATTAGCCAAGTATGTCAGAAGACATCATGCACAAGTCAGATTATAGGAGATAAGGATGAACCAGTGATGACAAGGAACAAACTGAGACAGAACACATGTCTGATATCTGAATTTGAACCGAGAATAGTGAAAGAGGCATTTAACAGTGAAGATTGGATAAATGCAATGACAGAAGAGATTGATCAAATCAAGAAGAATTACACATGGACACTAATCCCAAGACCGAAGGACAAAAATGTAATCGGTACAAACTGGATTTTCAGAAACAAGCTAAATGAAAAAGGAGAAGTCATTCGAAACAAAGCAAGACTAGTTTGCAAAGGTTATGCTCAAGAAGAAGGAATTGATTATGGTGAAACTTTTGCACTTGTTGCTAGACTTGAAGGAGTAAGAACATTGTTGGCATATGCTGCTTTCAAAAATTTATGGGTATATCAAATGGATGTCAAATCTACATTTCTGAATGGAATATTGGAAGAAGAAGTTTTTATTGAACAACTTGAAGGATTTGTTGAAGACAATAATAAAGATCAGGTATGTAAATTGAACAAAGCTTTATATGGTTTGAAACAAGCACCTAGAGCATGGTATGAAAGATTGCACTCTTATTTGATTAAGATTGGTTTTATGAGGATGAGTGAGAACAACAACATGTACATGAAGAATGATGAAAATGGAATACTGATCTCAGCCATATTTGTTGATGATATTATATTTTGTGGAAATGACTCTTTATGCGAGAACTTTGGAAATGAAATGAGCAAAGAATTTGAGATGTCATTAATCGATGAGATAAAGTATTTTATAGGTTTACAGATATTGCAAATGAAAAATTAGATTTTCATTACTCAATCCAAGTACATAAAGGAAGTCTTGAAGAAATTTGGAATGGAGGATTCAAAACCAGTAAGTACTCCTATGACTACCAACTGTAAATTATCAAAGAATGATGAATTTGCATCTATTGATAAGACACTTTACCGATCCATGATTGGAAAGCTACAATATGTTGTTCACAACAAACCACATATAGCACATGCAGTAGGTATAGTTGCAAGATTCTCTACAGATCCTAAGGAAACACACATGACAGCAATCAAAAGAATTTTTAGATACTTGAAAGGCACTGAGGATTATGGCTTAGTATATCAAAAAGGAAATGATTTTGATTTAAAAGTTTATACTAATGCTGATTGGGCAGGCAACCTTGATGACAGAAAAAGCACAAGTGGAGGAGCTTTCTTTTTAGGAGAAAGACTAGTGAGTTGGCTTAGCAAGAAACAAGGATGTGTTTCACAGTCAACAGCATAAGCTAAATATGTTGCTGCAGCATTGAATTGTACCAACATTGCATGGATCAAAAAATTGTTGGAAGGTATAAATGAGAAAGTTACCAAGCTAGTAACTATATTCTGTGACAATACTAATGCCATTAATATTTCAAAGAATCTTGTTATGCACTCTACGACAAAGCACATATCTATCAAATATCATTATCTTAGAGAAGAAGCTCAAGAGAATAAAGTGGTGTTGGAGTATGTTAGCACAAAGGAACAAATAGCAGATATCTTCACCAAGCCACTACCAAAGGACACTTTTGAATATCTCAGAAGCAAGTTAGGGGTCCTACCCCTATCTTCTACTCACTGATTGAGTTTGGTGAAAGCATCAGTCCGATGACTCTATTGAATATCTTTTGGGAGTTGATGTTGATTTATACACTTTAGGATGTTTTCTAAAGGTGTACAGGAAACAATACAGGGAACAAGAATTGAAGACAAAATGCTCTGACCAAGACACAGTTGATACACAACAGCAGGAAATCACTTCATACAAGGAAGAAATTATGTTTTAGTTCTTTACTTTTTGGCATTGTTGTCAAAGGGGGAGAAGACTACTATAAAGGGGAGAAGAATAATGAGAAGACTAGAGATTGGAAAGAAAACTGAAGAAACAGGAGAAGCCTAATGTATGGGGGAGAGCATTTCAGCATTTCATAATCACAGCAATCCGAATCTTTTAAGGTCAAATCAATCGGTTTTGCCATCAATGCCAAAGGGGGAGATTGTTGGCAATATTGCATTATAACAGACAATGAAAGATTGTTGGCATTTCATTAGGATATTGAGAAGGTTGTTGATGATTATGGATATAACTGATTAAGGATGTTTTACTGTCTTGATATTATTATTTTGTCATTGATGTCAAGAAATTGATTTTCTAATTCAGTATGATGTTACCATACCTTGAGAAGTATGATATGAAGATTATAAAGATGTTGGTAAAAGACATAGGAAAGAATATGATGTATAAGGGGATGAATAAGGTATTCAATGGGCAACTAGTACCGAGTTAGACAATGATGAGATCATGATGTTTTAGATTGTTTTAACATCATACATATGTTGTAAAATGTAAAGGTTAATACTATACTATGTTATCAAGCAAAGAACCTAGTCGGTAAACCCTAAGGTTATCGCTATCGGTTAATGAAGGCGGAATGTCTACCGAGTGAAGTTTAGTATTCATCGAGTTGTTACTGAGTTGTAACCGAGATATAACAGAATGCATTAAATGGTTACATGCGTTATTTAATGAAGGAAGTTGATGAGCTGGAACTGATTAAATGTCATGGATGAAGTTTACTAACGAATCTAAGGCAATGGAAAGTCAGCATGAAGATCTACAGCTCAGATTGAACCGCAATACCCTAGCACAAGTTCCAAGACTAATATGCAAGTTCCTAGGTGGGGTAAAACGTTTTCAGATTGAAAGATGCATTGAATCTGGACAAGATCGAAGATCTGATGGCTATGATCGATCATGGGAAATGTGATCAAGGAGATTAAGTGGTTAACTAATTGTTTATAAATAGGAAATTGTTGATAAACAATGTATGTGGGCAAGTGTATGCACAGGGATGCAACATAGTGATTACCGAGCACAGAAGCTTGAAGACCTATTTGAATAACAGAGTATAGAAGCCCAACAGATAGACAAGATTAATTCTATGTCTAGATTGTATTGAACAAATAGGAATTTGCTTTAGCATTTTAGATGTGAAGTTGCAGATAAATTTTTATTACTGTTATTTTGTGAAAGTGACAGAAAATCTCTTAACCGAGTGGACTTAACAGTCTTATTTGTAAAACCCTCTAGCAAGGTGACATTCTGATTGAGTGTTTGAAATCCTTTAACAAGGTCACTTCTAACAAGGTGAAGATCCTAACAGATCTGAGGGAAATCCCTTAACTGGGTCACATCTAGCAATGTGTTTGTAATCTTTAACAGGATTTGCTTTTAACCGAGCATACTCTAGAAGAGTATATTTCTTAGTGGGTCCAAAATCTCACAGTGGTTTTTCCCTATTTGGGTTTCCACGTTAAATCTGGTGTTATGAGGTTTATGATGTTTATTTGCTTTTGAGTTTGCATGTTTAACAATTTTGGTTTTATTACTGAAATATATGTTACCGAGGTTGAATCTGATATTTTTATGGATGATTAAGTTTGTATTATTCACCCCCCCCCCTCTCATCTTGTTGGCTATTGGATCTGTACTTATTTTAAGTATCAGAACTATCAGAAATTTCATTGTAATAAGGTTAGGGGATACAATTATGTTGCATCCCTGTGCAAGTGTATGCACAGGGATGCAACATAGTGATTACCGAGCACAGAAGCTTGAAGACCTATTTGAATAACAGAGTATAGAAGCCCAACAGATAGACAAGATTAATTCTATGTCTAGATTGTATTGAACAAATAGGAATTTGCTTTAGCATTTTAGATGTGAAGTTGCAGATAAATTTTTATTACTGTTATTTTGTGAAAGTGACAGAAAATCTCTTAACCGAGTGGACTTAACAGTCTTATTTGTAAAACCCTCTAGCAAGGTGACATTCTGATTGAGTGTTTGAAATCCTTTAACAAGGTCACTTCTAACAAGGTGAAGATCCTAACAGATCTGAGGGAAATCCCTTAACTGGGTCACATCTAGCAATGTGTTTGTAATCTTTAACAGGATTTGCTTTTAACCGAGCATACTCTAGAAGAGTATATTTCTTAGTGGGTCCAAAATCTCACAGTGGTTTTTCCCTATTTGGGTTTCCACGTTAAATCTGGTGTTATGAGGTTTATGATGTTTATTTGCTTTTGAGTTTGCATGTTTAACAATTTTGGTTTTATTACTGAAATATATGTTACCGAGGTTGAATCTGATATTTTTATGGATGATTAAGTTTGTATTATTCACCCCCCCCCCCTCTCATCTTGTTGGCTATTGGATCTGTACTTATTTTAAGTATCAGAACTATCAGAAATTTCATTGTAATAAGGTTAGGGGATACAATTATGTAGCTAGGAATTTAGGCAAAGGCATCAAAGCATTAGATTAACCAACCACAAAGACTAAAATGCAATGAAAATGCTCCTAACACATTCAACAAAAGCATGAAGACAAGATTCTAAAACTAAAATGCAAACCAAAATGTTGGAATATTATCCTTCATTGTTCCTGCATTGTTCTTCTTTCTCCTTCAAATGGATATATGTGGCTCTCACCTACAAATTAAGTGTATTAAAAGCAATTTTGATAGCGTAAGAATACTAGAAGTGTGGTTGTTGAAAATGAGCAATGAGAGATCAATTTATAGAAAATTTGGGGATTGATTAAATGTATAAGATTGAAAATATTTTTGGTTAGATGGACGGACCTGATTGAGTGCATAGAAAAGCTGTCATTCGGGGAAGGATGAAGATAGAAGAAAGCAAATGGGAAGATATTATGAGATTAAATAATAAAATCTGTAATTATCTTCTCATAAATACATAATTAGCAGGTTGAAAATATCTTCATTCGAAAAGATAAATAGAAGAATTATAAATAAATAAAATATCCTCTTGTAAGAAAATTAATAAATAAGATTTATTAATTATCTCGTCACAAGAAAAGAAAAAAAATAAAATTTTTGAAGATGCATACCTCATTGTGGAATTTAAAATTAAGATTAATGAGATATTGCCAAAAAGATTGATTTTTGAAAATCAAGGAAAGATATTAGTTTCCAAATTCGAAAATTAGAAGAATTTTATGAAAAGATTTAATAATTAAAAAATTTTAAATATCTCCATATAAGAGGATAAAACAGAAGAATAAAAAATAAGAAAAGCAAGAAATATCCTCACATGAGAGGATAAATAGAGATAATTAGTAAACAAGATTTATTAATTATCTCCTCACAAAAAGAAGATAAAGATGAATTAATAAATAAAATTTATTAATTATCCTTATTTTGGAGGAAGATAAATATGATAAATTAATAAAATTGATTTATTAATTTATTGCTCACATTTATGAATTAGTTAATTAAATAAAATGAATTTATTTAATTAATGAAAAAATGAGACAAATAAATAAGTTATTTAATTTATTTATTTAGGACATAAAAGAATTATTAGTAAAAGGGGGTTTGATTAATTAATTAACCCTAAGAGGCACTATGCACATGATATGTTAAAAAATAGGAGAGACACATGTTGACCATTTTTTAATGTCTACAAATTGCACCATAAGTTTCTTTTATATAAGTAAGTATTGCTCTATTTAGGGAAGTTGCAGCCAAAAAGTTTCAAGTAGATTTTGATAAGTTTTAGGTAGAGCATAATAAGCTACTTCAGGGGTATAATAAAGTCAAATATATAGTACCATAGCCTAAGTTTCAGGTAGAACATAATAAGATACTACATGAATTCATTAAAGTTAAATCTATTCTACCATACCTTGAGATTATCTTGGCAAAATTGGTAACCTAAGCTTAATTCTTCAATCACCACATCTTAGTGAGATAGAAATACTCTCATGTTATGGATAAAGAGTTTAAAATAGGAATTGAAAAAATGATAGGATGTAGGGACTAAAGTAAATGCAAGAGAGATGAATGGTGCCTTTGACTTAGTTTATAACCTTTTTTTATCACAAACTATCCTATATATCAACTTTATATATAACATAAAGTTGATGATGCTTAGGAATGTTGTAATAAATTGAGAAAAGTTAAAGATTTTTTTTTTTTAAATAAAAGTGGCAAGCCACTGATATATATATATATATATATAGATAAGAAAACTGATTCAAGAGATCAATAGGGAAAGAATCAGGAAGAAAACCCTATATCCTTTCTCAGATACAATGTAAAGAGGAAAAGGGGCTATGAGAGGAGGCCCCCCGAATCTGGAGAGATAGATAAGGTCTGCCCATAGAATGAGCCGCTTAGGGGCCAAAATTGGAATAATAGGTCGGGACAGGACCGGAGGAAAGCATACAAATCGACCCCCACAACCGGTTGCCGTGCAAACTAAGAAGCGGGAATCTGGTTGTCAGAACACTGAAGAGCTGCCACGACTAGTTATGGGTTATGTTGTACCGGTACTTTGATACCGGTCTGTTGACTTCATGGCTGGTTCATAAAAAAGAAAAGTCTCCAATACCGGTGCTAGCTGATAAGCTAAGAGGATGACTCCTCTATCGGTTCTAGTATACCAGTGGAAATAAAAGCAAGAGCCAACACCGGAAAGCAAGGGGTAGTCAAAAAAATTTAGGTCATACCGATTGCCGTAAGATTTTCCACCTATCCAAAAAGAGCATATTCTGATTAACAAAAAACAAAGTCAAAATGATTTTACTAGACCATGGCGGCGTCTTCCTGGATCTGAATTATAGGGGCTTCAAAGGCGGGCAGATATGGGGTAGTCCATCCCATGGCTTCATCCTGCACCGGTACATTGAATTCTGGAACCCTATCTGTAGCCTGACCCCTTTCCATGAATTGTGAAATTGGCACACAGGGGTCAACATTGTCTATTTCCATGATCTCCATTAGAGCCCCAACTTTAATTTTGACTCTGTGCACAATGTGGTCCTCCAATTGTCTGCCAAATGCATGCAGGCCGGTCTTCACATGGTAGAAATTTTGCCGTTCAAGGACATGTTTTATTCAGTCATAGAGTAGCATGGAAGCATGGCTAGATTGAATAAAATGGCATGGAAAGAGGCCCCCAGGGAGAGCCGACCCCTACCATAGATTATATTTTGCCAGGGCTCCATGGAATGAGGTCAGAGAAAGCACATATTGTCTTACCAATTTGAAGAACACTAATTCAAGTAGAGGGATAGATTGCAAGAGATCCAAAGCATTTGACAGAAAGGAAGTGAGAATTTGGTAGGGATACAGAATCCTTTTGGCTTGAGGGGATAACATCTCCTCACCGATGAAGTCTTTGACAGCGCTTCTCAATTGCAAATTGTGTAGAAGAAAAATTTGGTCGAGGTCCCTGTCGTTGATGTGTCCATGAAAAGTTGCCGAAGGTTTTGAAATTTGCATTGAAACCTAGTCATTCCATGGCATATACTCCCTTTGTATTTGTCTGCATCCTCCACAAGAGTCATTCTCCATATTGCAGAGCACTGAGATACTTCAAAAATTTTAAATTTTTTGAAAATTTCAGCTCAGAGTTGTGTGTATAAGAGCAGGCTAGTTCCATTTATAAACAAAAATTACCCTCTCAAAATGCAATAAATGATCGGACTTTAGGATCATGTTTGCGATTCTTGCATTAATTTTGTGACTGTAATGTAGTCGAGGGGGTGTGTGAGAGGCCTAAATCTATTTCACCCTATGTGAAGTGACGTTATGGAAATCCCCGGGTACATCACACTAAAGTTCCATACATGTCATCTACAAAATGTATTTAAAAGCATAAATGCAAGTGTCCTGTCAGCCTTCTTGTTCACAGGCACCGGTTGAATGCTTGATGCGAGTATTTAATAGGAAGTAGCTTGTGATGAGAGTGTTGTACTTTCCTTTTGTACTAAATCAAGCAATTTAGGAAAAGAAGATAGTTTAGTAGGAATTGCGACCGACTCCACTGAAATGCCATCGCAGCCCATATTTGCTAACATGCAACGGAGTTGCCCTCTCTTAGTGTGTGACTGACAATGTAGTCTAGAAAAGTGTTGAGAAGAACCAAGGTGTGCTTCAAAATGTATGATAGCTACCAGGTCTTGGATCTTCTCGAAGTAATGGAGTTGATAATAACTAATGAATCACCTTCTATGTGTATATTAGAGAAGCCACACTTCCTTGCTAACACCAAACCAACTAGTAAGGCATTTGCCTCTGCCAAGTTATTCATACCCGGAGGGATGGGTGAAGCTTGGAAAGCACACATTTTGCCAAATTGATCTCGAATGCAAACTTTGATTCCCGACTTCCCTGGGTTTCCATGGGAAGAGCTGTCAAAGTTGGTCTTAAAGAATTTAGGTGTTGGGGTTACCCATTTTATGGATGACCTGTCTCTCACATGAATTGAGGACCAGTTTGGGGGAATCCCTATTGGCAAAATAATATCGTGCCATAGTTTTGCAAATGCCTTATCCCTCCGGGTAAATGACTGGATGTCCTTGGAATTAGTGAGAGAAGAATTAATGATTTCTATAATCAAATTTTCCAATTTGATCAAAACTTGATCCAAAGATGAGGGTGTTTTTCTGAAGATTCTTTTATTCCTCTCCCACCAAATGGCCCAAATAACATGAGCAAGATCACATTTCCAAATGCCTCAGAAGGTTGATGTAGAAAATAAAATAGGCCAAGAGTTAAACATATCCCACAATGATTTCAGAAAGGGCAACATAAATAGGAGTTTATTCATGATGAAGAACCAACATTGGGAGGCAAAGGAGCAGTGTAGAAATAAATGATCAACTGATTCTTCCTCTGAGTCACAAAATACACAATTGAAAGCTTGTGAAATGCCTAGTTTTACTAATCTCTCTGCACTTAGGATTATTTTGTTCAGAGTTAGCCACACAAAACACCCTGCTTTTGGTAAAACAATGTCATTCCAACATAAAGAGTATGTTCAGCTACTTACCTTGTTGTTGCAACCCTGTTGTAGGGCATTGTAACCTTCTTTAATCGAATATTGCCCTGATTTTGAAGCTGCCCAAAATAACACATCATCTCTGTTAGACATGATAACTATCCTATTCAATAAAATATTAGCCAATGAGGAAGATTGTTGGATGGATATTCAGAGGAGAGTGGGATCTTTCTAGATTATTTTCCTTGAAAATATTTCTACAACAGACACATAGTCACTCAATTTTGTACCCCAATGAGTTATAGCTATGTTCATAATGTCTTCCATGTTATCCAAATGAGCAATAGGAGGATGCCCATGCCATGAGTCTATCCAGAATTTAGCACTGAGACCATTATTGATTTCCCATGAAACATACTTGGATATTATATTCCTTGAAACCATCATGAAGTTCCAAATAGCAGACCCCTTTGGAGGGTCTAAAATTGTCAACACTCTTGATGGTTGAGTGTTGTCCAAATATTTAGCTTGCATAATCTAACACCATTTGGAGATAGGGTTAGTGTACATTTTCCAAATCAGTTTCCCTCCAAAGGCCTTGTTGCGATGCTTCAAATTGTGAAGTCCCACTCCCCCTTGGGATTTTTGGCATGACATATTTTCTAGAGAGGTTAAGGGGATTTTCCTTTCATTTGTCATATTACTATTTCATAGGAAATCTCTAACGAGCTTCTGCAATTGTTGGATGACAGATGAGGGAGCTTTGAGGACAAACATGTAATAGTTCGGTATTGCTATTAGCACTGACTTGATAAGAAGGATTCTTCCTGATAGTGAAAGCCACCTTACTTTCCAAGTTGAGATTCATGCTTGGATTCTACCAATGACAGCAAACCAATAAGACGGTTTGTTTGATCCCTTAAAAAAGGGGATTCCAAGGTAGGAGGATGGCAATTGGTCCATTGAGAAGCCCAAGGTCTTGCATATTCTTATTGACAAGATTGAAGGTGTGTTGAAAATGAAAATCTTAGACTTGGCAACATTTATTTTCTGACCTAAAGCAGAAGAATAGATATCCAGTGTTTGCTTGCTGAGCTTGGCTTCTTTTAGAGAAGACTTACCAAATAACAATGTATCATCAGCAAAAAGAGAGTGAGTTACTGTTATTGAAGTACCTGGAAAAGTGACACCAAGCCAAAGCCCTTTTGAAGATTGAAAATTGATGTATCTGCTCAAGGCATATGCCATGAGAATGAAGAGAAAAGGTGACAAAGGGTCGCCTTGTCTTATTTCCTGTGTACCTTGAAAAAACTCTGAGAGATAATGATTATTAGAATAGAAAAATGTGCACCTAAGATGCAAGTTTTGATCCATTTGCACCATTTGTTTGAGAAACCGAATTTTGATAATACTTTAGAAAGAAAGTCCCACTTAACCCGGTCGTATGCCTTCATCATATCAAGTTTGATAATAAAATTTTCTTGATGGCTTTCATGGATAGAGTGTAAAACCTCATGCGCTACTAGGGCTCCTTCCATAATCTCCCTACTAGGGACAAAACCCCCTTGTTCTTGCAAGATGATCTTAGGTATAAGGTGTTGCATTCTAAGGTAAATGGCCTTAGTTACAATCTTATATATTGTGTTACAAAGAGAAATAGGTCTAAGCTCTGTGAATGATGAGGGGGAAGGGGTTTTCGGGATGAGAACAATATTTGTTGCATTAAAACTTTTTAGCATTGCTCCCCTTTTCTTGGATTCTTCCATTACCTCTAAGAGGTCAAAACCAATCACATCCCAACACTTTTGAAAAAAGAGGGCGGTGAACCCATCTAGACCTGGGGCTTTATTTGAGGAAAGGGAAAATACTACTTTGTGGACTTCCTCCATAGTGAAGGGGGCCAGTAGGACTCTGTTATCTTGGTTGGAAATCAGAGGTGGGATAGATTGTAGTAGAAGCTCAGCATTATCCTTCCAAAAAGGATCTAAATTAGAGGGTGGGGGAGCTAGAAGATTCTTGAAAAACTTAACTCCATGTTCTTGAATATCTGCTAAATTTTTAATCAATACCCCTGAGTCCTCATGCTTGATTGAGAATATAACATTAGAATCTTTTCTTTGTTTTGTGGAAGCATGAAAGAATTTTGTATTCTTATCTCACTGTTTTAGCCAGAGCTCTCTTGATTTCTGTCTCCAATATTCTTCTTCTCTCTTACAAACCTCTTCCCACTCACTTTGAAGACCCTTCTATGTAGAGTGCAAGAACTGATCCAAGCCCTTGGAAATTATGTTTTGGTTAACTTCTTCCAGTTTTGGGGCAATGGTTTTGTTTTGAGCAAAAACATTCTTAAAGATCTTTCTATTCCATTCCTTAGCCTGGACCTTGATAAACTAAAGTTTCTTAAAAAATTTGAACATATTTGTTCCACTACATGCAGGGGAGGATACCCACCATTGTCTTAATAAAGCCTAAAAATGTGGATGTCTAAACCACATATGCTCAAACTTGAAGGAGGAACCAAAAATCGGCATGGGGTTCTATTTTTGCCATTCAAGGATAATTTGGACTAGGAAGTGATCTAATTTAGCAATAGGGAGAATTTCTGAGTAGTAACTGACCTGATTAAGATGCCATTCCAAGGGAATGAAAAACCTATCGAGTCTCTCTGCAATCTGAAGGATGCCTGATCTCCTATCAGTCCAAGTGAAGAGACCATTATTGGGGATCACATCCAATAAGTTATTTTCTATGGTGAAACTTAGAAAATCCTGCATAGATCGTGGGGGTGGGCAGATTCCTCCCTGTTTCTTCTTATGAGACAAGATTGCATTAAAGTCTCCTCTAATGATTAAATTATGTGCTTCTTCTTTTTGGAGTAATAGAGTCAATTTGTCCCATAGGTCTTTCTTTTCCTTAGTGGGGATGGGGCCATAAACATTGAATACCGTAAAGGTCATGTCATAGCATACTGCTTTCAACATTTTCCAGTTATGATCTTGTTCTAATAAGTGAACTTGAACTTTTTTAGGATTCCATAATGTAAGAAATCCTCCCGAGGCCCCAACACCTTGCATGTGGGCCAATCCAAATTGTGTCCATTTAGCCATTGTTTTGTGATACATTTCTTGTGATAGCTTCGTTTCTTGGAGTAAAAAAATGTCAGCCTTTGAAGAATCAAGGTGAGATTTGATTCTCCCTCTTTTGTCAGGGGCATTAATTCCCTTGACATTCCAAGAAATCATTTTCATTGTGAGCAAGGAGTGCATTTTGCACTCCTTGTAATTATTTTTGATATTTTAAATTTTTTGTCTAGAGTACTTTGCACACCTGCTTCTATTTCTTCTTGGATCTTCGCAGAGTTTGGTTTTTACCTCTCTTTTTGGGGGTTGTAAAGCCATTTGATTTCAAACTGGGGCTCTACTCAACCGATAAGGATTGTGCATAGTCAAAAATAAATATTTTTTCCTCAGCATCTTGTGAAAGGGGTTCCATTTCTTCCTGCCTAATTTCCAAGGGGAGATCCCCTTTATCTAAGATGTCAGAAGTTGAACAATAACACCTTGTTTTTTGTAAGGGACACATTACATTTGTCATACTAACACCTTCCTCCTCTACAATTTCCTCAATCATAGTGGCAGCAAGAGTGGACAGGATGTCATCTGCTACTTCCTGGATATGACCCTCCTTATTTGAGGCAGTTATCCCTGATACTGATAAATTCTGTATTAAATTCTAGATATCAATTGGGGATTTGTTGAACATTAGGTCCCGAACTATAGTTTCTCTATCATCAGATGTTTTGTCACATAATTGGAGAACCGGTGTGGGCATGGGGGCATCTTTATAGCTATAAAGAATCCAACTATACATGATGAAAAAATGGGTCAACTGATTAATCCACTAAACGTAGGATGGTTCAAAATTTAAGACATCCTGAGGTTCAGAGGGATCATTATATGATTGTATAGGATTAGAAGACAAAACTACCTCACGTTGATGAGCAGAACACTGGAGAGGGTCTAAGCAATGATTTTTACAGACTAAAATCTCTGAGCGCTCATGACCACTACAGGAAATCATGAAATGGCCTAATTGTTGCTGATATTTACAGATGACCTCTGCATTATCCAATACAATGTCTTGATGCCACAAACCCCATTTTGATGAGATGGTTAGGTGCTTTGGCAGGGTCTTATTTGAGGCAAGGAGAAGGCAGACCCTAACATCTCTCTAGACTGTTTCAAAGGGTATAAGATCATGAGCGAGAAAAATGCCTATTTGATTGGCCATGGTCTCCACAATATCCAGGTCTCTGTATTCCAAAGGCAAACTGGGAAAAGAGATCTAGCAAGGATAAAATCTGCACAGATTAGCATTTGGTTTAAAATTTGGAATCCAGGATAAGGTAAAAAGACTAGCCCCTAGATAAAACCAGCCTTTGTTTTTATGAACTGCATCTCTATCTTTTGATGAAGAAAACAGAGCTATAAAAAACTTCGAGTGGCTATCGATGAATAAAATATCATGAAGACCCAACCAATGATTGTTTGCCCATGAACGCAGGGTTTGAAGAGGGATTGTAGAATTAAATTTACCAATGAGAGCCGATTTCCATAGAAAAGAGACCGATTGGGAGAGAACGTGGTCAGGAAAGGATATCTTGATATTGGAGGTGTTCTCAACTGGAGCCCGAGTCAGAATGGGGAAAGAGGAGTCTGTCTCTTTACACTCCGACAGTTTTCTTTTCCACACCAAGTGCGTTGGTTTTGACTTGAGGGGATCTCCATGATCTCCATGTTGGTCTGCTCCAATCTTCCCATCGGCAAGGCAAGCCTTGAGAGAGGGCTGGTGAGGGTTGGATGGAGAAGCTTCGCAGATGTAAAAAATCAGTTTTTTCTGTTGGTGTTTCGGTCGAAGAGGATTCGGAAGTGGAAGCTTTTTGACAGGATTTTGAAAAAAAAATTCCTGCCCAAATGAATTTTGAATTTTTTTCCTGCTCGAAAAGTTAAAGATTGTTAAGTTAGGAAATAATAAATTTTGAGGAAAATCTGGATTAAAATGATGGTTACAATTAATGACATTCATGGCCACACAAGCTATAATCATGACACCCCTAAAGAACTCTCAATTATACATTAAGTGGTCAAGCTCCTAAATGATGTTTCTACATTTCAAAGTAGATTCAATCTAGAACTAAAGAAAAATGGACAATGTTAAAACCCTAGAAGAGTGTTAGCTACCCTAAATACTTAACATAGATGATGAAATCAAATCATTGGGATATTGGAAAGAAAGCCCCAATTTTGATTCCATTAATCATTCAAGGGGGTAGAATTAATCGAGTTTTATGTAATGAAAAGATGGATAACTTACTAAAGTTGGATTCAAAGCTACAAAACATAATAAAAGAAGCTAAATTATTATTTGATTCTATGTATCAAGCCTACCAAAATATGTTTGACCATAATTGGCCGTCCTATAAAGAATCTTTCAATTGGTTAAATAAGTATTCTTGAAACTTGAATGATGGGACATTTCTGGCAACCTCAAGGCATATTTGAAATCAACTTAAAGAATGTTATGTTTTTATCTCAAACATTTTTGTAGAAATGAGTAGACATATGGATAGGAATAATAATGAGATCGTATTTGCATAAAACTTGGATTAGAGTAAGATTATATAGAGCATAATGAACATACCACAGTTACAAAAGGCTTGCGAGTTTAATAGTTATGACTATATTCGATTGCAATATTCTTTTTAAGCTATTAATGTTATAAATAGTTTGGAGTCATTTGAAGAAGTAGTTATTATTGTTATAAAGTTTTTCTACTAGTTCAATTTTGATCTCTTTATCCATATAGAATAAAAGTTTGAAATTTCCAAAGCTTGCATTCTATGAGAATGACAGGAAATATTGGAATAAAAGTGACCAACTAAAGTTGTGCTATTGCTGGGTTACCTACCTCCTAAAGATAACCCACCATAGAATATGATGAGGTCCTTGGGAAAGATGGCTTGCAAGACCTCCAATATCCCTAACAAGTAGATGAGCTTTCTCAATAATTTTTCTAATTGGTAGTGATGTCCTTCTTGAGTTTTGTAGTCTTCAAATTTTCTTAACAATCTCGATATGTGCAAGTAGTGCAATGGCTAATAGCTAGCCAACTCAAAAAAAGAATCAGAACTTACTTTAGGTCAATTGTAGAGGTTTGTTACAATATAGTGCTATCTTCTTTATTTTTTGCAATCGTCCAACCTAAACTAAGGAAGATAGTTTTTTGGCAAACAAGCTCCTTGCTAACTTCTCTATTTAAAAATTTTTGGATGGCAACATTGTGCATCGTTTGGGTGATTAAACATAGATAATTTTTGTAATGCCTACATATAGAAGCTTAGAAAGATTTAATTTAATTTTTTTTTTAATTAGTATCATTTACTACCTAATCATGATTGAAATTAATACATGTATGAGCACTTGTTGTTTTTGTTGTCATAGGCACATTGGCCATATGAAGGTGCCAGGAGAAATATTGCAAGTGTCAAAAAACTCTTTTTTTTGCACACCCCAAGATGATGGTCAATCCAAATCATAGTATGTTCTTGTATAAGACACCTTAGTGGAGGTCCACACAAAACTTGTTCATTAAGGATGACTAGCTGGTAGTGAGGGTGACACCCTAACAAGGAGTACCTAAGGCTTAAATTGGCTAAACATAGTTAAGTTAAAATTATTGTAAACTATTATAGTCATTCTATGGCTGAAAAACTCGAGAGAATCCAAAGAAGCTTTCTATGGATGGGTTTGGAGGAGAAGACCAGAATCAGCTTAGTCAACTAGGAAAATATTTGCAAACCTAAGAGAATGGGTGGCCTTGGGATTAGAAAAATCTCTAATCTAAATAAAGCCTTGTTGACCAAAATTGAATGGATCCTTATGAAGGGCAAAACTGACTGGAGCATGATTATGAGGGCCAAGTACTTCAACCACACCCCCTTCCCCTCCCTCCTATCTTCCAATGAGCTCCCTCTTGGATCTAAAGTCTGGAACAACTTTGTTAAGAATAGGAAACTTCTCAAGCAGGGTCTAAAGTGGCAAGTTGGGAGTGGTCAGAAAATTAGATTTTGGGAGGACAACTAGATTGGGGACAGACCCCTTGCCTCCTCCCGATTCAATTGCCTGGTAATCCCTCTGAAGGATTCGATTGACTCCCTTGTGAGAAACTACATCTCTCCCTCCTGTTGCTGGTTAAGGCTTGCTGACAATCTAGGAAATAATCCCCAATGGATTCATCTGGCTGAAGAACTGCAATCACTCCTATAGCAGATCAGTATTCCCTATTTCACTCACACTAATAAACTTGTTTGGATTGCGAATCCTTTGGGGTCTTCCAGCGTTAAATCAGCCTACAATCTCTTGGTTGCCTCCTTCAATGACTAATGTAGTTGGAATGAAGTTTGGAACTCTCAGCTCATTCCTAAAATTAACTTCTTCTGGTAGACGACTCTTCATGGGAAGGTTCTTACTATTGACAATCTGAAGAAGAGGGCGTTTATGCTTGCCAACAAATGTGTTATGTGCAGTGGTGTGGAGGAAAGCATAAATCACCTCTTTATCCATTGCCCTTTTGCTTCTGGGGTCTATCATAAAGTGCTTCAGAAATTCAATTTGGCTTGGACTTTCTCAAAAGATTTGCAGCAGTTTGTCAGCAACTGGAAGTGCCCTTCTGCTCACCTGCTAGTCACTCTTTTTTGGAGACTCATTCCTCCCCATGTCTATTGGCATATCTGGAAGGAAATAAATAATAGGATTTTCCGTGATAGCAGCAGTTCGGTTGACACAGTGACTGACTTAGTTGAAAATTACCTCAGGTAAAATGTCATCATCAGCAAGTGGAGAGCCTTGAATGCCAGCCCTATGGCTCTGGACCGGAGGTGGATTCAAAATTGGGAGTTTCCAGATAGCTTCCTCAGATATAACAATTCAAAAAAGATGGACAGGCTTAATACTAGATGGTCGTCACCCCCTCCATTGGCTCAAGCTCAATTTTGATGGTGTTGCTCCTAGTGGTTCTGCGACAGGGGTGGAATTATTAGAGATAGCCTGGGTAACCTGGTCTTGGTCTATGCAGGGAATTTTGACTATGTTTCGAGCAACATGGCGAAGGCTCTTGCTCTTTTTTTGGGGTTGAAGCTAGCCCTGAGCACCAAAGCCAAAAACTAATTATCGAAGGGGATTCTAAAGTGATTATTGAGGCTACTAAAGGCATCTCAAGGATCTGCTGGAGAATCAAAAATGCTATCAAAGACATCTGGTCAATGATTGTCTGGCTGGAATATTTTAAAATTCAGCATACCTTCAGAGAGGGGAATGGGGTGGCAGACTCTCTAGCTATGATGGGGCTAGAGATAACAGGAATGAGGTGCTAGAAGCACCTAGGCTCTCTCACTAACAAGTAGAAGGACCTTATTCGGAATGATCAAATTGCCTCTATCAACAATGAAGTGCCAATTTCCTTTTTCCAATAGGTTGCTTTGGGTTGGTAGATATGCTATGCTGCTAGCGGGAATTTTGAATTCAAATTGGGTGGGCTTTGCCTTGCTTGCTTCTTGTGGTCCCCACCTTCTCTGCCTGATGCTGACTTGGCTGGCCACCTATTACTGCATTATCGATGGGTTGGAGTGCCAACTCATGATCATTAACAACAGCAAGGACCCTAATTATTGCATTAATTGGAACCTTACTACTCGCCATAATGATGATATTTGCAAGTTGGCAGAGATCTCTAGAGGTGTCCCTTCACATGCTTCCCGGAGCTGGTAGACGCAAGCCTTGGGAAACAACACCAAAAATCATTATTACACCTTGCAATTCATTTTGGCTAATTACCGTTTGTTTTTTCTTAACTTCAGCTCTGGTTCTCCTCTTTGCATTTTTCCTATCAGGTCTGTGTTGTATCTCAACATCACTCTAGAGGAAGCCGATATGGGAGGGGATCTAGTCCGGTTTGAGCTGAACATAATTGATGACTATTTTTGCAATGACCCGTGTGTTTGGACATATGCTAAGGAAGGAGGAATCATCCCATTCATGGAAGCCATGAAGGGATTTGACGAAAACCTCTCCATGCAATTTGTCAACAGTTGGAAGGATAGGAGGGTGGTCATGGGGGACATTTCATTTGAAATCAATGAAGAAGTTATCGCCTAGGCTACGGGCCTCTCTACTGAAGGAAGGAAATGGAAGAAAACAAGTAGGGTTGTGGACGAAAACAGCATGAACCACTTCTTCAAAAAAGGTGAGGAACTGACCAGAATGCACGAAGGCTTCAACAGGGAATATTTACCCTACCCGTGGGATCAGGTTTGCAAAGTCATAATGAAGTACTTCACCCTCGAGGGAAGGTATGGAGTGTTCTACTATTATCACTTTCCGTTGCTAAACCACTTTCGTAACCGTGACACCATTTCTTTTCCTTTTTTTCTGCTGCATGTTCTTGAGTCTATTGTTAAAGATGTCCACAATCATATGAGCCAAGAAGGTAATTTTACCATCCTCCACAAGGGGCTGATGTTTAGGCTTTACAACTTTCATAAGGCCCTCTGCCCTCCTAAACCTATCTCGGTTCAACCCGCCCCCTCCATTCTGGGTCCCCCTGAAGGCTCTAAAAAAGGACCCAAGAAATCTTCAAAAAAGCCTATGACTCCCTTTCAATCCCTTGACTACGGCACCCCTAGTCCCCTTAAAATTGGGGAAAAAAATAAAAGAAATCCTTCTGCTGCAAAACCCACCTCCAAGAAACCAAAAAAGGAGCCCAAAATCCTTCTTGTTGAGTCTGATGCTGAGGAGGGCATCACCCCTCACAGATCCTACATAAACAAATCCAGGATGAAGCAAATGGCCGTGAGAAAGCATTATGTCGACGATGAGGAGGAGGACTTTGAGAAAGTAGAAAGTGAGAAGGGGGAGGAGGATCTGGAGGCCACAGAGGACTCGGATTCCTCTAGTTTAGGCACCAACGTCCCCGACTTGGATACCATCATGGAGGATATCAAGAACACCTCCCCTCATTCTAACTATCCCCTGCCCCACACCTTGGAGGATGATGGTAGACACTCTGATGGCAGGAAGACTTTTGTGGATGAAGGGGAGAAGAAAGAGGAGCAGTGTTTGAGTTGAAAGGCTATTTGTGAAGATCTTATGGGTGTTAAGAAAAAGTTGGAGCACCTAGAGTCCTATGTCAACAAGATTGGGAAATTCTCTGTCAAAGTTATGCACTCGTCTGCTACATCTTTGTGCTTGCTTCACTAGGACAAAGCGGACCCGAAAGGGATGGGCAATGACACCACTAAGGAACTGTTTTAGTTCCTGGCTAATGGTTGGACTGGGATCATGCTCTCCAAGCACATGGGTGCTAATAATTAAGTTGTATGGTTGTTTTCCTTCCTTTTTGCTTTAGTTTATGTTGCTGGAATGTTGGTTTCCATAGTAATACTGCTACTCTTAACAAGTATTATTGTTATGACATTATGATTGGTTACTGCTGGTTATGGCGCTTATTGGACAAGATTGGTTTCAATCTTGGGTTATCCAATAGCGGTAGGCAGTTTTTG
The DNA here is from genome assembly GCF_030272615.1 of Cryptomeria japonica. NCBI lineage: Eukaryota > Viridiplantae > Streptophyta > Pinopsida > Cupressales > Cupressaceae > Cryptomeria > Cryptomeria japonica. The sequence continues at coordinate 324,838,191 of NC_081409.1, forward strand.
TTTTTGATTATTAGAGTAGGAGTTGGCTGACTACCACATTTCTACGGTGTGTGTGTTGGTAATGGTTTGTTTGTTTCTCTCGGGTCAACCCCCGGTTTTGGCTGCTTTCTAATCAAAAACAAGGTTTGACAAAAATAATTAATATTTACCATTTAGTTCAATAGAAGGGATGAACTAAGGAAACTATTATTTATATACATTCTGACATTATATTAACATCATTAAATAAAAATGTTTCATTCTTTGATATTCTTTTAAATTTAAGTTTATCATTTAAGGAGATAATACAATTTGACCAACAATTATCTTCTTTTCTCAATATTTGAAATAATTAAATCAAACAACATTGATATTTAAATTCCTCCAACATAATCAAAATTTCCCATTTTCTTAATTTGATTATTCACTATATGGATTTAGTAACTGCAAATTGACCATTTATGTTTATGTACCCACTCACCATTAAACTTGACTAAAGAAGTAACTAGCAATTACAGTTTGGTGTGCAATGCCGATGCCAAAGAAGTCTGGAAAGTCAATTGGGAAAATTTAGGTGTATTTTACATACAAATGTTCAGTGTGTAAGATCAATTGGTAGGCCATTTAAAAAATATTGTGTGTGCATCTAAGGTTTCAATCTCAAAGTGATAGCTTACTACTAGGTACACGTCTTGTTAGAGGGATCCAAACATGACAAACAAAATTAAGAATTGTGAAGATAACTAGGTTCCATTACCAACAGGATCATGTTATGTTTGCAATAGGTGGAGAGATATAGGTAGATAGGAAGGAAGAGGAAAGGAGAGAAATATAGAGGAGAGATAAGTAGAGAGATATAAAAGGAGGGAGTGATAGCAAGAGAGGGATAAATAGGGATACAAAGAGGGAGAGATATGGATAGAAAGGAGAGATAGAAAAATAAATATAACTTGGAAATGGTTGAGGGTGAGAGAGATAAATCTATAGAAAGGGAGAGATAGAAGGAGAGAGAAAGAGGGGAGGGAGAAATAGAGATAGAAAGAGGGGAACAATGAGAGGGGTAGATAGAGGAAGGGAGAAGAAAGGAGAGAAATAGCGAGGAGAGAGAAGTAGAGAGATATAAAAGGGGGAGTTATAGAAAGAGAGGGAGAGAGAGAGAGAGAGAGAGAGAGAGAGAGAGAGAGAGAGATAGGGATAAAGATAGTGAGAGATAGAGATAGAAAAATAAATATCTTGGGAGAGAGAGAGAGAATGAAAGTGGAAGTATATATAGAGAGAGGTGGAAGAATATAGAGTGGAGAGATTAATTAAATAAAAGAGAGATAGAGATAATGAGATATAGATAGAGAGGGAGAGGAAGAGATGAGAAGATATAGTTAGAGGGAGAAAGAGAGAGATAAAAGGAGGTGATAGAGAGAAGAAGAGAAAGGGGAGAGATAGAGATATAAACGGGGAGGAAGAAACAAGTAGTGTGTATGAAAATGTGAGACGTGTTGAGATAGAGGTGGGGAGGAGTAACAAGGAGTGTGTGAGAAAGAAAGAGAGAGAGACATTTGATAGATAAATAAAGAGATATAGAAAGAGAGAAGGGTGACATGAATAGATGGAGAGAGATGGAGAGAGGGAGAGGGAGAGATAAAGATAGAAAGAGGGAGTGATAGAGAGAGATGTGGAGATGGAGAGCAAGAGGGAGAGGGGAAGATGGAGAGATAGAGAGAGATGGAGAGATAAATTAAATGTATTATGTAAATTAAAATAACAATTCAAAATATAACTTTCTACAATAAATTAAAATTTTAATAAGATAAATAATTATAAATTAATTTTATTCTAATAAATTTCAATTATTATTTGTAATTTCATAAAAGATAAATAATAAAAATAAATTTCAAAACTAACATCTAAATTAGTTGATCATGTTTTTCTTCATTGTCCTTTTGCTTCAGAATGTTGGTATTGGCTTTTTAATAAATGAAATTGGTTTGCGGCATTATGTGGGATCTTTGGTCTCACTTTAGGGGTTGGCCTCTTTTATGTTCATCTTCTTTTTATGCTTGTTTGTGGATTATTGCCCCTTCTATTTTGATTTGGAAGATTTGGCTGGAAAGGAATAATAGAATTTTTTGGAAGCAGTTTTCCTCATTGTCGGATGTTCTCTTTTGTATTGAGAAACCCATCTCAGAATCTGCCTTGGATTTTATTCACAAAGGTCTAAGTCCTAGATGCACTTTCACTTCTTGGGATAGTTGGATAATAAGGCATTGGCCGCCTTTACATTTACTTCCTTCTCAAGGGGCTATCTCTAAGAAATAATCTTCCTCAATTAACAGAAAAGAGGTGGTTTGGTTACCCGCCCCCCCCCCCCAAATCCAAATTTAAGTTAAATTTTGATGGTGCTTCTCAGGGCAACCCAGGGAAGTCTACTATTGGGGTGGTGGTTACTAATAATACTTCTAGAGTTATTAAAGCTAGATGTCAATGTATTCTTGATGGGACAAATAATGTGGCTGAAATTCATGCTCTATCTATTGGGCTTGATTTGCTAATTTCATTAAATCTTAAAGATGTTGTGATTGAAGGAGATTCTTTAGTTGTCTTTTATGCGGTTACTAATCACACTTGTAATTATTGGCATCTACAATATTGGTTGGATAAGGTTTTGTTGCAGTTTAAGTTCTTTACCTCTTTCTCTATTTCTCATTGTTACACAGAGGCCAATTATGTCGTTGATTTTTTGGCAAATAAGGCTTTAAATGAGAATATCCAAAATTTGGTCGATGTTGATTTGAGTTGTCTGCCTCCTTTACCTTCGAAGTCTTAAATTTATTATTTTGATCATACTCTTTTGCTTTGCCTCAACCTTGCATTTTGTTCGGAATTGTTAACATGTATGCAGTTTAGTGCGATGGTGTATGGGGCCTTTTTGGCCGCCTTACATAACCACATTAAATTTGCATGCTTGTTCATAATTTCAAAGGAGGTGTTTGTCAGTGTTTAGTTCTTGAGTTGTTTCGTTACGGGGTATCATTCTGATTTTCTTTTCTTTTTTTTGCATTATCATAAAGTTTGTACTGGAATGCTTGCACAACAACTTTGCTCATATGTATGGTTTAATGATAGTCCTCTGCAGCAGTAGTGGCAGATGGCAAGTCTGATTATTTGGCATTGCTTATGTCTATTTCCCTCTGATGTGGCGGCTTGTGTTTACTTTTTGGCATGGTGTTGGGGATATGGCCTGTGCGAATATCTTTTAATGGTTGTGGGAGTTATGTGGAGTTATGCTTGCTCATTAATGATGCTTATTGATTGTTTTTCCTCTGAGGTGGCGGTCTGTGTATGCTTGTGGGTAAGGTGTTATGTGATTTAGCTTGTGCACATCTCTGATCTTATATCATTTTTATTACACTTGGGTGATATGCTTCCTTATTAATGATGTCTCAATTCTTTTTTATATGCTCGTGACATTTTGTTGTTTTTCATTGTGTTTTTCTTGTGATGGAGGTTGTTGGTTATAGAATTTATTTGCATGTTAAGTAGTGTGATTTTCAAGATCCTCACACTTTTGATGATGAGAAGCTTGGTAAACTGTTTAAAATTCATTCTTTGGAGTTTTCTCTTGATATTCGTAAGGTGGTGGGCAGATGGTGGTTGGTGGAGAATACTAATATTTTCCTTGCTGAAGTTGCTCCTCGTTTTATTACTGTATGTATGGATTTTCTCTTGGATGCTTCTTTGGTTCGGGCATTATTGGATGCATACTTTCATCCCTCTCTTTATTCTGCTTCTGATTTGGATAATGCTTTGTCTTCTTATCATTTTGAGCTTGGTGCTTTTCCTTATGGTGGTTTTGTATCTTGGTCTGAACGACTATCTAGTGGTTGGCACTGTGAATTACTTTCACTTTTAAGAGGTGGTTTGATTTCTAACCTATATGATAACACAATGTTTGCTCTTGTAGCTTTTTTAGATCATGTTTCTCCAGATATTTTGGCTGTGGCTGTTAATGTGTTTTTATGTATGCATTTCCTTCTTGATTTGATGAAGGCAGTTATGTCTCTTCTGAGTGTAGTTGTGCCTCTACAGGTGGTTGCTCTGGATAATCAGAATGCAGTGGCTTCCCAGCCTTTGTCCCCTCCAGATGAGGGTTCTAGTACTTGGTTTTCTGTAATCCTGATGCTCGTATGCTTGGCTTTTTCTTTGACATTTTTGTATCTGCTTCACATATTTTGGGGGGATGGATACTATCTTTGTAACTGGCTTTGTTGGCCTTTATGATTTTCGGGGATGGATTGGGGTTGGTTTGTAATTTTCACTTCTCTACTTCAAATGTAATCGGTTGTATTTATCTTCCCACTAGGACTTTTATGAGCAAGATTGGAGGTTTCTTTTCCTGTTTCTTTCCTACCGGTGCTCTTTGAACCAGAATTGTATAAAAATTATAATTAATAAAAATAGTGATCTTCCACTTTTATTGAAAAAAAAAAAATTAAAAATAGATTAAAATAAATGAAAAGTCAAAATATATGAAAATTCAAATATTAATAAAAATAATAATTTAAAAAATTTATAATAAATAGTAAATATTTTAAATTAAAAAATAATTAAATAAATATAGAAGCTCATTAATGAGATCTCTAGGGTGAATCCTAGTGTGGGGGACCTTTTTTCTTCGGTTTGGGTAAGACATGATTAAGATTAGGTATATATTAATTTTGATGGTGCTTCAAGTGGCAACCTTGGCATAGCGGGAGCTAGATCCATCGCTCGAGATGATGCAGGAATGATCCTTGTCAAAGGGGCTCAAAGGTTACCAAATGACACAAATAATGAGGCTAAAGTTCGAGCCACACTAATGGCAGTTGAGTTGGCAAGTAACCTCAAAATCCCAAAAATTCATCTTGAAGGGGACTCCAAGATAGTTGAGGATGCAATTTATGATGGATCTTCCCAGTGTTCGTGAATAAATAATTTTATTTCTATTATTTGTATAAAACTTAAAATTTTAAAGACTTCAAAATCTCACATATCTGATGGAATGACAATGGGGAGGTGGATGCTTTGTCCAACCTGGGATGTAAGTTGGACCCCCGAGGGATTTAGTGGTGGGACAACTCAGGAGCCAATGTGGCATGGGCTACTTGAGCAAGTACTTGGAAATGATGAATTTTTCCATTGGGATGTATGAGTTAATTTAATTTACTCTCTCTCTATCAATCTTACTCCCTCATCATTTAATTCGAATCGTCACCGAGTATGATTATTATGTCAAGTTTTTATGATTGGGTGGAAGTGGGGTGTCATATTTTCTGTCGTGTGGATAGGTTGGCATGCTCTTGAAATCTAAATGTCTGGATTTTTGTAGGCATTTGTTTCTTTTGAGTGAAGCCTTTTCTCAGATTTTTGGAGTGAAGGTGTGGTGTGGTGGTGGAGTTGTAAACTTTAATCTCTTAGGTTGGATACTTGCAATGGAGGCCAATTTCACTTTGCACTCCACCAAACAATAATTGGCATTTTTAGGGTGCATCTCTGATAAGCAGTTAGGTGGTATTGTTCTCTATGATGAGGAGGAATTCTTGGACATTATCAAGCAACTATTGGGTCATGATTACTTGGTGTCTGAGTTTCAATACAAAACAAACATGGACATTGTGTCGATGTTGGTGGCCTGGGTTCTTTCCTTTGGGACCAAGTCAGAAGTTGAATGGGTGGCTAAAGCATGTGTCCCTACTCACTCATTGTGTGGTTTGGTTTCTCTAGTGGAGAACAGTTCCTGGGTAGGGCTTGAGACATCCATTTGAGGAGTAATGCTAGATTGAGTTAATGTGGAATATCATTTGTTCATGCTTTGGTGGGATGGTGCAGATCGTGTGGCAAGGAATGAAGAGGCTTGGGAGGCATAGGAGGATTTGTTGGTGCACATCCATTCGGGTGAGGTAGAAAGAGACATGGCTCATGAGGCAAAGAAGAAGAAGGACCGTGGCGAGAAGCCAAAGATGGGTGCTGAAGATGGTCGGGGTTTTGATCCTGACAAGAACCTAAAAAATAAAGTAGGAGGTTTTATGGTCTTCTCTTTGAATTTTTGCTAGGTTTTATTTGGAACAGGTAGTCAGATAGTAGTGTTGTATGGATACAAACTTTAATGGTCTATAGTTAGTTTGTTTTATATTCTACTCTCAGACTTTGAGGTTTACCCCTAGTTTTTTTATGGACTAGATAGATATGTATAAAGTTATTTTAATTTTAATATAAAATCTACAAAAAATATCAATAAAAAAATTAAATAAAATATAGAATTTTTTTTTTAATTTATTAGAATTGATTTTTTTTTTTTTATTACAGCAAAAATAGGTTTTGAAGGGACTTGAAACCCTTTGAAAGAGGTTACAAAAGATATATGAAATAAGCCTATCTAAATAGAACAAACCTTACAAAAACAAGACTGAGAACAAACTTATAAAACAAAGAAAGATACCTAGTCTAGAGAACAACAAAAAGCCAGCAACACGTTAGTGGAGAGATAAACAACACCAGGCAAGAACTAGCTCAGGTTCTTCAAGGTTTCAACATCTTTAGCTTCAAGCTGCTACATTTTGTGAGCATCATCCTTCAAGTCCTTTATGTCCGAAGGAACACTTATTGTCTTCTTCTTTGCAATAACCCTTGTATGCTTGCTTGGTCCAAAGTCTTCAGTAGCAAGATCTTTATCCTTCTCCAAATCAATATCAACCCTATCTGTATGAAGTTTCTCCAGCTTCGCCACCATTGTCACCATACTCTCTGTTGAAGCTTTGACAACTTTGTGACTGTGCTCCATAATATTGTGAAGGGTAGTCTCACATTTACTAATCCTAAGCTCAACATCCCCAAATTTCTTCACGTACATATCCTTCATCTTTTGAATCGTATCCATATGTTTAGACAAATAGTCCACTAGGACTTTCTTCTCATTCTTAGTCTGCAGAGCTCCAATAGAAGTACCTTCAGGTGTCGCCTTAGCAGCACCAGGGGGGAAGGAGTCAGTCACAACCTGCATCACATCCCTTGTTATCTCCTTAGGCTTAAAATCCTCCATATTTGACGAGAGAGCGCATTGTTTAAGGTTGATGTTTTTAATTTTAAAAGGACCCATCTGAAGAGTCATTAGAATTGAAATATTAATAAAATATGTATTAATATAATTAATATATTACAAACATCATTAACATTAATTGAATCACAATCCAATTCCTAATCCTAACACTTATATCTTGAGTGATGTATTATGTAGTTAATTAGGGTATGTTTTGACATTATTTAGATTAGATCTTCGCATATGGTATTGTGTCTACTAACTTAACTGTAAATGTAATTGTATTTTTTCTTTTTCAATTGGTTCTTCCATTTCGTGTGAAACTTCTTGAGTGCACCTTGGCTAGAATTAAATCATAATTAAGTATTATCAGAATCAAGGTTAGAATTATTGATGTTTTAATATTAATTTTTTAAATTTGACATTAATAATAAATATTTTTAAAAAAATTAAGTATTTTTAAGTACAATTCTATTTCTATGTGAGATTAGCAAAATTGGGTTTTAAATTATTTATCAAATTAGTACAATATTTTTAAAGCTTACAATTAATTATGCTGAAGGCATACCCTAGATGAAGTTTTCAACTTACTTATTGAAATCAATGGTTCAAAATTGATCAGAAGGGTGCAAGACGATTGAATTGATCTCAAACACATGTTTACATTAATATTAATTATTAAAAAAAAATGATAACAAACTAAAAAAATATATTTTAATATGAGATTAATTAGAAAAAGAATGAGTACAAAAGAAAAATCTACTATTTTCTTCTTTTAATAATAATATATTTTAATTGTATCTTCTTTTATTTGAATATTCCATTTTTTTTGAAGTTTTAAAACTGAAAAAGATAAAATTATTTAAAAAAATAAATGAATTAGCTATTTTTTCTACTTTTTTAAATGATTGATTTTTTATTAAGTGAAAACCTTATTTTAATTATTTATTTTAATAAAATTACAAATAATAATTCATAATTATTAGAATTCATTTAATTTATATTTATTTGTCTTATTAAAAATAATTATTGTAGAATACTTATTTTTTAATTAGAAGTCTATCCTTTATTTCTATCTTCTTTTGATAAGTATATATTTTAATTTAATCTTCTTTTATTAAGATATTCTATCTTATTTTTTATTAAATTATTCTAATCACCATCTTCTTCTTTTAAAGTTTAATATTAAGTTAAAATTTAATTTTAATTATTTTTGTCTTATGAAGTTACAAATAATAATTTTAAAAGATAATAGAATTAATTTGATTTATATATTTGTCTTATTAATTTTATTGTAGAATAATTATCCTTACATTTTAATTTTGATATCTCTCTCTAACTCATAAACACACACTCCTTGTTTCTCTCTCCCTCTCTCTATATCTGTTGGCAAATGCACACTCCAATGAGAAATTGTAGGTGATTGAAGGTATTGTCATTGATGGCAACCTTGCAATCCTATGGCACCGGCACTGGCAGACTCTACACCGGCAAATAGTTTACCGACAACGGCAAAGATGATTACCAGCACCCCAGCCGACAGGATTTTGATTATTGCATTTTGTATTTAATTGTAATATCTTTTTATTAGCAGACAAGGCGAATTGTAATAGGACTCGTATATAAGTATGAGATCTTATAGATCATTTGTGTAAGTGAGAATGTAAGAGGTAGATGCGAACATGCGAATATTAAGGCAGATTTTGGAGTAAGGTTTATGGTTATTTTGTGAGCTTAAACTGGTACTGAACCTAGCATAGCAGATGTTGAACCGAAGCAGTACATTATATTGGATTTACATAATTCATTTTGTAAGTCAGTGAGACTTCCTTTTTGTAATTAAGCAGTGAGCTTTAGGTAGTTGGCCTTCCTGCATCTGTAGACTCCTATTGTAACTAATATTCATTTATTGGCCAGTGAGTGAATATTGTGGGTCACAAATCCCACCGAGGTTTTTCCCACATCAGGTTTCCTCATTAAAAATCTTGTGTTATGGTGTGCTTTCTATGTTGTGCTTATTGTTCTTATTTACTACATTAATTCTGGTTTACCGGTACACTATTTTGAAATGCAATTTGTTTAATAAGATTAGAAAATCTGTAAACCGGCAAGATACTAATTCACCCACCCCCCCCCCCCCCTCTCAGTATCTTTGGGAATCCTAACAATTGGTATCAGAGCCTAGTCCTCTTTTTTCAAAAGCCTAACAGCTTGAGGGAGATTCTGACACCAGTACAGATGGAAAACTTGAGAGAGCAATTGGAAACAACTCTTTCAGATTCTGATGCAGAAAAGTTGAAGAATATGAAACTTGAAGATGATCTGAAGGCTGCACAGGAAATTATTCAAGGACTTCAGGAGAATCTTACTATTGCTAGAAGAAAAAGAAGAGAACTTCATGAAAAGATACAAAATGATGATGATGAAAAAGAAACTCTTAATGATCTTGTAAGCAAGATGAAGGAAGAAAACATGACCTTAAGGAACAAGATGCAAGATATGACTATGAGATTTTGTAAAGACATTGAAGATAGAAAGAAGAATGAAGATGACTTGGCTAGGAGAATCAATGATGCTGGAAATGAAAATCTAAGACTCGGTCATGAAAATGATATGTTGAAGACAGATATGAGTCACTTGGAACATGATAAAACTGAACTCATGAGACAAAAAGATTTCTTGGAAAATGAGTTGGCTATTGCAAATCAGCATAAGGAGAAATTCAATAAAAGTTCAGAAGAACTAGATGATATGTTGAAAAATCAGAAATCTAATGGAGATACTAATGGACTTGGCTTTGAAGTTGGTGAAAGCTCTGGTACTGCAAACAATCATGATCATAGCAAACCGGTAAGACAACCTAATGCCTACAAATTTAATAAGAAATGCTTTAAATGTAACAAGTATGGTCATAGAGAAAATCAGTGTAGATCTAGAAACTATCAGAACACTAATGCACCCACCGTTCAATGTTCTAAATGCAACAAAATTGCAGAATGAATGTAAGATGTTATGTTTGTGGAAGATTTGGACACTTATCTAGTCAATGCAGAACACATACTAGCATAGGATATGGAAAAGCTATTCAGAAAAATAATGTGACGTGTTATGCTTGTAATAAGATTGGACATATTACAAAATTTTGTAGAAGTAAGGCATCATCGGCAAATAAAGGACCTAGTTTGAAAGGCAAAGAAAAGGTTGATGAGGTAAAGCAAGAATTTTCAAAACAATGGATTAGAAAGATAGATCAGAATGTTGATGAGGCTATTCCTTCACTGGTAGAACAAAGTATCACTCCACCGGCAAAAGATTCTTCATCTAACTGAAAAGAAATCCCTTGGGGGTATGGCAACAAATTGAAAACATGCTAGTTTACCCTCGATTGATGGTAAGAAGATGAAATGCTTCTTTACTGGAAGATGAGTTAAGTTTTCACTTAACAGGCAGGCATTTATTATGGTAGTTGAAGGAAATGACATTATAAAGCAAGTGTTTTTCACTCTTTTTCACTCACCAAGCATTCAAATTTCCTAGAGCGCGAAAAACCCGAGCAAAGGCATCCATAGCGAAGTGAAGCAAAATCTATCAAGCATTCAAACCTAAAGGCAGATTAAGGTATTTATACAATGGCTTCCTCCTCTGGACCTAAATTCATTGCAAACCCTACTATAATTGAAGTGGTTAAACGCCCTAGGCCCGTATTTAAGATAATACCCAAAGTTGCGAAGCAGGATGATACCCTAGGAGCATTTTCTAAAATACCCAAAGGAGTTGCTTATGCTAAAGACCCTAGGATATACATACATTATCATATTGAAGAACTTGGTGTTGATGAGATAATGAACATGTATAGGACTGTAATTTGTGATGAGAATGGTAATGTGAAATTGGAACACAAGATAATTGAAATCCTAAGTTTTGTGGAAATACTTAGCATTCCCGATTTTCCTAAGGAGGTTATAAGAATTGTACTTAGAAGAGTTCATGGGGAGTTCTTTTGGCTAGATTCCATCCATAAGATTATAAAAGAATCAGTTAGGGCAGTGACTGGATTACCTTTCATTGGTAGCAAACCATAAAAAGGAAAGAAGGTCTCTAACGAAACTGTGATGACCCTAACCAATGCAACCCATGACAACAGATCCTTGAGAGTCAATGATGTGAAAGGTATAAATGTAAGATTCATTAGCATGATTATAGGATACAAAGCTACAGATGCTAATAGATTAAACTTTGTTTCTAGTTTATGTATCAAGAGTGCTTATGACATGGTGAACAGTAACACTAAGATTGACATATGTGAATGGTTAAAAGATGAATTGATTGATAATCTAAAGAAAATCAAAGGAGAAAAGAAAGGTACTTTGAGATTCGGTAATATACTTGTGTGCCTATTTCTATACATTACTAAGGAAGTTCCCGATATAGGTAGAAAAAAAATTGGTTTTGACATACCGGTAGGGAAACAACTTTTGGATATCTTTAACAACATGGGAGATGATAGGGAAAAGAACATAATTGAATACTTTCAGGCATTTAAGGCTAGAATGAAGACTAGGGAAAGACTATCTCAAACCATAGTTGACAAATACCAAAAGGAGATATGCTTTGTTACAAAGAATGATGAAATTTGGATGGAAGCAGTGGTTCCTAAAACAATTTTGGTAACTGAAATGGGTTATGAGGCAGATGAAAACATAATAGAAACATATGCTAAAGCCCTCCTCGAAGCACCTAGAGAACCTGAAGAAGAAGTATTTGGAAATGCTGAAATCATTGAAAGAAAAGTACAAACCATGAAACAAAGGAAGAGAAGAGAACAAACAATCAAAAAAGTAACTAAATAGGCAAAAGAAATCAAGGAAGACTTGTTGAATAAGACTAGTATCAAGGAAAGTGACCTAAAAGGGTTACAATCGGAAGCACATCTTTCACCAATTGGCACCTCCCCTAACAATGAAATACCGACAGAGTTTCAGAGAGTAGAAAGAAAAAGGAAACCTTCACCGGTACCCTCTCCTGCACCCAAGAGAACAAGACAGAAACAACACGCAGTAAGGCCTCCGACATTGAAAATAACACCAAGGAAGAAGAAGGAAAAAACAAGTTATCCCTCCACTTGATAATCTTCTAAATGAAATTACTGAAAGAAGGAAACTTGTCCAATATCAGCAAGTTGTATAATACTTACACTAATGAAGAAAAGGAAAGCATAGAAAATAGTGTCATTCTACACTTAGACATTTACAAGAAATTTTTGATAGAAGTTGTAGATGACTTACCAAGTGATTTGTATAGAAGACTAGATGCAAAGAGATTAGCAATTGTGGAATTGGATAAGAAGATAAAGATAGAAAAATTACTTGCAGTTCACCCAATGAAATCAGCAGAAGAAATTGATGAACTGATAAGTGAGGCAAACAGGACAGTATTTTCTACTGGTCATCGACATGTAGCTTTAATGGTTGGCAGAATGAGTGAGATCACTAAAGAGATAGCAGACAAATGGGATATCTTCTTTGTGGAGAAGGAAAAGCAAGAAGAACTTAAATGACCAAAGACTTTCAGAGTCTATCAAAAGGATAAGGATAAAGGTAAAGGCAAGGTAGGTGGTCCTCCAAGCATAAAAGTAACAGATAACTTACCCCCACCTCCTTCTGATACTCCACAGGTTGAGACTGTTGATACACCACCGGTAACAGATAATATTGAGTTGGAATCAACACATGAAGATACCAATCCTGATTCAAAGGTGTTATATACTATGAATATTGACACACAAGAAGTAAACATTGTGGTTGATAAGGAAAACGTTGAGAAGAAAGATGTGGCAACTGAGCCACTGGCTGAGGATATTGTTGTAGAAACACATGTTGAGGATACAATTGAAAATATTGAGATTGGGATTGAAACACACATTAAACAATCAACTGATCTCTTGGATACTGGAAAGATAGATACCACTGATGTACACACTAAAAAACCTACTAAGTTAGAGCAACTGGCTACTGATAACAAAGTAAAATCTATTGAGATACCAGTAGTAGACAGTTCAGAGGTACATATAGAGAAACCGATAGAAAACACTAATACTTCATCAGAGAAACCGACAGAAGATAGCACAAAGAAACATACTGAGGTACACTTTGAGAAACATGAAGAGAAAAAGGTTGAGATAGAGACAGTGCCACTGACAACAACTGAGAAACCCAAACCTTTGCTAGTTGAGATGCAGACTCAAACTGATCTACTAGAGGTCAACATAAGCAAAGAGGTTACTCGCATCGGCGGGATGCAAATTGTTAAAGTAGTTAGACAATCTTCTAGTTCCTCCTTAATAGAATTCAGACTAACAAATGTAAAAAGGTATTGTTGGATTCAATCAAGAAAATCACAGATTGCAATGCACTTGCATACAAGGTAATTGATGATACCATCCCTATTTTGAAATTGGTTGCACCCAAGTGCAATGTGAAAAATAAAGATTCTTTGAGTCAACTAGACACATTGTCTAAGTATATCACCGACAATCTTTTGACAGTTGATCAAATTAATGAGGAGACTTTCAGTGAGAAAATGAATAAAGAGAAATAAAAATTATTTGAAGAGTCAATAAACAGATGTAAGGAAAAAATTGATACATTATTACCGGCACTAGGAAAAACAATAATGGACTTTAAGAAGTTGTACAAGGATTCATGCAAGACCAACATTTTGACAGAGGACATAGATAAAGAGATCAGTAGAGAACAAAAGGAAATAAATGATATTGTTGATAATCTCATATGTTCATCAGAACCCATATTGGTAATAGAGCAGGAAATTGTAGGCTTTGAAGAGAAAATTGAAAAATTTGAAAAAGATGAGAGATTAAAATTCAAGGCTAAGGAACTAAAATGTAGACTAGGTCTGAAACTTGACATCCTCATCTCTTTGAGAAAAGAGATTTCAGAGGCACTTGTTCCTAGACTTAAAACACCGGAAGAGAAAATGCACATACTCACCGGTACCATCCAAAGGACGGAAGCAACATTAAAGGATAGTGAAAGGTTCACTAACAGCCTAAATTTTGCACTAGCAGATCTATATTAGATTGTAACCAACCGGTTATAGGGATCCAACTGAGAACTACACTCAGTTGACATTTTTGACAACCTTTGTCATTGATGTCAAAGGGGGAGTAGTGGAGATGAGAAAAATGATAACAAAAGAGATCATCTACTCAAGGGGAGCACAGAGTTTTAGCAAATTTTTGGACAACATATTTTGGATACAATTTTGACTTTTTCTCATGAGTGTTGCCATCAATGCCAAAGGGGGAGATTGTTGGAAAATGCACACTCCAATGAGAAATTGTAGGTGATTGAAGGTATTATCATTGATGGAAACCTTGCAATCCTATGGCACCGGCACCGACAGACTCTACACCAGCAGATAGTTTACCGATAGTGGAAAATATGATTACCGACACCCCAGCCGATAGGATTTTGATTATTGCATTTTGTATTTAATTGTAATATCTTTTTGTAAGCCGACAAGGTGAATTGTAATAGGACTCATATATAAGTATGAGATCTTATAGATCATTTGTGTAAGTAAGAATGTAAGAGGTAGATGTGAACATGCGAATATTAAGGTAGATTTTGGAGTAAGGTTTATGGTTATTTTGTGAGCTTAAACCGGTATTGAACCTAGCATAGCACATGTTGAACCGAAGCAATACATTATATTGGATTTGTATAATCCATTTTATAAGTCAATGAGACTTCCTTTTTGTAATTAAGCAGTGAGCTTTAGGCAGTTGGCCTTCCTGCATGTGCAGGCCCCTATTGTAAGTAATATTCATTTATTGTCCAATGAGTGAATATTGTGGGTCACAAATCCCACCGAGGTTTTTCCCACACCGGGTTTCCTCGTTAAAAATTTTGTGTTATGGTGTGCTTTCTATGTTGTGCTTATTGTTCTTATTTACTGCATTAATTCTGGTTTACCGGTATACTGTTTTGAAATGCAATTTGTTTAATAAGATTAGAAAATCTTTAAACCAGCAAGATACTGATTCACCCCCCCCTCTTAGTATCTTTGGGAATCCTAACAATATCTCTCTCTCTCTCTCTCTCTCTCTCTCTCTCTCTCTCTCTCACACACACACACACACACACACACACACACATTTCTCCCTATCTCTCCCTCACTCATTTCCTCTAAATCCCACTATCTATCTCTTTATCACTACCTCTCTCTCTCCCTTTCTCTTCTTGTATATATCTATCTCTTGCTCCTCTTCCAATATATGTCTATCTCTTCCTCTATCTCCCATATTTCTCTCCCTCTCCCTTCATATCTATTTGTCTATCTCTAGTTCTCTCTATATATCTATATAACAATCTCTGTATATTTCACCATCACTCCCTCTCTCTAGGTCTCCTTATATCTCAATATCTCTATCACTCTATCTCACTATCTTTATATCTCATTATCTCTCCATATTCCCCTAAAGACCTCTTTATCCCCCTATCTTTATATCTTTATCTCTCACTCTACATCTCCTTATCTCTCTATCTATTTTATCCTCTTCCTCTCTCACTCTATCTTCCTTTCTACCTCTATCTTTCTCTCCCCCCTCTATCTATTTACATGTCTCCCTCTATATATCCATCTCTCTCCCTCTTTATCTCTCCCTATCCCTCATTTTAAACTTCTATATTCATATCTATTTTCCTCTTTATATCCATCTTTCCGTCTCTCTCTCTCTCTCTCTCTCTCTCAAATTATTTTTAAATCTTTCACATCTATATAATCCTATCCCCTCTCTCTCCTTTTCTCCATCTTTCTCTCCTCTTTCTCTATCTTCATATTCATCTCATCTTCATCTCTATATATATTTAGATATATTTATCTCTTTACCTCTCTCTCTTTATCTCTTGATTTCCCCCCTCTCTACCTCTCTCTCCCTCTCACCCGATTGCAAACATAACATGAGCCTCTTGGTTATGAAACTTGATTATCTTCCTAATTGAAAAGTTTTGTTTCAATTATAATTGGAACCTTGTAAGAGGATACAAAGTGGATTTGAAACTATCACTTCTCCATTGAGACCTCTGTTGCACAAGCAACATTATTTTCTAAATTTGGCCTACCAATTGATCTCATGCACTACACAAAATTGTGCAAAAAATTGACCAAATTTTGCCCTAATTGACCTTCTACACCTCTTCGACATACCCATTTTGCACTAAGGTGCAATTGCTAGTTCTTAAATTATAATAAATTATAAATTTAAAATTCATAAAAATATTTACTATTCAATACAAATAAATTAAATAATAAATCAACAATGACTAATTATAATTGTAGAATAAGTTAAAACTAAAATCTAGAAATAAAAGTAATTTTTTATTCTATCCGATTTTTTTGTTGTATGCAAATCATTTCATATTAGAATTTTTAAATGATAAAAAAATTAAATAAAACTAAATAATCAAATACCAAATAGATATATATTAAATTAAAAATATTCTATTTTATTTAAGAAATCGCTTTTAGTCAATAAAGTCAACATAAAATCAAAAGATATTTATGTATCTAATTATAAAAAAATAAATTATTTTGCTGAATGAAATTATTCTTTTAGAAAAATCATTAAAATTTTAAGATTTTATATTTGTTTATAAAAAAATTGCATAAACTAAAGCAAAAGAGATTTTATTTTATAATTAGATAAATGAGTTTATAGAAAGTTTCTTGTCAAAGGCATAGTCAATGGGATTTGTTGCTTTTCCATCCAACGATTGTAAATGTTTCAAACGTCTTGCACGCCTCCAAGATGATATAAATTGTTGATCGTCTAATTGAACTTGTAAAGCTCACATAAGGAGCACCTTCCGCGTAACTAATATTATTGAAATTTTCTCTGAATCCAATAGTCTATTATTAATTGAAACTGTATCTTTTTAAACATACATATTTTTTTCAAAAAAATTATTTATATAATTCACCCAACCTCCACTTTATTTATTATACCTTTGTTTTAAATTATTTTAATACTATTTATTTAATTTACAATGTTTATTAGTTCCTGCCCATGGCAGGATTACTTATGCATTCATCTTGGTATTAAATAGTTATTAGTTATTGTCTTTGACAGCCAATGACTCTTTTAAATTTTTGAAATTAAAATAAATTTTTGCTTTTTCAAAAGTTAGCATGCATATTTTTTAACAAAACATATTTGAAAACATGATTTATTTATCATCTAATTGGTCTACACTAATTTTAGTAGGCATAAAATTTAATTTTTATCAACAAAAATTTATAGAATTTCCCTATATAATTATTACTACTGACAAACATAATAAATGGTGTCTTGTTATTATTAGTACCATTTATTACTCTTGTACCTCTTATGGAATATGTCCCTGTTTAAATCATTTTTTTGATTTAAATAATAATAACACGTATATGCAAACAATGGGGATATGAGGTAAATGCAAAATTCAATTATGATCTGCACGTGTGAAAGGTTTGAAAGCAATTTCTTTATTCAAGCCATTATCCGTATGAAGTACACCGTGAAGCTATGGGCCCCGCCAAAAGGCTGGCGACCCAGCGGGGTCCATTTTGAAAAAATTATTTATACTTTTTTATGAATTTATTTAATATTTTAAATTATTTATTTATATTTTATATAATAAATTTTAATTATATTTTAAATATATTTTTAATATATACTATTTTATATTATTTTGTAATATGTTTTTAAAATCTACTTTATTTAATATTTATTTTATTTGTCAATATATTTTATTTATATAATATTTTTTAATTTTTTAATATATTTTTAATTTTATATATTTTTATTATATTTTACTTAATAAATTTTAATTATATTTTTAGTAAATTTTTAATATATTTAATTCTATTATATATTTTATTTAAATTATTTCTTTTATATTTTAAATATATATTAATTATATAATTTTTAAACTTTTTTAATATCTAATCGGAAATGCTAATGTAAGCATTAAGGTAATCATTAGCTTTCTAACATAACAAAAAGAAATCATAACAATCTATATAAAAATATAACATTAAATTTGTAACATTAGCATATATAACTTTAATACATTATGAAAATTTAACACTAAATCTAGGTAATTCTAAGTATATATATTTTTAATAATTTTATATTAAATTCTAACATCAATAATAATTTTATCCCTATCCCTAACTCAAATTCTGACCCTAACTCCTCCCATCACAATAATTATTACCCCAACCTTATCTTTAATTATATATCTAACCCTAACCTTAATTTTAAAACTAACATTATTATTACTTATTTTATAATAATAATGTTATAGTTTTTTTAATTGAAAATATACAAAAGAATTCCAAAATAATGTTATACTTATTATAAATGTTATACTTATTAAAGATTATTTTAATTCAAAGTGAATAAAGTTTCACTTATCAAATTTATTCATAAGTGAATAAATTTTATAATTGAATAAACTTTATAAGTGAAAGTTTATTCACTTTTGAATTTTTGAATTATAACTGAAACTTTATCTCTAACTAACCAAACCATAACTCTCACACTAACACCATTTCTAATCCAATAAACTTTATAATTTTTTAGTAATAATTATAAATTAATTTTATTATATATATATATATATATATAATTGAAAAATATAACTTTATTATTACTTATTTTATACTGATAATGAGAATTTGTTTAATGCTTAATATAATAATGTTGTACTTATTATTATTATTATTATTATTATAATGCTATACTTATTTATAAAGTTTATTATTATACTTATTATGAAGTTTATTTTAGTTCAAAAGTGAATAAAACTGAATAAATTTTATAAATGAAAGTTTATTCACTTTTGATTTATAAATAAAAGTTTATTTGAATAGCTTTATTTCTCCATCTATATGTAGCTATCTCTTCCTCTTTATCTCTATCCATTACTCTCATTCTTCTAATGGCAGGAACTTGACGCTTTGCGTCCTTGTTCTTATTGATTTCTTTTTAGAAAATAAAGTAACTAAAATTATTTATATGTTAATTCTAAATTAGTTACATTTTATATTTTTTCTAATTTAATTAGCACACCTACAAAACCTTTATATTTTAATATTAAAAAGTCATAAAGACTACTCTTTTTATCTAATATTTTCTTAAAAGACATTCAAATCTCATTCTATTATTATATGAGTGAACATGCTAATTATTTTTATTTTTGTTTTTTTAAGTGGCAAAAGATAAGGAAATTGAATTATCTCCAAGAAGAAAGGAGTAAGAATTGGAAAATTTTATTTTATTTTTGTTAATTATTATTTGTTTTCTTTTTTTATTTACATCTTAAACTCTTTTTTTATTAGAAGAAGAAAATATAATAAAAATGATCAATTTACATCTCAAATTTATATTTTCAAACCATTTCAATGTTAGGAGAAAAATATGGTGCACATAGCAAAGTTTATATTTCAAAATAAAAGTTTTTGATATTCTATTGTTTGCCAACATGAGATGCATATTAACTAGCAATTGCACTTTGGTGTGCAATGGGTACGCCGAATAGGTGTGGAAGGTCAATTAAGGAATTTTTTGTTTCATTTCTTGTATATATTTGTGTATTACATGAGGTCATTTGTTAGGGTGTTTAGCGAATGATGTTGTTTGTATAACAAAGGTCTCCATGAGGAAGTGGTAGCTTTAAATCAACAATGCATCCACTTTCAGATATCCAAACATGACTTAAACAAAACCTTTAAATCAGGGAGATAATCAACCTCCATTATCGATAAGCTCATGTTATGTTTACAATAGGGATAGGGAAGGAGAGGGAGAGATAGAGGGTGTTTGGTGTGGAGCCTCATCAGTCTCCAAGTGGGAGATTGTTGATATGTGGCAACTGATCAGATGAGTATTATACACTCGTTATGTATCCTAGCCGGGGTTTGGGGGTGCACCCCCAAAGGAATTTTTTTTGTTGTTTTTGTTGAAAACCCGACATTTAAAAAACCCTAAAATTAACCGACTTTGAGTGTTTCCCTAAAATTGCTTGTTATAAGTGATTGGAATGAAAAAAATCATTGTAATGGTGTTGTATTGATTGACTAGAATTGTTAGTTATGGAAAATGCATTTGAAGGATTACCTGTATCAAAAGGATTTGTGGTGGCCATTGGAAGGAAAGACAAAGAAACCGTCTGCGATGTCAGATGAAGATTGGGATAATCTGGGATAGAAAGGCACCAGGAACCATTCAGTTGTGCCTTGCATCGTCTGTAGATGTCTAATGCAAGAGCATCCGCAGTTCAAAATAATCTTGCATCAACCAAAAAAAAATTCCTTTTTGTTTTATTTGCAGTTTCAGTTTTCTTTATGTGTGTCTCGGTTTTGGCTCACTGGATCCTATGGAGTTGGATTCTAATTGAAGACTTGATCATCTTTCTTGCTTTCAAACCTCATCTCATTTGGATCACTTTCCGGCAAGAAATCGCCACCGGTTTCCATGAAAGTTTCTTATTGTCGATTGTTCCTTTGTTACCGGCTACCTGACACCTATTCTGGTGATCTACCAGAACCCATTCCAAATCTTGCGGAGCCTTGAGCGTTGATCTCGATGTTTCTTGGCCTGTGGCCAACCTTCTACGTTTCTTCCTTTGGATTTTTTGGAGGAATCTCTTGGTGGAGGTCGACCTTGTTCATTTTGCATGTTAGGTCTTGTTCTTCAGGTTTTGATCCCTTTTGGGTCGACTGGATCCTTTGAATCGACATATATATATATATATATATATATATATATATATATATATATATATATATATATATATATATATATATATATATATATATATATATAATCATGCTTTATAATGTAATCAACGAGAATCAATCAGAGTATCAGATAGATAGACTGTGCCTAGAAGATATATTTTTTCGATTCAAGGTCCCAGTTGTGACCTATTCTACCAAACCTGTGTGTCGATATGTTGTAACCCAGTTGTTACTGGTTGGATGTAATCAAGTTTCATGCAATAAAACTATTTGTTCTGCATTGCCTCCATCATATCTATGTGTTTCCATTATGTTTACTCTTGCTGACTAGTTTGGACTGATCTCCTTGAGGTCCCTCCTCACCGGTGATTGCTTCAAGTGGTATCAGAGCGAAGTTTCATTCTGGAGGTTGTGTGTCCTAAATTTTGTTGTAGGGTGGCTGATTGTGGATTTGACCTACAATTGCAGAGGACTAGTGTGAATCTATGGAGAAAAGAGGAACTAGGAATGGTAGAGCGTGTGGAAATGCAGACCTTGTTGTGATAGAGATGTTGTGAGGAATAGAAACTTAGTTACACTAGTACATTTGAGTCTAATTTTTAACGGCCTATCATTGGAATTTTGACTACTTTTCGTTGGACTGCCAACAAATGAAGCCGTCAAAAACTCATCATCGATCATTCCGACTATGCCATCTAATGTAGGAATTCTGACAACATCCTGAACTCTTCTGACGATGGCCATGATCGCTCATCTAGTCAAAGAATTTCGTCGGGTGGACGTCAAAATTTCGATGCTCACCAAGAATATGCATCAACTATGACTACGATGACCATCCAACAAGAAACTGTTGTCGGACATACAACATCCTCATCATATGTTTCTTCAATTGGCGTTGAAATTCTGACACTTGCCCGAAACTTTACACCGATGAGGATGTTGTTGGTCTGAAGTTTGGCCGTTGGTGCAAAGTTGGGTTGTCATCAGAATTCTGACGGTTTTTTTTATTTTAAAGAATACGCATGCCAATTACAATGGTGCTTGTTGGTTCCCTATTAGCATGTGGGGTATGATTGAGACCTTGACCTTGGTTTTGAGACCTTAGGTATTGGAGGCTATTAAGCCTATTGGATGGGGTCTTCAACCTGTCTTTAACTTGCCCATTCCCAAATAACTCACCTTCTATTGTTCTTGGTACAAGTTGATAAGCATTGGGTCTATATGGCATGTATGCATCTCTAAATAACTGACATGTTAATTTTAGGATCAGATTGTAGCAAAAAATAGAAATAACAAAAATAAAAACAATGTGCACAAGGAACACCAAGAATACCCTAGAAAAACCTCCCTCTTAAAGGTGAAAAACCCAACTATAGATCTTAGATCTTATTATGCAATAATCACAAGTATCTTACAATATGGCTTCAACACTTGAAGCAATCAAAACCAAAAAACTATGCACAATAGGATAAAGCTTCAACCAAGGATATACAAATGATAAACTTATCTCTAAGCATAGGGTATCTGTTGTTAAGGAGGTTTTCTTCCCTAGAGATAGTGTTCGTTGCTCTAGGATGAATATCATTATCATCAATGATAGTTCAGAGCCTTCAAATGAAGCTCATTGTCCACAAGTTGAAGTTTGATACCCTTGAGAATAGTTCTCTGTCTCTAGAATGAAGATCATTGTCACTGCAAGATGGTTTTCTATCCTTAAATTATAGTTCACTAACTCAGAGAAACAATTTGTTGAATAAAGGAGATAATTTTTTGATTGAAGACAATTCACTGAGTGTGTGTGGATACAACGACTAAGCCTTTGTATGTATATGTGACTCAACCTACCAATTTACTCTAGGTTGGCCCTTTCAACTTGGCACCAAAACATAGGGTTAAGATTACAAGATACATAAGATAGGGCATGCCCTATTCACAAGTTACAAGTTACATTCAATATAGGACCACAAGTTATATCGCCCAATTAGGGTCAGACCAAATTACAAGTTACATTTATAGGGCCTGTCCTATCCACAAGTTACATTATATATAGGTCTTTCCCAATATTCATAGCAAGACATAATTACAAGTCACATGTATTTGGGCCCAACCCTAAGTGGTTCAAATTGCATGAGAGGTAATACATAGGTTTAATTGTCATTAACAACATTAAAATTCAATAGTTAGGTATCTGAGCTAGCTACAATTTTCAACACACAATAGAGATCATTGCTCCACTAAGGTTGAGATTGCAGCACTAATAATAACGTTGTTGTCTTAAGTGATAATAGGACCACTCCTCAAAGACAATGATATATACCTTGATTGATGTGTATATATCATTCTTTGCATTAACAAAGGGTCAGATTAATGTTTGGGCACGATTTGAGTTATAGAAAATTGTGAAGTCTTGAAACAAGATAATTTTCCCTTATTAGAGATGTTGTGAGTCTGGTTGTCATGGCGGAGACATGATAGAAGCTTGCGCATGAGAGTTAGAGTTGAAATAGTTTTCTATGTAAGGGTGGGAAAGTGATGCATTTTGATTCTAAGGGGAGATAGATCTAACTTCGTATGGCAAATTAGGATATACAACCATGGTGAAAAGCTTGAAGAATCTATTCATGTTCTGATCAGCCTTGGGTGTTAAGGACTTCTATAATTTCATTAAATGTTTGTGATTGACAAAGTTACCTAAGTTACCTTTGGTCAAGTCATGGTGTTGGAGTTCTTGGACAAGAGTGTTTACTAAAGCTTATAGTTCAACTACGGAATGGAATTTAAGAAGATTAAACAATTCTAAGAGGATCCTCCAATATCCATGGCCATGATGTAGTGAGCTAATGATTCATTTTGTAAGGTTTGTAGCAGTTTGTTGCATATTGTAGATTGTGTAATTGATCTCCCATTATCTATTAGGGAGTAGGAGACACTGATTAGGTGACTCCATTGATTTGTTTAGGTCAATTTGACATTTATTATTTATATGATTTGGGTTTGCATATGAATAATTTGAGTATTGATTAAGGTGCATGTTGGCCATGAATTGTGAATGTGAGGGTCATAATTCCCAATTGTATAACACAAGTAGAGAAACTATAAAAACATCTTAACAACCCAAATAGTTATGAGAGTTGAACTTTAGGCTAGATTTAGTTGTAAAGTCGATAATGAATTCAAATGATAAAAAAAAATACAAGGAATTATTGTTATCTTTCATGTTAGGGCAACAAAAGATCATGTACAATATATAAATAATTAGTTGATATATATTTTAACTTTTCTCCAATCCAATAACAAAATATCCTTGTGATTGACCAAGTAAAGTGATCTAAACCTTAGAAACTAATAAATTTATTCCGAAGTTTGCCAAAAATAGTGATTCAAAACCTTAAAACATTAATCTTTCCTTGATGATTGCCAAAGAAAAGTGATACCGAACACCAGAAATAAATAAAAGTATATGTATTTTATCTATAAAGTCTGCAATTATTAACTAAAGAAATATGTATATATAGTGCATGGCATCTTTCAATAGGAATTTAAAGCGTTCACCAAATGAGGAGACGAAAGTTAGATGTACGGGTCCTATTAATTTTAGAGCAATATCATTTTGGAGGAGATGTAATTCTAATATTGTGGTTTGGAATTCTCTATTCAGTAACGTTCATTTGGCTTTTGTGTGTGTGATATGCTTGCATTATAAATATTTGAATTACAAAATGGATACCTGCAGTCTGACCATAGATATATAAATATTATGCATAATGAATGACGATAATAAGGAAAAGGAATACCTGAAGTTTTGCCTCAAACCTAGCAAAGCCAAATTGATCAATATTCTCAGATCCAGCCATGTCTACTAGCATCAATCTCCCTCCCACGGCAGGTACATCCAAAGTTATCAAATAATCATAATAATGGAATATAGAAAAGAATGAACCGTATGAAGATCTACTGGAATAAAACAAACTTAAAACAACAAACATTGTATTAAAAATAATTGCCCACCTTGAGAGTTTTATTTTTCAAGAGCTGCTCAAGTCCAGCAATTTCAGACTCATTTCTTTGACTTTCCACTGGGCTGACTTCTCCCTCTTTATCAATCAAATTTGTTAGCATAGCATTTTGTAGACATATAACAAGTAATAAAACCAATTAAGAATGAAATACAATCAAACACAAACTTAGAAAATATAATTTCACTGCAAGCCATTCTAGTACTCCAACCAGTAGTATTGTAATTGACAACTCATCTAATGTTGAAGTGATGTAGTTGTATGGGATGTTACTCTAAAAGTTGAACATCAAAGTTGATTGGATTATAGAATTGAATAAGACCTTCAAGTTGAATAAAACATTACTTTACACAAGCTCCAATATTAGAATTTATTGCATTACAAAGTTGAATAAGACCCCTAGCATCCAAAAGTGCAAACAGACAACTATACATGTTGCTATGCAATTAAAGGATTCAATATTTTAAGTGATTTGGGGAGATATGCCAACACAAGTTGCAAACTAACCTCAACAAATGAAATTTTAGCACCATGCAAATTTAGTTACATTATCAACCACTCTCCCATTCAAGTTGATCTTGAAAAAATCAAGGTAACATGATACCTAGCATACCCATGCAAACTCAAATAATTGCACAACAACATGAGTCAACTCCGTAAAGGATGAAGTATTTACATAAAGTATGAAATATACCTTTGACACATATAGTGCGCAAGACACATGAATACACATAAGATATCAATCAAACGTAAATCTTGGATCATACCAATAAAGAAGTACATATAAATACATGAATATATTTAAGGCATGATTTGAATAAGGATCATACATGTGAATATATGTATCTTATAAAGCATGGGATGTTCATTGTAACACATAGAGTGTCCATGAATTCACTTAAACACATGTTGTGCATGGAGCATGAAGAATACACTCGAAACATTAGGAATACAAATGTTTACACATGAGTCATAAGGAATACATTAAATGAATACCTTCAAGCATGAAGCATACAAACAAATGAATCCATAAAGCAGGAAGCATACATAAAGCATGAGGCATCCAGATGAATCCACTGAAGTCATAAAGCATGCACTTGAATATATGTAGAGCATGAATTTTCTTGTCATGAAACATACATATTGTTACTGTTACTACATATCAAATTGCCATTAGTTTCATATCCAAAGTCATACTATATTCTAGTCGGTTAAGTATTACCAAATCATGCAGTCGGTACACACAGAGAAGTCGGTATGAACAGTCTAGTCGGTTACTGAAGAAAGCAATCATAGAACACAGTATTCACCGAGCTGTTTACCGAGTAAAGGTTCATGGCTATCGAGTGGTAAAGTTAACTCACCAAGTTGATATTCACCAAGTGAAACATTTTACCAGATACATTGAACCTGGATATGCACATGAAAACATGTTACAAGATTGAGGCACATCTAACCATTTTTTGCATTGGAAATTGCACTATGAGATTGTGTATGATTACAAGGCCAATCTAACCTATGAGATATTTTGTTTAGTTATTCATTCGAAGAATCTTTTTGTAAGATCAAAGCAATGAATCAGATCACCGCTATAAGAGATCTATATATACAACATGATTCTAGGGTTAGAAGAAAAAGACACATAATATGGTATGAGATGCAATGAGATAGCAGTGTGTATACATGAAGGAAGACTGTTATAGAGACACAGAGAGGTCACCGAGAAGGTTATCAGTGAACAGTCAAAGAATAGAGTAAACAGAAGGGTTTACTGAGTTTCATTATGGGTTACCGAGGTATGCTACAAGCTAGGTAATCTTATTCAGAGCACATAGAATCTGCTTTAACATTTCAGATGTAAAGTTGCAGATATTTGTAATGATTATATTGTAATATTTTGAAGTTGTAAGAGAAACCTTTAAAAGACTCTAACCAAGTCTATAAATTGTAAATCCTTTAACCAGGTGCTACACTTATATAGTGTTGTAAAAATCCTTTAGTAAGGTAGATCTAACTGATCTTAATACTTCTAATAGGGTAAGCTATCAGAAATAGCTAAATGTAGCTCTAATCGAGCATTCTTTATTATTGCAGTAGTGAAGTTGTGGGTGCCATCCCCACCACAGTTTTTCTCTCTAACCAAGAGTTTCTGCGTGACCAAAATATATGTGTTATGGAGTGAATCATGTATGATTGTTATCTGTTGATTATAGTTTTATTTTATGTTACTGCACTATTATGTTTACGCATAACAGTAAGGTTATTACAAAGGAAAAGTTTTGGAGTACTGATTCACCCCTCCCCTCTCAGTACATTAGCTTTCTATATTGGGCCTAACAATTGGTATCAGAGCTTGAATCTTGGAAAAGGGTTTAACCACTTGAAGAGAAAGATCTTAGCAATGGAAGGCTACAAACAATCTTGGAGGATTGTGCATATTCAAGAAGAGTTGGATAATGCAAATCAAGTGATCGCAGACATGCAGAGGCAAATGCAAAAACCTCTGAAAGTAAGGAGAAGATTATCTGATGACTTTTAGGATTCTCAAGAGCTAGTGGAACAAATCCAGACATCATCTGAGAACAGAATAACTGAAGAAACTAAAGAAATGATTGGAATGTTGAAAGAAAAGAACAAAGCATTGGCTGATCAACTAAAAGCAATGAAAAGAGAACATGAACATTTCAGTACACAAATGACTGAAAATCTAGATGCATTAAGGAGAGTTGAGGATAAAGCAAGAGATCTACAAAGAGAGAAACAACAACTTGAATCTCTAGTATCTAATAAGGATGATGAAATCATAAGGTTAACTGGTATTCAATAAAATATGACAAATCAACTAGGTTATGCACATCATGAAGCAATTCTGAAGAATGATGAAAATCAATCATTGAAACTTGAAGTATCAAGGTTGACTAGTGAACTTGAAACAAAAAAGAAATCCAAAGAATCATTGGAGAAAAGTTATGAAGCATCAAAGATGTTGGATGAGCAACTGAATACAAGAAGACTCTACAAAGATGGAGGACTCAGTTACAAAGGAAAAGACTCTACCAAGAAAGGAATTAATACTACCGAGAAAGGAGAATCATCAAAACAAGCTGAAAAAAGAAATAACAGAATCACAAGTTTTCTTCATGTCATCTAACTTTTTGATGCAAAATTTATGACCATTGCAGCACATAGCATTGTGGTGTTTGACCTGTGATATGTCAAACATGTAAAATTTATTGCATTGTGAGTTGATAAACATATGGGTGATTAATAAATTTATATGTACCTATTTATCTCTTAAACCATATGCTAAATCAATTTCCCTTTGCGTAACATTGGAATCTCCATTACGATGAGCTCCTTTAACCAATGAAGCCACACCTTCCCATGTTAATGTTCGACCAGAATGTTGACAACGTTCAATCCATACCATCATCCAATCAAGATTGTTTGCAATATATAAATGTAGTGCATCCCACTCTCGACCAACTGTACAAAAAATAAATAGACGTCTCACAACAAATTTATTTTGAAGATTAAGTATTAATTAACTTCAATAACATATTATAATTACCTTTCACTTTCCTCAATCTACCTTTCCCCGTCAAGTACTCCCTTTCAAATTTGTTAATGGGGTTGGGATCCCAAATGCAATCCACGTGGATCTTTGCTGTAAACATAGGAAGATATTCAGAAATGTACACCATAGTCTGGTATACCATATATCCCTCCACCATATAACCCTCAAGATGTTCTCTTTGTCAAACCAAAGCCTACAAAAATCTCAAGTGCCTCTCAACCATCCACATTGACCTAATGTGTACAGGTCCACACAATTCAATCTCCTCAACTTGGTGTATGAGGTAGTATTCTTGTGCATTGAAAACAGTTGAAGGTAGACACTTTTGCATTTCACACATTAGATGAGGAATTTTTCTCTTCCAATATTTTATATATTCTTTATGGATTTCTTTACATGACAACCACCCACAAGATATTCAAGACGCAAAAAAATATAACAAGTAAAACAAATTGCAAATATAATATCTATACAATGAATTGAACAAATATCACTACTTACCTCATGTCTTTTACAAGATCATATATGACTTGCTTGACATTATTGTCGAAGTCGTCTGAGAGAGATAGAGGTAGAACGTACTACAACAATTATTAAATTATCTTTTCATTTTTTTCTGGCATAATACAATGAAAAGTACATGTGCAGTATACAAATATATAGTAAAAACACAAGAACATGAATTACCTTAATGAAGGTATGTCAATCATGTGTTTTCATCCCTGGCCCAAATTCACTTTTCTTTGATATGAGATTGTTTATGTTTGCAACAAATCCTGTGGGAAATCAATTTTTTTGTATGACTTCTTTGATAGCATTTCTTTGGTTGTCCGTTAATAACCAAGGAAGGTCACTTATATTAATCTGGTCTCCATGGCTATTTGATTGAATGACATTTTTCATTGCATGATTGGATTCCTGAATGTCACTGCAAATTTTGACATTTTTTTCTTTGTCATGCCTTCCATCCAATATTTTTCATAATGTCTTTGTTATATTCTTTCCAATATGCATAGCATCAAATAAATGCTCAATTTGTAACTGCTCGTAGTAGGGCAACCTACTAAATTATCAGGGATAACTTTTTAGTCTCTTAGGAAGGTGGTCATTTATGCACGCGCTAACCTAAAAGTTTTATGCGCTAGCCTAAAAGTTTTATGCGCTAGCCTACAGTTTTCGGACGCAACCCCTACATTTGAACTTGATGTGCTACTTCACACTTCGTATGCGCTACTGTGGACCCTAGACGTGCTAAAACGAAACACCCGAACTTTGAAATTCGAAAAGTGACTAAAAACAACAAAACAAAAAATCAAAAAGGGGTCAAAAACATTGACTTACTGGTGGTCCACGCGCTACAGGTCTCCGGTACCTTCGAACGCGCTCGAAACGGTGTCTGTGATAAGGAATAGGCATTTTCTCTCCACAGCCAATTCTCTTTCTTCAAAATCAACAAAGCACAAATGAACCTAAATCAAGCCCTTTTCCCCTTTTATAGGAGGAAAATGAAATTAGGGTTAGTCGACTGGCCCTGTAATATGGTCGCGGTCTCCCCTATACCACAACAGTTGTAACTTATCGGGAGATGAATCAATCTACACACTTTTTTACATGCACGAAATCATACACATCATACGAACTTCAT
Source organism: Cryptomeria japonica (assembly GCF_030272615.1). NCBI lineage: Eukaryota > Viridiplantae > Streptophyta > Pinopsida > Cupressales > Cupressaceae > Cryptomeria > Cryptomeria japonica. Next base: position 324,868,280 of record NC_081409.1, read on the forward strand.
CAAATTAAATAAAAAAATTTCAAAATTGATTCATCTCCCGAGGGGGCATCACACATCAAATCGAATCTGGGGCACAACTGGCAAATCAAAAAAAAAAGCAACACAAAAATTGCATTTGATCATAAAATCACAAAAACACATCATTTTCTTTGAAATAACATGTGCACACACGTCACTTCAAAGAGGGGCAAAATGTAGACGTATAAAAATGACCATATTCCTAAATGAATATTTTATGTTCATTTCTCTATTTGATTAAATCCAATTTAATTAAATTATCCACATTCTTCTATAAATTATTCAATTTATTTGAATTAAATTCACTATACCATTTAATGAATAAATCATTTTATTCAATTAAATCCCCCTATCCACTTTTAATTAAATTCAAATTTAATTAAATAGTTATCCTAAATTGAATAAATCTAATTTATTTAATTTCCCCAAATTTCAACCAAATTGAATTAATTCAATTAAATCCTATTATCTCTCCATCCACTTGCAAAATCCCAAACCCCTTTCTAATCTCTTCTAGAATCCTCTAAACACTTCTAATTAACCTAACCCTCCTCTAAATTTTGTCACATCCCTAAGCAAAGGGAAGTCACTTCTCAAATGGCTTAAAGTCTTTGATAACCATTAAAGGTTTTCAACCTTCAACCACCAAAACCCTTAAAGTCTTTGAAAACCATTGAAGGCTTCCAACCCTCAACCACTTAATCCCCAAAGTCTCCAATAACCATTAATGGTTAATTCAAACCCTCCCACATGGTTAAAACATTTGTTTTGACTCAACCTCTATCCAACCCGAGGGTCTCATCAGGCCATTAATGCTTTGACCATGATTATCTCTTAATCATTTGCACAAATGGATTAAATCTTAGTCCAATGGGTAATCCTAATCTAGACTTGACCCTTAGCCTTTAGATAACCATGAGGTCTTTTCAGGCCTTTAATGCCTCCAACCTCTTCTCTCAACCCAATCTTATGTTGACATTTGTCACCATGTCATTGGTGCAAATTGTGCACATGGATCCCCAACTTTCAAACTTGGCCCTTGATTAAACCTTTCAATCTTGACCATCCATTGCCCTGTTTATGCTATAAATAGAGCTCTCATTCCTCCATTCTTAACAATCATCTTTCAAATTTGAAGCATTACACTTATGCTCAAATTCTTTCAAGCTTTCATATCATTTATATATGCTCATCATTTAGCCTCTTTTAAATCAGGAAATAGACTAAATATGCATGTTAGAGTACTTTCCTTATCATTTTAGCTCAATCATAGACTAAATATAGTATGCTAGGATAGTATTCATACTAATCTCATCATCTTATCATCTAGTTTATTGCATTTTAACATCATACATAGCTTCACATCTATTTCATACTAAATTTAGCAAAAGCATCTCTCGTTCTCATATTTGCCATCCCTAAACCATTTTGCTCAGTGATCTGAGAGCAAAAACGTTGGTTTGAGGGACATTGTGAGATAGAGAACCATGGGACCCTCCTTGGGAAGCTGAGTAACACTATGTTACTCCATAGCTTGCATCAAGAAGTCCTGTGTGTGTGTGTGGACTAGTATTTAACAATATTTTCACATATTTAGTTTTATCAGCCCACTTTTCCCGCATACATATATAAATTGTTAAAATGATATAATGAAAAACTTACCAATGGATGATAATCATGTCCCATTTCAACGTGACCATGCAACCTACAATGTTTCTTAGTTTTTTTTATTATAATTCTTCTAGTCTTTAACCCCTTACAAATTTTGCAGGGACAATAACATTTTCCATCACCTTTTCTTTTCAAGTTAGACCACAATCTAGCAATTGTCTCCTTATTTTGTTGTTCGTTGATATTGTCTGACATGGTCTTTCTTCAGAGGAAAAAAATTGGGCTATAGAACTAGTTATATAGAAGTTGAAATGTTAGTTATGAAATCACATTTCAGTATAATATACCAATTAAATTAATTGAACATAGAAACTATGCAAATTGAACCAAAACCATTTAACTCTTATTTTTCATCTCAAAACATATCTAATGGCTTTGTGGTGATTTAGAGCAGGTGATATACTAATGGCTTTGTGGTATGCAATCCTTGTATCATATCTTAAGTTTACTAACGTCTAATTGGGGTAATCCATGAGTGTCTAATGTGAATTCATTATCAATGTTGTGAAGTCATCGAGAGTATGGTGACAAGTAAGACAAAATTCTCAGTCACACCTTGGGTGCAAGTGAATGGTATTACAGATAATTTTGGGATGAACACCATTGAGATTCATAGACCCAAGTTAGTCTAAAAGGAAAGTAACTATCCATTCCCATGCTCATGCATACTTACATGACTAATGTTTCCCTTATGTATCCTAAACATTGGAGAGACCTTATTTGACCTACCTAATCAATGTGGTTGTTGTCCTAATATGAAATACTGAGTTCTACCCTTGCCTCTGCATCAAACTTCTCACATCATGTTTCTTCACCAAAACACACTATTCCCAATCTTCCTCAATACCCTGAATGGAGGGGCATGTATAATGGTTTCAACATACAAATTCAATGATCATACACTCCATTCTTCTAGACACCCTTGGATACATTACTTGGCTTCTAGGCTTGGGAAAACTAATATGAATTGAGATAACACCATGAGGATAGGATCAAGTTTCATGGAATTGATCATAATTTGTGAAGATGGGGTTCACACCTAAGTGTTGGCTCTCAACAATGCCAAACTTCCAAAATTGTCAGTCTCAAGACATCTCCTATTGGGTCAACACTTATTGATGGTCACAAGGCCAAATCAATGTATCTATGCTTCAAACTCCTTACTCTAGGCTTGGAGGACCCTACACAAGGTCTATTAATTTTACCATTATAAATTTTACCATTATAATTATTTTTTGATGGATGAAGATCTATATTATCATTTCCAAAATAGTGTTATGCATATTCACAAAAAGAAAGGTAAGTGGAAAGAGTGACATCCTATTGTGATGTATTCACACATTGCCCCATTCCAAATGGGGACCCCCACTTTTTTTCTTTCTAGGTTAGTTGTCTTAGATTAGTTAGTTGTTGTCGAGTATTTGTTGTTAACCTTTTGTTCGTAGTTGCTCAAGAGTTGGCCAAGTCTTTCTCTTTGAAATGAAGTGAGGTTTAACATTCCCTTTGCCTAGCCAAGGAATAATCCCTTCCACTTATGTCGATCCTGTCAATGGGTGCCCAAACCCAATCACTCCCATTTCCATTTCCTCCCATTTCCACCTCCCCTAACACTCTTAACTTTCATTTACCATACCTTATAACTCACCTACCTTCCTATCCTCTATCCTGCATCCACCTTTCATACCCCATGCCTTAACCTCCTTCACATCTTAACTTAAAGCTACCCTTCCATCTTACACCCTCACCTCCCTCCACTAACTTCCTTTCCACCTTACCCCTACCCATATTCTATCCTAGCATCTCCCTTCCCCTCATACCTTCTATCTCACACTCCCCTCCACACTACCTACCCCTTTACCCCTTCAAACCCCCTAAAATCACCTATTCTAACCCACATCCCATAAGTCTTACTTCCTTTATTTCTCTAAGCATACCTCTACCACACACCTATTAACCTACCCTTTCCATCTTATCACCTACCCCCATCCTATCATACCCATATCCTATCCCTATCCTAACCTACCACCCTACCCCCTTACCCTTTTTCTTTGCCCCTTATAACTCCCATTATAACCTACATCCCCTTTACCCTTTCATTACCCCCTTATACCTCCCACTCCACTTTATTCCCCAACATATCCTAACCCCAACCCCTTCTACCTCCCATATCCTAAATCTCTTTCCCCCCCATGTATCTCCTTCTTCCATCATTTATATCCCTTATGTCCCCCTTTCACCACACATCCCATTCCCTCCTCTTTCTCCACGTAGCAGCCATCCTTAGCATTTCCTACCACTCCCCCCTCATATTTCTCTCCACCATATCATATCATCCTTTTGGGCCCCACACACTCAAAAATGGAGAATCAAACAAGATTTTTTAAGGACACAATGTAAGGTGTGGCACTTAGGAAATAAACAAGCTGGCCTTTGAAGGGAAAGATGTGTCACATGAACAAAACCATTTGGGGGATTTAAATTCAAAATCAGATCATAAGGAGAGCATAAGTAAATGACAAGGCAAAGATACGAATTCATATTTGAATTGAGGTAATCATATTTTAAGGAGAATTCAAGAGGTGCATATTTAAGTGAATAATCTGACAGACATGGATTTCAATCTACATCGGATTCTGGAAATAAGTATATGCAGTCCTGATATGAATTCAAGTAGAGATTAATGCAATCTAGTGAAGAAGATCAAACTTAAGCCAAATCAGAGAAGAAGGGAAGTAATTCTTGAAGACAAACAAGCTATTCATATTCAAATCCAGGTGTTTTCCTCTCGTTCTTGTGTCACAACTTACCTAGGCTCTGAAGGGAGTCCAATTGCTAAATGACATTTCCAATGGGGCTCACTACTTATTTTGGTTACTTCGGAGCATCAGCACAAATCAGTTCATCATCCTTGATCTTTGTTTTCCTCAAGCCACCTAGATCAACAACTTGAAGGAATTCAAGGAGTTAGTAGCTAGTTCTTCAATATCAATATAGCTGAACAAAATAAAACACAAAATTGATAATTACAATATAGCTGAACAAAAATATTTATTTTAATCGAGTGTGTTTACAAAATGGGCAAACTTTGTAGTAGAGATGAATGCCTTCTATTCTTGTTACATGATTCAAATTCAACCACTATATAGCTTTCAAAAAAAGGAAAACTTACTAAAAGTAGTATATTAGGGATCTTGGTGGAACCAAAGAATCATCACACCTAGTACTAACTAGTGTCCTTGGAAGTTGAAATGACCATTCAAATAAGGAAAAACCTAATGGAAAACTGAAAATGTTTGTTGGAAAATTATTTATTTGGCACCCCCATTTGGGAAGGCCATAACTCTTGTCTATAACTGCCATTAAGATGATATTCTCAACAATTGATTGAATCTCTTGAGCTTGGTGACTAAGACACTAGTGGTCCAAAATCAAGAATAGGGTCAAGGAATTGTTATGGTATTGAATATAATTTTGAGTCAAGGAAGTTCTCTTAACTATTCCATAGATCAATGACAATGAGTGTGTCAATTTATAAAAAAACTTTGAGATGCACACTCTAATTAGTAAGCTCCTTTATAGTAACATCATGTAGAAAAGTCTATAGGTGCTTTGTGTAAACCTTTCCTTGTAGTTTTTATCTGCGTTATCCAAAATCTATTTTTCTACATGTGCCATATCCTTGATAATGGAATTTAATAATATTTTGAGCTCATTACTATTTTCTTAGACAAATCTGTATTCATTTCTTTTTAGCAATGCTTTCTATTTGAGTTGAAACCATAAAATTCTTCAAATAATATTTGAATTTAATATTATTGGAATGTTTATTAATCAAATTCTTGTGTCCTATCCATATAGGATGTTTGCACACCACACTATCATCCTTGACTCATGTGTGTGATACAGAGGTAGGGGCATGTATAATGGTTTCAACATACAAAGTCAATGATCTTACAATCCATTCTTTTAGACACCCTTGGATACACTAATTGGCTTCTAGGCTTGGGAAAACTAATATGAAAGAGGTAAAAGCTAAATTCGAGACCTCCCAAGGTCTCTTTGTTGTGTCACAATGATGCAAGATAACTAAGTGTTCATGTTGTTTGCACAACTAAGATAACTATGGTTTTTATTCACCAAAGGGACCATGATAAATTGGGATGTTGTTTGGACAATGGGTGTTGATTGTGAAGATGAATATGGGGCTGTCATTTTCCTTTATTTCCTTTGAATCTAGTGATGAGTCCAAGCTCTAATAATTTTCCTTTGTTGGGAGTTAATCTTAGAACCCTCTTGAACTTCTCAAGAGAGAACAATGGCATACACTCCAACTTGTTCTTTCCCTCCCTCTAGAGCCAATTTTGTTGATGGGTCTTTTGACACACTCAACATAGACTAAGTATTGCCACTTAATCTCTCTTATAAAATAGTAGAAACTAAAGGTATTCCAGACCTCCCAAGGTAACAATGATACAAGATAACAAAGTGTTCATGTGGCTAGTTTGTTCAAGGAGAAAATGTCACTAATCAAGTTGAAATGTCGATTTCTCAATCTGCCTAAGCTAAAATGTTAAAATAAATTGCAAAAGATAGAACAAGGCTATGAGAAAATGAATCATCAGTATTAACTAAATCCATTATCAACAAAATCTATAAATAACCTTGTATGTAAATAATTTATCATGCCGAAATTGCCAATTCTAACATGAAAATGAGACCAAGGAAAGCTCTAGAACAACTACTACTATTCATTCACATGTTCATTATTAACCTCAATCACCACGAAAGATGCACAAATTGATTATAACAAAGAAGATGTTTCATAAATGTAGATATTAATTCAGGACTAAGGAAAATAAAAGAAATAGAAGAATACCAAGCAATCAAAAAATACTACCAATACTGTTGCAAACTATAAACTTCATTTCCATTAATTCTTCAAAATATACCAACAAAGCACAAGTATTCAATCTACAGCCTCTTGCTAAATGTCTTTTGAAAGAAAACAAACTAAATAGTGTTACTAAACTTGGACCTTAAATAATCAATTCTTAGACCCTCAAAGTGAATTTTGAAATTACATTTATAGGGAAACTTTTTCCTCAAAATTAGAGATTAAAATCCACTCAAAACCTTATCAAACTAAGAGGTACAATCAACACACAAGATACTAGCCTATAACTGAATTAAGAACTATAAGTTGACTCATGAAAATGAAATATAAGTCAAAAGGAACTTAGAATATGGAGTTGTCAAGCATTGGGAATTGATATTTGTAACTCAAACTGTTGAGAATGAGCACTTTGGACCTTTAGTTGAATTGAGAATGATCATACAATCCATTCTTCTAGACACCTTTGGATACATTAATTGGCTTCTAGGCTTGGGAAAACTAATATGAATTGAGCCAACAACATGAGAATATGGTCAAGTATCATGGCAACTGATCATAATTTGTGAAGATAGGGTTCACACTCATTGATGGTCATTTTGCAACTCACCTTGAGTCTACATGAGCTACAGAAGCTTGTGATAAGTATGGATGATTGTCTCCTTCCAATATGTAGTCTTTTCATATTCTAGGTGCCTACACACTATGTTGTTGTTAAGTATTGATGTAGTCTTAAGACATCTCATGACTCCATTACATGTCCACACTTGGGTTTACAAACACAACTCTATCAAAACAAAAACAATATCACTAGTAAAACTATGACTGTGACAATTAACACCCTTAGGACAGTCATAGAAATTTAATCTATTTCATTTGGTTTTGATCCACAAACCCTTATGAAGGTTGCATAGGGTCCCCTCACCCCTCCCTCTGTCATCAACCACTTCAAAATACCAATCGCTTGGTCTTCCCACCAAATTCTTCACTCTTACTACCTTTTACTGTTTGATTCATAGAGATATCAGACTATCCTCATGCCCAAACACGTACCAAATCTAATTTGGAGCCCTGCACACAATATAATATGATACATATCATGGTACCCAAGTTAGCATGATACACCTATGGTTAATCCTACCCAAGTGCAAACACAAGAAGCAACAGAAATGGGTGTGGACCAAGACAACTCAAGAATTATCATGACAATAGAAGACCAATAAAATTTATTTTCAAAGCCTAAGGCCAAACAAAATGAAGAGAGAAGAAACATGGAGTCAAAGAAGCATGGAGAACAAGAAAAAGAGGATCTATCTAGGCCCCCACCCCCAAGATGACTCCTCCAAAATTTTAAACTTAGGTGCACAAGCAACAAGATGAAGAACAAAGGCCAAAGTAGGTTGTAACTACCATGAACCCATCCATCCAAAGTGATGACAATCTAGATGTTCCTAAGTGGCTACAATTCAACTTTGAAAGGATAAAGAAGAGAGTATTGAAGAAAGTAAGTTTGCAAAAGATGATCATTGAGGTTGAGGCCGCAAGGAAGCCAAAGAAGGCAATGACCTTGTATGCCACCTAAAACTATGCAAAAGGAGAGATAGTTGCAAACATCGCTATCCCAATGCCAAATAAGGATGACTGAAAAATGGATCCTTTTGATCATTAGGGAACTGGAGTGAAATTCAGAAAATAAACTAAATGGGGAGAAGTAGCAACTTTAGATGCAACTACCGAGACTATAAAGGTAAGGATGCAAAAATGATACCAATGTAAACAAGAAAGGAGGGCTATTTAGTATCATAGTACATGAACAACTCTTTAAAGATCTTGATGTCCCTTGAGCTTCTCAAGTTTCAGGGATACTGATGCCTACTTTTCTTCCTAAAAATGAAATGGAATATTTGTATGCTATGAAGGGTAAAGCTACAATGATGGATACGTGGGTTATGGAGAAAATGAATCACATCGGAACCTTCTTTGCTAAGTTCTACAATGTTTATGATGAAGCCAGTAAGTTTTAGAATTAATAATATCAACCTGTGCTAATGAATGGGAGAAAGACGTGAGGAAGTGAAATTAAAACATTGAGTGAAAATAAAATCAAAGAAGCTGATGTATTGAAAGATGAAGATAATGGCTTTATTCAAAGTAGTCTAGACGAGCTAATATTCAAGCTGGAAATCACAGAAGGGAAAATAACTAAGATGGTAAAGTGTCATTATCCCATGTTAACTGAGCATCGGGCTTTTGATGAATACATAACAATCAATTTGGAGGCTCATCCCTTTAGATTAGATAAGGATTGGTTGGACACTATATAAGTTATTTTGTCTAAATGGGATAAGAAGTTGGAAGGGAAGTTTGGGCCAAATAGTAAATTTGATGAACAAGTCTTGAATGAATGTATGGGGTTAATTGTGGCTACATCTCATGTTGCCAATGTGGTGAAAGCCTTAGAGAATTCCATTACCAAACTAAGTAAAGTTGTCAGAGTCGTTGACTTTTGAATCAAATGGATAGAAGGGCCAAATGAAACATCTTTAGGCTAATATTTGAATAATTATGAGTATAAGGAAAGGAAAAAGAAGGCTTCCTCCACAAGAAATCCAAGTCCGAATTGATTTGTTTCAAATTTTGATCAAGTAGATGGAAAATAATGGATTCTTAGTTAATTTGAAGTGATGACCTAGCAAGCTTATCTTTATTTAAGTAAGGGCCCATCCAAATACTATTAGTGATCTATTGGGTTCTCAAACGTAAAAGTCTACTAAAATGAACTTTTCTTTGTATTAACCACTTCACCGACTTGGGAGATCCATTGGATGTGTTAGAGGAGTGGATTCTTTGTCATTTCCCTTTGGTTTCATCTATTTTCATTCATTTTTTACAAAGTTAGAGAAGATTTAGTAAAAATTGCAAATACCCTAAACTAGGGTAACTTGCGACAGTAAGAAAATGGTTTGGGGGTCATTCCCATGTTGAAAATACTTGTCAAGGAGTGGGATGACCCTAGTAATCATGTATTTAATCTTCTTTGTCTTTGCATGGCCACATGATAATTCTTCCATGTGCTACATGAGTTGGAAGGACTGATTTTTGGGTGTCTCAGTTTGTCAGGACAGTATTTTGATGGTGAGTTGGGTTATGAATGAAGAGATCAGGCTTTGGAAGGTTGGAGAAGGGATAGGCGCATGGTGTGTGAAGATACCACAAACTTGTTCCTAGCTCTGCACCCAATTGAGAAATTTTCCTTCTTTCTACAAGCATTTCAACTTCTTCCTCTACATACATAAAATCCAACTTCAATGTACACAAAGTATAAAGGAAAGTGTGAGTTGTCCGAAATTCGTCATGCAAATATTATGCAAATTAAATCCGAAGATCCAATGAATGAATTAAGGTGAAGATTCACCAATTCCTCATTATGCAAATCTGAAATTAAGGTGAAGAATCTACCTCCAATGGTGAGTGTGTCGTTTGATCTTGTCAGGGGTTGAAGTCGATGCGGACACTACGCGAGATTGCAATGCACAAATGACTTGCCCTCTTTTTCTTTTTTTTTAAGTAATGCATGTTGTTGTCAGAATTTTGACAAACGAGGGCACTTTTTTGAATGAAAAAAAATTCATTACTAATGCCTTCTCCATAGAAACCAAATGTGAAATTATCATCAGAATTCCGACGAATTCGGGCATTTAAAATAAATAAAATCAAATTTAGTCACAACATACCTTCTCTGTCGGAAACCTCCGTCGGAAATCTAGACCAAATGTATTAGTGTTAGAAGTCGTCGAGACAACCCAGAGAAGGGGCTGACATATTGAAGATGTAAGTGAAGATGAAGGAGAAGAAGCCCTTGCAAAACAAGTAAATCTACCAGTAGTTGATCCAGATGAATAAAGGTTTTTAAGGGTTTTGATTAGGTAGAACACTAAACCTCATTTTACCCCACCGGAATATGATGGAAAGTTGGATTTGGATGAATTGATGGATTGGATCTCAAAGATGGAGAAGTATTTTGGTTTTGAAAACACTACAGAAGAGAGGAAGGTGAAATATGCTTGTACTTGTACTCAGTTGAAAGGTCATGCATCTCCTTGGTGGGAGCATTTGCAAGTTGATTGATGTAGGAGCATCTGGTGGTGTAAGAGCAATCCTGCATCATCCAAAAAGATTTTTATTTTTTGTTGTAGTTTCTAGATTTTCCCTTTCTTATTTTTGCAATTTATTCTTAGTCAAATTTGAAGCCCTTAGAGGCTCTGGATGAGCTCGGAAATTGGTGGAAATCCAAAGTAGTTGGCCTTTTTCCCATGTCATCTTTGTAAGACCTTTTCGAAAAGGTATTATCATTGAAAATCCGACAATTAGATCAAAAGTTATGGCTGCCAAAATTTGGACAATTATTTTTCAGAAAGTTTCCAGTTATCGAATTTGTCTTTAGTAAAATTATACAGTTTCTTGTTTTAGCACTAGTTAGTCCGCCAAGTTTCTATTGCAAATGTAATCTTAGCTCCTAAGGAAATAAAGTCTATTTAAGACTCATCTTTGAGGAAAATAGTTTAGTTTTTTGGGGGGAGTTAAGTTTTTGAGAGCTTTAGAGTTGGAAGATTGTATTGTGGGAAGGGTATTTTCCAGAATCTATAAGTTGCATGTGTGGCAGCCTGTGAGGTTTTAATCCTCTGAAATTGTAATGCATGTAGTGCATGTTGGTTGCAAATAATAATAAAATTTCTCTTTTGTTTCTCAATTGTTGTGTTTTTTTGTTTCTCGGGTTGTTCCCTCATCACTGATAGACAAAGAAGAGGTAAAGAAAAGATTAAGACATGGGATTGGATGATTGCTAAGTTAAAATCAAAGTTTTTCCCGATGAATTATCAAGTGGATTTGTTCTGGAAATTGCAAAACCTGAGACAAAAGGAATCTAGTGTGAAGAATACACCGAAGCATTTTACAAGTTGAACATTAGATCCAGACATGTTGATGATGAAGTTGAAACAATTGCAAGATATTTGAACGGATTGCAGATGTTTATACAAGATAAACTCAAAATGATCAAATTGGAGAGTGTTGAATAGGCTTACCAGTATGCACTAAACGTTGAAGAGAAATTGAATAAAAGACATGAGTAGAGATAGAGAGGTAGAGGTGGAAGGTTTACCGGAGGAAGATTTCAAGGAGGATGAGGATATACCGGAGGAAGAGGAACCAATACAGATCGGAACAAGGACAAGGAAGTGAGAAAGGAAGGTAATTCATACCAGAAGGATGATAGAAATTTCTATCGGAGGAGAGAACCACATGGTTACCAGAATGAGAACTTTGGAAGACAAGACAAGAGGATGTTTAGAGGAACCTGCTTGAAGTGTGGAGGTTAAGGACACCGTGCATTTGAATGTAAGAAGACAGAGGCTACCGAAAGAGCAACAATGGTGGAAGAAAACCCCACTGGATCAGACAATAAACCAGAAGATGGAGAACTGTTGATGATGAGGAGAGCTTTGTGTCATACCAAAGGAGATGAAGAACCCTTGCGGAGGAAGAACCTGTTCAAGACCACATGTAAGGTATAGAATAAGTGTTGTAAAGTTGTTATTGATAGTGGTAGTTCAGATAATCTTGTTTCAGAAGAGATGGTGAAAAAGTTGATATTGGAGAGATTGAAACACCATGAGCCTTATCAAATAGCATGGATTCAGGATGAACATAAGTTGTTAGTAAGTGAACAGTGTTTGATAAAATTAAAAATTGGGAATTATCATGATGAAGTTTTGTGTCATATTATGCCTATGGATATTTGTCATCTTTTGTTGGGAAGACCTTGGCAGTTTGATAGACAGGCAATACATGATGGGAGGAAGAATACATACACTATTGTGGCCAATGGGATAAAGAAAACCTTGTTACCTTTGGAAGAACTTTTGAAGAGTGAAGTGTGTACAAATACTAGAATGTGTTTAGTAGATGGAAGGAAATTCATGGATGGATTGAGACATGAGAATGTGCATTTTGCCTTAATTCCTAAGAAGACTGAGAGACCGGAACCAGAATGAACAGAGATAAGAGATTTGCTGATAGAATATGAGGACATCATTTCAGATAATGTACCTGATGGATTGCCACCTGTTAGAAGTATTAGTCATTGCATCGACTTGGTTCCTGGAGCTAGTTTGCCTAACAAAGTTGCACACCGATTGACACCGACAGAGAATGAAGAACTGAATAGACAAGTGCAAGGGTTGTTGAAAAAATGTTTGATCAGGGAGAGTCTGAGCCCTTGTGCAATATTAGCACCTAAGAAGAATGGAGAATGGAGGATGTGTACCAATTCAAGAACAATAAACAAGATCACAGTGAAATACTGTTTTCCTTTGCCTAGGATAGATGACATAATGGACTATTCGAGTGGAGGAAAATACTTTACAAAGATAGATTTGAAGAGTGGATATCATCAGACAGGATCAGAGAAGGTGATGAGTGGAAGACGACATTTAAGACAAATGAAGGACTATATGAATGGTTGGTGATGCCTTTTGGATTGACTAATGCACCAAGCACTTTCATGAGGCTAATGAATGAGGTATTAAATAAATTCTTGGGTAAGTTTTTTATTGTTTATTTGGATGACATCTTGACTTTTCAATAGAACAAAAGAGGAGAATTTGTTACAATTAAGACAAGTTTTGCAAAGGTTGAGAGAAGAAAAGTTGTTGATCAATATCAAGAAGTGTACTTTCATGAAGGATGAGTTAGTATATTTAGGATTTTTGATATCTGAGGATGGTTTGAAGATGGAACCTGAGAAAGTGAAAGCCATTGTTGAGTGGCCTACACCGGAAAGCATTAGAGAGGTAAGATCATTTCATGGATTGGCTAGTTTTTACCGGAAGTTTATCATAAATTTTAGTTCAATTTGTAACCCTATGACTGAGACCATGAGAGGAGATCAGAAGGAATTCAAGTGGACCACTGGAGCAAAAAAAAAATTTAATTATTGAAGCAAAAAGTGATTGAGCAGCCTATGTTAGCTTTACCGGATTTAAAACAGGTATTTCAAGTGGATTGTGATGCAAGTGGAACAAAAATAGGAGCAGTTTTGAGTCAAGAAGGGAGAGCAATAGCATATTTCAGTGAGAAATTGAATGATGCTCGAAAGAGATATTCAGTGTATGATCAGGAATTTTATGCCATAGTTCAAGCCTTGAAGAAATGGAGACACTACTTGTTGCCTAAGTAGTTTGTGTTGTATACAGATCATCAAGCTTTAAAGTATTTGAACAGTCAGAGTAAGTTGAATCGGATACATATGAGATGGGTAGAATTCTTGCAGAGTTACACCTTTGTGTTGAAGCATAGAAGTGGTAAATATAACAAAGTTGTTGATGCATTGAGTAGGAGAAGGAATTTGCTGACAGAGATGAGAGTGATAGTATTAGGTTTTAAAGATTTGAAGACCTTGTATAATGAAGACCCGAATTTTGCAGAACCCTGGAAAACATGTAGAGAACCGGTTATGGTTGATAGGAAAAAATGGTTGGATTATTTCATTTAGGATGGGATGTTATTCAAGGGAGTCCAGTTATGCATACCTAAGAGTTTCATGAGAGAGAACCTAATACAAGAGAAACATAGTGGAGGTTTAGCTAGACATTTTGGCATTGACAAAATAGTTGCATTGGTGAGTGAGTAGTACTTTTGGCTCTAGATTCATAAGGATGTTAAGAGATATGTGCAGAGTTGTAGAGTTTGTCAAGTTGCAAAAGGTAGTAGTCAGAATGTGGGATTGTATAAACCTTTGACAGTACCAGTAAGACCTTTGGAGGATATAAGCATGGATTTTGTACTTGGATTGCCTAAGACACTGAGAGGGAATGATTCTATATTTGTGGTAGTGGATAGATTTTTGAAGATGGCCCATTTTATACCTTGTAAGAAGACATCGGCTGAATTTCATGTAGCAGACATAGTTTTCAAGGAAATGGTGAGATTGCATGGATTACCTAAGAACATAGTTTCAGATAGAGACACTAAGTTTGTTGGTTGTTTTTGGAGAACAATTTGGAAGAAGACGAAGACAGATTTGAAGTTTAGTTCTACTTTTCATCCATGGACTGATGGACAGATAGAGGTAGTTAACCAGAGTATGGGAAACTTGTTAAGATGTTTAGTGGGAGATAAAACTGGAAGTTGGGATTTGATCCTTGCACAAGCAGAGTTTTCCTATACCAATTTAGTGAATAGAAGTACAAGAAAAATACCTTTTGAGATTGTTACTAGAGTGCATCCTAGAGGAATAGCAGAATTGAGAGACCTTAGCAATGAAGACCGGAAGAGTTCAAAAGAAAAAGATTTTGCAGATCACATGGCAACATTGCATATTTAGGTTAAACAACATTTGGAAGACATGAACAACAAATATAAGGAGAAGGCAGATGAGAAGAGGAGACATAAGGAATTTGAATTGGGCGATGAAGTGATGGTATACTTGAGAAAAGAGAGATTCCAAGTTGGAACTTATAATAAGTTGTAGATGAAGAAGTTTGGACCCTGTAATATTTTGAGAAAGTTCAGTTCTGGAAATGCATATGAAGTGGAGCTATCAGATAGTCTAAGTATTTCACCTATATTCAAAATTGCAGATCTTCATAAGTACCATGAACCAAAATTCAGTGAGGACAGTGTTGTAGACCTTGAGAAACAATTTCCCTGGAAGGAACTAGATCCGATTGAAGAGATTTTGGATAGTAGGATTGGGTGTAGTACCCAGAACAGTCAGTACAAAGAATATCTTGTGAAGTGGAAGATTGGATGAGTTGAAGATTCATCTTGGATTTCTCAGGCAGAGGTAGACCACCTTGGTTTTCCTCTTACCCCAGCAAAGTGAGAGGCTCACTTTTCATTAACCTCGGATGTCTGATGCAGGAGCATCCCCGATTCACAACAATCTTGCATCAACCAGAAAAAATTTCCTTTGTGTTTTGTTTGCAGTTTCAGTTTTCTTTATGTGTGTCCCATTTTTGGCTCACTGGATCCTATGGAATTGGATTCTAATTCAAGACTTGATCATATTTCTTTCTTTCAAACCACATCTCATTTCGATCACTTTTCAGCAAGATATTATTGGCATTCTGGTGCATTTTGTATGACCGGTGAATAATATGGTTGTCATTGTTGGAAACATCATCTCCCAAGTCTTCACAGTCTATTGGTAGTAAGTAGACCGGTATACTAAGGTTAACTGGCTAAGTAATGTGTAAACAAGGTAAGCAGGTAGTAGACCGACACACAAGAGGACAATCGGCACATAGAAGGTCAACCAGAAAGCAGTGAGTAGACCGGTACAGAAGAGGTCAACCGACTAAGCAGTATACAGATCTGTATACAGGAGGTAATCGGATAGGTAGATTTTGATCGATACACCGAGAGACTTGGTAACGTTCAGTTAACATCCAATTAAACTGGAAGTCTTCTCCAGTCAACCGACGGACTTATCAGCATGAATAATTGTTTTGACAGAGATTCGTGGAATGATTTCTGGACAGTGATTTATGGGGCGGTAACAGAATTTTGAATCATATGTTTTGGAGGGAAAGTTGGTGACAGATTGAAAGGGTAATAAATTCATTTAATTTTTTTTGGATGTTGTTGTTGTACATACAAAAAGTGATATGTGAAAGAAAACATAGGGGGAGAAGATCACAATGCCGAGCCGAGTGACATAGGACTGGCAGAGTGCAAAGCCAAGTGATAGAGGACCGATAGAGTGTAGAGCTGAGGATAAGTAAATCGGCCGACCGCAGAGCCGAGGATCAGTAAATCGGCCGAGTGCAGAGCCGAAGGTATATTCAGGAAACCGATGTTGTGTAGAGCAGACACAACCGATGCAGATATAGTATGATTTCTAGTGTGATCTGATCAAGCTATCAGTAGCCACTTCAACAGATCATCTTCATGTTTCTAACCATTGCAACTAAAATCCCTTGATAGGGTGGACTTTAACAGGTCCCATTGTAAAAATCCCTTAACCAAGTGTCATCTTAATTGATGATCTTAAGACCTTTAACAAGGCTACCTTTAATAGGGTAAACACTCTCAAAGGCCTGAATAAAAATCCCTTAACCGGGTGGCACCTAATAGTGTCCTTGTAATCTCCTAACAGGGATGGCTCCTCACCGGGCGTACTCCAGAAGAGTACAAATTTCATGAGTTCCTACTCACACCGTGGTTTTCTCCCATTTGGGTTTCCATGAGATAAATCTCGGTGTCACTGTGTATCTTTTCATCCATGCTTATTCTTATGCAGTAATTATTTATATTGATGAATGTTAAGTTAGTGAAAACTAAAGTTAAAAGTGTTAATTGGGTAAAACCGGTAAAGTGTTGGTTCACCCCTCCCCTCTCAGCACCAGTTGAGACTAACAATTGGTATCAGAGCCACATTCCTTTGAAGTGAAGCTTGACAACTTGAGGATAAAGATCATGGAAGAATACTGGTATCAGAAGAATATTGATGAAGCAAATGAAATTATTGCTCAACTGAAAAAGAGAGTGAGAAAATCTCTTTCAAAAAGAAAAGAATTAGCTCAATAGCTAAATGAGAGTCGGGACATCATAGATCAACTCTCTGAATAGAATGGATCTGAAGAAGATGAAGAAGCAACCTCAAAACTCATGGAAAAGAACAAGAAGCTAACCGAAGAAATCACACATCTTAAATGAGAACATGAAGGTCAGGCCCTGAGAATGACTGAGATACTGAAAGCCAGCAGAAGTGATGATGAAAGAAAAATGGAGGCAGAAGAAGATCTGTCAAAAGCTAAAAGAGCTAGGAGGCTTGCTAAAGATGCCCTGAGAGAAAATGATGCAATCATGATTAAGAAAGATGAAGAAATCTGAATTCTCACTCAAGAGTGAATATATACATAAGCATTTGTATGACAACACAGAAGAAAAGGAGAAGATGATGAAAGAGATTGAACGACTTTAGAGTGAGCTGAAAAATGAAAATGAGAAAAATGAGAAGTTGAGGAAATTCAATGAAAGCTCTGAGAAGGTAGATAAATAGTTGAAGGCTCAGAGAAGAACAAAGGAAACAATCGATCTTGGTTACCCCGGTATAGGTCCTATAGAAACTAGATAGTCATCTAAATCCAAAAAGATGAAGGATGATAAAAGAAACCATTTAGAAGTGAAAGGTATGAAGTTTTCCAAATCCTCTTGTATTCATTGTGGTAAATCAGGTCATAAGACTAATGACTATAGAAATAAACTGGTTAGTCAAAAGAAAATTTTCACCTTTGATGGTTACTGCCATAATTGTCATAAGTATGGCCACACTGCTTATGAGTGTAGATCTCAATCTAGCAGTATGTCAAATAGAAAAATATTTAATGGGCATTGCTTCACATGCAATAAGTTTGGACACAAATCTGAAGAATGCAGGTTCAAGTCGAATGTATCAAGATCACCGTTCAAACCGGTTAGTCCCAATAAAAGGAGTAATCAGTTCAATGCCACCTATTCCATGTGTGGTAATTTTGGTCATGTTGCAGAAAATTGCAAAATGAGAATGGGCCAGAGAAATAATTCAGGACCATGGAGGACAACTAGTATGGCATGTTTCAATTGCCATAAGATTGGTCACTTAGCCAGAGAGTGCAAGAACCAATCCTATAACTGGTCTGGAGACAAGAACCGGTTTAGCAAGAGGAAAGAGAGAAATGACCTAAAAAGAAAGAAAACAATTGAAGAAGTGAGAAATGAAATGAAAAAAACATGAAATAGAGGAGGAAGAAGAGGGAGAATCGGTCATTGATATAAAGAAAATGACTCCCAAGTAGCTAATGAAGGTTTCAGAAAAACTGAAAATTCAAGCTGAAAAGGCTAAATTAAGAGCAAAGAAAAAGAAGGCAAGAATTCTCAATTCTACCAAGACAATTCTCTCTGACCTAATTCCTGACATTGTTGTTGATAATACTACCCCCATCATTGATCAGTTAAGTACTCTTGTTACAGCAATCGGTTTAGAGGTAATCGATCTAGAGAAGGTTGCAGTAAGGCAATATGAATCACAGAGAGGAGATAATTTAATGGAGCAAATATCAGTTGGAAAAGTTGCCCTCTCCACCCTAACAGAAGAAGTCAGAAATATACTTCATTTCAGTGACAGATTGAAAGGGTAATAAATTCATTTAATTATTTTTGGATGTTGTCGTTGTACATGCAAAAAGTGATACGTGAAAGAAAACACAGGGGGAGAAGATCACAATGCAGAGCCGAGTGACATAGGACCGACAGAGTGCAGATTTGAGTGACAGAGGATCGACAGAGTGTACAGCTGAGGATCAGTAAATCGAAAGAGTGCAAAGCCGAAGGTATATTCAGGAAACCGGTGTTGTGTAGAGTACACACAATCGATGCAGATTTAGTATGATTTTCAGTGTGATCTGATCAAGCTATCAGTAGCCACTTCAGCAGATCATCTTCATGTTTCTTTCTAACCATTGCAACTAAAATCCCTTAATAGGGTGGACTTTAACAGGTCCCATTGTAAAAATCCCTTAACCGGGTGTCATCTTAATTGATGATCTTAAAACCTATAACAAGGCTACCTTTAACAAGGTAAAGGCTCTCAAAGGCCTAAATCAAAATCCCTTAACCCAGTGGCACCTAATAATGTCCTTGTAATCTCCTAACAGGGATGGCTCCTCACCGAGCGTACTCCAAAAGAGTACAAATTTTGTTAGTTCCTACTCACACCGTGGTTTTCTCCCATTTGGATTTCCACAAGATAAATCTTGGTGTCACTGTGTATCTTTTCGTGCATGCTTATTTTTTTGTAGTAATTATTTATATTGATGAATGTTAAGCTAGTGAAAACTTAAGTTAAAAGTGTTAATTGAGTAAAACTGGTGAAGTGTTGATTCACCCCTCCCCTCTCAGCACCGGTTGGGACTAATAGATGTCGCCACTGGTTTCCATGACAGTTTCTTGTTACCGGTTGTTCCTTTGTTACTGGTTGCCTGAGACCTATTTTGGTGATCTACCGGAACCCATTCTGAATCTTGCGGAGCCTTGAGCATTGATCTTGATGTTTCTTGGCATGTGTCCAACCTTCTACGTTTCTTCCTTTGGATTTTCTAAAGGAATCTCTTGGCAGAGGCCAACCTTGTTCATTTTGCATGTTAGGTCTTATTCTTCGGGTTTTGATCCCTTTTGGGCCAACTAGATCATTTGGATCGATATATATATTTATAATCATGCTTTATAATGTAATCAATGAGAATCAATCAGAGTATCAGATAGATAGACTGTGCCTAGAAGATAGATCTTATGATTAAAGGTCTCGGTTGTGACATATTCTACTAGGCTTGTGTGCCAATATGTTGTAACTCGGTTGTTATCAGTTGGATGTAATCAAGTTTCATGCAATAAAACTTTGTTCTGCATTGCCTCCATCATATCTGTGTGTTTTCGTTGTGTTTACTCTTGCTGACCAATCTGGACTGATCTCCTTGAGGTCCCTCCTCACCGCTGACTGCTTTACATTCAATATATTAAAATCAACAACGACTACATATTCAATGTCGGCACTGGCTAAATTGCATGAAAAACCCTCAGCTGAATAAGGTATTTCTTATGAAGCGTTTGTTTAATATGAAAATGAGTGAGGGAGGATCTGTAGCAGATCATTTAAATGAATTTAATATAGTTACCAGCCAATTGACTTATGTAAAAGCTAAATTTGATGAAGAGGTTAGGGGTCACTTAATTTTATGTTATTTTCCAGAAAGATGGAATAGTTTGGTTATGGTTGTAAGTAACTCTGTCTCCGGTACAAACCCTTTGAAATTTGATGATGTTGTTTGTGTTATCCTAAGCAATCAAATATGATGGAAAATCATAGTTGAGACTTCAACATCATTAGGTACCATTTTGATTGTAGATAACAAGGGAAGATCAAAGGAAAGAGGAAAAGGCCATGGCCGTGAGAAGCCACGAGGGAATTCAAAGAAAGGACACTCTCAATCCAGAGGAAGAAAGGATTGTTGAAACTGTGGAAAGCCAAGACATTTAAAGAAAGGTTGTTGGTCTCAGAAAGACAAACAAGAAGATGGAAATTAATATGACAACAAGGAAGCTAATGTTGCAAGTAATACTTGACAAGATGTCTTGATTCTATGTTTAGATAATGTTAATGATTCTTGGGTAATATATTTAGGGGCTTCATTTCATGGTACACCCCATATAAAATATTTTCTAGATTATGTTCAAGGTGATTTTGGATAGGTATATTTGGGTGATGATGAGCCTTGTCAGATTATTGGAAAAGGCAAGATAAAAATCAAGTTGCAGAATGGAAATGACTATTTATTGTAGGAGATAAAGCATGTTCCTAATTTAAGAATAAATTTAATTTGTGCAGGACAACTGGGCAGTGAAGGCTGCATGGTAACCTTTATAGACAATGTTTGGATGGTCACTAAAGGTGCATTAGTAGTAGCTAAAGGTACAAAGGTAGGCACATTGTATTTGTGTACTGGTAATACTTATTCTACCTTAGCTATTATAGAAAAAGTTGTTGCAGGGACAACTACAATAGATGTTACAATGACAGATTCAAAATTGTGGCACCATAGACTTGGGCACATGAGTGAGAAAGGGATGAAAATCCTTCACTCTAAAAATTTGTTGCCGGGATTGATCCAGATTGATTTAGAATTTTGTGAAAATTGTGTTTATGGTAAACAAAAAAGAGTCAAATTTCTCAAGGTTGGCAAAGATAAGAAGAGAAAAATTAGAGTTTGTGCATTCAGATGTATGGGGACCAGCTCATGTATCATCTCTTGGTGGCTCTTGTTATTATGTTATGTTTATAGATGATGCAACTAGGAAAAACATGGGTATATTTCCTAAAACAGAAATCAAATGTTTTTGAAAATTTTAAGAAATGGAAAGCTTTGGTTGAGCATGAGACAAGAAAAAATTTGAAGTGTCTAAAATCTGATAATGGAGGTGAGTATTGCAACAAAGCATTTGAATATTATTGGTCTTTCAATGGAATCCAAAGGTAGAAAATGGTTCCAAGAACTCCACAAGAAAATGGTGTTTCTGAGAGAATGAATAGGACCATCATGGAGCGTGCAAGGAGCATGAGATTGCATGCTAGATTGCCCCTACATTTCTGGGTAGACGTTGTACATACTGTTGTTTATTTGATAAATAGAGGAACTTCAAATCCTTTGGATGGTGGCATTCCAGATGAGGTATGGACTAGTAAAAAGGTAAATTATTCTTTTCTGAAAACATTTGGTTGTGAAGCTTTTGTCCATGTTGATAAAGAAAAAACAACCAAGCTTGATGCTAACTCTAAAAAATGTACCTTCATTGGATATGGAATGGATGACTTTGGTTATCGGTTATGGGATTTTGAAAATCAGAAAATAATTAGAAGTAGAGATGTTATATTCAATGAGAAGGTCATGCATACAAAACAAATGCGAGAAAAGAAGCATGAATAGGTCAAAAAGGAATATGTGGTGCTGGATTAGATTCCTGAAAATAAAATGCCAGTGGTACCCGATGCTTAGCAACAACAAAATATCCCACAAACTCCTGCAAGTGTTAGATGTTCTACGAGGTTAAGTAGACCTCTTGAAAGATTTTCTCCTTCTTTGTATTTTATTTTATTAATTGAATCTAGTGAACTAGAAGGATATGGAGAAGTAATACAGGTGGATTCCAAATAGCAGTGGGAGATAGGCATGAAAGAGGAAATGGATTCCTTGATGAAGAATCAGACTTGGGACTTAGTCCCATTGCCTGCAAGAAAAATAGCCTTGCCAAATAAATGGGTTTATAGGCTGAAGGAGGAGGATGGAGGACAAAAAAGATATAAGGCCAAACTTGTGGTTAAAGGTTTTGCACAGAAAAAAGGGTATAGATATTGATGAAATATTTTCTCTAGTTGTAAAAATGACTTCAATTAGAATTGTTCTAAGTCCTGTCGCTACAAAAGACTTTCATCTTGAACAACTAGATATTAAAACAACTTTTCTCCATGGGGATTTGGAGGAGGAAATCTACATGCAGCAACCACAAGGATATGAGGTCAAAGGTAAGGAGGAGTTAGTGTGCAAGTTGAAGAAGAGTCTTTATGGCCTAAAGCAAGCATCTTGACAATGGTATTTGAAATTTGATAGTTTCATGGCTGAACAAGGTTACCATAGATGTCATTCTAATCATTGTGTTTATTTTAAGAGATTGGATAATGGTAGTTATATTATCCTGTTACTTTATGTTGATGACATGCTTGTTGCTAGGTCTAACATGCAACATATAAATGAACTTAAACATAAATTAGAAAAGTCATTTGCTATGAAGGATTTGGGTGCAACTAAGAAAATCCTTGGTATGAGGATTTCACGGGACAAGAAAAATAGAACATTAATTATGTCCCAAACTGAGTATATAAAGAAGGTGTTGGAAAGATTTAACATGTAGAATGCAAAAGTCGTTGATACACCTTTGGCTAGTCATTTCAAATTGACTAAGGAGATGTGTCCAAAGACATAGGAAGATGTAAATAAAATATCTAACATCATGTATTCATTAGTTGTTGGCAGTCTGATGTATGCGATGGTATGCACACGAGGTCAGATATTACACATGTAGTGGGAGTTGTGAGTAGGTATATGAGTAATCCAGGAATCGAACATTGGAATGTTGTCAAATGGATTCTTAGGTATTTGAGAGGTACTACTAGTAAGGCATTATGTTTCAAAGGATCAAATGTTGCTCTACGAGGATATGTTGACTTTGATCTGGTAGGTGACATTGATACAAGGAGTACTATAGGGTATCTTTTTACTGTAGGGGAACTGCAGTTAGTTGGATTTATAGACTGCAAAAGGTTGTTGCACGTTTAACCACTGAATCTGATTATGTAGTTGCTACTGAAGCTAGCAAGGAGATGATTTGGTTACAACATTTTTTAGAGGAATTGGGCCAGATGCAGGAGGATAGCCCATTGTATACCGATAGCCAGAGTGGCATTCATCTTGCAAAGAATTTTTCTCTTCATTCAAGGACAAAACACATTTAGCTCAAGTACCACTTCATATGGTCTATTTTGGAGGATGGCTAGTTACGGCTTGACAAGATTCACACAAGTGACAATCCTACATATATGTTCACAAAGGTAGTCCCATGGGAGAAGCTGATTTCCTTCTCGGTTTCTCTCAACCTTCTTGGTTGAAAATTGTGGAATTAAGGAACAATTGAGTTCAGGAGTTTTTATTTAACTAGAAATAGTGCAAATTTGCATCCCTACTAGGGGCCCCATGTCAATGTGAGTCATATTAAAATTTACATTCATGGCTTGATTTGGATCTTTCTATGTGGAAGGATGATAAATTTCTAAAAATAGGTGGTCAATGGTCTCATTCTCTACTATCCTTAAAGTAACTTTGAGCTTTTTGGTTTGAGGAGAAGGGGATATTGAAGCGATTTCTTCATTGCATCATTGGGTGGCATCTTAGTAGACTCAATCTTCCTTTATTAGACAAGGAGGCTTCTAGCCATGATAGAGAGGAAAGTGTTTGCATGGCACTTTTTAAAGAATTAGGAGTAAACAATAAAGCTCTTTTCATTAGGGGGTTTCTTTCTATGTTTTGCAAATCAAAAGGAATGGAAAGATTTGTCTCACTACTTTTGGAATTTTCCTCCAGGTTGGAGGTTGTTGCTCCCACCCCTTCTTCTTGTTTGCATGTGACTTCATTTTCTTCTCTTTTATCACCTTCATTTTATTTGCCCTGGTCTTCCCTTTCTTTATCTTTCTCCTTTGTTCATGCATCTAGTAATGGGCCTTCTCCACAAATCCTTTTAAGGGATTATTTATTTTTAGGGGGTTTTTCATCACCTCCATTCCCACTTGGTGTAGTCATTTGCTTTGTCCCAAATAGATGGAGCGGATGAATCATTCGTAGAACTTGAATTATTTTTCCCATCGACCTTTTGTGCTTTCTTTGGAGCAACTTTTGAAGCCTTTGCCTTCTTCTTGGCCAACCAAATTTGTGGCCTCTTAAGAACTACAACAATTCTTGATAGTATTGCCTAGACTGTTGTTTGTCGTAGGCGAAGGGGGAAATTTTCCCCACCACCCCCAAACCCCTCCTGGCTTGGTTGTCCCTACCCCTCCTTGAGTTGGGTCTAGTTGATGTTGAATTGTAAGGTTTTGTTGTTGTAAAAGTGTTATTGATAGTCTTTGACTATGTAAAGGGTCGGCGCCCTAGTTATCGTTGCTTTATTAATAAAAAAAAATTCTTGGTCGTAAGTCTCTATGCTCAGGTAGGCTCCAATCAATAGAAACAAGTGTTGTGGTTGGATTTTTTTTGTGTATATAGGATCCAATAGATCAGACTCGCCATCTTCAATTCCTTCAACATCCCACCCCAGTGATATTCAATAACTTGTCTTAAACTCAATCTCATCCAACTTTGCTTCCAAGCCTTATAATTGTCAACACAATCAGCCCAATAATCCTCCAATTTTGGTATATGGAGATATGCAAGACCTAAATGCCAATTATTTTTGACAAAGTTCTTACTATCAAAGTGCAATATGAGGTGACCATAGTTTGAGGTAGTATATTTAACCATGTCTCTTTCAATATTCAAGGAATTTGACTAAATTTTACAAACATAATACCCTAGTCCAATTGGGAATTGAATACCAATATTTCTTCTCTCAACACATCTTTTTTTTACTTTGCATACTTGTGTACATACCTCAATTAGGACAAATTTATCCTTTACATA
Source organism: Cryptomeria japonica (assembly GCF_030272615.1). Classification (NCBI taxonomy): domain Eukaryota; kingdom Viridiplantae; phylum Streptophyta; class Pinopsida; order Cupressales; family Cupressaceae; genus Cryptomeria; species Cryptomeria japonica. Next base: position 324,893,678 of record NC_081409.1, read on the forward strand.
CTTGGGTAACTTTTATGGAAAATCATCATACCTGTCTACTCTAATGTAGGTAAATTGTTGGAATTATATGAAATGACTTCCATATTGACTTAACTAATTTGACGGCCTCTGGTGAAATTCTTTTCCCTAGATTCCCTTTTAATTCCCTCACAAGCCTCATTGTGAGTGCATTGTTCACTCTCTTGAAGTTAGAACAACTCTTTTGTGATTAGAGATTAAAATAGACATCATAGATCTTTTAATTATCATCATACTGCTCAACATTATTTAACCTAGGAGAATACCTTGTACATGCTAGGGCATTAAATAAGTAAGGGAAAAAAAATTGTTGAGAGAAAAACAAGTGATCATTGTATGTAAAATGTCACCGATTAGGCTTGCCCACTCTTAGTATTGTTCTTCGACACATATAACTTCCACAAAAAAGTACATCCATTCATCCAAATAGAATGCATCCACACCCCATATAGCCTATGTAGCAAGATGATAATGTCTATTGTTTCTCCTTTCAAGTATAATTTATGAATTGTCTTCAGTATTTGAGATTCCCCCCTCTTTGGCATAGAGAACCACACCTTATCTATGATATTCCTATAGTAGTTCTTCTTCTTGTTGAAATGTGTTTGTGATAAGGTAAAATCCAATGTGAATATACTACCCTATTCAAAACCCAGAAGCAATTGTGAATCGTTGCTCTATCTAGGGATATGAGAACCCTATTATCACTAGTCTTAATTTCTCAAATGTGGGGATCGTATTTATTAATGCATTAAACCATGACAAGGTCTTCACACTACACTGCTACCGAAAATGCAGCAACCTTCAACAATTCGCTCTCCACCAAACTCTATGTAATTGGATGCCTATTAGAACTTTTCACCCATTCCCAAAACTCCTATTAGTTTATGTGCCCTAGTCTAGTGTTACCAACCTTCGACAGTGAGCTTTCTAGACCTGATAGGTACTCATAACCAACATATGTGTACTTCGTCTTGAATTCTTCCTTGAAGAAAGAACCCTTAAATTTTTGGAAAATTCAAAAAGAGTCTCCCCTTATCTCAGTCGATTTTGATGTTGAAACTAGCATAAACTAAAACCCTAACACTAAAATAAAAATACGCTTGGATATTCTTAGAGAATACTTACTTCTAATGTGATGATGATGAAGAATAATGTTCTAACCAAGTTCTATACAAATTTCACCACGAACTTCAACTAAATACTCTGAGAACCTAGCTAATCTCTTGAATAATGTTCTAAAACTGGTGATTTTGAAATAACTATTCTCATCCTTGGGTCACGTAAAATTTTCATCTACCTTACCTCTCTATAATTAATGCACTGTTCTTCAATCTCCTATATCAACAATTGGCTTTCAATTAGTTTCGAAAAACTTGTCGGTCCTTGACAAAGGTTTTGAAACTATTTTATGCTTCCACTTTCACCTTTAGTTCACTTGGCTCAAAGAAATTATTTAATCATTGCTTTAGCTCCACTTTTTATCCTAGTTTTGAGTGATACATCAGAGTCTCATATCCTTTGAAAACTTACTCGAAGTTCACCTTTTGATAAAAACTTTGCATCTTTTTTCTTTGTCTTTGAAAAAGGTTCTACAGAAAAGGTCAAGTTATGAGAACCCCAACAATCTTTGACGAATATGGAAGAGTGACTTTGAAATCATCAACTGAGATCCACCAGGCTCTGATTTAGTTAATGAAAACTATGTTGAAACTCGACAGTCATTTTAAAACTTAAGAGGAATACAAAAGGGCTTCTTAGAAAGGAAAGGCTAAGTGAAGTTAAGTATTGCTCAGACCAAAAATAAGTTCAAGATGTTATGTCAGGTTCTGAAAAAACTTTCAAAACTAATGGGAAAGATGGATAGAACTGAGTCTTTTTTTAAAAAGTTGTGATGAATATTTATGGGGTTGTGGATATCTTATCAAAGCCCGACAACAATTTCAGAACCATGAGCGAAGTTTGACAGACTACAAAAATGATTTAAGTATAAAATGGTGGATAAATACTTATGGGGTTGTGGATACCCTATCAATGCCCGACGATAATTTCAGAACCATGAGCGAAGTTTGACAGACCACAAAAATGACTTAAGTATAAAATGGTGGATATGGACCAATTAACATGTTAAGATACAATAGCATCTAGATCCTAACATTTCTAAGTAGCTTGAAATCATGTCTGGAGCTCCCGCCCATAAGACGATTTCAAATTTTTGCAACAGCTCTCCTATGCGCAGGTCTCCTTCTGCTGTATCTTCTCCTACGGTGGTCTCCTTTGATGCTGCTACCTTTCCGCCACTTCCTCCTCGTGCTAGGGTTGTTGGTACTGCTGGTGGTGCTCCCTTCACGATGCTCATTGCTAGTTTGTGTGGTGCTCCCCAGGGGAACTCTCCTGTTGGGGACTTTCCCTCCATGGTGGGTGTCGCTGGTTCATGTCCACCCCTACTGGTTCTTTCGGGGGGTGATGCTGGTGTTGGCTCTCTAGCTTTTGGTGATGCTTCCGGGGATGCTTCTCAACCGACTGTTATGTTGTTGATACTGTTGGTGCTAAGTCCAAACCTTCTTATGCTGCCAAGCGTAGCTTTTCTCATGTGGTCAGACCTGCTGCCCAGCCCTCCAAGGGGGCTCGTCCTCTTCCTTGTGCTAAATCATTTTTTGGTGGTTTGTGGACAGGATGTGGTGGACAACATTGGGTTCTACCAACGTTGTGTTCTTATGTAAAGATTTTCAGGGCTTTGGCCTTCATTACCGAACCTTCATCGCTGGGTAAGTGACTCTTGGCATCCTTTGGTGGCTCACAATATTGATCTTTTTCCCTATGCTAAAGGTTTTTTGGTTGCTTCCTTCACATCTTCGGTTGATTGAGACTTGGTTTTGGGCATGTTATGGGCTTGGTGAGTGCACTCCCTCTCTATTAAGCCTTGGACAACCTCCTTTAACCCTCTCACTGAACTACTTAATGTGCATCCAGTTTGGGTTTGCCTTATTAATCTCCCTCTTCATTTTTGGGAGCACTCTTGCTATGAAGCTATTAGAAACTCTATTGATCGTTTCTTGAAGGTTGATGAAGCCACATCTTCTATGGACCACACTACCTTTGTATGCATCCGTGTGGACATTGACATCTCCTTGCCTCTCCCAGGAGATGTGGTTCTTATGGTGGGGGATAGGCCTTAATCACAATTGTTGGACTTTGATGGCCTCCCCTTTTGCTGTCAGAGATGCTTCTCTACGGGTCATCTTGCTTTGGACTGCTCTATTTCACACCACAAAGATATTTCTACTTGGTGGAAGGATGCTACTGTTGATCACTTAACAGTCAATGCTCCTGACTCTACTTCCCCTTACTCCTCTCATGAGGATGATGATGTTGTCTCCTCTCAGGATGAAGTTGTGCCCCTCGCAGCTACTTCTTCTCCTGTTGATCCTACCTTTGTGGCCTCATTTCTTGTGGTCGCCACTACAGCTTCTCTGGTTTTGCAGTCATTATTTACTCCTACTAGACCTACTTCTGGTGTTATTTCGTCTCAGCCTGCTGATGTTCTGCAGCAACCTGTTATGTTGCAACACCCAGTTAACTCCATGGACTGTAACCCTAGGGGGTCCCTCCCAATTGATATCTCTTTTGATGGTCCCAATGATAGCATCGTCTGGACCGTGGTTGCTCACAGGCAGAAGGGGAAGTCTTCTCCCCTTCCCCAAACCCTCCTTTGTCGGGGTTTGGGTGTCTCTCCCCCTCCATGATCAAGGTTTTGGGTGTTCTCTAATTTGATTGGGCTTTCCTTACTTGTTTGATTGTGTTTTGTTTCTTATTGCCTTCGAGCAGTTGTTTTTGTTGCCAACATCATGTTTTTTGGTGTTATTTGTTCTCATTTGATTGTTTTTTACTATGTTAAGGGCCAGTGCCCTAGTTAACATTGTTTTACTAATCAAAAACATATTAAATTCTTTGAAGCATTGATTTATGAATGGGGACAAGGAAAAAAGACTTTGATTCAATTATAGGTGAAAACTTTGGCAGCGAGGAGCTATTATAGTTCTAAGTGATAGTTATAGTATCATATGTGTGGCAAAGAACCTAACCTTTCATGCAAGGACTAAGCACATTGATTCATGCTACCATATGTGTGACATGTTAGAGGATGGGATGGTGATGCTAGAGAAAGTTGACAGTTTTTTATAATTTTAGAGATGAATTAATGAAGCCAATGAGCACCAAAAAGTTTAGGTGGTGTTGTGAATTTATGGGCCTCTTGAACCCTAGTAATTAGGTGATATTGTTTTTTATTTAAAAAGCAGCGTTAACAAGGGCGTTGACCCTTAACATAGTCATAGACTATAATTTAGGTAATATTGTTGATACTCCCTTTATTATAGCATTTTTTTTTAAAAGTGGAATAATATTAGGCAAGGTATCTCAATCTTGTATTCTAATGTTAAAAAAACATTAAAAAATGCATGTTTCACTATAATAAAGAAAAAATCAATTTTGGTGTTATAGACATATTTTTTAGAAGTACAAATATTTTTAGATAAGCTAAAATCATTTCATTGATTCCCATGATATGGACTTTGTGATATCTACAATTCAAAAAACATGCTCAATCGACTTCCCAAATCAAAATTTATGGCCTTCAAAAGTTAAGCCTCCCACATTGGAAATGTAAGAACGTCTATGAGCTTTAAGACAAAGTTACACATTGATAAAAATTATAAATCATCTTTGAATGGAGATATTGGATAAAAAATGACAAATTGGTGGGTGGATTATGATGATCTTATGGTAGGTGGAAGGAATATGTTAACTTTAGCTTGTGGAGTCATCTTGGGATGAGTATTAATTTTTTACTAGGAATTGGGTGCCACATTTTGGGTGTTTTTATCTTATGGCTTCTTAATTACAATTTGATTGTTTAATGATGGTGAGTTTTGTGGGTATTGTTATGTTGTCAAAAATTACTCCAAATATCTTGTTGGAAATACCCATGCAAAGGCTTAAGTTTTGTGAGTGTATTGTAACATTTGATTGTTGAATAATACATTAAGGTGCTTTCAAGTGGGTTTTTTAATATCAAGATGATTTTCCTAGTATAAATCATTATGCTATGGTATTTTTTTTTATTGCGTAATTTTCCATGTAACTATAATAATTTAACTTATTTGCACATACCTCCTCTCACGGATTAGTGACGAATTAGTCACAAGTGAACAAATGGTGGATTTAATGTGAACAACAAATAAGTCAAATGAACTCAACTTCAAGATTAAATGAGCTCAACTTGATGTAAAGTGCTCATTATTGGTAATCTACCTAAGTAAATAAAACTAATTACCTAAGTAAACTTAATATATAAGGTACAACTAAATAATTACACTAAATTTATTTTTTTACATTTCTCTTTAAAAAAATCATATATTTATTGAACACATGTATTTACTTTAGATCCCATATTTGAAACAAAAAAAACCCTACTTATGTGTTTCTTAATTTAAGGGTACAAGTAAATAATTATACAAACATCAAGGAATAAGAGATAAGGGGGAAACTGTTGAAAAAAGGATTATAAATACATGAAGGGGGAGACAGAAAAATTAACTATTAGGTGGGGAGATAAACATCACATGGATAGAGATAAGGAAGGATAGTAAAGGACCTAAACACATGAGAAATGAGAGGCATGAAACACACAAGGATAAACAAAATATGCACAAAGCTAGATAAGGTGTAAATAAGCGACAAAAAGACATGCAAAAGGAAACACCTAAAAAATGTGAAAAATGATGAAGCAATGCGCAACAAGTAGACTATAAAGCCATACCCATTCTAATAGACTGTTCACCGAGATAGTCACATTTAGCTAAATTCAACTGTGAACCATAGAATACACCTCCAAAGCTATCAAAAAGTCATAATACAACTGAATATACCATCTAAAGAAACCACAATCAATCTCCACACATCTACATGAACTCATAACCAATCCTTTGATACTGCATTACTTCGGAACACAACTGATCAAAATCTTGGACCAAGTTATCATCAATGACAACAAGTCTAACATCAATGCAAACACAAACTCATATTTGCAACACTCGCATGGATAGAAACAAGGAAGGATCATAGAGGACCTAAACACATGAGAAAGGAGAGGCATAAAACACACATGGATAAACAAAATATTTAAAAAACGGATAAGGTGTAAATAAGGGACAAAAAGACATGCAAAAGGGAACACAAATAAGTGAAAAATATGGTAAAAGAAATTACATATGGAATGCAATTTTAATTTTTATACTATTGTAGAGACTAAAATTCAACAAATGTAACAAGAAAAAATGTCCTTCATAGTGTTTGAGAATTAGACCATATATGAAAATAAAGAAGAAAATATGGGAAGGCCTTGAAGAATAGAAAATTAACAAATGGTCAATGTAGATAACCAAGGTGGTGTAGATTTCATTTTTAAAATAGAAAGGACTACACTCCATCAAGGAATTGTCTAGTTGTAAATTATAATTTTGACAATAAATAAAATCTATGTTATGAGATAATAATAATAATTGTTTTGATGTAGATTCTTGTAAAGAATTTTAGTATAATTAGAATCAAAAGGCTTGCCATAGTGTTGATTCAATGGTATTAGAAAAGAAACAATTTGCAATGAAGGCAAATGTATTCATGGACTTGATCATGGAAAGTAGCATAGCATATGTTAATAAATGTAGAGGAGCCTAATAATGAATGGGAAAATGGTAGAGAAAAATGTGAAGGTCTTGAAGATACAACACTGACATGACTAGGTCAATAAAATTATCATGGAAAGAGGAACCAGGTATAATGGTATGGTACATAGAAGGTAATGTGATAGAGAAGTATATGGGGTGTAGTAGGTTAATCATTCACCAATAGATAGCATTAACAAAATCATTATCTTCTATAGTGCATAAATTAGGGGTGTCATTTTATAAACCTATTGTTTTGTGATGTAACCCTAGAGGTGTATATAAGAGGAGAGTGTGTAGGGAAATGGGGTTGAGGGATATGAGAAATAAGGATAATAGATATAAATATCAAAATATCTAGAATAAATGTGAAATAATATAGTGGATGTCATATATTAGTGTGAAGTATAAGAGGAATGGTAGATAAAGATGATGAGGTTATAAGCCTAATATGGTTACTAAGAAAATGAGGAACCCAAGTATTAACATGTGTTAACATGCGTTGGTGTAGACAAAATAATTCCTAATATTAGATATACATGATGGTAGCTAAAATTAAAAGGGTCATAATTCTCCATCAGTATGGACAAACAAAATCAAAAGGAAAACCATGAAGGGAAAGGGAAAAAGTACCAAAAGGAAAAACTACAGTTATGGTGTCGAACTTGGGTCAAAATGAAAACAAGTAGTAAATCCCTTATGCTTTATATCATGTTCCCAAGATGATCTAGGAATAAATGACAAACCAAATAAACACAACAAAAATAAGTGTCACTCATGAAAGGAGAACAATAACAAAAAAATAATAAGCAACATAAGTGAACATAAAGAAGATAAGGAAAAGACACATCAAGGAAAATAAGGCACAAATACAAAATAAGAAATGTTGAAAAAATAAAAAAGGATTATGTAACACTAAAATCAAGAAGATAAACCATGAGAGACATATAGATACATAGAGGAGTACATAACAAAACATTATGTTGTCACCCCAAGTGTTGGCATAATAGCTCATCCACATAGATAGGGAAAATGGGCATGAGGAGAGAGACTATATGTATAAAATAGGGTAATAGAGAAAATAAACATATAGGACTAGGATGTGGAAGCTCATTGGTCATAAGGATCACTTAAAAAAACTTTTAAAAATTATTCAATTCTACATGAGGGATATAGGTAGTGGCAAGAGATAGGATAGTAATGTCAATGGGGGGATTAGCAACATGGAGAGGGTGAAGGCAAACTAGTGCCCAAAAGAGCATTGGATAAGGATGAAGGTGAATTAATGAAGGACTCTAAGTAGGGTCTCAAGGTCTCATCATTAAGAAGTCATATCCTTGCACTATGACCTTGATAGTCTATATCTATTAGAGAAATCATTCATAAATCCAAAAGCTAACAATTGGCACTTAATGATAGCTATGGATAACATTGCTTTATATTTTCCTATCTAGTGCAAGTGAAGAATCATATAACATAATGCAAGTATATGTATTGCTAGGATCAGACATAATATCAAACAAGTACTAATTACAAGAGATATTCTCGACAACATTATTAAATCTATAAGTATTTTTGAAAAAATCTAAATGAACAATAATCTCTATAAAATCTCAAATTTAAATGAGCTACAATTGGACACTACGACTCTAAGGAGGATGTTTAAGAGCATAGAAAGGTACATACTGAAGAGTTATTGTCCTAAGAAATCATTAAGGAAATTTCTAGAAATAGAGATTCGACAATCTCAAATGCAACAAAAGTCTCTCAATCTTATAGCATACATACAACATCATGTGAAGAAAATTAAGAAGCTTCTACAAGAGACCTTTTGCCACTTGAAGATCAACCCTTAGGAAAGATTGAAAAAAAAAACCCTAAAAGTGTTTTGGATTTTTATTTTTTTAACAAGAATGATAACTACTTTTCAAAATGTAATATAGTAGGGAAAATATCAAGCATCCTTATAAAGTGAGTATAACATATAAAGTGAGTATTCCACTGTTGAACTATAAGTAAGGGTTATCCTCCTAAGAACTTTTTTGTTATGGTAAGTACATGAGCTACAATTGGACACTACGAATCTAAGGAGGATGTTTAAGAGCATAGAAAGGTACATACTGAAGAGTTATTGTCCTAAGAAATCATTAAGGAAATTTCTAGAAATAGAGATTCGACAAACTCGAATGCAACAAAAACCTCTCAATCTTATAACATGCATACAACATCATGTGAAGAAAATTAAGTAGCTTCTCCAAGAGACCTTTTGCCACTTGAAGATCAACCCTTAGGAAAGATTGAAAATAAAAATCCCTAAAAGTTTTTTGGATTTTTATTTTTTTCACAAGATTAAAAACTACTTTTCAAAATGTAATATACTAGGGCAAATACCAAGCATCCTTATAAAGTGAGTATAACATATAAAGTGAGTATTGCACTGTTGTTATAAGTAAGGGTTATCTTCCTAAGAACTTTTTTGTTATGTTAAGTACTTTCAAAAATTTAAATGAGCTACAATTGGATACTATGACTCTAAGGAGGATGTTTAAGAGCATAGAAAGGTACATACTGAAGAGTTATTGTCCTAAGAAATCATTAAGGAAATTTCTAGAAATAGAGATTAGACAATCTCAAATGCAACAAAAGTGTCTCAATCTTATAGCATACATACAACATCACGTGAAGAAAATTAAGAAGCTTCTCCAAGAGACCTTTTGCCACTTGAAGATCAACCCTTAAGAAAGACTGAAAAATAAAGCCCTAAAAGTGTTTTGGATTTTTCTTTTTTTAACAGGAATGATAACTACTTTTCAAAATGTAATATAGTAGGGCAAATACCAAGCATCCTTATAAAGCACGAGTATACCATATAAAGTGAGTATTGCATTCTTCTTATAAGTAAGGGTTATCTTCCTAAGAACTTTTTTGTTATGTTAAGTACTTTTAAAAATTTAAATGAGCTACAATTGGACACTATGACTCTAAGGAGGATGTTTAAGAGCATAGAAAGGTACATACTGAAGAGTTTTTGTCCTAAGAAATCATTAAGGAAATTTCTAGAAATAGAAATTTGACAATCTCAAATGCAACAAAAGCCTCTCAATATTATAACATGCATACAACATCATGTGAAGAAAATTAAGAAGCTTCTCCAAGAGACCTTTTGCCACTCGAAGATCAACCCTTAGGAAAGATTTAAAAAAAAAAAGCCCTAAAAGTGTTTTGGATTTTTTTTTTTTTAACAAGAATGATAACTACTTTTCAAAATGTAATATAGTAGGGCAAATATCAAGCATCCTTATAAAGTGAGTATAACATACAAGGTGAGTATTGCACTATTCTTATAAGTAAGTGTTGTCTTCCTAAGAACTTTTTTGTTATGTTAAGTACTTTTAAAAATTTAAATGAGCTACAATTGGACACTACGACTCTAAGGAGGATGTTTAAGAGCATAGAAAGGTACATACTAAAGAGTTATTGTCCTAAGAAATCATTAAGGAAATTTCTAGAAATAGAGATTAGACAATCTCAAACGCAACAAAAGTGTCTCAATCTTATAGCATACATACAACATCACGTGAAGAAAATTAAGAAGCTTCTCCAAGAGACCTTTTGCCACTTGAAGATCAACCCTTAGGAAAGATTGAAAAGAAAAATCCTAAAAGTGTTTTGGATTTTTATTTTTTTAACAAGAATGATAACTAATTTTAAAAATGTAATATAGTAGGGCAAATATCAAGCATCCTTATAAAGTGAGTATAACATATAAAGTGAGTATTACACTGTTGTTATAAGTAAGGGTTATCTTCCTAAGAACTTTTTTGTTATGTTAAGTACTTGTAAAAATTTAAATGAGCTACAATTGGACACTATGACGCTAAAGAGGATGTTTAAGAGCATAGAAAGGTACATACTGAAGAATTATTTTCCTAAGAAATCATTAAGGAAATTTCTAGAAAGAGAGATTCGACAATCTCAAATGCAACAAAAGCCTCTCAATCTTAAAACATACATACAACATCATGTGAAGAAAATTAAGAAGCTTCTAGAAGAGACCTTTTGCCACTTGAAGATCAACCCTTAGGAAAGATTGAAAAAAAAAAAAAAAAACTGTTTTGGATTTTTTTTTTTTTTTAAAGAATGATAACTACTTTTCAAAATATAATATAGTAGGGCAAATACCAAGCATCCTTATAAAGTGAGTATAACATATAAAGTGAGTATTGCACTATTCTTATAAATAAGGGTTTGTTATGTTAAGTACTTTTAAAAATTTAAATGAGCTACAATTGGACACTACGACTCTAAGGAGGATGTTTAAGAGCATAGAAAGGTACATACTGAAGAATTATTGTCCTAAGAAATCATTAAGGAAATTTCTAGAACGAGAGATTCAAAAATCACAAATGCAACAAAAGCCTCTCAATCTTATAACATACATACAACATCATGTGAAGAAAATTAAAAAGCTTCTCCAAGAGACCTTTTGCCACTTGAAGATCAACTCTTAGAAAAGATTGAAAAAAAAAATCCCTAAAAGTGTTTTGGATTTTTATTTTTTTAACAAGAATGATAACTACTTTTCAAAATGTAATATGGTAGGGCAAATATCAAGCATCCTTATAAAGTGAGTATTGCACTGTTGTTATAAGTAAGGGTTATCTTCCTAAGAACTTTTTTGTTATGTTAAGTACTTTTAAAAATGTAAATGAGCTACAATTGCACACTACGACTCTAAGGAGGATGTTTAAGAGCATAGAAAGTTACATACTGAAGAGTTATTGTCCTAAGAAATCATTAAGGAATTTTCTAGAAATAGAGATTCGACAATCTCAAATGGAACAAAAGCCTCTCAATCTTATAACATACATACAACATCATGTGAAGAAAATTAAGAAGCTACTCCTAGAGACCTTTTGCCACTTGAAGATCAACCCTTAGGAAAGATTGAGAAAAAAAATCCCTAAAAGTGTTTTGGATTTTTATTTTTTTAACAAGTATGATAACTACTTTTCAAAATGAAATATAGTAGGGCAAATATCAAGCATCCTTATAAACTGAGTATAACATATAAAGTGAGTATTGCATTGTTGTTATAAGTAAGGGTTATCTTCCTAAGAAATTTTTTGTTATGTTAAGTACATGAGCTACAATTGGACACTTCAACTCTAAGGAGGATGTTTAAGAGCATAGAAAGGTACATACTGAAGATTTATTGTCCTAAGAAATCATTAAGGAAATTTCTAGAAATAGAGATTCGACAATCTCAAATGCAACAAAAGCCTCTCAATCTTATAACATACATACAACACCATATGAAGAAAATTAAGAAGCTTCTCCAAGAGACCTTTGGCCACTTGAAGATCAACCCTTAGGAAAGATTAAAAAAAAAAGCCCTAAAAGTGTTATGGATTTTTTATTTTTTTAACAAGAATGATAACTACTTATCAAAATGTAATATAGTAGGGCAAATATCAAGCATCCTTATTAAGTGAGTATAACATATAAAGTGAGTATTGCACTGTTGTTATAAGTAAGGGTTATCTTCCTAAGAACTCTTTTGTTATGTTAAGTACTTTTAAAAATTTAAATGAGCTACAATTGCACACTACGACTCTAAGGAGGATGTTTAAGAGCATAGAAAGGTACATACTAAAGAGTTATTGTCCTAAGAAATCATTAAGGAAATTTCTAGAAATAGATATTCGACAATCTCAAATGCAACAATAGCCTCTCAATCTTATAACATACATACAACATCATGTGAAGAAAATTAAGAAGCTTCTCCAAGAGACATTTTCTTCCTAAAAAAATTTTGGTATGTTAAGTACATGAGCTACAATTGGACACTATGACTCTAAGGAGGATGTTTAAGAGCATAGAAAGGTACATACTGAGGAGTTATTGTCCTAAGAAATCATTAAGGAAATTTCTAGAAATAGAGATTTGACAATCTCAAATGCAACAAAAGCCTCTCAATCTTATAGCATACATACAACATCATTTGAAGAAAATTAAGAAGCTTCTCCAAAAGACCTTTTGCCACTTGAAGATCAACCCTTGGGAAAGATTGAAAAAAAAAATCCCTAAAAGTATTTTGGATTTTTATTTTTTAACAAGAATGATAACTACTTTTCAAAATGTAAAATAGTAGGGCAAATAACAAGCATCCTTATAAAGTGAGTATAACATATGAAGTGAGTATTGCATTGTTGTTATAAGTAAGTGTTATCTTCCTAAGAACTTTTTTGTTATGTTAAGTACTTTGGTATAATTCAATCAATATCAAGGTAATGTGTTTCTATGTTAATTTTTCATTATTATTTTTTATGTAAAATTGTAAGAATTCTCAATTTTTAAGCTAATACAGTATGTTTTGTTTTTATATTAGTTCTTCATTTTTTACTTAGTATCATGAAGAGATTTGAAAAATCTTTAGATTGATATCAGAAATTTTTCAGTGGTGAATATTTATCAATTGAAAAATAGTTGAGATCATAGAATCAAGATTTGACAAATTGTAGAAGCTTTAGGATTACCATAATTGCCACATTTTTTTAGATTATTCTTGGTCAAGCTGCTAGAGCATTTCTTTTCAAGGATTTTAACTTGATTGTTTTGCCGCATTACTTGAATAATTTCGATAGAAAAGTAGATCTTATTTATCTAAATTTTTTAAGTTAGAGCACAAATCTAAAATAATTTACTATTAATAATACATAATTGTAGGCTACGTGATTGTTATATACATGAAATCGGCATTTAAGTGTAAGTGACATTTACATATGAACATTTGCTTCCTTGTACATTAAGTTATATTTCATGTATATAGTTCCAGGATGTTTGAGAATGGTTTCAAACCGTAAAAAAATTCTAGGTTTTGGAGGGCAATATAATTTCTCAAACTTTATCAAATTTTAGGAGTCTACAGGGTCTTATTATTTTGCAATTGTCTAAAGATAGTTGTTAGCATTCAAAAGCATCATCAAGTCTCTCCTTATAAATAGGAGTAACTATTCTTATGCAAGAGACCTGACAAGGAATCCAAACAAAATACTAAGTTCAAGAAAGTGGCAATCCTCTAAAGATTTTGTCAAGAGATTTTCAAGCTTCAAGACCAAGTCACATTCTTCAAAGAAAATCATGAAGAGAAATAAGTCACAATTGTTGCTACCATGCCCAAAAAGAGTGCATAATCAAGAAGAGTTAAGTGTTGCATTCAATAGACATTCAAGAGGCTCTACTCCCTCAACCCAAGCAAGGAGCATTGCCCCTTGACCCCATGGAGGAGAACAACCTCCTCAACCCTCGTAAGAAGTACTACCCTTTAAACTCATTAACTGTTGCACCACTCTAGCCCCTAATTTTTCATAAGAATTTAATTTTTTTGAAAGAAAGAATTTGCCACGATCATTTTTTTTTTCAGAAAATGAAAAATTCGTCAGGATTTTCTACCTAACTTCTCATGATGTAAAAAAATTTGCCAATAATTTTTTTAAGAAAAGATTCATCAATAGAAAAAAATTAAAATGAAAAATTTTCTCAAATTTGTGTACGTGTATGTGTATGTATATATATCTTTGTGTGTATGCACACACATGCGCGCACGCGCGTGTGTGCAGTTAATTAGCCTTCCATCACAATTTGATGTAAAAAAATTATTTCACAATTTATAAGATGTTTTGATTTGTAATAACTCACTAAGATTTTTTTATGAAAGTAATTTAAGCAATCTAGCTAAATTGTGCTAAATTACAGATAATAAATGAAATGCATCTTTGAAGCATAAGGATTTACATTTAATCTTTATACCTTTGACGATTAATAATTTCTCGCTATAATTTATAGTGAAACATGGGTAAATGAGTTTGACTCAAAAACTACATAGTTGAACCTTGATAGCAATATCATAGTTTGACTTGCTTTGGAAAATACCTCCTACTTATCAATTGATGAGCTAAAGGGGCTCTATAATGAATGGTCCATAAGGCACAACACTTGTTGAAGGTTTTGCAAATGGGGTTGCAAGTTAAGTGGGTTTAACCTTGGAGGGAACTCCATGGTTAAGCGTGCTTGAGCTAGAGTAGTACTGGGATGGGTGACCTCTCGGGAAGTCCTAATGCTTCACCCCTGTGAGCATCACCCAGATGCAATGAGTGCTACGTGGACCATTCATTCTTATGAGATGGGTTCTTGTGAACCACTACTCATGAAACATGGGTCAAAGAGTTTGACTCAAAAACTACACGGTTGAACCCTAATAGCAATATCATAGTTTGACTTCTTGTGGAAAATACCTCCTACTTATCAATTGATGAGCTAAAGGGGTTCTATAATGAATGGTTCATAAGGCACAACACTTGTTGAAGGTTTTGCAAATGGGGTTGCAAGCTAAGTGGGTTTAACCTTGTGTGGTTAAACGCCCTTGACCTGGAGTAGTACTGGGATGGGTGACCTCCCGGGAAGTCCCTAATAGCAATATCAAAAACTACACAATTGAACCTTGATAGCAATATCATAGTTTGACTTCTTGTGGAAAATACCTCCTACTTATCAATCTATTAGTTGTCAAAGGTATAAAAAATCAACATAAACAAGTCATTCTTAAACTATTTAAAATAAATTGATCAGTTGTAATCTACAAATTGTTTTAAAGGTCTCTAATTACAAAACTACAAAGATTAATGTCAAGAGCTATTCATGTCATTAAAGTTTAATCTTTTATTAACAAGTTACGAACAATTATTTTTAATGTCTTTTAAGAACTAAAGGGAAAACCTCCAAGCATTGCAGAACTCAATTAGTATAGGAGATTATGCCTATTCTTGTCACTTGCTAAAATAGCTTATGATTTCATTATAAAGACAACTTGATTCTAATCCGACTTGTATCCTCGAGTTTAAATTTTCAATATACATCCTTTAGAATCATAAAGAACAATTTGGAAAACCAATGGTATGGTCTGTGTCATGATTAATATAAGCCATTCTTGAGAAGCCCTGTGTGAAAGTACATCCAACACTGTCTTGGGCAAATCCAAACCTGCAACAAATAATTGACACAAACATTACTTTATCTTTTTAGTTGTGTACATGTGCTATCGTACACTGAAATCCAACAACCAATTTTTAGTACCCATTTTCTGATAAGCAAAAAGAGTTGAGTTATTCACGGAGATTTGCCCTTCAGATATTTTGTGTCGTTGAGAATGTGGGCATGTCATTTTGATAGGTTCACAATAAATCAGTTCACATTGACAAATCTCGTTCATGAAATGAACATTTGATATATGTATATTTATGCAAGAAATGTAACCCTCCAACACTCATATCTTAGTATGTAATTGATTAGGTTCATTTCCTACCAACACGGGTGACTCCCTCCAATAGAAAAAATCGTACCCATTCCCCGTGCAGGCAAATTACTATAAGTTTGAGTGTATTTCATGCACCTTGTATCAAATTAAACCACATGCAAATGCTTCTACCCCTGTGGATTCCAGTTATATGACTTTTCCTTCCTGTATGAATCTAAGTCTTTTAAAGGAATATGTTTATAGTTTTACCTTCCTTGAATGATATGAATAACAATAAATGATTTTGGTGGCCTGGTCCACCTCTTGATCGATCAAAAGATACAATAAAGCTTTATTGTAGTCATATACTTCTCAATTTTTTGAAACCTCTACATTTCAGTATCAAAAGCAAAATTGATATATGATGGTTAAATACACCTGAATGTGTTTGAAGAATTGTTCCATTATGAAAAGAGAGCAAAATTGGCCCAATATAACATTTTGCCCATTTCCTAAGATACATTTTTACATAATTCTCTGTGTTATAATGTACACCACAGGAGAAACATTCAATAATGTTTCTAATACAGAAATGCTACAAATCAGCTTTTCTGCGATCCCCCACCCAAATATTTATATAACCCATATGCTGCAGTACCAGCAAAGAACACTGCAACAGTCGGAGTGAAGGAAGGATACAGGTACTTTACCAAAAAATAATCCCATTCTTCGGGCAAGAATCCTGCAAAAACATCTTCATACTTGCTATCAGTATAATGATACATACAACTGGCCACATGCTAGAAGAGAGCAGCAATGCCATAACTGACTAAAGCACAACTAAAAACTGTGTCAATGACAGATTCATCATAGAGAATGTATTATTCAAATTAATTGGAAACTTTGCCCAGCATGGAGCTTTTTCATGTATAAGAACAAGCACAAACAGTTTTGAGACAATGTCAACGAGCACAAATCGTGCTTTATAAAAAAAGTAAACATTCTCAAATACATGGTTCTCAAAACTGGCTGCAAGCAAAGCAAAGAAGGTATGATAAGAATAGTTAGCATAAATAATTAAAATAGAAGGGAAAATCTCGATAGTTGTACCAATAAAGTTCTCTAAATTAATTATAGAACACTCAAGTTGAAAGATAGGTACCCTTGCATCTAAGTCAGATGAGAGCTCATATGTTAGTTTGATATTTCGCTACACGAAAAATATCAAGTTTTGGACACTGCTTCCATGGGTATATTTTGCATCCTTCCATGTAGCATTTGGTGAGTTATAGATACTGCTATATTTATTATGCGTTTGTGAGACTGGTCAATTACCTTTTAAGATACCTGAAGGGAAAATAATTCCCAAATTATGAGTACTTGTTGCAGCAACTTTCCAGTTGTAGTCTAAAAGTTTCTCATTAGGACCAAATGACATGTATGAAATATAGTATGTACACGTACATGGAATATATAGCAAGCTAGGCATGAGGACTTGACCTTGAAGATTCTATGTCAATAGCTAAAACAGTTGTAAGTATGAGATGGTGAGAATGATACAGGATGATGTGTATTATCATGTAAAACCAATAGCTACCTGGCAGGAGGCAGTTTCCTTGTACACTAATTCCATTCACATAAACAGCCTTAACCAGAGTGACAAAGGTGCACCCTCCAAAGTGCCAACCCCCCTTAAGACCAATATGAAGTATTCCTGGTACCCAAGGATGAGAGAAAAGGATTGGTTTTTTTTTCCGGGGTGATATAATGTAGGTTTCACATGGCAGTTATGCTCTTGGGCCACTCAAACAAGCTAATAATCTTTGTCTACATTACAACTTGAATAGGTAACTCTTTCTTATAGCACATAGCATAACATGTACTCAAGGAATCATAAAGAGATTGAGCAAGACAAAATTTCAAAAAGGGTTTAAACCAAAGTTGCATGGACACAAATACGGATACGGTATTGGATACAGATACGGCCATTATTTAAGACCCCCAATATGGATATGGCTGGATACGTCATTCATAAAAACACATTTTTAACACAATTTTCTAAGTTATTCGAGGAGATTTTCATTACTTCAAAAACAATATAGACACATAATTGCTACATAAATAATGATAAGTTATTGGAAGATAACCCAAAAATGGGTCACTAAAATAGAAAAACATTTCATTTGTCTTTCTCATTTGGTGTAGGTTTTGTTTATACCAATTTAAAAAAAAATGCATGAATGAAGTTTTTTGGGCACGTGTGGGTACAGTATTTGACATGTATCCAGGCTGTATTGGATAACTATCTGTTTCAGATACGGAAACGGATACGGGGATACACGTGCCCAAGGAGGGACAAAGGAGTTTCCGGCTACTCTGGTTTAAAACTTTAAACCATTTGTCATGGACCATTGCCCTATGCTTATTCTGGAGATCTGGACTGCAATATAAAGAACTCAGGTAAGTAGAAGGTTGTGAATGGAAAAAGGGAGCTATTATTTTGGGGGTGGTGATGATTCTTGAGTGCTACAGATCTTGGCAAGATCTGTTAAAATAGTTGGGTATCTTGAATCTTCTTAAAGTGCCTCTCTATAAAGTTGGAGTGTTGCATCCATCTCTCTCGTGATAGCACATGAAAGGACTATTTCCACAAAGGATTTGGCTATTGCATTATCACATTTTTGATAGACAGACACCATATATTAAGAAAATACAACATATTGAAGGACTGTGACTTTTAGTAACCAATATTAGAGTGATACTGAATCCATTCAAAGTCACAGATGCGAGCTCTAAACAAAAGCCAAAAAAAATCCAAGAAGCAGAAACAAACTTGTGCCCGCCATCAATTGTCAGTGCTCTATCATTGCCCAAAAGAAGATGTCACTGCAAACTGAGAAAAATAAATCAAGTTGTTGCTGTGCCCCTAGAATACTACTGCATTAACCTAAGTTTATGGTAGGAAAACATTTGTATAGCAATTTGCATTGACTATATTATATTTTTTTTTCAAGTACAAGAGTCATATGATTAATATTGAAGCTGTGTTCTCAAAAACATGCCACTAGACTAACAATGGATTGAGGTAAAATAAGTAAAGACTACAAATTTAAAAACTCCTTTTGAGGAAGAAAATGTCAAAAATTTAGAGGTACAGAAGAAAATATGACCAAAATTGCAGAATAAGTACTCTATTAATGATTCTGCCACAAAGACTCTTTATCTAATTGGGGAAATCCAGCAGGAAACTGAGCCAATTATGAGAGATACAACAAAAGGTGGATGAACAATATTGTCTGCTCAAAGAACAATTCAAAAACTGGCCCTATAGATTCACTCAAATGCCCAAATGAGAACCTTTGTACAACTGGTTTGTAACCAGGAAGGAAACATGTGTTAAGAAATTTGATTCTTCTTAAAATCGATGGTGGGGAAAGAGAATCAACATTTTTGTCATGGGTACGTAATGTAAAAGCTTATTTTGAGACATTGAAGTTAACAAAGAGAAGGAATTCGTTATGGTCACTTTGTTACTAAGAAATATAGGTAAAGAATGAAGATATAGCATGCGATATAGTGCAGATCTAGTAGCCATGTTCTGTTATGAAAAGATCCAAATTGACAGCTTTGACCTAGAAGAGGATCCAATTGAGGCTTTTGGCAATGTCTAAATAAAAGTCATATAGGAACACTAATCTTTTAGTCGTAAGATAGAAGCCTTGGGGATTAGACTATCAGTTTACAAAAATTAGGTAGTTAGATTTATTGGACTTTATACTCACAGTAGGAATATAGTAGTTACAATATAAGAAATCAAATACATGCAAAAAGTTATTTTCATTGTTCTCAAGGCTGAAAACACAAGGGAGGAAGTCAAGATGAAACCAAACATATAAAAGAATATAGGAGAAGTAATAGAAACTTTGAAATCTATGATGCAGTTGTCCAAAGAAAAAGGTATAAACCCAGGAGGAGGAAGAAAATTTCATCAAAGAAAGCCCTTCAAAATCTTCCAATCCACATACAAAATATCAAAGAATATCATGCTATATTTGTGAAACCATTCTCAAGAAACAAACTAGTTCTAGGAATAAACATTGAAATGGTAATTGAGGATTAAAAGCATAGTTCAAAGACTCTGCAAGACTTGCCCGACTCCCAAATCTTTGAGCTGGCCAAGCTGAGTTAACCAAACTCCCACACTGAGTCTGGCCGAATCTTGGAGAGTACTCAACCAAGTCCTGCTCCAAAACCCCTGAGTCTTAAAGCTTGGATCTCAATACGATGCCTCAACATAATAGACATAGTGACTGAAATTTCAAATTTTGAGAGTTTGAGGATCATATGATGTGTAATATTTGAATTATGACAAATTAATAGTCAAGTTAGACTTTTATATTCTCTAAATGCATTAATTTCTTCTTTTTGTGTAATTATGAGGTTTTCTTTGCTGATTCTTTTGCCGAGTTCATGCTGATTCTCAAGTCCAAGTCAAAATTTTGGGCTGTCAAGTTGAGTTTGAGTCCAAGTTTTCAAACTATGGTTACAAGGATCAAAAGATTTAGAAAAAATAATCAGGTACCTTAACAGTCAAGGATCTAGGAATAATTAGTAAAAACTAAGGGCCAAAACACTGGCCACAAAAATGTAAATAGAGCACTCACATTTGTCTGCAAAAGAGTTGGGTGACTAATGAAGTAGTTCCATAAAAGATAGTGTAGCTGCTGAATAATTACTGGGCCACTACCCAGCTGCCCTGTTGTTTCCTTGCTGACTCGTACCTTTTTTGGGCTTGTAACTGTCTGTTATGGGCAGATTCTAATTTTGGCATTTGTTTTCGTTTTTAGGTGGTGGGAGGCAGATTTTGGTTAGTTTTTTATTTTGATTTTTGGGGGTAATTTGCTGTGAAGGGAATTTTCTGGCTCTGTCTTTTTTCCTTTCTGAAAATCATTGGAATGCATGGTTTAATTGCATGACTCAAATTTCCTATAGTTCTCTTGTATTCAGTTCATGAGTTAAACTGATCCACACATCTGAACTTTCATTCTTCTTTATTTAGATCAGAGTTCCCAAACTCGCCGCAAGTCAGGTGAGTTTGCCGAGTTGGCGAGTCGAGCCAAGCCCAGAGAGTTTTGCCAACTCGTGACTCGGACTCGGCGAGTTTTGCTCATAACTCGCCTGACTAGTCAGGCGAGTTATGACAAAACTCATCAAGTCCGAGCTCCAGGACTCGCGCTGCGGCATGGTCAGGCGAGTTATGAGCAAAACTCGT
The DNA here is from genome assembly GCF_030272615.1 of Cryptomeria japonica. NCBI lineage: Eukaryota > Viridiplantae > Streptophyta > Pinopsida > Cupressales > Cupressaceae > Cryptomeria > Cryptomeria japonica. Next base: position 324,914,988 of record NC_081409.1, read on the forward strand.
CAAGTCCGAGCTCCAGGACTCGCGCTGCGGCATGTCAATGTTTTGACTTGCAAAAACAAAAAAAATAAAAGTTTTTTGACATGTTTTTTTTTAATTTCTTTTTCATTTAACCCTAAAAGGTCTTCTAATTGCTAGTTGTGAGAAGAAGAGAGGAAAAGTGAGAGAGAGGAAGGAAAACAAGAGGCCATAGGTTTGTAACCAGCAGGGAAGAAGAGCATCAAGGAGACCACAAATCACATTGGGGAGGCCATAGGCTTGCATTGAGAGCATCAAGGAGTCCATAGCAAGACTTCTCAACTCATTTGAAAGAGGTAAGTGTTAAACTTTGTAGATTTTGTTGGTTTTTTTGGGTATGTTAATGGATTTTTTTTATTTGTTTGTTAAATTTTTTAGTTTAATAGTTAACTTTCCAAATCTTGAATACTTTTATTTTTTTAGTTTAACTTCAATGAGAGAAGTAGAATAATAGCAAAGTGCAAACCCTACATTTTTTTAGAAAAAATTTGTAAACATGTATTTACAATTTTTTTTTAAAAAAAAGTAGAGTTTGCTGATTTTTTCTATTAGTTTATAACTTTATAAAATTTTCTTATTGCAGCAGCCTTCATGTTTTAAAAACATTCATTTTTCACAATGCCTACAAAAGATGAGGCTTGGAAATATACTGAAGAGTTTCCTGGCAGACAAAAAAATCAAACAAAATGTTTTTTTTGTAAAGAAATTAATTTTGGTGGCATCAATAGATTTAAATACCATATTGCCGGCATACCTGGCCATGATACTGAGGTATGTAAATTACAAACTGCTGAGGCAAAACGTTTCTGTTTTGTCCAATTAGAAACACATGAACAAGAAAAGTTAACTAAGAAGAGGCAATTGGAAGAGTTAAGTGCTATTGGCTCCCACGCACCCGCATCTGCATCCGCATCTGCAGGCTGTGTTGGAGAGGGTTCTTCCATGATCCACATCCGCAGGCTATGTTGGAGAGGGCTCTTCCATGCCTCACTTTCGGCCTAGTGCTTCTGCTAGTGCTAGTGCTTCTACTTCTACTCTCCTAGTGGCACTATTACCTTTGGCCCTAGAGTCCGGAAATCCAAGTTGGATAGTTATTTTGTGCCACGCAGTACTCCTGGGGCACAACCTTCGCTTGAGAGCATGGGTTGGAACAAGGAGGTTCATGATGCTGCAAGAAAACAAATTTGCAAGTTTTGGTACTTTTGCAACATTCCATTTATTGTAGCCAGGTAATTCTTTTTCATTTGATTGCTTTAAGTTTAAAAGTAAATTTATAGTTTGAAGTTGAACTCTACTTTGTCTAATCATAATCTATTTGTGACAGGTCTCCTTATTGGCAAGGCATGGTAGATGCCATAACCATTTGTGGTGCGGGGTTTAAAGCCCCTACTAATGCTAAGTTAAGTGGCCCCCTCTTGTTAGAAATGGTTGAGGATATGAAAGTTGAGCTAGAGGATCACCGACAGTCTTGGAGCCAAAAGGGTTGCACCATCATGACAGATGGTTGGACAGATAAGAGGAATAGAACACTCCTAAATTTTCTTGTTTCCTGCGGAGGCGATTGATCATTCTAATTTCTACTTCCCTAAATGCATTGAATAAATTAAATTTTGATTTGTTGAAACTTGATTGATACATGATAATTGATCATTATTTTGCTCTATTTTCAGGATCCACCATGTTCTTGAAGTCTATTGATACTTCCTCACATGTGAAAAATGCCACATACTTATGTGAGGTTATTGAGGAAGTCATACAAGAGGTGGGGGAAGAAAATGTGGTGCAAGTGGTGACAGATAATGCAGCAAGTTATGTTGCTGCAGGTAAACTTTGAACTTTTCAAGTCTTGATAGAGAGCCATCTATGATTATTTAAAAATTTCTTAACACATCAAAATTTCTAATTAATTTAAAATTGATGCAGGTAAACTTTTGATGGAGAGGCACCCGAAAATATTTTGGTCTCCATGTGCGGCCCATTGCCTTGACCTCATGTTGGAAGATATTGGTAAGCTTGAATGGGTGAAATCAATAGTTGAAAGGGCCAAAAATATCAGCACGTTTATCTACAATCATGCATTGGTCCTTAGCATTATAAGGCAATACACAGGGCAAAAGGAGTTGGCTCGTCCTGGTATCACGAGGTTTGCCTCAAACTTCCTCACACTAAAATCCTTGATGAAATCAAAGGCGGCTTCGAGGCGTATGTTTGTTGGTGAGGAGTGGACTTCCTCATCCTATGCTACGACCACGGTAGGGATAGATGTGGTAAATTGCATTTTTGATGAGCCAGGTTTTTGGACCCCTTGTGGAGAAATTGTGCAAGTAAATTTATTACAATTTAACATTTAGTATCAACTATTTAGTAATTTACTTTTAATTTATTAACAATTTAACTTTGCAATTTTGCTTTTTTTATTTAATTTGTGACTTAATTGTTTTTGTTTAACATTATGTGTAGGTCATTGAGCCCCTCGTAGTTCTCCTATGAGTTGTTGATGGGGAGAAGCCCTCTATGGGCTATATATATGAGGGTATGGATAGGGCCAAGGAGGCCATTAGATCCATATATGCAGGAGATGAGGATAAGTATGGCCCCATTTGGGAGATTATTGATAGGAGATGGCAGAACCAGCTTCACAGGCCCATCCATGTAGCATATTACCTCAATCCGGCATTTCGATTCCGTGATGACTTCAAGGCAGATGAGGAGGTTCTTAATGGCCTGTATACAATGGTACAGAAGTTGTGTACTGATGGCACAACCTCAAGTACAACACTCCAGCTGGATAAATATAATAATCAAGAAGGGGCAATCTTCGCAAGCAGCATGTGCATAGAGGCTCGGACACAATTGCAGCCAGGTAGAAATATATGTAAACTTAAGATTCTTAAGTTTATGGCTTATGCATTTTAATTTTTGATTTTATAATCTAACCTTAAAGTTGGAAATGAGATTGATTTTTTTTTCTTTTTGTTATTTCAGATAGATGGTGGCAAATGTTTGGGCCCTCAACCCCAAACCTTCGAAAAATTGTCATCCGTATTTTGAGTCAGCCATGCAGCGCTTCCGGATGTGAGCGCAATTGGTCCATGTTCGAGCACATCCACTCGAAGAGGCATAATAGATCGTATGTGTAGAGGTTGAATGATCTTGTTTTTGTTCATTACAACCTTCGTCTTAGGACCAGACAGATTTTGGACACTGACTCCTCTCTGATCACTCTAGCGGAGATCGATCTAGAGTCGGAGTGGATCACTGAATCTACCGATCCCGTCTGTAAATGTATTGTAATTTCCAATTTAATGGACAAGTTATATGTAGGATGGTGTATTTACTTTTTGATATTATGACTATGACACTAATATTGTTATCTTTCTTTTCTTGCAGGTAAGGAGGATGAACATGTATCGATTTCAATGTCCTCTCCTTTAATTTGAATGATGTATAAATAGTAAGATGGCCACGATCAAGTGGCACCTTGATCGGACATGTCTTTTAGACATGTCCGACCAAGATGTCACTTGGTCGTGACTCTTACAACCATCAACCGATCCATAACTAATCGGTGCTATAAACATACCCGATAATGAATCGGTATCATTGTTAATGGTAACAGTGCTTATAAACATACCCGATAATGAATCGGTATCATTGTTAATTGTAACAGATCTAAAACATACCCGATAATGAATCGGTATCAAAGCATATGATAATGGATCAATATAAAGTAAACAATAACAATAACTGTTAGCATTATATGCTATCGGGTTAATACCCTGATAGCATATTAATGCCAATTCATATATGAATCGACATTAATATGCTATCAGCTTAATAGCTCGATAGCATTTAGATTGACGCTTAACATAGTTAAGTAGGTCGTCAATCTAATCCATCATTATCCAATATCAATATCATAATTATGATCAATGTTATAGTCTGATAAACATAAAGCATGAATGAGTAAACTAATAACAGAATAGAGGAGATTAATGAGTTAGGAGAGTCTTATCTTGCAAAAGCTACTAATGCATTAACACTCCCTCTTAGCTTTTGGAAGATAGATAAAGTAACCTGCATCACATTTCTTTTCCATAATGTCAGTCTCCAAGAATATATATCATCTATACATATGATATGAAGTACCATCAGGACATAGGATACAAATATAAATACTCTAAGTATGTGACATAGAGTATCACCCAACCATGTGATATAAAAGATTTTATTATGACAAGATATCACCTAAACACGTGATATCAGTATTGCCTAAACACGCAATACTGAGGATAAACATATGAGGATGGTTAAATTCTCATCTTATCCAGATTGTGATATGTGCACAAACATTTTATTCAAATGTTTTATCACAACACCATCATGGCACATCCATGACATACCAGAGATCCAACATGATAACTGGTTTGAGAATCATAAGATCTTCACCTTATGATGTCTGCATACAAGTGTTCATAATCTGAGAGATCATCACCTCTTAGATATGAACACAGGGGGTAAAAACCCAGAATGTCTCAACATGACAAAAGAAGTTTACATTTTCAACATCTTATTTACAAAGCAGATTACCTTTCTATCATACCTAAACCCTTTCTGAAGTGATCAACCTTCACTCTGGAAAGTGGTTTGGTCAGAATATCTGCAGTCTGATCTCCCGTACTAACATATTCTAATTTGATCACATTTTTGTCTACCATGTCTCATACATAATGGTATGGGATCTCAATATGTTTGGATCTATCATGGAACACTAGATTCACTGAAAGTTTTATGCAACTTTGATTGTCGCAATGGATGATAGTAGGTTTCATCGGATTACCGAACAATCCCACAAGCAACTTTCTAAGCCACACCGCTTCTCGGGCAGCCATGGAGGCTGCAATGTATTCGGCCTCGATGGAACTTTGCGCTACAGAAGACTACTTTCTGCTGATCCAGGATATCATGGCTGATCCCAAACTGAAGCAGCACCCAGAGGTGCTTTTCCGATCAGTCACACTTCCAGCCCAATCTGAACCTGTGAATCCGTGTAGATTAATATCAATTTTCTCATACTTGAGACCAAGATTTAAGGTGCCTTGTAAATATCTCATAATGTGTTTTACTGCTACCAGGTGTATCTCCTTTGGCTCACACATAAACTGACTCAAAGCATTTACTGCATAGCAGATATCTGGTCTTGTATTTACCAGATACATAAGAGACCCAATCATTTGCCTGTATAGAGTGGGGTCAGTAGAAGGTGATTCTGTTGTTGCTTCTTTAAGTTTATGAAGATTGGTTTCCATTGGAGCGGTCATAGGTCTGCAGTTTAGCATTCCAAATCTCTTCAGGATGTCTAATGTATACTTGCCTTGGTTTAGAACAATGTTATTAGAATTTTGCCATACTTCCAACCCTAGGAAATAATGAAGGAATCCCAAGTCCTTCATATCAAATTCTTTGGATAACTCTTTCTTGCATTGATCTATAAGGTGATCTTCTCCTGTGATTAATAAGTCATCAACATATAAAATCATTATTAGCATATCACCTTTATTCTGTTTGTAGTAGAGATTAGGATCTGCATCATTTTTAGAGAAGCCTAGTTTTGATAGATATGTGTCAATTCTTTCAGACCAGGCCCTGGGAGCCTGTTTGAGCCCATATAGAGCTTTCGTGAGTTTGCACACATGAGATTCTGCATGATGGATCTCAAACCCTTCAGGTTGCTCTAGGTATACTTCTTCAGATATCTCTCCATTAAGAAAAGTTGTCTTTACATCCATTTGATGTACCTTCCATCCCTTTGTTGCTGCAATGGCTAGTACAGTCCTTACTGAGGTATATCTGGCTACAAGAGCAAATGTTTCTTCATAGTCTATTCCTTCCTTTTGAGAAAATCCTCTGGCTACAAATCTTGCCTTATATTTTTCAATGCTGCCATCTACTGCATGCTTGATCTTGAAAAGCCATTTAGAACAAACAAAAGATTTCTTAGTTGGCCTAGGAACAATTTTCCATACATCATTTTTCATTATGGATTGATAATCTTCAGACATAGCATCCTTCCATACTTGATGTTTAAGGGCATCTGTTACATTGTCAGGTTCGATTTTAGACAGATCATTCATAAGAGCAACATAGCTAGTAAATTTATTAGGTCTTTTGCTTTCTCTGAAGATTCCAGAAGGAGCAGCAAACCTCTGAGCTTCTTCTACTGTTTTGGTGGCCCATAGTGGTCTTTTCTTGAGATTTCTAGGTGAGTGTTCATTTTCATTTTCAGTTTCATCTAAATTCTCCCTCTGAAACTCAGGGGCAGGATTTTCATCTAAGTTAAAGGTAGGTACATAGATTTCAGGTTCTATGAAGTTCTGAGCTCTTTTGAAAACCAGGTCCTCTTCAAAGATTACATCCCTACTTAGTTCAATATTTCTTTGACCAGGTACATAGATTTTGTAGGCTTTGGAGGTTTCACTATATCCTACAAGCAATCCTCTTTTTCCAGAAGGCTCTAGTTTTAGTCTCTTTTCTTTAGGTATATGGATATAGACAGGACATCCAAATATCCTAAGGTGGCTAATATCAGGCTTAGTCTTAGTGAATACTTCCTCAAGAGTTTTGTCCTCAAGATGGGAGTGAGGGCATCTATTTTGTATATATACAGTGGTGCTGGATGCTTCAGCCCAGAGATTTGTGTTAAGGTTTTGATCTAGGATCATGGCCTTGGCAGCTTCAACTATAGTCCTATTTTTCCTTTCTGCTACCCCATTTTGTTGGGGGTTATAAGGTATAGTGAGCTCCCTCTTAATCCCATTATCTCTACAAAATTCTTTAAATGAATCTGATGTGTATTCTCCCCCATTGTCAGTTCTTACGGTTTTAACTTTGTTTCCTGAGTGGTTTTCAGTTAGTGATTTAAATTCTTTAAACCTAGAGAGGATCTCTTATGATTCTTTACTTTTCAGAAAGTAGATCCAAGTCTTCCTAGAGTAGTCATCAACAAATATTACATAATACAAGAATCCCCCTAGAGAGGATACGGACATAGGTCCCCATACATCAGAATGAACTAATTCTAGAATTTTACTAGTTTTCCTAGTACTATTTTGGAATGCACCTTTGGTATTTTTACCTAGGGCACATCCTTTGCATGCTCCTGAATGATCTTGCTTTAACTTGGGTAGACCTGTGACAAGGTTTCCCATTCAAGATAAAGCCCTAAAATTCAGATGGCCTAATCTTCTATGCCAAACTTCATTTGCATTAGTGGCTTCATGGATTAGGGCTAGATTGGGTTCCGTGCATAGCTCATACAAATAGCCCCGTCTCTGTCCAATGGTCTTTGCCTTCTTGATGGAAGAGTTCCTTGGCCAAGCCAATACTCTGTTGTCCATGAATGTCACTCTCTATCCGTTATCTTCCAGTGCCGATATAGAGACTAGATTTCTTTTGATGCCGGGGACATATAGTACTCCTTCAAGCCGCAAGGTTATGCCTGTCTTCAATTTGATGGTGCAGGTTCCTACTCCTCTGACTGGATGTGTGGAGTCATCTCCGATGGTTACGTCCTCATCACTCTCCTCTGTCATGGAATCAAGTACTTCTCTAAACCCAGTGATGTGCCTGGATGAACCACTGTCAATCACCCATGAGTTGATTTTGTTAGAAGCTTGACTTGTGAGTGCTGAGTAGAATACGTATTTCCCGGAGTCATCTTCCCCTTTCGTCTTTTCTGCAACAAAGTGTCCGAACTGATCACATCTGTAACATCGAATGTGAGATAAGTCCTTCTTTGAAGTATTCTTGCCTTGACGACCTTTTCTCTTTCTAAACTGCCTTTTCTTGTTTTGCTTGGTGGAGTTGGTGTTTAGAACTTGTAGGTCTTCATCTATATTCTTGTGTTTCATTCCCATCTTGTTCAATCTTGATTCTTCTTGGAGACAATCATCCCTTAATCTCAAACTTGGGATATTTGGACCTTGCACTGATGCCTTGGACGAATGTGCTCCATCCACTAGGCAACCCATCTAAAGCAATGAGTGTTAACTCTTTGCTTTGGATCTCGTAGTCCAGAGTTGCAAGTTCATCTTTTAGAACTGATATCCGCATAAAGTAGGCGTTGATTGTCTCCCCTTTATTCATGGTGATATGATTTATTTCTCGTTTTAATGCTAGAGTTCGACTTGCATTTGATATCTCAAATGTGCTTTCAAGAGCTTTGAACATTTTATAGGTTGTCTGATGTTTTCTTATGATGGGCATTATGTTGTTTCTCACCCCATCAACTATTATTTTTATTGCCTTTTCATTTCCCTCAATCCATGTTGTTTTGTCAGGTTCATTTTCGGGTTGATCATTTTTAGTTTGAACAAACGAATCCACTTTGTTCTCCTTTAAGATCATTTGAATTCTGAATTTCCAGGCTGAAAAATCATCGCCACCTCCGAGTCTGTCTTCGAATCTGATAACACTGGCCATTTGAAGAAATGTGATGTAGTATAAACTTGTTCTTAAATTTGTTTCACGAAATTAAATAGCCTCAAGTTCGATCAATTTGGCTCTAATACCATGTAAATGTATTGTAATTTCCAATTTAATGGACAAGTTATATGCAGGATGGTGTATTTACGTTTTGATATTATGACTATGACACTAATATTGTTATCTTTCTTTTCTTGCAGGTAAGGAGGATGAACATGTATCGATTTCAATGTCATCTCCTTTAATTTGAATGATGTATAAATAGTAAGATGGCCACGATCAAGTGGCACCTTGATCGGACATGTCTTTTAGACATGTCCGACCAAGATGTCACTTGGTCGTGACTCTTACAACCATCAACCGATCCATAACTAATCGGTGCTATAAACATACCCGATAATGAATCGGTATCATTGTTAATGGTAACAGTGCTTATAAACATACCCGATAATGAATCGGTATCATTGTTAATTGTAACAGATCTAAAACATACCCGATAATGAATCAGTATCAAAGCATATGATAATGGATCAATATAAATTAAACAATAACAATAACTGTTAACATTATATGCTATCGGGTTAATACCACGATAGCATATTAATGCCGATTCATATATGAATCGACATTAATATGCTATCGGGTTAATAGCCCGATAGCATTTAGATTGATGCTTAACATAGTTACGTAGGTCGTCAATCTAATCCATCATTATCCAATATCAATATCATAATTATGATCAATGTTATAGTCTGATAAACATAAAGCATGAATGAGTAAACTAATAACAGAATAGAGGAGATTAATGAGTTAGGAGAGTCTTATCTTGCAGAAGCTACTAATGCATTAACACCGTCTTCACTGAGGAGGACCATGAGTGGGTTGACCAAGCAGACAAAGAGGTTGAGGCTGTGGCTATGGCAGAGGAGGATAGAGCACGATTCAGCACAGGCACAACTGATGTTGAACATTGTGGCACCTCACAGGTGGAGACTATGGCTACTCAGTCATCCAGGACCTACCTTAGACGCCTATGTAGGAGGCAAACAGACTACTCTAAGGCTGAGGCTGAGGATGAGCTAGAGCCTAAGCCATAGACTTGTTTTTGTTTATAGTTACATATATGTTTGAAACATTTCATGTCATGGATTTTATATACATTTGACAACATTTATAACTCTATATATCTATGTTTTCTATTTCCTTCAACTACAATTTACATTTCTACGCATGTGATGGATGTATGTTTATGTATGTGATCAAATTAGCTTCTATTTGATGATGTTATAGTGTCTTTAAGCTTTATTCAATAATGGGTGCATGAAACAAGTTTTAAATCATTAAAAATCTCTAAATTTCAAGGGTTTTTTAATTTTGCCGAGTCATAGCCGAGTCACGAGTCGAGTCGGTCTTGCCGAGTCCGAGTCTAGGAAATTTGATTTAGATTCTCGTCTTGAGATGGATAGAGGTATCCAATTCTGGTTTTCTTGTTTTGGTGAGAGAATCATTGTGCAGGTTAAACGAGAGATGAGGGCAGAGGAGACATTTGAGGTTTCTCTGTCTGCATCAGTTTTTGGTATCAAAGCAACCATCAATGGCCCAAAGAGGAGTTCGTGTGAATTGGGGAGGAAGGGGCAAGAGGAATGCTGGTGTTCGGAGGAATGCAGCTAATGCTTTAGACCCAATGGAGAGGCTTATTGAAACCTTAAAGAGCCAAAGTTCAAGATAAAGGTCAATAATTCCAAATTTAAAGGTGAACTCAACCCAGGTGCATATCAAGACTAAGTGCAAGAATTGGAGCAGTAGTTTGAAATGGAAGATATTGATGAGGATGATCCAAAAAGAGTGAAAATCGTTGCATTCAAGTTGAAGTCGCTTGTAGCCCTATGGTGGGAGAATGTGTAGATTTCAAAAATAAGGCAAGGAAAAGATAAGATTAGGCTTTGGCCTAAGATGCTAAAACCTATGTTCCACAGGGACACGTCCCCTGCCCTTTTTCCCTCGTACCCTACCGGGGACGAAACGGGGACGCAGAGACGGGAATTTGTCGTTTCCTAAGTGTCCCCTTTTTGGCAAAAACACAGGGGACGTTTAATTTACAATAGAGGTTCGGCTGGCCCCACCAAGAACCCAAATAAACATTAAAATATAACAAACCCTAATCTAATGCATAAAACAAACAAAAGGAATAAAAAGACACTCATTTTGACATTTGCAAAATAGGAAAAGAGCAGCAAGAAGAGAAGAAGCGGTTGGTTAAGGAGTGAACAGCAGGTGAAAGAGGAATTGGTCCAATTCCTCTGCTGCAGAGAGGAATTGGTCCACATATAGCTTCATCCAATCAGTCAAGAGGAACCACCTTACCTCTAGACGATCAGAGAAGTTAGTGGCTATTCACAATGCATTGCGGCTACAAGATCGCCAGACTCCTAAGTATCATCAAACTCCAGCCTCACGTTGGGATGTCAATCCTGAAGATGCTATGCAAGTTGAGGAGGACGAGACACCCCCAGGATTGCTTGGGTTCCATTGGTTGAGGAGGCAGCCCCTCATATTGATAGTGACTCAAACAAGACTCTAGCTCTGATCTTGATTTAGACTCTTAGTCTTAGACCTACCATGTGCTTATTATGGACAGCCATATATTTTCTTAGTTTATCCTAAGTCTTGACATTATGATAGACAGTTGATTATGGACTTTTATGTTTTAATTTTTCTATTTACAGTTTATGTCATTTCATAGTTATGGATGTTTATGACATATGTTTGTTGGCAATGATTGATAAAAGCATTTGAATTTTGGTAAAATGTTTGTCAATTCTCTTGTGAAATCTCAATTCAAGTCTAATGCAAAGTATTAATGTCTATGATGAATGCTTTACCATTGTTATGATATGCATATTTGAAATTTATCTATATTTGAAAAAAAACCCCTATTTTTTTAACAACTGTCCCCCCAAAAATGACCCAAAAGTACCCCTGTACCAGAAACACATCATGGCGTCCCCTGCTCTCCCTGTCCCCGAAACTTTGTGGAACATAGGCTAAAACATTTGAGAGCTCGATTTTTGCCCTCAAATAATCAACAAATATTGTTCACTAAATTGGTATGCAAAAGAGTTGGATGACTAATGAAGTAGTTCCATAAAAGATGAGCTCAGTCCCATTTAAAAAATTGTTTTCCTACAAAGTTGATAGTTCACATACTCGAACTTAGCAGACCCCATATTTTTTTATTGGCAAAATTAGCATGAAATGTTTCTAGATTTGACTATGTAAGATTTTCCCAAAGTGAGGTTGGAGTCTAGTGATATTCAAGGATCAGTTGATCCTATAGCTGCAAGGCACTATACCAACTTGTCCAATCATCTAGAGGTAAGGTTGTTCCTCTTGACTTACTAGATAAAACTATATGTGGACCTATGAAAGGAAGCAAGTGCCTAGTGTCCTCAATTCTAGTGCATCCTTGCTATGCCACATCCACCATTTGATAGAGTCAGTTTAAGATAATGTAGCTCTCTACATCCTTGCCTCCAGTTTGCTTAAGGTTGGACCACAGAGATTGACAAAGGTTAGCCACTATGTGTGAAGTATATAAGACTCATTTATATACATTTTTCAAAAAGCCTTCATGAGCTCTGCTTTCAAATTTTCATCATGAGACAGAGGCACTCTTCCAAGCCTAGTTACAAATCATCTAGGATTCACAACATTTCTTGCAATATAAAATGGGGTGTTCATAATGTTCTACCAATATGTCGCAATGGGCCTAATATGCTCCTCCTAAAATCTCAAACTAGGAACCCTAATATGAATGGCTTGCTTCATCTACCCAAGCATGCTATCCAATGTCTCATAAATATCTCCAAGACTAGAAGAATTTGTATCAACATATCTGTTGACGTGGCTAAAATCGCATTGCTACGACTCCATCCGGCCAATGCAGAATAGAATGATCTCGCTGAGTATCCTATCCTCTCTTGAGATAAGGAAATCCCTAATGTTGTTTCAATGGATCAATGGGGATGACCTCAAGGTTTCGGTTGTCAGGTCTTGACTGCAGGATTACTCAGTGATTGATGTGATTTGCTGGGAGCACAAGGGGACTCACGTTTTGCAACAAGCTGGTCTGCTGCGATTCTCGGACTGCGAAATAAAATTAAAAGGGAAGGGTTCGGGAGATCTAAAACTAACAAGACTGGTATGCGGGTAGACGGATTCAACATAACCAATCCCTGCTTGGCCAGAATGGCTCACAACCTCCCAGGAACGGTGCAATCTTCAAGGGGACTTGGAAGATTTTTAGACTGCAAGAGCATGGCTAAGCACCCAATTTTGGAGCAGCCTAGACAGACACCTGCAATTGAACTAAGCACAATTCAAAGGCTCAGGTTAACCATACGAAAGGATACACAATCAGTATATCCTCAATGCTATGAGCCTGAATCTATCAAATACCTGCACACCCAAAACAGAAAGATCTATCTAAAATGCTGAAAGAAACCATGCAAACAGGATGAAAACAAGATGATAAACACCAAATCAATGTCCATATATTGATTTCAGCTGCCTATTACAACAATTTCTGCAGCATCTCTATGCTATTGCTAAGATCTAACCTATTCTAACTTCTAAAATCTAACTATCTAACTTCTAACCACCAAAATTCTAACCCTTTACAAAAGAAAGGCCTCTACCTTTTATAGATTTTACAATATTGAATTGAAGGCTAGGATAGATTGCATCCAAGGGTCCTCATCTGCCTCCCGAAAGCTGGCAGCTTTAACCCATGCCCATTAAACTCTTAGTCATCTATCCAACCACTATCCCAATTACCTGCAACTGTTTGGATTCAATTTGGGTCTATTCGGTAGTTGGACATAACTATCCATAACTAACCTGTTTCCCCTTTGTTCCAAAATATCTTGAGTGGGGCCCACATGCAGTTTTACAATAAAACAGTTTAAGTTTTTAGAAACTGAACTTCTGGAATTAAATCCAGCTGTGTATTTCTTGAGAATGCATAGACTTGCCGCATTCGGAGTGTTCTTTGGTCTTTGGTCCCGGTGGTGGACTTTAGCTTGTCATCCAGCGACATGCTTCCCAATGCTCGATTCAGATCTCGCGCTCCTGTAGCGCGTTCCTGCATCTTCTCCTTCAACTTTCAACGCCTGGCTCCTTGACGTTTCAGGCCTTCCCCTGGTTTTTCGGGACGATGCCTTTGATCTGCGAACAATCAATTTTAACCCGCATTAATCATTTGAAAAATTAATTAATTTGACAAATATTAAATTTAACTTTAAATGATGTCTGGCTCAAGAAGCTCTTTGTGAGATGTATCTTTAAATGTCATCATCCCTTCGAGCGTGAAATCAGATCCTTGTCCTGATTTGCTCTCTAACTTAGATGAGAATTAGGCCCGAGAGGTGAACTGCAAAAGATTTACTTCTTTTTAATGCTTTATGTCTCTTTAGCCTAATTTGGGTATTTACACCAAATTGCGCGAGATTTTATTTTATAAGTTTTACCGTTACCTCCGTGATTTCCATCAAGAGGCCACTTTGAAACGTTTTTAAGTTAAAACGCCTTTCCATTCATTTTTCGCGATCTTCGAGTCAAAATGCCATTTTGAAAAGGTTGGAAAGAATGACGCCTTCCCTCATATTTGCGATTTTCAGCCTGGAAGGCACCTTTTTTTTTTAAAAACACCTTTTTACATCATTCTCCAATTTCGGGCTAAAACCCACTTTTGCAAACTTTATGAAAAACGCCCTTCCATTCATTAGCGATTTCGGCTTGGAATGCCTTTTGGAAAGTTTTATGTTTTAACGCTTTACTTCATTTTCCAATTTCGGGCTAAAAGGCCCTTTTGAAAAGTTACCAAGTTAAAACGCTTCCCCCTAACTCGCATTTTCCAGCCAAGAAGGGTCTTTTGCAAGCTTTTTAAGTTAACGCCTTACCAATTTTCGCGATCTTACCTTTTACCTTTCGGTCGGAAATGATATTTCGTGAGTTGTAAGAATTTTCGGCCTAAATGCCAATTTCACAAATTTTGCTTATTTTCTATTTTCGGCTCTTTGAGCCATTTTGAAAGTCGTGGTTTCGGTATGAAAGGTAGTTTGCGCGATTTTATTTTAGTGATTTCGAGCTGAGGAGGGTTTCTCAAAAGTTTGAAGTTTAACGTTTTTTTCTTATTTTCTTCCCCCCCTCCGCGATTTCGGGCTTAGGAAGCCTTTTGCGAAGTTTAAAATAACACCACCTCTTTTCGCATTTTCGCGATTTCGGCCTAAGTGTTCACTTTGTGCGATTGAAATTGTTTCCGGGCATATTGGACGTTTTGCGCGATTTTAGGATTCTATTTCCCTTTGGCATGAATGCTTATTTTAGCAATTTTGCAGATTTTCTCTCATTCATTGGGCAAACTTCAAACCAAAAAAAAAAATGGGGGTCCCTATCCTAGACAGGAATGGGTGTGCAATATGCACAACAATATCTTATTTTATTTTAACAATTCTTGTAATATGGCCGATAAAAATTGAAACTTTAAAATCTCGAAATCCGAGAAGTGTGTCGACGCCAAAACTGATTGCATTTGTCAAAATACCATCAAGAGCATACCCATAGGCCTGCTTTGCCCAAAACTTTGTAATTTTCGACATTTAATTGTTTTTGCATTTTGTGTCAATGCACATGGTCGATTCCAAGTACAAACAAAATGATACATAGGATATTTTCAATCTCACATCTAATGTGGGATTTGACATCACCAATCTACTCTAGCCAATTGGACTTGGGTGTTTTAGAGTGAGTTTGACAAATTATAAAGATGGGACCTATTGATGGTGTTTTTATGCACAATCGAACACAGAATAAAGTATTGAATACTATATCCTCTCTTGAACAAAGACTTCTCAAATGTTGAAGATTAGCAAAAGGATCACTTTAGACGACTCCAAGGTTCTCGATGTCAGATTTTGACATGTTGGATAGCTTCAATGGTGTGACGTGTTTGTTGTACCTGCGAGGGGACTTACGTAATTGTTCTTATCGCTTCAAGCTCATGGAATACTGTTCTTCGAATGATATTGCAATATTGCTCTCTCCTACTACTAATGATCTTTGATAAAATAAAATACTAAAAGAAGCAAGGTTCAAGAATGCTATGCTAATACTAGGAATGCAAGACAACGGACAATTTCAAGTGAGCTCAACTAAGCTTTGTTTCGACATGCCATGAACATCTCCATAATGCTAGTGCAATCTTCTAAGAGTGGCTTGATGATTTTCAAATCACTACCATGAACATGGATACCTTCAAGATGAAGCATACCGATGATGGAATAGTAATTGAAGTTAATCTTTTGCTAAATTGAGTTCAATCGACTACGCGGGATACTTCACCATCGATGGAGTACTAGTAGTATGAACAACGAGCTTCACTATCAATCATGCACATGCATCTTTCATTCATCTAAAACACTTTAAGGAAAATTCTACTCTAATTTTTTTTTCCTTTTCAATATTAACTTCTCTCATAAAAGGATGAAGAAACGAGTAAATGCTCCAAAACTCAATAAGTCACCAATACTTCAATGATTTTATTTATTTTTGCAGCATCGAGCAACAATTCTTCAAAACTCTTCTAATTGATCCTTTACACATGAAATAAGTTGAGCTTATATACAGCTCTCATTACAATGAATGGCCAATATTAAATCAGAATCAAGGGCCCAGATTTGCCACCTAAACCCTAATTAGGGTCTGTTACACCAAAATACCTAACTTATTGCAAATTATTAAATGTCAACCAATGGGAATATGACATCCATTTGGCACAAAATACAAGGAAAAATCCTCCAATAAGAAACAATAAGAAAAATAACAAATTATCTTCTAGAATCAATGGTGGGAGGACCTAAATCAATAGTCTCCAAGTCATACTCTTCTGTTGTGATCTCGCCCTCATGCTTATCTACTCTTGGAGTGGCAATCTGCATTACTCAAGATCCTTCACCATCTCTTGTCATCTTTGACATCTTCACTGCTTTCTTCTTCTTAGTCTCTTGAGTTCTATCTAGGAAATTGTCTAAATGAATAGGATCTTCCTCTTCTACTATCACTTCCTTTGCTAATCTCTCCCTAGGCCATACAAGGATAGCTGATTTCTCTTCTACCTGCACTTCATTCAATTGCTGATCTTCTCTAGGTGGAGATGTTACTTCTTGATCTTCATCTTCAATATTTACACATAGGTCACTGCTTGCCTTATCATTGACTACCTTAAGTGAGACTGACTTGTCTTGACCCAATGGTTGCTTACCCTTGTCTGACCTTTCACATCTGCTGTTCTCAATTGTAGATTCCATGGACTCATTCACCCCATGATCAATGCTCTCTCTAGGTGGGTGATCTTCTTAGGCCATTGCTTGATTCATTTCCATCTCATGCACAAAAAAGGTACTAGTAGAAGATTGGCTTGAACCTAACTTACGTTTCTTCTTTGGAGGCTCCTCTTTTTTGGTTTCCTTCCTCTTAGATCCTTTGGAATGAGCCGACTAGGTAGGTGGCACTTCCACTCTGACTTTCACTTTCTATATCATCATCCAAAGACTACCTCTCCCATCAATTTGAATGTCATCTGGGTTCCTTGACTCTTCAATTAATGTGTTTGGGCGTCTACCCAACGTCTTGTATATGATAAGATTGGTTTCATTAAATCCTTCAAGTCGGTGATCTACACCTCAATCCAATTGACTTTCACCTCTGTCTTTCTCATGCTCAAATATCAGTAGGAGCCGCCTTCCACTGTCCTGTGCCTAATCAGGACTATCAAAGACCTTGCATGCCCTAACAATATCAATAGATAGCCTCGAACACATTCTTCTTCTTATGTCTAGATCATCTTAAGCATTCATGAAATGGTCCTCCAATTGTAACTTGTGTTTGTGTCTTCTTCCTCTAGATCTCTTGATGCTACCGTAGGGATCAAAGTTTTCTCTAGAAAAGTATGGAATAACGAGAGACTTCAATTCTTCTTCCACCTTCTCAGTTGCTTGCAAAGATGGACATACTTCCAATGATTGTCCAACTGAAATGGAAAATGGAATTCTTGACTTGTGTCTATTTTTTAGTACTTTGTTGTATGCCATCAACTGCCTCACCAACTCAAGCAACACTAGCTTGTCAATAGGATATCTCGGTAGCATGTAGGGCAGACAAGACCATCCTTGTATCCTCATATAGATGAACTTGGGATACTGGATAAACCAAGCACCAAACTTCTCTATTAGCTCTTTTGCCTGTGGAGGTAGTCTTTGATGAATGCCACCTTGCAAAGTTCTTGTTATGTGCATAGTGAAAGCATCATTCACTCTCTTCTAGTGTGTCTGGCTAGGGTAATGTAGCTGCATGCGTGTATTATTCATGTGCTCTCAATTCTCCAACTCTTGTACTGACTGGACCTCCATAGACTAATCTTGCATATTGATGAGCTTTGGCAAGTGAATATATGATGTATAAACTCATATAGAATATTCTGGTTCGCACAAGTCTCTTGAGTTGTAACTTGTATATCAATATTATTGCTTATAATCCTTGCCTAGTTGATTCTCTCCTTTCCAATTGATACGATCTCCATGAGGTAGAACATCCAATCCTCAAACTGAGATGCTTGAGGGGCTCCTACAATTTGGTTGAGCATGGTGATCAAGTCACTAAATTCCTCCTTGAAATCAATCCTATGGAGCTTAGTGGGTAGCTTAGATTTGCAAGGTCTACTCCTCAATAACCAGTACTTGTTAATTATGCCTAGGCATTTGTCAAGATCATCATCATAGAATACATGTGCCACTTCCTTGCTCTTGTAGTTCATGCCATTGAATTCAAGTATATGGAAGGCTTCACTAATAGCTCTCTCGGATAGATAAGCAAGTTCTCTACCATCAAGTGCCACTATCATCCTTTTGCTTGCATCATAGTACTTGGCACACTCAACAATCAACTCATTACATTGTATAGCTAGGGGGAAGCCTGCCACTTTCACTATCCCACTCTCGATCATCATCTTTGAATATCCAAAAGGCTTGGTGGTGTACAAAGGTCCTTGGAACCTCTTCATGTTGATTTGGCCAAGGTTGGTGTCTCCTACATTGCCCCATAATGATGCAATCTTGGATTCCATCGAATCTCCCTTTGAGTCCTTGATGAGAGTCTGTAGTGTTCCTACCATGCTCTACCTGTGAGAGTTGTCCAAGTTAGGGTGGTGATATGACTTTAATACTTATAACGTCTAAAAATGCATCTAGGTTAGTAATTCCACCTTAGGGGTATATAAAATCGCTAAAACCTTAATGAACGACTAAAACCCTAGGCTTTTGCAAAACAAACTTGTCTAAAATCTGAAAATTGCCATCTAAGCTAATGAATTAGGCTTTAAAATGTGCTTAGATGATCAAAATGCAATGAACAAAGCATCCCATGATCAAAATCACATGAAAATTATAAGCAAGAATCTGGACCAGCACTTAACAAGGTCTGGTTTTGTAGAAACATGATCAAATAAACTTATTTCAGACCTGTGAATTGCTTCCAAAACAGACTGGTTACTTCAATTTGATTGTTCTTTTGATAAAATCGCCCTTCTATATCAATGCGCTCTTGATGTCAATTGCTATGGTTTTTCAAATTGCTGATGTAGAATTGGTAATCTCCCTCCAAATTCGCTGATGCTTGATGGATACAATGTCACTTCCTTCAATGACAAACTTGCATACTTGGGAAGTCAATTTGCTGCTAACGATGAATGAATTTGGTGTCTTCAATGACTTCGCCTTGCCTTGATGAAAAATTGCTGTCAACAATGAATGAATTCGTTACCTTCTCAATGGCAATCTTGGCAATATGAAATCTCTGTTATGTCTAATCAGAATCACTGCCTGGATAAGATCAATTGCAATATCGATTTGTGTTGATCAAATGCAATGATCAACACAACTTTATAGTCACTTAAGGGGAATCATAAATCATCACAAGGCCGACTCGAATCACATTTGATGATTTGCAAATTAAAGTTCACGGCTGACTTGGTTCACAAATTCAAATTTAAATAAAAGCATTCTTCTTGTTCATCGTGTTGGGGCCCATTCAAGGTGGCGCATATATCAAATGTTTCCCTTTTGCTAAATTATATTTCTTAAGTAGTACTTTTGGGGTGGCCCCAAAAGAAGTAAAATACCTTAAGTCACACATTTCAAGTGGCAAAGGAAATCGCGCCCAATCCTTAAGTCGCTGATTTCAAGTGGCAAAGGAAGCTGTCCAATCCTTAAGTCCCCAATTTCAAGTGGCAAAGGAAGTCGTCCAAAATGCTTATGTCGCTGATTTCAAGTGGCAAAGGAAATCCCCCAATCCTTAAGTCGCTGATTTCAAGTGGCAAAGGAAGTAAAATACCTTAAGTCGAACATTTCAAGTGGCAAAGGAAGTCATCCAAAATGCAACTTTTGCTATCTTGACCGATTTGTTTCCAGCTTCTCATGATAATTTCAACTTCAGCTCCCTTTCCTTAGAATGTTGACCTCTAAAACCAACTTGCCTTAGCCAAATTTGTATTTCATTTCCATTAAGGCAAGCAAAAGATGTGAATCACTCATTCCCAAAATGCTGGATGTGAGATCAACTCAAAATTATTCATCCTAAAAGGATCGCTCCTAGCATCTAACCTAAAACTGAAAGCAAAAGAGGGGGTCCCCATTTGTGATGTGGCAATGTGTGAAATGGTCACAAGAAGACCCAATTCGACCAACTCAAGATAAGGTTTCCAGAACGACTTTCAACTATTCTTATATGTTCACCAATCCCAAAGACACTTGAGAAATACTCATTATCAAGCACCAAAATAATGAACTGATGAAAAAATTTGAAATTGAACTAGTCAAAAATGGGGGTAACAAGAGGCTATGTATAATGGAAAAGGAAATACATACATTATTGTGAAGAACGTAAAAAAAATTATTTTGAGCTCACTGAAGGAAAATATTGAAATAGATTGAGCATAGACAAACAATTGTTTAAGGCAGCAAAAGAAGTTGGGGGTAATCCATATGAAGCAAGTAGTGGCAAGGAGAGAAGTGGTATTGAACGTAAAAAAAAAATTTCAAAGAGGTGAAAGAATGCTCAAGAGAGGACATTAAATGTACTGATTTCAAGAGTAAAATTCAAAAATTTCAAGTTGGAGATTCTGTATTTGCTTATATACAGAAGGAGAGATTTATAAAGGGGATTCAAGATGAGTTAAAATGGAAAGTACGAGGACCATGTCAGATCCTGATGGAAAGTGCAGCAGATTTTATGAAATAGAACCTCCAAGAGGAGCAAATATTTCACCAATTTTTAAAGCGAAGGATTTGTACCCTTATTAAGAAGGACAAATAAGTGCAGAAATAAATGAATGTTTAAATGTACAGATGGATAAGCAAATGAAGAAGACAGAAATGAATCCGATAAAGGATGTGAAGTAATGAAGAAGAGTCAAAAGGACAAAGAGTTTTTTTTGGATAAAAGCAAAGATGGGATTTTGGTCCCAAGATTCTCCAAATGTCCATGGAACATCTCTTCCTACCTGGTGAGTCTAATGCAGGAGCATCCAACACCGTTCAAGGTGACTCCCTATTTTAAAACTGGCAGTTACGAATAGCACATTCCTTTCATTAGAATCAACAGTTCCATGAAATTTCTTTAGTGTAATTTGAAGTGGCAAGAGTGGAGAAATAGTGGTGACAGTTAATACCAGCAGCAATTTCTTAAATTCTGTCTGTTGACGCATTACAAATCAGATAATGAGATTAGGCGGTTATGAGTCAGGTGACGACATAATTGATGCTTTTGTCTATTTCTGACCTGTTGCCGACAGTTTTATATCTGGTATTGAAATCCTTGGTGGATATGAGACATGGGTGTGTTTTGGTGGTGAATTAATTTTCAAGTATGTAGCGATTCACAAATATATACTCCATGCTTGGGAGATTCTGGGATTAACATTTTTGGAGCAAAAGAAGTCTCAGAAAGAACAATAGTTTGTTTGGCGTATGGCTGTGGAGTCGTTTTGTCGTGTGTAGGTAGTAGCAAGCTGTGGTGTGGGTTTTGTTTTAGCTTTGTGCTATCAATCATGTAAGACCTGGATACAGAGGATGTATTGAGCCGTTCAGGCTGCTTTTGTCTTCAATAGTAACAGAACTGTTGTTCTTTCTTTCTGTTAGTTTGTCCAATTTTCCTGTCGTGCCCTGTTTTGCTGCTTAGGTCATCATTCTTTCACTAGGCTAGTGAACCTCATCTGCATCAATTATGTCAATTGAGCAATCGTGCACAAGCATGGATGGCAACTAAAGCTCTCAAAATGGAAAAGATAAATGGTGATAAATCTCTTTGTCATCTACGGCTGACATTTTCCATGGCACAAAGGAGCCAATGATCAAATCTCTAGTATTTCAGCTTAGGGGACCATGCACCATTTCGTGAATTAGAGCCGAGATACAAGAGAGTAATTACACATCTGAAAGATTATAGTAAACACAATAAACAAGGTGCAATCCGAAATTGTTTGGAAACACACCATATTAAACGAGTGAAAAAAGGCATTGCAGTTAGTCACTAATTAATCAAGTTTTAGAGCCCAGAAATAAATTAGCAATTAGAATTCTAGATGATCAAACTAAGCACAGTAAACATGATGCAATCCAAAACTGTTGGAAAGCATAACATTTATCAACAAGAAAAAAAACAAGACATTGCAATTAGCGTTTTCAACGAAAAAATTCACAGCATCCCACCCTGCCTTGCAGAAATGCTGCTGCAAGCTATGATTGCTAATCATTTTGTGGGGCCACCTTCCTCAACGTGTAGGATGGTATTTCTAGTTCACAAATTTCATAAAACCAAACAAGTGCAGGAATTTAATATACTAAAATACAGCACTTGTTCATTCAGTAAGTATCCGATAAAATCCTCTTCCTCCTACATTCTCCACATCCTTCCAATAACATTCAGATATGCTCATTACCCATCTGTTCTGGATAACTTCTCTCCATCCTTTCCAGAAGATGAATAATGCAATTTTTATAAAACTTGACTAGTCCTGGTTAGCAATTCATTTGTATTAATGTCCAACTGGCCTCAATTTGGTTTTAATTTTTATCTGGTCCTACATTTGGTTTTAATTTTAATCTGGTCCTCCATCTGATTTTAATTTGAAGTTCATGAGACCGAGGGCTCTAAAACTAACTTACGATTTTCAGGTAGCAAGCTAAAGTTCATCTTAGATGTGAACAAAATTCTCAGAAGGGCACACAAAGCTAGCCAAAGGCAGGCAATCCAAACTATCCAGGAATTATACCTTATCACAGCATTAATCGTTAGAACTCTGGAAATGGTAAAATCCCACCAGTCTCACCCTTGCAAACCAGGCAAGAGAGTTTCCCTTCCCCACAAGCAAAGAGGATCCCTATACATGCATAACATAATAGTAGCTCTCTTCTTAATTGTCTTTTCAACTATTTCTTACTAGAGAAACCAAGTTTACTAGAGACGACTACATTAAAATGCTTCTGAATCTACTTCCTCATTGACAAATATAAATAAATCCCGTTCTTATACCTCTACCGTTCACTACATTCCTTTGTGCATACCATTCAACAATGTAAAATACAACTGCCAATGTATCAGATAATTGACAACAGGGATCGAATAAACTTAACCTGATGCGGCCAAAACAACTCCCTCCACAAGAATCAGGATTCCAAGCGCAGCCCAAGTTATAAGAAAAGCACCCTCATTCTCTTCAATTTTTGGATCTCCCTGAGGAACTGTAAATGGCTTTTCTAGAGGAGTCCTACGAATTACGGGGCTGCTGCTCGTTCTCTCTTTGGTTTCCTTACCCCCATTACTACCTTTCTTTCGCACTGAGGCTGAGGGTTCTGATTTAGGTGACCCAAATCCCTTACCACCTTTAGACATAGACTTTTTTTGGGTTTTTTCCTCCACAGAGACGGTCTTCTTCTTGTTCTCTTCTCCCACGACATCATCGCTTGCCATGATTTTCCATTTCCTGTAGAATCCATATGAATTCGGTATAACTCTAGTTGAACAGGGTGTGAAGCCAATTGACTTGGATATTCTTAAAAATCTTTGATGTAATCTAGCGTTAGAAATAGTAGCATCTGCAGAGCACAGAACCCCTTCAGACAGGCGAGGTTGAATAGAAACACTGAGATGTGTAGTGGGCATTGCAGTAACCTTGAGGACTGCCCAGCCAATTAAAGACATTGCCCAGGCTTGAAGTACAGATTCCAGATACTACGCTCCTTTGGCCATGGTCATATATCTTTTTTCTTCCTGGCTTTGTTCTTTTCTTCTTTCCACTAATCCGAGCCTATCCAATTGAGATATTAGCATTTGCTCCCGGTATAACTGTCCCCAAAGGCCTTGAAATTAGACGCACCAATTCCTCAGAAAAGAGGAAAACAGCAGGGAGCTATGAACACCGAAAATAAATTAATGCCTTTGATTTCTTGTATGATCTAGATAGAATGGATATTCAATTTTATGAGATGAGAGTAAATTTGAAAAACTATTTCATATAAATCTATGTTATGTGGAGATATTCTTGGCACTCTAGGCATTGTGTTTATTCATAATTATTTAATTATTGATTGTATAATTTTATGAGTAGATTGAGTGAATGAATGAATGTTTTCAATAACGTTTATAAGGTCAAATAGTTTCGAGGTGAATGAATGAATGTTTTCAATAACTACATAGGTAATCAACAAAGCAAAAATTGTAGAGTCCAAAACATTACGTCCACTAATCCACCTCCTTTTCCTTTGCATCTTGGATCTTCTATTTGAATCTTGATAAGGAAATTTATAACTCTTATTATCCTATTTGTATCTTGATCAAGAAATCTATAACTTTTGTTATCTTTTCTTCTTTAAAGAGATTACTCAAGGTGTTTACATTTAGCGTCTCAATTTAGTTGATTTGAATGTACTTGTAAGTTGCACATTCTTTAGGTATCATCCATCTTCCAGTTTCACATCTAAGTTGATGTGAGTTGGTTCTTATCTGAGCAACTAACATTTTTGTATTCAATTTTATTTACATACCTATGTAGTTATTTTGTGTATGGTCATGTGTGAGATTGAAATGTTTGATATAGCATTCATTTTTTATTCATCCATTTAATGTTTTGCTTCATCAAGTGGTCAAGCATACAAAATTTCTCTCCTCTTCATTCAATGATTTACAACAATTTGAGATTCATTGAGAGTAATGAGAGTGATCCAAAGCATTAGACAGATGATAAAACTAGAGAGGGAGAGAGAGAGAAAGAGAGGGAGAGATAGAGAGAGATATCAAAAAACTAATTTTATGGTATTTTATATGTTTTACTAATTTATATTTTTGGAGGTCTTTGGAGAAAAAATTGAGGTTGAAATTGTAATCAATCCACTAAATAATTGAATAATCGAAGCATTTGATTTAAGGGACTGAAATTAGAGCTCTTCAAGAACTTTCCAACAATGTAAATAGTTTTAGATTTCAACCATCGAGCATAAAATTATGACCTTATCAAGTTGGGGTATTTAAATTCCTGCTTTAAAGTGTCATGTAGTGGATAGTAAAAATATTTGTTGTCGATCTAAAGTCACATAAAATAAATAAATGTTAGTAGTGGTAAGTACTTATCTTTGTAGTATCAATATTTGTTGTTCATTTAGAGTCACATAAAATAAGTAAATAAAAAAATTCAAAAAATATATATTTTCAATTTTTCTAGATAGATGTATAATTAAATATATTTAAACTAATTATATACTAGATAATTTTTAATTATAAATTTATATAAAAAAATGAATTAAAAATATATAATTTTTTTTAAATGATATTTTTTTTACTAAATAAAATATAATAAAACAACTCTTTAAACAAAATTAAGAAGCATTTAAACAAATTTAAATACATCTAGAAATGTAGATTTTTTAAAGATATATATGCTAGTTCATATTATTATATAATTGTTAATATTTTTATCTGTTTTTACATAAAATGTCATCCAAAACCTTTCAAGAAAATATTTCATATGGTCACCATTGGATGAAGTGAAGGCCTTTGGTAGTCTTATATGATTAAATTGTAAGTCAAAAGACAATTTTGAGTCTTAGGCGCCAAAAGGAAAATGTAGAAAAGAATAAAAGAAAGTATATTTCTTCTCACCAAAATTTCATGGTGAAGGATTAGGGCATGAACAATGAAGGGAGTAAGGATTCCTTACATTTTCTATCTAAATTTAAGCAGTTGGAGTGTTCTCATGCAAATTTTAAATTGTGGAAAAAAAAAAGATAATTTAGAGTATTTTGCTATTTTAGTGTAGCAACTACTATTAGGAATTGGAAATAAGCTATGAAAAAAAAACATATTGCCAAAAGTATCATGTGGCTCCACAATTTTTTTCCTTTTTTCACATTTTATTTCTATTTTTTCCTCAAAATTTTAAGTGCACAAATTATTAATAATATAATTTCTAAAAATTTTAGATATATGCTTAAAAATAGAAGAAAAACCAAAGATTCGTGGAGTCACTAGCACCACAAATATTTCTTAAAAAAGTTGAGCAAGGGCTACTAGCCAAAATAAGCTAAGCAACCACATGGGAACATGACATAAGAGTCCTCCATTTTTAGCACTCTAAGAGGCAATAACTTTATTGTATTTCAGTTTTACACATGTTGCAAAGCTATCTAAGTGGTTACAGGGTTAATGAATGCATTCCCACATTGCAAGGTATGGGTAGTGTTAAATCATTTATTATAAAGGTATTTATAGTAGTGGGTGATTGTCTTAGATTAAAGCTTATGCAAGTTGATCTGCTATTACTTGTCCTTTTATTGTTTTTTCAGTCTACATACTAAATATCAAAACTCACTCATGCACTAGGGACCTAGCTTGATTGGCAAGAGCTTCCAGTGGTGAAGCACGAGGTCACGAGGTCTAGTCTCCCCCCAGCTCATGTGGTACAAGAGGATGTGTCGCACAAGTGTCATCGATCACATTAAAAAGTTTACCCGATGCATTGCAATTTATAGGGGGTGCTATACCCAATTCCTGCAGTCTATATATATATATATATATATATATATATATATATATATATATCAAACTCACTCAAAATCATAACCCATTTAGCTAAGCATCT
Source organism: Cryptomeria japonica (assembly GCF_030272615.1). Classification (NCBI taxonomy): domain Eukaryota; kingdom Viridiplantae; phylum Streptophyta; class Pinopsida; order Cupressales; family Cupressaceae; genus Cryptomeria; species Cryptomeria japonica. Next base: position 324,941,731 of record NC_081409.1, read on the forward strand.
TGTATAAGCTCATCCTGTGGAACTTGTATATCATTGGTTTGATCCATCAATATTGGGATGGCACCATGACCTCCTCAATCATCCTCATCCCCATCTGACTCCTCATCTGTTGGTATTTTGATATGGTTTTGTCATTGATGTCAACACCTACTAAACACTTATCAACTCTGGCACTTTGGAGATCCAGCAACATTCACCGGCAAGCAAGTGACTAATGCACAATCACCAGTATATGGTACACCGACAGGATATAATGATCACCGACACTTGGGATAATATGGAAAACACTTGGTAATGTCAAAGACATCATTTGGACATCTTATCTTGGAGAGTTGTTTATTAGCATATTCATATTTGCATATTTGCTATTACCAGCAAATAGGTCCAGGGTTACACCGGTAGGTTTATCTTTTCCAGATCAGCATGGCACGCTGTGGAGATGATTAAATATTGTTGTAAATGCATTAAGCTGACATGTTGAATCGATTATTGCATCGGATATTGTATTGTTTGTAAAATGATTTTATTGTAATATCTTATAGAGCCGACCTACTAAAATTGGTCTTAGGTTATGGTATAAATGTAAGGTCTTAATTGTAAGATCGATGGAGGAATGTGAAAAAGGTTTTGTGCAAAGGTATATGTGAGATTAAGCAGAGCTATACACACAGACATCATTTGAAGGTGAAGCTAGGTTTTTGTGAAAGCATATTAGAACTACACTGGTACTGAATCCAGCATATGAAAATGCTATTTTGAGCAATACATTCTTATTGGATTTAACCATCCAATTGTAGTCAGTGTGAATCCCATTTGTGTTTGAGCAGTGAGCTCTAGGCGCTTGGCCTTTCTGCATGTGCAGACCCCATTTATGTACACTTACTATCTGCAGTAGTATCATCTGATTGTGGGTAAGGTTTCCCACCGTGGTTTTTCCCCTTACGGGGTTTCCACATACAAATATTTGTGTTATGTGTTGTGGATGACTTTGTCTTTTAGTTTCATGCATTAATCTTTACCGGTATTGCATTTATTTGTTAAATCTGTCCACCGGTATAACAGACTGTTTCACCGGTATTAAGCAGTAATTTGATTAAGTTGTTTTTGGTTTAATATTATTATTAGACAACTTATTCACCCCCCCCCCCTCTCAGTTGTCTCTAGGACCTAACAATTGGTATCAGAGCCTAGTCCTCTTTTTTCGGAAGCTTAACAGCTTGAGGAGATCCAATGTCTAGCAACTATTTCAGGAAGGACAGTCCTAAACTTGATGGAACCAACTATGGCATATGGAAGATCAGAATGGAGACACATCTAAATTGCATTGGGAAGGACATCTGGGATGTTACAAAGAATGGTTATACTGCTCCTACTCAAAATCAGCCCAATCCACCCAGCTTGACTAAAGATGAGGAAAATGACTGCAAGGCAAGAGAAGCACTTCTGAGCACATTATCAGATCAGCAAATCATGGGACTATCAGATAGGTCTATTGCTAAAGCTATTTGGGATCACTTGGAAACACTGAATGAAGGAAATTCCACAGTCAAAATTGCAAAACTTGAAAGCTTCTGGGTCAGGTATGAAAGTCTAAAAATGGAAGAGGATGAAAGAATTTCTGCTTTTATGGAAAGAGTAAATGAAATTGTTTTGGGTATTAAATGTTGTGGAGGAACCTTAAGTGAAGATGAAATTGTTTCAAAAGTTTTAAGAGGATTGCCACCGACATATAAAATGAAAGTTACTGAAATAAATGAGCTTAGAACAATGCCTAACACATCAGTAACTAGGTATACATTGATTGGAAAATTATCAGCCTTTGAAATTGAGGAATTTGGTCTTGTTGCTACTATAAAGACAGATTTAGCCTTCAAAGCATCAACAGCATCTGCACAATCATTTGACAAATCTGATTGGAAAGCCTTTTATGCAAGAGAACTTGAAGAAAGCAGGAAAGAAAATGAAGAACTTGAAGCACTATTTGCAAGGAATATGCCTAAAGGTCCAGTTGGAAGTAAGTATGAAGGTAAATCACCCTTTAAATGTTTTAACTGCAACAAGATTGGTCATATGGCTTCAATATGCCCTGATAGACATGCTAGGTTAAGAGAAGAATCTAGAAGGGCATACAAGCCTAATCCTGAATATCAGAGATACAGATTCAAGAAGAATAAAGACAAATCTTGTTATGTTGTTGATGAAGGAGTAACTGATGATTATGATGAGGATCCGACAGACAATGGATGGGTTTTTGTTGCTATAACAGAAGATCAACTGGCACTTGCAGTGCAACCGGTAGAACAGGCCTTGGTAGCTAAAATTGAAGTAAAGGATGAATGGATCATTGATTCAGGATGCTCACATCACATGACTGGTGACAAAAGTAAATTCTTGAACTTTCAAGAATATAATGGAGGTCTAGTAATTTTTGGAGATGACAAAGCTTGTTCAATCAAAGGTAAGGGTTCAATATCTCTTTATGGTAAGCATAACACTGACAATGTTTACTATGTTGAAGGTTTAAAACATAATCTTTTGAGTGTTGGTCAATTAGTTGAGAAAGGATTTCAGTTACAATTTAAGAATGGAAAATGCAAAATTATGAACAGAACTGGTTTAGAAATTGCAACCAGTAATCAGACTAGAGGTAATATCTTTCATTTGAATAACAGTGAAAAGACATGCTTGATTGCACACATTGATGAAAGTTGGTTATGGCATAAGAGACTCTGTCATGTAAATTTTGATTTTATGGTAAAAATCAGTACTACTAAGGCAGTTAGAGATTTACCTGAAATTGTCAAACCTCACAACACAGTATGTAAGGAATGTCAATTTGGAAAACAGGTTAGAGCTAGTTTCAAAAGTATTCCAGAAAAATCAAATAATGCTCTTGATTTAATTCATACTGACTTATGTGGTCCAGCTAGAACTAAAATCTTACAAGGTGATAGATATTTCATGCTAATCATTGATGACTATTCTAGAATGTGTTGGGTTACTTTTCTCAGAGAAAAATCAAAAGCGCTTGGAAAGTTTAAACTGTTCAAAGCAATGGTTGAAAATGAGACTGGCAAGAAAATCAAATGTCTAAGATCAGATCAAGGAGGTGAATTTACATCTAAGGAATTTAATACATTTTGTGAAGTAAATAGAATCAGAGGACAGCTATCAACACCTCGGACACCACAGTAGAATGGGGTTGTTGAAAGGAAAAATAGAACTATCTTGGATGCAGCAAGGAGTATGTTATCAGAAGCAAACCTACCACATGTATATTGGAGAGAGGCAGTAAGTACAACGGTCTATACATTCAACAAAGTTCACATCAAAGGTGAAACCGGTAAGACCCCTCATGAACTATGGTTTGGCATTACTCCTACTCTTAAATATTTCACAATTTTTGGAAGTAAATGCTATATTAGAAGAGATGAGTATATTGGAAAATTTGATCCTAGAAGTGATGAAGGAATATTTCTTGGTTATTCATCTAAGAGCAAAGCATACAGATGTTTTAACAAAAGATTGCAGAAAATTGTTGAAAGCACAAATGTAAAGATTGATGAACAATTCAGAGGAACTTCAAGGTATATAGACTCTGAACCGACAACATAAATTTTGACAAATGAACCTACTCTAAATCCATCGGTACAGAATGAAGATCCGGTTACCCCGGTATCATCTGAAAATTCCACAGTAACTGAGGAACAACAGCAAACAAAGACACCCTGGTATGTAAGACTGAATCATTCTGAAGATCAGATAATTGGAAACAAGTTTAAAGGAGTTATGACAAGAGGAAGATTGGCAAATGAAGAGGTATGCCTTATTTCTCAAATTGAACCATCATCAATTAATGAGGCATTTGAAGATAAATTTTGGATTAAAGCTATGGAAGAAGAATTAGAACAGATTGAGAAGAATAACACTTGGACATTAGTTCCCCGGCCTAAAGATAAAAATGTTATTGGAACCAAATGGGTATTTAGAAACAAACTTAATGAAGATGGTAAAATATTCAAAAATAAAGCAAGACTAGTGTGTAAGGGATATTCTCAAAAGGAAGGAGTTGACTACAATAAAACATTTGCACCGGTAGCTAGAATTGATGTAGTTAGATTGTTTTTGGCCTTTTCAGCTCATAAGAAGTACAAAGTATATCAGATGGATATTAAATGTGCATGTTTGAATGGAATTCTTTAAGAAGAGGCTTACATTGAACAACCTGATGGATTTTCTTTAACAGATAACAAAGATATGGTTTGTAGGTTAAGGAAATATTTGTATGGGTTGAAGCAAGCTCCAGGAGCTTGGTATGCAAGATTAGATAAGTACCTTTTGGAGATTGGTTTTTCTAAAGGTAATGCAGACAGTAATTTATACTATAAAGTGACTAATGATGACATCTTGGTTATAGAAGTTTTTGTTGATGATATAATCTTTGGAGGAGAAGATGGACTATGTAAAGATTTTTCTATCAAAATGCAGCAAGAATTTGAAATGTCTATGATAGGAGAAGTAAAATTCTTTTTAGGATTACAGATTTCACAGACTAACAAAGGTATATTCTTGAGTCAATCCAAGTACTTAAAAGAGTTACTAAAGAAATTTGGGATGGAGAACTCTAAACCGGTAAGCACACCTATGACAACAAATGACAAATTATCACAAAGGGATGAATCTACACCTGTTAATCCAACCAGGTACAAATCTATGATAGGAGGTTTATTATATTTGACACAAACAAGACCTGATATTATGAATGTAGTATGTATTGTTTCAAGATTTCAAAGTAATCCTAGAGAAAATCATGAATCAACAGTGAAAAGGATTTTCCGGTACTTACAAGGCACTAAAAATCTTGGCTTATGGTATCCTAGAGATGACAACTTTGAATTATGTGCTTACACGGATGCAAATTGGGCAGGAGATGTAGATGACAGAAAAAGCACCACCGGCGGAGCATTTTTTCTTGGAAACAGATTAATTTCTTGGTTAAGTAAGAAACAAAGTTGCACATCTTTATCAACAACAGAATCAGAATATGTTGCAGCAGCAACAAACTCTACATAGGTACTATGGCTTAAGCAAATGTTGAAAGACATAAAGGTAAATTACAAGGAACCTATTACTATCTATTGTGATAACACTGCAACAATTGATATATCTAAGAATCCGGTATTACATTCTAAAACCAAACATGTTTCTATCAAACTAAATTTTCTAAGGGAAAATGTTGAAGCAAAAGAAATAAAACTGGTTTATGTGAACACTAAAGAGCAGATTGCAGATATCTTTACTAAATCTATGCCTAAGGAGACCTTTGAATATCTTGGAGATCAGCTTGGGGTCATACCCCCACCGGTAGAGACTTAGGAAGCTGATGATTGTCATCAACCGACAGAATTAACAGAGATATATTCTTACTCCGGCTTTGATGAGGAAGCTACTTCTCAGGGGGAGTAGTTGGTATTTTGTATCTGAAAATGGTTTTTATATTACTTTGGCATTTGATGTCAAAGGGGGAGTGATTGGTATGGAAAAACACAGAAAGATAGATGTTACTCCTAGGGGGAGAGATTGTTTATTTTGGTTTTTGAACTCTGTAATGATCTTTTTGGGAGATTGTTGGTTTTTGGTATTTGGCATTTCTGTTTTGGCACTTTGATGGTTTTTCCATCTTGTGTTGTCATCAATGCCAAAGGGGGAGATTGTTGGTATTTTGGTATGGTTTTGTCATTGATGTCAACACCTACTAAACACTTATCAACTCTGGCACTTTGGAGATCCAGCAACATTTACCGGCAAGCAAGTGACTAATGCACAGTCACCGGTATATAGTACACCGGCAGGATATAATGATCATCGGCACTTGGGATAACATGGAAAACACTTGGTAATGTCAAAGACATTGTTTGGTCATCTTATCTTGGAGAGTTGTTTATTAGCATATTCATATTTGCATATTTGCTATTACCGACAAATAGGTCCAGGGTTACACCGGCAGGTTTATCTTTTCCAGATCAGCATGGCACGCTATGGAGATGATTAAATATTGTTGTAAATGCATTAAGCTGACATGTTGGATCGGTTATTGCATCCGATATTGTATTGTTTGTAAAATGATTTTATTGTAATATCTTGTAGAGCCGACCTACTAAAATTGGTCTTAGGTTATGGTATAAATGTAAGGTCTTAATTGTAAGATCGATGGAGGAATGTGAAAAAGGTTTTGTGCGAAGGTATATGCGAGATTAAGCAGAGCTATACACACAGACATCATTTGAAGGTGAAGCTAGGTTTTTGTGAAAGCATATCAGAACTACACCGGTATTGAATCCAGCATATGAAGATGCTATTTTGAGCAGTACATTCTTATTGGATTTAACCATCCAATTGTAGTCAGTGTGACTCCCATTTGTGTTTGAGTAGTGAGCTCTAGGCACTTGACCTTTCTGCATGTGCAGACCCCATTTATGTACACTTACTATCTGCAGTAGTATCATCTAATTGTGGGTAAGGTTTCCCACCGTGGTTTTTCCCCTTACAGGGTTTCCACATACAAATATTAGTGTTATGTGTTGTGGATGACTTTGTCTTTTAGTTTCATGCATTAATCTTTACTGGTATTGCATTTATCTGTTAAATCTATCCACCGGTATAACAGACTATTTCACCGGTATTAAGCAGTAATTTGATTAAGTTGTTTTTGGTTTAATATTATTATTAGACAACTGATTCACCCCCCCCTCCTCTCAGTTGTCTCCGGGACCTAACATCATCATCCTCATCTGTCTCATCCTTCATCTCCTCATCATGTCCTCTCCTTTGACCCCTTCATGGTGCCACACTTGGAACTGGTATCTTTGGATCTATCAAAGGAATCAACTTATGCTCTGCGAACCATCTCACATATATCATTGTGGTGCTTGCATCTATCACATCTAGACCTACTGATGAGTACTACATCCTTATACTTTTAATCATACTTTATCATTTAAACTTTTAATGATTTGTGAACTAATATGCTTGGCGACATTCTTATTGCATGCATATTTACTCATTTTTGCTATTATATTCTTCTTATTAGAAGTAATGTTAGAAATGATATCTTTTGGTTGAATGTTTTACTTTCTGCTTGTTTGCACTTATGGATGGCATAATAATTAAAATAATGTCACTTTGTTCTATTTTATTTTGAATATGTTTTAAGAGAACAAGCAAACTAAGTAGACAACTCTAGCTCAGTTGCTACAAAGATGATGACGGCTCTTGAGCGTTCTAGATAGAAAGATTCACTTGATCTTCTCTACATCTATTCCATTGGCTACCCTTAGAACTTTAACTTCCTTATGAAGTTAGTTACTTTTATATTACATTTTCTCTAGTTCGGTTTTGTAATCGTTACTCTGTTTTAAGCAGGTAACTTTAGTTTGAATTTGAATAAAGGATATGTATGAATATTATGATGGTTTCTATAAAATGTAATAGGAAAATAATAAGTAAGTTATTCAGCAGTAGAGTCTCACATTTTGTAACTAGCAAGTTTGTTTCACTTCCTTTTGGAAGTACATTTTAATGGAAATCAAAAGTTGATCTAAGAATTCCTATGTTACAGATCCCACCAGAGGAAGAGCAAGGCCCACTCGACCGAAGGGAGGTGATCCTTGTGTTAAATTTCTCTTACATTTTCAGTCCTATGCATTAAATTTGATTTCATTTTGTTTAGATTACATGATGATGGGTTCTGAGTAATTAGGAATTTGATTGCAAAAGTTTTATTTATTCATTCCTCGTGCAAATATTGTCTGGGTAGGTGAATGTTAAGAATTTTTAGTTTTACATCTTTGTTTCATCCCTTTACAGTAAATGTATTATGTTTCCACGATAGTTATCAAGATGATGAATTTGGAATTAAGAAAAGAGCAGAAACATTGTTAGATTAACTCATGGAATTTAGTTGTTTTCATGTTCGTTAAAATAGATTTCATTTCCCGCATTCAGAACATAGGTTTCATTTCTTGCAAGTGTAAAATAAGTTCATTTCTCAAGCACTTAGTTATAGATTTGATTTCGTAGGAAGTTAAAAGTTATTCAAGTTTTTTATTAGATAATTCCATGGTTAAATCTTAACTTTGACCTATTCGAACTCTTGATATCAAATATAAATCCTTCATAGGATAGGTTGATTTCATTAATATATGTTCGCAAAGTGTCTTTTAGTCTTAGAACTCAGTTACAAGAGAAAGGTTCTAAGAGATCCCAACAGCTCCTAATGGAGCATGATCCAACCCAAGTCACTGTTTTATAGTGTAAAAATCCCCCAAAACTAAATATCTCCTTATCACAAACAACTTTCAAACACACCCTAGTTTGATAATAAAAAGAATTTAAATGGTTCAAGTTGTGACATAAACAACCTTGCCCACCACATGCATCCCATCGTCTAGGATATAACTACTCAAAGTTTGTATATGCTTCTTGAGGTTTAATGGCTAGTCCCCAATCTCCAACCTCTCTGTTGGACCATGCATAATATGTTGTAATTGTAGGGACATCCTGTCACTCCCCAAATTGTCTTTGTACCCTCTCTAGAAACTGGACCTCTATGATCCTTTGTTGCATAATAGAATGTCCTATGAGGAATCTCTCCTGACTACAATAAGGGAGGTGCTCAAGTCATCATATGACCAACCAAAGCAATCCTTATAAGGTCTCCATGTGAAATCCTTGAGACAGTCTAGCTCATTCCTCCAATACAATGTATATTCCAATGATCCTTGTGATAGTGTCCTATTGTAGCAATTCACATAAGGTAACCCTAGCCACACCTATCTATCTGGAATAGGTTGACACACTACTATATGTTCAAATGCCCACACCTGTAGCAATATCAGCCTATAGCTGATGGTCAAAGTCCCACTATATACCACCCGATGCAAACGAAAATATAACATGCCAAGCATGCATGGTCCCCATGTGAACATTATCCCATACATCATCATATGCTCTAGTACATGGCCCCATCTAATAGAAAATCCATGACCTCTCCTATCTAGTACTAATAAGCTTGTTATCACTACGCTAATGACAGTCACTAATCTTGAATGTTGAGTGGCCATCGTCTCCCATCTAATCTCATAGTCTACAATGCATAGCTCATCTGCATCAACCTCAAACATTTGACTAAGAGCCTCCCTCATTGTTGAAGGCTCATATATAGTTATCTCACCATGAATGGGAATCCTGAGTATGCACCACATGTCCTCCAATGTGATCATCACCTCTCTTGTCAATAGATGGAATGAGTTTGTCTTTGAGTGCCACTGTTTAGCTAATGTGGTGATGGGTCTTCTATTTTCCCTTATATCAGGAATATATGTAATATGATGAAGTCCTAAGTGATAATTAAAATCCTTCTCATGTCCCCTTAACTAATGGCGTAGGGACATACATGCAAAACAACTCTCTCGAGTCTGCAATGGAGAAAGTTGAACCTAGAAGATAATGGGGCAAAATTGTGTCAACCCTAAGAGTATCAACGTGTCTTATTAGCCATATAGGTTTGTATTTGCACAACCCTACCAGACAACCCTCACTAAGCACCTCAATCGGGCACATGAGCATCTATACTAGATCATTTTCAAACCAAGTCAACTCATGGTGAACCCTAGTCAATTATGTAGTTTGACTAAGTCAACTACCCAACTTAACCTCCCATTTGCACAGTTTGAGCCTTCAATTGCACAGTTCTAGGCCTCAACTACGCAGCTTCAGCCCTCAACTATGTAGTAGTTAGGTCAACTATGCAACAGCTAGGTCAATTATGCAGAAAGCATAGTCACTGCATAGCTCCTACCTTAACCCCCCGATATACATTGAAAAATGAAGAAAATTAACCTAAAAAGGCATTGCTCAAATCATAAATTGACAAGTGGGCATCGAGGTACATACTTTTGGTCCCACTCCCATTTGGTCTTCAGTAGCTTGTAGTGTCATAATATTGTGACCCCTACAATTTTAACCACATTTGGGGTCCTCACCTTGGCGATGACATCTCCTTCCTTAACCGGGACCTGTTTTGCATTTCCAACCATTCTCTCTTCCTCCTTTATGTCTTGTGTTTGCTTTAGACCCTGTCCGGGCCCCAAAATAGGGTAGGACAGGGGCGTGGCACCCCTGTCTTCACCCCTTAGGGTGGTCCTATGTTCGGTCTGCCCGATCTCCTATGCATTTCTTGTCTTCGGGGTTTTTTATTCCTCTTTGTCGACCTTCAGTGGTTGAAAATTAATCCTTGAGGCATGTATACAAGGGAATTCAATACCCTCATCCAAGGACAGATGACAAATGGACAACAAAAAGACAGATAGAGAGCATAAGGAGAAGATACAAGATTTCAAGGTCATCATCAAGCATTCAAGCATTCAAGTCTTCTTCATTCATCCATTGGAGCAACATTACAATATTCACTTGCAAGCATGTATGTGTGTTAGGGTTTTGTCATGTTACATGCCATTTCATACAACATTTGTGGTTACATTCAAGAAGCAAAGTAATCATCATCAACAAGTTGCAGATCTACAAGGTATATATCTCCATTGTTTACATTCAAGCATTTTCAATTAATTTCTTTCTAGGTTGATTCCTCAACTAGGGTTTGATTGAGTCAAACCCCTATCCACAACCCCCCTTTCTTCTCTTTTTTGTGTATAGGTTGCACGTGTGCAGCTATAATTACAAGTTTGGGCTTCATTTGCATAGACAAAAGAACCCTTTTCGTTTCGTAGATTTTGTGGCGGACCATGTACATTCCCGCCACGGTCCTGATGACTTTTCTCCAAATTTGCAGGGCAGATCCACATCAGTCTAATTAGCTCAGATCCAAAGTCACAGCATGATCCCGAATTGGTAGCTCCTTATTTCACTCATTTCCTCTCTTTTTTCTGCATAGTCAACAAGTCAACTTTCTCATTTACAAAAGAGGGTAAATCACACATCAACCGCTTGCAATCCACTCAGAATTCACGTCCTTGTTTCCCTTGGATTTGGATCTAGCGGATTCAAGCCCCTCTTTTGAATGTAAAGTTCTTCTCAAGTGAAAATCATCCTAGTGGCTTCCTTTCTCTCTCCTAGGTGGAGAGTCACTAGGATCCAATTTTCCACTTTACATTTTGGTGAACCTGACGTCTTACACATTAATTCTGATTTCTCATTATTGGATCTGATTAATTGTAATTGTAATTTCAAATTTTCATTTTCAAGTTTGATCTATTTGCAAATTTTAGAGGTTAATTGCATAAAAACTCTAATTTTTCATTTTGAGAAAATTAAGCTTGTAAAGTGTAAAATTTCAATTACTTGTTTCAGATCTGATTTCTATTTTAAAATTGCAATTCAAATCTATCTCTTTATTTTGAAAATTTAGTGGTTAAATCATAAAACCCTCATTTTTAAGATTCTTCTATTTTCGACCTTTGACTGCAATTTTGACCAATCTAGACACCTCCAAATCGGTTGTTTTTTTGGATTCTGCATTAAAATCATAATCTCTATCATCCCTAAAAATCTTGAAAAAATTTGGTCGGACCGTGTGCGTTCTCGCCACGGTCCTTGATTTTTTTCTCGAAATTTTGGGAGACGGAATTGACTATATTTTTCTGCTCAAATCCAGAAAATTAGTGTACTTTATCAATTTTAACACTCTCTAAGGTCGAACACAAATTCAAATTTCATCAAATCCAAATCTTAAAGTTAATTTTCACAAAAAGGTCCTAATTTTAGATCTGCTTTTCCAGCAAATTCAGATTTCAATTAAGAGACTTTTAATGGCAATTAATAAATTGGATTTACTTTCTCTTTCACATGTGATTACTGTTAAGGCTCAAATTTGCACCCTACTAAACTACAAGTTTAGTAATTTGGCCTAACATGGGATTCACTTCTGCATGTGGGCAATGCGCAAATTGAAATGAAACCTCCGGTTCCTAGGCCGGTTCCTATTGGATAAATCGCCTATTTGCTCTTCTAACAACTGAAAACTTGGTAGGAAAAGGGAAGAGAAAAGGAAACAATAAAAATAAACTAAGTAACTAGGTGATTCACCAAACTTTGAGGGAAACTAAAATGATAATGACAGGTCTCTAATTGCAAAAAATTTCTATTTTAGTGGGTAACACTTCTGTTCTATATAGGCCTGCATAAATGTTTCACAGAAAGGTCCTAGACTGAGCAATCAAGGAAAATATATATTCACATGAAAGCTCCATGTTCTTGTGGACACAAACTGCAACCTACAAACAAAATACACTTCTGCAACTAGGCTCTTGATGAGACAAAATAACAAGGAATAATACAATTCACTGGTTACCTCTATCAATCATGCTATGAACACAAAGATACAGAAAGAAAAGAAGGCTTGAAAAAGAAACTTAATAAAACCTTGCTCCAAAAGATGCTGTCATCATATATTCAGTCTCCAAGATTGAGTTACAGAAAGTATACAAGAAAATATGCTAAGGACAAAATGTTGTCACAAGAGCCTTCTCTGCATAATCAGAACTAACCCCAAATGAAGTGTCTTCAGGCACTAAGTACAAAAACCCCCAACTGATTTGGGTCGGATGCAAGAAAAGTGCCTCAAAAAGAGGAGTCTAGAAGACACCAAAAAGGGCTATAAACCTGGAAAAGTCTTCCTTAATAAATAATCAACCCAAAAAAGCACTAGAAACAGCCTCAAAACACTTAACCAGGTAATAAAAGCCCCCCAAAATGGTGGAAAAGTCCAACTTCGACCCTTTACCTAAAATTGCTCCAACCTCCCTAGATTTGCTCCATTTGGTTTCAAACAACCTCATGTTCCTATAAAAACGCTCTTGTCTCCAAAAATATCTCAACTCCTTTTGAATGTTTCCCAAGTGGTTATGCGTGATCCTATATGCTCTCCTTATGTCTCCAAACTGAAAAGACTTCTTCAATGAGAGCCTTATCTCTCCTGAATTAATTCCTCCTTCAAAACTAAGTCAAAAGACTAAGTCCTTTTCTTGCATGTGGATAAACCTTTGATATTTCAAATAATAATATTCAATTACAATTTATAATTGCATTGTAATTAAATACTTTTTACAAATAAATACCAGTCTTGGACCAAAAATGAAAACAAAAAATATAATAAAAGTAAAACATATTTGATATATTAATAAACATTTATTTATCAAAATATGTTTGATTTTTATCATATTGAATAAAATAAAGCCCAGCGGACTTGAGGGAGAATATGAAAAATGATAAAGGATTTTGATAAACCTAAAAGTCTTGCACTCCCATCGCATTTTTCATTTTGCAAAATGAAAACAACTTCGAAGGAAAATCTTCGAGGGTTTGGTGCCGCCATGGACGAAGAGTGCTGGGTTTTCAATGGGCTTCTTTCTAAATGCAAATCCTTTTCTCTACAGGTATGCTCGCACCACATTTACTAGGAAACTGACTGTGTTCATTTTTACATCTTGCATACACTGCATTTTGCATTCAATTTGCCAGGAGAATAATGCACTGTGTTTTTACTGTAATAGACAGGGCATGCAACCCACTTTGCAGCTCTGCATTCAAGAGTCCATATACAAGTCTATGACGTTTCACAAGACTAAGTCCTTCAAATTTGGCCGAAACAATTTTGACATTGAAATGAGTCTCCTTGGCCTGATCCTGCATCGCTGCATGACCTACATGTTGATGTGAAACATCCTCTATCTCCAATACCATGGGCTCCAATTCTGTTTCTAATCTCTGCCTAATTCTGTCCAGTCTAGAAGTTACAGCTGACCCAATGGAATCAATCTCTTTTTTCCCAATTCCAACAGGAGGCTCTTCTTTTACCTCATCAACAACATTAACTCCATTGACATCCAGGTCATTGGAGTTAACATCCTTTGAACTCCCTGCCTTTTCAGCCTCCAAGTAAACCTGGAGTGTCTTCCTCTGCATTAATTTAAGCATATTCAAAAACCCATTGTTGCGAGAAGGTATCAAGCTCTGTTTAAGACCCAACCTATGTACAAAATCAGAGGTAACGCCAAGAATTTGAGCAGGAGAAGACCCAGAAAGCCCCTCTACTAAAAGGGCAGCCAAAAGTTTCTAAGCTTGTCGAGCAAGAGAGAGCTAAATTCACTACCTCTTCTGCCTGAGAAGCTCCAATTGCAAGACGTTTAGCATAATCGTTTGCAGTGTGTTGCTTTTCAGTGCCACTAACTGCATCATGATGTTGTGCGATTCCCAAAGCATCACCTAAAAGATCTGTATTTGAGCTCCCACTTTTCCTGCCAACTAAGAATTCAAGCTGTCGTGCTGCTAGATAATAACCACTTAAGTAGCGAACATATCCCTTGAGACCTGGCCTGCTTGTGAAATATCCTGTCCAATAAGCATTTTCACTATCTGCATATCTTATTTACATAATGAATAAACTTGTCCATTTGCGTGAACCAAGAATTTGCATATTGATACTGAAAGTCATCTCCCATTGTCTACATAACGTGGTTTGTACGAGTAATGTTGGCCTGGGTAATTGATGCATTGACAAAATCGTTTACTCTTTGATCAACATTGTAATAAAAAAGAAGAACATCATCCTGAATTGGATCATCATCATCATTAACTTCAAAATGAAAACCAGGTGGAGGACTATAGTGAACAGGAAATGCACCAGCAAATATCTGAGAAGAAGAACCAAATGTCTTAGACCCCAGCCACACAACTTCTAAGGACTTCTGATCTTTTCGCTTTGCTCTATCCTGATAATCTATGCGTGCAAGAAACAGAGAGTCGAACCCAAGCTCAGCGCCCAGCAAATATGCTTGGACTGCAGAATGTCCAAAGGGATCAATCTGCCATCCAACTCGTGGAGTTTTGTTATATTGTTGCTTAATAAAACGATGCCCAAGGGTTGTCTGATCAATCATGTCTATATAATGCATTGTTGCTTCATCGTGCATACACCAACCACCATTAATGAATTCAAGCTGGCCTGCATCAACTAGCTTCTTCACTTGTGTCTGTTTTTCATCACTTTTTGCGGCCCTTATCCTCCAGCCAATCCACGAGCTCCCTCATGCACTCTTTTAAAACACCAACCAAATGAGATACTCGATCTTCAAGTGCAAACTTTTGTTGTGTTACAGTGTCAAATTGTTGCTTTAAAGCCATTGCTTCCTTTTCGGCTTTCTCCCAACATGAAACAGCTTCTTCTGCAACTTTAGCATGCTGTTTCACTAAATTATCTTTGACAGTATTGTCTAAAAGGGCCCGTGACAACTTCTCATTCAAATTCTTTAATCTTTTTTCTGATACCTGGTATGCCATCATTGTGTCGTCTGACATTTGAAGATGATCTGCACCAGCTTTGTAAGTGTCCATTTTATCCATATTCTGGAATCATCACATTCCATGATACCGCATCTTTTAAAAGGCATTTATCGAACAGTTCCAACACTTTTATATGCTTCCACATTTTGTATACAATTCTTCCAGATTTGGATCCCAAGTTCCAAGTAATTTTGTAGATTCATTTAGTCCTTCTTTGAGTTCAAATAATGCTTGACCTTCAGC
Organism: Cryptomeria japonica; assembly: GCF_030272615.1. Taxonomy (NCBI): domain Eukaryota; kingdom Viridiplantae; phylum Streptophyta; class Pinopsida; order Cupressales; family Cupressaceae; genus Cryptomeria; species Cryptomeria japonica. The sequence goes on from NC_081409.1 coordinate 324,957,331, forward strand.
ATTCATTGTAGCTTTTGATGAGATTGTGTTTTATCCTTATCGAATTTCTGACTTTGGCACATGCTGGGATTAATCTTATGTAGAAATGAAGTTCGAGCACGGGCTCGTGACACTCATTTCTGTACCAGTTAATTCTGATTTCATTCAGTTCACTGTTTGAACATGCATTTAACTCAAATACTCTTTTTCTTTACCAACTTGTTGCATTAAATTGTTCAACTTCATGATGTAGTATTGATCCTTTTAAAATACTGTAAGGTTTCACATTGAAGTAATATGTCCCTTAAAACAGTTTATGCATTAACATTTTCTTTTTATGCATATCATGAATAGTAAAATAAAATATCATGAATAGTAAAGTAAAAGGTTTCATATTTAAAACAAACATGTCCCTTTGATACTTCAGTTGGTTTCTTCATCATTCCACTTTGATATTCTGAGATTAGTTACTCTAAAGGGTATGTCGGGCTCATACCCCAAGGGAGCCTCGGTCAGGGGCACATGCCAATTAGAGTAACTAATTATCTGCACATGAAACAAACACATTAGCATAAACATTTCTTTTTCCTGAAGCAGTGATTTGTCTTTATCTTTCCCGCCCTTTCAAATCAGAAATATGATAGGCTATAATAAATGATATGTTGTAGGATAACCTTTCATTGCTTAGATCAGTTGGATCTAACACCTCTTCTTTTTGTGCAGGAAAGTAGGAGTTTTCAAAGTCTGAAGATCGAGAAAAAATTCACAAGGGCAACGGGGCAGCCAATAACCAGTCAAAGCAACCCAAGGCAATGACTGGTTATCCTCACACTCATTTTTTAATTCTATCCTTTTTTGTTTTGGATATGTAGGAAAGATAAGAATGCTAAGCTCACGGCTTGTGTGAGGTTTTAAGAAACTCAGTGTATATAAATATGCTTCAGATGCATGAACTCAATTTGTAATCTATCATTGTTCAATACAAATGAAAAATATCCTCTTTTTCCCTTTTTTTTTTTTAAAACACTGCGATGTATCTTTATGTAAATGCAATCATTCGATAAATTTGCATCCTTTGGCTAAAATTACATGGGTAATGAAATTTTAGATAACAATTACATTAATTTTTGCATATATTTATCATGTGTTGGATAAGAGTTTATTCCATTTCTTGTTGCTTCTCTTTCTTCATAGCACTTGGTCATATTGTGTTGTTAGGATTTCCAAATTATTAGATCTCAAAGCTTTCATGTATCATTTATGTTGCATTATGGTGATGTTGTTAACAAAATGCATTTCCTATGTTAATCACCTTAAATATTTTGTAGATCGTAAACCTAGAGATCATAATCTTTGTACCTCTCCTAGGGTATCTTGTGTGAAAGACATGAGATCTAATGCTTTTCCCAATGATATTTCTACAAGAGAGCAAGCATTGGAAGGTAATATATATCCATTTTCTTCTACACACACCCTTGAGAAAGGGGGGCAATATGACAACATCAACATTCTTACATCTTTTGATCCTCCTTATTCTCCTAAGACCTATCTTCAACATCAAAGTCTATGTAGAGAGGATAATGTCATGCATTTTATTCATGACCTTTCTCCCCGCATAGAAATCACTAAAAATGAGCTTTTAGATGATGAAGATGTTCTTCCCCAATCTTCCAAAAAGGATAAGCTAGATAACGGAAAAGAGATTCTCATTCCACATGATACTCATCCTTCATCTACAAATCCTTTTCTACCTCCTTACACATCAGATTTCAAAGAAATTCATGATCTTGTTCCTCCATCTAGTCAATTGCAAAATTCTTATAGTCGTGGCTTTCATATAATCACAAAATAAGGTTTTAAAGGACAAGGAATTGGGAAATTTGAGCATGGAATTTGTGTCCCTATAAATCCTCCTACACAAACTACTACAAGAGGCCTAGGAAGTGGTACCCCTCTTTCTATGGACGAATTCCTTAGACTTCAAAACTTTAAAGATTACCTTCAAAAACAACAAATCAAGAGAGCTCGGAAGAATGCCTCTTCTTCAAAGCGTCCTTTTTGTTCATTTCATCAAACCCATGACCATAATGTTGATGATTGCCCTGATTTTTAAAAATCCATTCAAGATGGCATAGAAAGTGGCAAAATTAGAATTGTGGATAATGAAACCCCTTCTTCTAACAAACCTTCTTCTTCATGGGAAGATGATATTTACCATCCTGGCAAATTAGCTGCAAGAATCTATTGGAGATTGAAATATGACAAGAACATTTCCTTTCCTCCTCAAAATAAAAACAAAAATCTTAAGCAAGTGAAAGGTATTGAATATTGCATTTTTCATGATTTATATTCACATTCTATTGGAAAATGTTATACATTTAAGAAATTTGTTCAACTACAATATGCTCTTGCACACATTTGTCTCACAAAAGATCTAGTTGTATTTCTTGGTAAAAACATTGTGCCTTAGCACTTCTTTTCCCTTCAAGTTGCTCTTCATCCTATGGCATAATTAGCCCATTTCACGGGGGCTCTTTATCATTAGTGGTGGTAATATTTTACTTTAACATACTTTGGGGTAGCAACATGAAGTCCATTTTTCTTCTTCTTTCTATACATTTATCTCTATCTTTGTGCATTATTCATTATTAGATCTCTTTTCTTGCATAGGGCTATTCCTATGTGAGCATATAATTGTTCTTTGGTTTTCCTCTTTGCTTGGAGAGGGGCATCTTTAATGAGTACTGCACTTCTTCTCTTTCCTTCATTTTCTTGGAAATATTACCTCTTCTATGGTTTCAATTATTTGCAAGTATGATATGCCCCTTAGCAGGGAATGATATCTTGAGAAGTATGTATCCCTTCCTTGAAAGGATTTGTTCCACTAGGATAACATATCTCTTGAAACTAATCACCATCAGGAAATGTGTAATATTTCTCCTTGTTCTCCTCACTTGGGGGGCAAGGATTTTCGCTCCTTTCCCTTGTATAATTATTTCCTTTAGGGGCTACCTTTTTCATATGTGATTATCATTTCTTACAATGGTATGCTTTTATGATTAATCCCCCTTGGGGAATCTATGATGCTTTTTATCTCTTCCTTTCAAAGATTACCACTTCTTGAGACAAGTATTTTACATTTACTAATGTCTTTTCTTGCATGTGTTCATGTAAGTTCATTAAAAAATTTCTTATGTTTAATCTCTATTATGTTCTGATACTAAATGTTAAATACAAATGCCAAGCTAACAAGATGAGAGGGGGGGGGTGAATCATACAAACCTAAAATTCCATAAAATCAATAGATTCAACCTCGGTAGCTTTAACAGATATATGAAACCAAAATTGTAAAACATGCAAACTCATAAATAGATAACATCACAACACATTTAACACCAGATTTAATGTGGAAACCCAAATAGGGAAAAACAACTGTGGGATTTTGGACCCACTAAGAAATATACTCTTCTAGAGTATGCTTGGTTAAAAGCAAATCCTGTTAAAGATGACAAACACATTGCTAGATGTGACCCGGTTAAGGGATTTCCCTCAGATCTGTTAGGATCTTCACTTTGTTAGAAGTGACCTTGTCAAAGGATTTCACACACTCAACTAGAATGTTACCTTGCTAGAGGGTTTTACAAATAAGACTATTAAGTCCACTCGGTTAACAGATTTTCTGTCACTTTACAAAATAACAGTAATAAGAATATATCTGCAACTTTACATCTAAAATGCTAAAGCAGATTCTTATTTGCTCAATACTTCTTAGTCATAGGACTTATCTTGTCCCTCTGCTGGGCTCTATACTCTGTTAATCAAACAGGTCTTCAAGCTTATGTGCTCGGTAATCACTATGTAGCATCCATGTGCTTACATTTGCCTGCATACATTGTTTATCAACAATTCCTTATTTATAAACAATTTGCTAACCGTTGAATCTCCTTGATCACATTTCCCATGATCAATCATAGCCATTGGATCTTCAAACTTGACCAGGTTCAATGTATCCTTTGATCTGAAAACATTTTACCTCGCCTTGGAACTTGTATACATTTCTTGGAACTTGTGCTAGGGTATTGCGGTTCAATCTGAGTTGTAGATCTTCCTGTCGATCTTCCAATGCCATAGATTCTTAACAGACTCCATGCACGACATACCAATCATTTAATCAACTCCAGCTCATTAGCTTCCTTCATTAAATGATGCTTTTATTCATCCAATCATTCTGTTACAGCTCGGTTGTAACTCGGTAAATACTAAACTTCACTCGGTAGACATTCTGCCTTCATTAACCGATAGCGATAACCTTAGGGTTTACCGACTAGGTTCCTTAGGGTTTACCGACTAGGTTCTTTGCTCGGTGACATAGTATAGTATTACCTTACAATCAATAACATATGTAGGATATCAAAACAATCTAAACATCATGATCTCATCATTATCTAACTCGGTAATAGTTTCCCATTGAATAACTTATTCCTTCCCTTATTCATCACATTCTTTCTGTGTCTTTTACCGACATCTTAATTCTCTTTAAATCAATCTTCTCAAGATATGGCAACATCATACTGAATCAGAAAATCAATTTCTTGACATCAATGACAAAATAATAATATTAAGACAGTAAACATCCTTGATCAGTTATATCCATAATTATCAACAACCTTCTCAATATCCTCTTAGAAATGCCAACAATCTCCCCCTTTGGCATTGATGGCAAAACCAATTGATTTGACCTAATTGATTTGGATTGCTGTGAGATTCTGAAATGCTCTCCCCCTGTCATTAGTCTTCTCCCCCATACATTAGTCTTCTCCCCCTTTGACAACAATGCCAAAAAGTAAAAGAACTAAAACATGATTTCTTCCTCTGAGAAGTGATTTCCTTGCTGATATGTATTAACTCAGTCTCGGTCAGAGCATTTAGTCTTCAATTCATGTTCTATGTATTGTTTTCTGCACACCTTTAGAAAACCTCCTAAAGTGTGTAAATCAACATCAATCCACACATAATATTCTGTAGATTCATCGAATTGATTCTTTCACCGAACTCTGTTAGTGAGTAGAAGATAGAGGTAGGACCCCTAACTGACTTCTGAGATACTCAAAAGTGTCCCTTGGTAGTGGCTTGGTGAAGATATCTGCTATTTGTTCCTTTGTGCTAACATATTCTAACACCGCTTTCTTCTCTTGAACTTCTTCTCTAAGATAATGATATTTGATAGAGATGTGCTTTGTCTTAGAGTGCATTACAGGATTCTTTGAAATGTTAATGGCACTAGTATTATCACAGAATATAGTTACTGGCTTGGTAACTTTCTCATTTATGCCTTCCAACAGTTGTTTGATCCATGCTATATTAGTGCAATTCAATGCTGCAGCAACATATTCAGCTTCTGTTGTTGAATGTGAAACACATCCTTGTTTCTTGCTAAACCAACTCACTGGTCTTTCTCCTAAAAAGAAAGCTCCTCCACTTGTGCTTTTTCTATCATCAATGTTGCTTGCCCAATCAGCATCAGCATACACTTTTAAATCAAAATAATTTATTTTGTCATATACTAGGCCATAATCTTCAGTGCCTCTCAGGTATCTAAAAATTCTTTTGATTGATGTGATATGTGTTTCTTTGGGATCTGCACAAAATCTTGCAACTATACCTACTGCATGTGCTATATCTGGTCTGCTGTGAACAACATATTGTAACTTTCCAATCATGGATCGGTAAAGTGTCTCATCAACAGATGCAGATTCACCATTCTTTGATAATTTGCAGTTGGTAGTCATAAGAGTACTTACTGGTTTTGAATCCTCCATTCCAAATTTCTTCAAGATTTCCTTTATGTACTTGGATTGAGTAATGAAAATCTCATCTTCCATTTGCAGTATCTGTAAACCTATAAAATACTTTATCTCACCGATTAGTGACATCTCAAATTCTTTGCACATTTCATTACCAAAGTTTTTGCATAGAGAATCATTTCCACAAAATATAATGTCATCAACAAATATGGCTAAGATTAGTATTCCATTGTCTTCATCATTTTTCATGTACATATTGTTGTTTTCACTTGTTCTGATAAAACCAATCTTGATCAAATAAGAGTGCAATCTCTCATACCATGCTCTAGGTGCTTGTTTCAAACCATATAATGCTTTGTTCAATTTACATACCTGATCTTTATTCTTGTCTTCAACAAATCCTTCAGGTTGTTCAATATAAACTTCTTCTTCTAATATACCATTCAAAAATGCAGATTTGACATCCCTTTGATATACCTTGAAATTTTTGAAAGCAGCATATGCCAACAATGTTCTTACTCCTTCAAGTCTTGCCACAGGTGCAAAGGTCTCTCCATAATCATTTCCTTCTTCTTGAGCATATCCTTTGCAAACTAGTCTTGCTTTATTTCAAATGACCTCACCTTTTTCATTTAGCTTGTTTCTAAAAATCCACTTTGTACCGATTACATTTTTGTCCTTTGGTCTTGGGACCAGTGTTCATGTGTCATTCTTCTTGATTTGATCAATCTCTTTTGTCATAGCATTTACCCAATCTTCACTGTTAAATGCCTCTTTTACTATTCTCGGTTCAAATTCAGATATCAGACATGTGTTATGTCTCAATTTGTTCCTTGTCATCACTGGATCATCCTTAGCTCCTATAATTTGACTTGATGCATGATTCCTTCTGACATACTTGGCTAATACAAGCTCGGTATGATCTGTATTATCTTCTTCATCACTCGGTAACTGGTTATCCTCTTTATTTTCTTCAGTAACCTTCTCGGTAGGACTTGTCAGTTGAACATAGACAAATTCTTCATAATCTTCTGGTTCCTTGGAATTTCCTTCATCATTTCTTTCTGCAAATTCATCAACTTTCACATTTGCACTTTCTACTATTTTGTTAGATGATTTGATCAGACATTTAAATGCTTTGCTTCTAGAAGAATAACCTAGAAACGTTCCTTCTTCACTTTTTTGATCAAACTTTCCATTTCTATCATCTTTGTGTACATATCATCTACTTCCAAAGATTTTAAAGTAACTTACATTAGGTTTCTTGTCATACCAAATTTCATATGGTGTCTTCAAAGTTCCTTTCTTTAGTTGTACTCGGTTCAGGGTGTAAACCGTTGTGCTTATTGCTTCTCTCCAAAATGTTTGTGGCACTTTCTTTTCAATCATCAGGGTTCTGGCACAATCCACAATAGATCCGTTTCTTCTCTCAGCTATCTCATTTTTCTATGGAGTTCTCAGTGCAGAGACTTGTCCTTTTATACCATGATCATTGCAGAATAAGTTAAACTCATCAAAGGTGAACTCTCCTCCTCTATCAGACCTAAGACATTTCAGTTGTCTTCCTATTTCATTTTCAACTCTTGCCTTGTACCATTTAAACATTTGAAAAGCTTCTGATTTTTCTTTTAAAAACATAACTGACATCATCCTTGAATAATCATCCACAAATAATATGAAATATTTATCACCATAATAACTTTGAACTTTCATAGGACCACAAAGATCAGTATGCACAAGATCTAAAATTCCCTTAGAAGTGTAAGACTTACTTGGAAAGCTTGATCTTGTCATTTTACCCATCTGACATCCTCGGCACATAGCATTCTCAGGTTTTTCCAAACTCAGTAGACCTCTTACTCGGTGCTTCTTACTTATTTTGATCAAATTATCAAAGTTTACATGACAAAACCTTTTATGCCATAACCAGGTATCATCTATCTTTGCATAAAGACAATTGTTCCGAGTTGAGTCAAGATGAAATGTATTACCTTTTGTTTGAGTCCCGGTAGCAGCTAACTTTCCATGCTTGTCATGAACTTTGACTATTCCTTTCTGAAATTCTATTCGGTAACCTGTGTTGTTTAGTTGTGCTACACTCAACAAATTATATTTCAAACCTTCAACCCAATAAACATCATTACATTTAGCATTGTCAAGAAGTGTTATGGATCCTTTACCTTTTACTGGACATGGTGCATCATTACCAAATCTTACATAACCTCCATCATAATCTTCTAATTTAACAAACTTGAGTTTATCACCTATCATGTGATGTGAGCATCCACTATCTATGATCCAAGAATCATTAGTATTTATGTGAGATATTAGGGCTTTTTCTTCATACCTTTCTTCATCTGATTCATCTTTGATAGCCACATAAACTACTTCCTCTGTATCAGTTTCATTAGACTTATCATCATTGGATTCCTCGTCGGCTATTAGGCATGACTTTCTATCTCTTCTTCTAAAGTCTCGGTATCCTTTGTAGTGATTGTCTTTCTATCTGTCATCTCGGTAATCTCTCTTTTCAGTAGAATCTTTGTCAGGACAGTTAGAAGCCATATGTCCTATTTTATCACAATTGAAACATTTCAAAGGTAGTTTTCCTTTATACTTACCTTTGCCTCTTAGTAACCTTCTGGCCAATAGTGCTTCAAACTCTTCTTGCTTTCTGATTTCCTCATACAGCTTGTGTACTTCTTCCATATTCTTACGAAATCTTTCACTTGCTCCACTGTGATTCCCTTCGGAATACTTACTCATTCTATCATTGTAATCATTAGATTCACCAAGATGAAAAGAACTGAAAGCGGATTCAACTTTATTTACCGAAGACCCACTGTTATCAAAATTACTTAACTCAAATGCATGTAGCTTACCGATAGTAGCATCTAAAGAAACTGGCATATTGGGTACAGACCTCAATTCATTGATTGCAGAGACTTGGATTGCATAAGCAGGTAGAAGGGTTCTCAATAAATTACTTGTGACATCCTTTTCTTCAATAGTTCCTTCTGCTCCTTTGATTTGATTGACAATTTCCTTTAGTCTTGTACTGTACTGGGTTATGTTCTCACCTTCATTCATCCTCATAGATTCAAGTTGTCCTCTTAGACTATCCACTTTTGCTCTCTGAACATGTTCATCACCGCCATACACAGATATGAGTTTGTCCCACATTGCTTTTGCATCAATACAACCTTCTAGATCATTAAACTCTGAGTTGGTCAATGCTGATGATATTTCAATCATTGCTTGAGTGTGTTCTTGCTTTGCCTTTATCTCTTCCATTATCAATGGATAGGTGCTCAGTGTAATGAAATCATTCTCCAGATAATATGTTGTATATTCTCCAACTCCTGATAAGTGCAGCTTCATCCTTTTCTGCCATGTAGAGAAACTAGACTTGTTCAGCTTCGGTGCATCCCTCTTATACATCTTTGGATCTTTTCCTCAAGTACCTTTAAACTTTTCTTCCTGAGTCCAAAGCTCTGATACCAATTGTTATGTTCTGATACTAAATGTTAAATACAAATGCCAAGCTAACAAGATGAGAGGGGGGGGTGAATCATACAAACCTAAACTTCCATAAAATCAACAGATTCAACCTCGGTAGCTTTAACAGATATATGTAACCAAAACTGTAAAACATGCAAACTCATAAATAGATAACATCACAACACATTTAACACCAGATTTAATGTAGAAACCCAAATAGGGAAAAACCACTGTGGGATTTCGGACCCACTAAGAAATATACTCTTCTAGAGTATGCTCGGTTAAAAGCAAATCCTGTTAAAGATTACAAACACATTGCTAGATGTGACCCAGTTAAGGGATTTCCCTCAGATCTGTTAGGATCTTCACTTTGTTAGAAGTGACCTTGTTAAAGGATTTCAAACACTCAACTAGAATGTTACCTTGCTAGAGGGTTTTACAAATAAGATTGTTAAGTCCACTCAGTTAAGAGATTTGCTGTCACTTTACAAAATAACAGTAATAAGAATATATCTGCAACTTTACATCTAAAATGCTAAAGCAGATTCTTATTTGCTCAATACTTCTTAGTCATAGGACATATCTTGTCCCTCTGTTGGGCTCTATACTCTGTTAATCAAACAGTTCTTCAAGCTTTTGTGCTCGGTAATCACTATGTAGCATCCCTGTGCTTACATTTGCCTGCATACATTGTTTATCAATAATTCCCTATTTATAAACAATTTGCTAACTATTGAATCTCCTTGATCACATTTCCCATGATCAATCATAGCCATCAGATCTTCAAACTTGACCAGGTTCAATGTATCCTTTGATCTTTAAACGTTTTACCTCGCCTTGGAACTTGCATACATTTCTTGGAACTTGTGCTAGGATATTGTGGTTCAATCTGAGCTGTAGATCTTCCCGTCGATCTTCCAATGCCATAGATTCTTAACAGACTCCATGCACGACATACCAATCATTTAATCAACTCCAGCTCATCAGCTTCCTTCATTAAATGACACTTTTATTCATCCAATGCATTCTATTACAGCTCGATTGTAACTCGGTAAATACTAAACTTCACTCGGTAGACATTCTACCTTCATTAACCAATAGCAATAACCTTAGGGTTTACCGACTAGGTTCCTTGGGGTTTACCAACTAGGTTCCTTAGGGTTTATTGACTAGGTTCTTTGCTCGGTGACATAGTATAGTATTACCTTACAATCAATAACATATGTAGGATATCAAAACAATCTAAACATCATGATCTCATCATTGTCTAACTCGGTAACAGTTTCCCATTGAATAACTTATTCCTTCCCTTATTCATCACATTCTTTCTGTGTCTTTTACCGACATCTTAATTCTCTTTAAATCAATCTTCTCAAGATATGGCAACATCATACTGAATTAGAAAATCAATTTGTTGACATCAATGACAAAATAATAATATTAAGACAGTAAACATCCTTGATCAGTTATATCTATAATTATCAACAACCTTCTCAATATCCTCTTAAAAATGCCAACAATCTCCCTTGTTCTATTGTAATGCCAACAATCTCTCTCTAGTAGATTGTGTAAGCTCTTCTCATTGTCCCATTCGCTTGGGGGGAAATGATCTTTCTCTCTCTCTTTCTCTAGGGATCCACTTTTTCCTATTAAGTGGATGGTGTGAGTTCTATTACTTGATGTCATTTCTTGTGTGGAATTGTTGTTGTTCACTCAAGGATTCTCTCTTACACAAGAGGTGCTCGTCCTTGACTACGACCTCTTTTACACTTGGGAATGTATATCTATGATAAGTTCACCCATCCCTCTGGGGGCTAAAAGTGAGTCATCCCTCATCCAGAATCCTTTTCACCTAGAAATAGGAGGAAGGATTGCATTCCTATTCTTTCCTTTTCTTGTTCTAGAAGATGTTATATTTATTTAAGACAAACTCCTCTTGGGGGTAGGTGTCTTTTGAGCACAGATCTCTTCTCCTCCTAGGATCACCTTTACACTTATAGCAAGATATCTCTTGTCAACTATCTTATCCTTTCTTGAAGAGTATTCCCTCTCTTGCTTGGATTTATGACATCATAGAACATCAAATATCTTCTTTGTGGTGAAGGTAGGTATCCTTGTTTTGCTTTCCTTAAGATATCAATATCAACCTATGTTGACATCTTAAGGGGGTGAGGGGGCACCCACACTACTCCTTTGTACTATACTTCTCTCATGCATTGTACAGTGAGACATTCTTGGAACCAGAGGGAAACCTCTTAGAGAAAGATGTCGTCACTTTTCTTGTATAGTGGGACATTCTTCAAACCAGAGGGAAACCTCTTAGAGCAAGATGTCGTCACTTTTCTCTTGTATAGTGGGTCATTCTCAAAATTAGAGCACGGTCTCTTAGAGCGAGATGACACCACTTTTCTTTTATGTGGGATCACAGTCTCTTAGAGTGAGATATCACACCTTTCTTGACACTTGTACTATAAATTCTATACAGGTTGTAGCATACTCGAGCATAGACTCCTATGAGGTGCTTCAAACCTCACTTGCACACATGCACATGAGGTTGAGTGGAACTAGCAGTGTTCTCACTCTCTCTCTCTCTTTACATGGATCACCTAGACAAGTTCTAGGGGTGAGATTTTCCATGGCCTTCTCTCCATGGATCACCTATTTTTAGGGGTGAGACGTCCATGGTTTCTTTCTTCTTTGCTTTTCTTCTCATGGATCACCAAAGTGTGTATTCATGTTCTCTCTCTTCTTCCTCTCATGAACTCATAGTTTTACTATTGATAGTTTAAGGATGATGTCGGCTTTGCTCTTTTATGTGATCGCTCGTGTTTATGTGATGGCATTAGTATTTGTGTCCTAATTAATTGTTGAGACATCTAAGCTCGAGATCTCTTCGGCTAGTTAGTTTGTCATCTTGTTCTTATCGTGTGTCTTTTTGTGCTTTGTCTTTGTTTTTGTGTGTCTTGTGTGTTTTTGCTTTGTGTGCTCTTGCATATGTTGGCATGAGTTAAGACCCTAAGATCGGGGGCTTCTTGCTCCTCAATATTAGTGATGTCTTATACTCCTTGTGGTCTTTCTCTGCATCTCTCATCTTTATCTCTCTCTTTCTTCTACTTTACCGACAGTAGTGGCGTAAGCCATACTCTAGCTAAAGTGGGGGCTAAATGTAGTGTCATAAAATTGTGACCCTTGCAATTTTAACCACATTTGGGATCCTCAACTTGGCGATGACATCTCCTTCCTTAATCGGTACCTAATTCTACATTTCCAACCCTTCTCTCTTCCTCCTTTATGTCTTGTGTCTGCTTTAGACCCTATCCAAACCCCAAAATAGGACATGGCGCCCCTGTCCTCACCCCTTAGGGTGGTCCTATGTTTGGTCTGGCCGATCTCCTATGCATTTCTTGTCTTCGGGGTTTGTTATTTCTCTTTATCAACCTTCAGTGGTTGAAAATTAATCCTAGAGGCATGTATAAAAGGGAATTCAATACCCTCATTCAGGGACAGATGATGGATGGACAACGAAAATACAGATAGAGAGCATAAGGAGAAGATACAAGATTTCAAGGTCATCATCAAGCATTCAAGCATTCAAGTCTTCTTCATTCATCCATGGGAGCAACATTACAACATTCACTTGCAAGCATGTGTGTGTGTTAGGGTTTTGTCATGTTACATGCCATTTCATACAATATTTGTGGTTACATTCAAGAAGAAAAGCAATCATCATCAACAAGTTGCAGATCTACAAGGTATACATCTCCATTATTTACATTCAAGCATTTGTAATTACTTTCTTTCTAGGTTGATTCGTCAACTGGGGTTTGACTGAGGCAAACCAGTCAAACCTCTATCCACAACCCCCCTTTCTTCTCTTTAATGTGTATAGGCTACAGGTGCATAGCTGTAATTGCAGGTTTGGGCTTCATTTGCAGAGACAGAAGAACCCTTTTTAGTTCGCGAATTTTGTGGCAAACCATGTACATTCCTGCCATGGTCCCGATGAATTTTCTCCAAATTTGTAGGGCAGATCCGCATCAGTCTAATTAGCTCAGATCTAAAGTTACAACATGATCCCGAACTGGTAGCTCCTCATTTCACTCATTTCCTCTCTCTTTTCCGCATAGTCAACAAGTCAACTTTCTCATTTACAAAAGAGGGTAAATCACACATCAACCACTTGCAATCCACTCAAAATTCACATCCTTGTTTCCCTCAGATTTGGATCTAGCAGATTCAATCCCCTCTTTTGAATGTAAATCTTCCCAAGTGAAAATCATCCTAGTGGCTTCCTCTCTCTCTCCTAGGTGGGGAGTCACTAGGATCCAATTTTCCACTTTACATAGCTCTACACACGCTTGAATCATAATGATTTTCCCTCAAAATTTGCACCATCCTTGTCAAGCCTTCATTGCTCCAAAGCTCCAAATCTTCCAAATGAGATAATGAAAATGTTCTCTTTTCACCCTCCCACCCTCTTTTATAGCCCTTTGGGATGCCTAAATGGACACTCATACTCTCTTTCACCTTTTGGGACTTGTATCTTTGGCATTTGAACTCCCATTTCACTTTCGTTTGTGATTTTGGAATCTTTCCATCGTTGTTGACAAATTGACCTCTTGCTCAAATTTTTTGATCAATTTTTTGAGGGGGCACCCTTGTAACTTGTTATGTCTGTGGCATCTTTTCATGTGATTTTTCTCAAATTTTCTTTGAAACAACATTTTAAATCCCATTGTCTCAAAGAGGGGCAAAATGTAGACACTAAAAAATGGTCAACGCCCGTGTCTCCTATTTAACATGTTTTCTCATTTTGTGCATAGTCTTTAGTATTCGTCAATCCTATCTCATTCTTCTCTCTCGTTTATATCATTTTGTCCCCATTTCAATTCTATGATATCAATTTGTCCCAAAACATGTCCTGTTAATATCATTTTATCCCCATGCCGATTATATGATATCAATTTGTCCCCAAACTTCCCATTGATATCATTTTGTCATGATTTTGATTCTATGATACCAGTTTATCCCAAAACTTGTTGCAATGATGCCATTTTGTCCCTATTTCAATCTCATGACATTATTTTATCCCAATTTCATGTTCTCTGGCATCATTTTGGTCACATTTCATGTCTCATGACATCATTTTGATCTCATTTCCTATCCTTTGACTCATTTTGACTAATTCTTCTCAATTCTTCCTAATTATGTCCCATTTTTTCCTAATTCTTCCTAATTTCACCCAATTTGATTCAATTTGATTCAATTTGACGAAATCCTCGTCCCTTGACATCAATTCAACTTGATTCCCTTTTAGGTTTAATTAATTATTTAATTAAGTAAGCCTCTTTTACACTAACACTTCTTCTAAAAAATAAATAAATAAATTAAATATTTATTTATTTATTCCTTTTATGTATCATTTTTATTTTATTTTATTACCTAATTGATAAATATGAGGAATAAATTAATAAATATAATTTATCATATTTATCTTCTTTTTTTCTGCAAATTGCTACTTAGGGTTAGCTACCTTTCTATTAATTCAAAGAAAAATATTGCATCTTAGCCACACAAAAAGGAACAACAAGGTATTGATAGCATCAATGACCACCTGCGCTCTCTCAATTTGTTCAAGGGAAAACAAATACTCATTCTCAAACATCATATCCTCATATGTCTCCAGATTGTTCCTCTGTAGTCCATCCTTTAGAACCAATATGGTATCATACATGCGCCCATTCTTAAGAATTTCCTCAACACTAAACGCATCTGCTACTAAACCAATGAATGCTATCGAATTCAACTCCCCCGAGGGCACCAATGCTTTCTCCTTAAATAGTTCAGCCACCATATATTTAATGGCCTTCTCTGTGGATTCATGGATTTTGATTGTCTTGACGATGGTATATATGAAATGCTCCAACAGGATGGAATTGTGGACATGTTGTCCTTGCAACACTCCTTTCCCCATGATGTCCTTCACCACTCCTTCCACTACATCCCCATCTAAAGTAAACAAATTCTTCAACTTTTCATCTATAGATTCCTTATCACAATGATATTCAACTCCTTGGATGATAACCATCACTTCTTCTCTTCGATAACTACTACCCAGTCTCTGCTTTGGATAATTTATAAGCATGAAAAAAACCAAACAATTCTATCTATTTCTACAGTTTTCCTTCAACAATAAATATGTGCCTTATCTTCCTCATTATCTTCTGTCATCTCCCAGTTCAGAAATAGGTACTTTTGTCTTATCTCTATGTTTCCAAGAATTATCCAATTCTTTCCACTTTCAAAAATCATTGTCTATGATTGACACTTCACTTTGATTCATGACGTGGTTTGAAAGGAAAATCCACCATTGAATTGGCTTCTTTGTAAATGTGTTTAATGGATTAATCTTCATGATCTTTCAAAATCCCACGAACATCCTTTACCAACATCTTTGACTTCCAACTTGGAGTTTTTCATGTCATTACAATGTAGACAATATTCAAGGAATCTCTTTCTATATCCAATTTGTTTAATCCTTTCTCTCTACTCAACAACAAACCCCTCCAAATGATGGTAAATTTTGAGTCATTATTCGTACACTCTGGCAATTTGATTTAACCTGCCTAGACTAATTTACCAAAATCATCTTTGACAATGAACCCAACTTCCAAGAGTCTTGGATTTCCCCGAGAGGCACCATAAAAATTTAATTTTAGAAAGCCTTTCGGTGGTAACACCCAGCATACATTTGTTTGCGCTCCTATATTTTGGATGTTCTCCACCTTTGGGGGAATAAAATGAGGCCATTCACAAACTATTTTTTCATCCCATACCAAGTAAACACCGTGTACTTTGCCTTGCATTGCCGCATTTATATGTTCACATATAACTATATCCATTTTGTTTAGAACTGTCTCCAAGATTATTTCAATGCCATTAAATATACATTGATTGTACTACACAAACAATTGATCCAAAGTTTCTTCATGATTAGAACACAACGGACACTAAAAAGGGCCTCCAAACTCCATTTTTATCAATCTATCCCCTATCAAAACCCTACTCTGAACTGCTAACCACATAAAGGTTCCAACCTTTGGGAGAATATTGGGATTCTAGCACAAGCTTGGATTCCACTCACATCACTCCCTATCACCCCAAATGACACTATACCCCAATTTTGGAATGTAGTTTTATTATACTCGACTTTAGATTAGATGAAAACATGGGATAAACCCTACAATTTTTATCCAATTTATAGTCCATGTGATCTAAGAACATTGATTGAGATGAAATTATATTTTTCTCATTCATATTTTGGTCCCTGAGAAGTCATCTCTATTTGCATTCCAAGTTGTCAATTTGAAAAATTGACAAAGTGTTCTTTTAAGAGTTAGTTTTTATTTTTAGGTGTATTTTCAGAGAAACTCTGATTTTGCACCTATCTTTAAACAAGGTGCATTTCAAGGTTACAAACCCAAAATACACCAAGCTACATGTTTTGGTTTTTTATCAACATCTTTTGGTGTAGTTCAGAGTTGTAACTTCGAACTACACATTTTACCAGTCTCATCACTAGGTGTAGTTTGGAGTTACAACCCCAAACTACACCAATATGTTTTTGTGAACATGCATCGAGGTGTAGTTTGGAGTTACAACTGCAAACCATACCAAATTATCATTACTTTCAATAGTGTAGTTCAAGATTGTAACTCTGAACTACATTGAGTTTCCAAATGTTTCACCAAGTGTAATTCGGTCTTATAACCTCAAACCACACCAAAAGCACTACACTATGTGTAGTTCAGTTTTATAACCCCAAACTACACCAAGTTGGTTTTTTACCCATGAATAAGTGTAGTTTGGGTTTATAATCTCAAACTACACCTGTCGTGTTACTCATTATTCCAAGTGTAGTGTGGCGTTATAAACTCAAACTACACCATTACACCATATAAGTTTGATTTTCATTAAGAGTAAATTGGGGTTATAAGTCCAATTTGCAAATTTTTGGTCTTCTTTGTCTAACTCTGGGAATTCTTAAAATTAATACTCAAGTCTACTCCAGATGCTAGATTTTGCACATTGGGACCAGATGACTCTAAAATAAAAGCTACCTTACAACAATATGAAGATTTTCTGAAGAAGGATGTGTCTCTGGACACTTAGTTATTTTTCATGCTTTCTAGTTGTAGGTGCATTTTTTAAGTTGACAATCGACACTTCAGGTGTCATTTTGTATATATGATTTACATGTAGGATTGAACAAGTCCTAAGTCAAATCGAACTCTACTTTGGACTTAGTCATAGTTAGTTTTCTTTTTCCTAGTTTCTCTCTCAACCCCTCTTCTATGAATATAAGGGTTCACATTGTAATTTTTGTCTTTAATTTTATGCAATGAAACTCTATCGAAGTGAAGAGCAAAGTGAAACTTTTGAGTTCATATTGTTATTTTGCAAACTTGATCAAATAAGAGAACATCTTTGGCATTCAAACTTTGTGTTGAATTCATTGTGGTTTATGGTGAGAGTTTTCTTATGTCATTCTTATTGTAGAATCTTGTTTTGATTGAGTAAAAGCATTGTGGAGATGTATTGTTAAAGAGTAGAGCAATTTTTGTTATGTAAACTTTGTGTTACATTTAAGCATCTGCAAGGTAGAATTGGTACATAGATACACATCATAAAGACTTTGAGCTTTATCTTGTTGTCTTGTAGCAAGTATATGAATTTAAGTTTCAATTTATAAATTTGTATGACAAATACCATTATAAAGACTTTGAGCTTCATCACTATTTTCTCATCTCGGGAAGCAACAAAAGACTTTGTACTTTCATGGAAACTTTGCTTCTTTACTTGTAAATCTCATTTATATGCTTTTGAGTTATCTTTTAAGAAATTAGAAGTTGTTTTAAATCATTATTGCTCAAAATTGTAATATCCTTTTTGAAAAGAGAGAAGAGGATAAATATCTTTTCTGAAGAATGAGAATGAGATTGTGTAACACCCAAGTTTAGAATAGGCTTAGTAGTTAGAATTGTTTTTTAGAAAGTTAAAGTAATAAACAAAGGGGGAGTGTTCCCTTATAATTAGGAGAGATTCAATCTCAGGTCTTGCGGTTGAAACCATCATTTTGTAAACCTCACAATTTTACAAAATTTTCAACCAACAATTTTTGGCGACTCTACCGGGGATACGATACGCATCCAAAGGCCTCACAGTTTTGGTTGAAGTATACCAGTATCCTATTCATTGTAATTTATTTTCTTTTAATTTGTTAAGATTTTACCGAAGACATGTAAAATGGCTACCCAAGGTCCTTGGGGGAATGTTTTTGGTCCATTGAATCTAACTCCACCACTATATGCTCTTCCTGATGACTCATGAAAGAATATTCCCAAGTTCTACGAGGGTGAAAAACAACATCTAGATGAACATGTTGCTACTTTTTACATTGCATGTGGTTTTCTTGGTGTGGAAC
Source organism: Cryptomeria japonica (assembly GCF_030272615.1). Classification (NCBI taxonomy): domain Eukaryota; kingdom Viridiplantae; phylum Streptophyta; class Pinopsida; order Cupressales; family Cupressaceae; genus Cryptomeria; species Cryptomeria japonica. Next base: position 324,976,099 of record NC_081409.1, read on the forward strand.
ATGAAGATGTTTCGATAATATTTTTTTTTGAAACACTCCGAGGTGTTGTTGTTGACTTGTTCTACCATCTTGCACCACAAACCATCACCAATTAGCAAACACTCAAAACAAAGTTTGAAGAGAGGTTCAAGCTTGCAGAAGATGCTCATGCATTGTCAACACAATTAACTAAAATGAAAAAAGATCCACATGAACCCATGTAGGAGTTTGTGGTTAAATTTAAGAAGTTGAATAATAGAACTCCAATTGTGGCTCAACCTACTATTGAAAATTTGAAGTTATTCTTCATCAATGCTCAGCTGCCTGAGGTGAGTTTCTTGTGTTAGGATTAACCGGTGACTGAGAGGCGGGGGTGAATCAGTACAAATAGTTTATACACTATTCAAACATTCAAGCTGACTAGTCTGCAACTATCCTTGAAAATTAACTTAAGCATTGCATAAAGCATGAAGGTAGAGAATATCAAAGAAAAGAGATTTGCATGCACAATTAAGCTTCACATAATACTAGCAATTATATGTGGAAACCCTCGGTTAGAGGGAGAAAACCACGGTGGGGATAACCCACAATCTCTTTTAGTACTATGAAAAAGAGTGCCTTGTAAGAGCTTACAACCAGTTCTTTATGAGAACATCACCCTGTTAGAAGTGATTGGTATCTAGTTAAGAATAACTTAGAACCTGTTAAAGTTCACCTTGCTAGAGGATTTTACAACTTCATATCTGAAGTGACTCGGTTAAGAGATTTTACATAAAGAACTGGTTAAGATCCACCCTGTTAAGGGATTTACAATGATGCAATTGTTAGAAGACAACAAAGATGAATGATCTATCTGATGACACTACCTCTGTCTCATAGATCCGCTTTGCATGCTTTGCTCAACTGATCGGTGTCAGCTTCATCGATTCATACCTGTATCTGCTATACTATGTTCTACTTCCCCTGTTTACATTCACACAGATCTTTTTCACATGGAAAACAACATAATCAGAATGAATTATGGGAATATATTAGCCTTGAGTTTTGGCACCAATTTTCCCTCCAAAAATCTTATTCAAAATTATGTTACCGCGCCTTAAATTACTCTCCAAAAATCATTCCAGGAATATCGGTCGAGACAGTCGTTCATGTCGATAAGTCTGTTGGTTGAAAAGGGAAGACTGCCATTTCAACTTGATGTTAACTGGACATTTCCAAGTTTGTCGGTTGAGACTCCTATTATGTCGGTGTACCGATCAAATTTTGCCTAACTGGTTACCTCCTGTATATCAGTCTATTATCTACTTATCCGATTATCCTCATGTGTACCGATATGTTCACTGCTTAGCAATTTGACCTCCTGTGTGCCGGTCTACTCACTGCTTAGTCGGTCTTGTTAGGTTTGACTTGGAAAGCTAAAGTACTGAGAGGGGAGGGGTGAATCAGTACTTCAAAACTTTTCTTGAAAAACAATTTTACTGATAAACACAAACTAAGTATTGTTGGTCTCATAAATATATGATACTGAAACATAATCATAGAAATAACATCCATCAAAATTTCACTCCATAACACAAAGATTTTTGGTCACGCAGAAACTCTTGGTTAGAGAGAAAAACTGCGGTGGGGATGGCACCCACAACTTCACTACTGCAGTAATCAAGATTGTTCGGTTAGAGCTACATGTTTAGCTATTTTTGATAGCTTACCCTGTTAGGAGTATAAAGATCTTTAGATCTACCTTGCTAAAGGATTTTACAAACACTTCTATAAAATGTTATACCTGGTTAAAGGCTTTACAATTTATAGACTTTATTAGAGTCTTTTACCCTATTAAAGGTTTCTAACACAACTTAATAATTCAATCAAAATCTTTACAAAATATCTGCAACTTCACATCTGAAATGTTATAGCAGACTCTATGTGCTCAATATAAAATTACCTTGCTCATAGCATTCCTCGGTAATGATAAATAAACTCGGTAACCACTATTGTATACTCTGTCCCTTAAACTGTTCTCTGAAACCTTCTCAGTAACCTCTGAATATCTCTGTCAATCTTCTTTTTTCACACTTAACTATATCATCACTTAGTATCTTCTCTCTTGATTGTCATGTCATATCAAATACTCAAATCATTATGTTTATATAGATCTCTGAGATGGTGATCTGTTCATGCTTCGATCATACAAACATGTTTTATTGAATGAATAAACATAGAAATTATTTCATTGGATATTCTTCCTCAAAAGCATACAAAATCTTTAAATGCAATTTCCTATGTAATAATGGTTTCATCTTCTCGAATCTTGTATCATGTTTCACATGTGTGTCCAGGTTCATTGAATCTGGTAACACGTTTCCACTCGGTTCAGATTAACTCGGTATACCTTCTTTGCTGCTCGGTAGACATATTAACTTTACTCGGTAGACATTCTGTATTCGTCTTGGTTCATAGCTCGGTGTATATCATCTCAGTGACTTGTCTCTCTTCTGTAACTGACACCGATAACCTTGGTATTTACCGACTAGTGTATATAGGATGACTTTGGGAATAAAACTAATGACAACTTAGTAAATAGCAACAATCTCCCCTTTTGACATTAGTTTGGTATTTTTGAAAAAACTCCTTTCAAAGTCATAACACAAAATCTATATACTTGCAAAATAAACCGAAATGTCAGTATATACATTGTTCAAATACATACTCCCCTTATCAATATTATGTACATAACTTGATGTTCCATACTCTGTATTCCATTATCTTGATGTTCCATGCTCCCCCTATCAATTTCAACTGTACACTCGGTATATATGATAAACTCTGTACACTCAGATACTCTGTATACTCGATTCACTCCCCCTTTTTCACAAACATCAAAACTAGTTACCATTTGGTGGGGGCAACTGATCAAAAATAGATTTATACTTTGTACAAACTTCTGTAAGAGCGTTGGTAAGTGCATCCTTGACACTTTCCATTATTGTATTCTGAGTTGTAATATCAGCTAACATTTGGATCAAACCGTCTGAAGTGCTTCCCTCTACTTGAGTTGACAATTGGGTATCTCGGTTGATCTGCTCTTGAACTGATGACAAATGGGGAATAAATAATGTTTGAAGAGTCATGATATCCATCCTTATTTTATGCTCTTCATTCCAAAGTTCTAATTGTTGATCCATAAGGGTTTGTAGTCTTGAATAAATTTTTTGAAGAGAATCTGGCTCGATAGTCAATTTATTTGAGAGATCGGTAATCTCTTTTTCAATGACTTCAGTCTTATTCTTGATATCTTTGATGAAGAATGAGAACATACATAACTTCTGGAATAAATAAATAATATGCTTAAGTTGAGGGGACAACTCATCAATGAATTCAATAAGCTTTATTTTACCTATAGCAATTGCTTTCTGCACTTCTTCAATCATCTGGGTAGTTAGCTCTTTATCTTTCAATTTGCTAAGGTATTATGATGCTTCTACTCCTGATTCCTCCAATTGAGTGAGTAGTTCATCCAGTTGCACATGTATGGCAGCATCTTTATTGATGGTAGCTTCAGGTATCATGTCTGTCAATGATGTTTTGACCTTCTGAAGTACTCAGTTCTTCTGTTGAATAGCTATCTGTCTTTCCTGCTCTGCTTTGGCTTTACAAAGCTCACCAAATTCTATCAGTGCTTGTCCTTTCAATTTTGTAATGTCAACATTCGGTAACACAATGGGCTTTGACAGATCTATCTTAAAACTGTGTCTTTTTGCTTTCTTCCCCTTTGATGATGATGCCTTCTCTGGTCGAATGGGTACAATAGCTTTTGAGGCTTGTCCTTCCTCGGTATGTTTCTCGGTAGAGGCAACACTTTTGTCAGTTCCTGTAGCCTCTGTTGTATCCTTTGGTGTTTCCTTGTTTGGAGTTTTAGTGGCAATTGTCTCAGTGCTTGATGGTACTTGGGAAGTTTGCACGCTGGTGGCTTGAGAGGTAGATTCATCTGGTTTAACCTTTTGACGCTCTGTACCTTGATCTGTGTCCTGAAGTTTCTCGGCTGTAACTTGCTGGGTGATTGGAGGATAGGACTTAATCTGTTCCACAACTGATTCACTTGATATCAGTTTGGCATAGGAGCTTCCTTCTATCATTTCTCCTTCATGTGCTCCAGTGTCCATTACATCCTCATCTAACTGAATAGTGGAAGCAGGATCTTGCTCGGTGATGTCAACTATTTCTACTTCACCTTTTGGTTCTTTAGCCTGAATCCTGAATATTTTCTTCCATTTTTCTTCAGTTTCTTTTTCAACTTCAAGAAATAGGCCATTCATCATTTTCAAGGCCCTTTGTTTTACTTGAAAATGTGTCTGGTAGTTTTTCAAATGATCTCTTATGTCATCTACCCACATATCTAGAAAGAGATGAACTAAAACTCTTCCTCTTATTTGCTTCTCCGAGTCCGTAGCATATTTCCATCTATTATCAATGTGTGAGTACAATGCTTTTGGAAGAAAACCAGCCACTTCCAATGGAACTACTCAGAACTTGAGAAGTGCACAAATTACAGTCTCTTCTATTTGCCTCTTCTCTTCATCTATTCTTGTATCATATTTTACATATCTAAATGACCCAAATCCACCATTTTCCTTTAAGTTTGCACAAAAATTGTCAACAGTATGTACATCTTCCTTTGTGCTTATTACAACCTGAAATTTATTTACATCTTCTGAATCTGTGTCACTTGCCTCTTTATCCAAAATTAGTCTTCTAGTCTTCTTTCTATAAGGTTTTGTAACCTTAGGCGTTTCTACATTCTTCTGCTTCTTACCGGGTGATGTAGCAGATGATCTAGTGATCAGTCGCTTTGCTGGCTTGGTCGGTGACACCTCGATTGTATCCTTTTTCTTTCTTTTCAAAACTTTGCCCTTTGGCAACTTGGTGCTCAGTGTAATTGCTGCTTCTTAAGCTTCAGATTCTTCCTTGATCGAAATTTGATCACTCTTCCTTCTTGCTGGCTTAGTAGGTGTGGAGGTAGAACCTTCTCCAAACTTTTCAGCTAAATCCTTGATCATTCTGGTGGCTTTTCTGGCAGCCTTTGATACTACAATGCTCATTTTTACTTTTTCTTTCACCTCTTCATAGGTGCCATAGCTTTTCTCGGTAGCATGCCTTGGAAGTGCTAAAAAGGCATCTATCTGTTGTTGAGCAATGTCAAAATCTATCTCATAACCCATAGGTGGTAATGGTTGAGTCCTGGGTTCTACTGCATTGACATAATAGTAGTCAGTATCCACTTCACAACATATAGAATCCTTGTACTTTTCCACTAGCTGAGGTGGAATCCTGTACCTGCTATGCATCTTTTCCTGGAATCTATTGAAGTAATCATCCATTATCATATTGAAATTGTCACCTAGCTGATTGATGAAATCATTTATTTGATGGGTGATAGGTCACTGTAATTCCCAAGCAATGTTACCAACTGATGGAAAGAATTTCTGAAAATAGAAGAACATACACACTAAGGGTGACCCAAACTTTAGTGTGTTTGCAGTATTATTCTTCTTCGGTTTCCTTATTGTATTGAGATTTTCAAAAAGATTCTTCAATAACACTTCACATAAATCAATTTGCATACCCTTTTTAACAATTTTATAAGCCAAATCTACAACTGCACACGATACACTGTTTTCTCTTGCAGACTGGAAGAAACAATAACCAATAACTCTAATAGCAAAATTTAGTTCTGCATCAGTCACATTGTTCAACTTAAGACCTCTGCTATCAAACTCAACACTTGTTAAAGTTATCAATTCCTTCTGTGAAATCATCTTCTGTGCTCGGGCATGGTCAAATATAGGGTATCCGGTTATCGTGTGAATAATCTCCTTGGTGATCTTGAAAGGTTGATCCTCCAACCACATAAAATCGTCATGCACTCGGCTCAAGACAAATTTGACCCATTGGGGTTTGAAGACTCAAGGATAGGTTAGGGCTTCGGTCAATTGCTTAACTTTGATATGCTCAAACTTGCTATCTAGGTTTCCATCGGTGCACAATTTGTCATACATATCCTTAATCTCAGTATGACCCAGCTCATCAACTCGGCACTTGGTATAAAATCTAACATCTTCGACCAACAGAACCCTATCCGGAATAAGAGAGAATGCAGTTTTCTCATCAGGTTCGGATGCCAGTTTGGGAGGTAAGGTGTATTTCAGTGTAGGCTTCCCAATGCTCTCTACTACAATGGGTTTCTGTACCTTGGGAGCCATTTCAAACTTGAAATTCTACTTATGAAATAGCTTAGGGTTTCAAATAACCAGAAAATGCTTCCAACTTAGTAAATACTTTGCAAATATTCACAACTGACTTTGATCGGTTAACTGTTGAAAATGTGGTTTAGATTATGCTAAATACCTTGAATTCTCTCTTGGAAGTGTTTGATCACCTTTTAGATTCGCTCTGCTCTGCACTTTGAAAACTGGTAAGTGAAAAATGACCGCACAAAATACTTTAAGTACCTCTTTTTGACCTTATCGGGTTTTGTGCGGTTAGGTAAAATAGGCATTAAATGCACTCGGTTCCACTATACCGACTATCTCTCTTATTAGCTTTTATCGACTAGATAGGTTTAATACATTTGCTGACTTCTCTGGTAATTCGAAAGACTAGATAAAATTTCAAACTTGCTATTTGCATCTTAGCTATGCAGATTTTGGAATTATGTACATGATTATATAGGAACTGTTAAGATCTTACCTTGTGAGAATGCAGTCCCTCCATAACTTTATTGATTAATTCAAAGTAGATGCACCTAACTCGGTAGGTAAGGTGCTTCCTTCATTAGTTGACACATTTTCCTTCTTTTTCCAAAATTTCTGTAATTTGCTTCTTATCTCCTCAGTATCTCCTCTAGGTTGGTCTTTGCAGTCTTTAGCCACGTGTCCAACTTTGTGACAATGAAAACATGCCATTTCGGGATTTCTCCATGATCTTCGGTTGTTCATTCCAAACCTTATCATACAGTTTGCACTTATATGTCTGTAAATTCCACAACATTCACACCATATCCTTGTATTGTAATCCCATGGTATTGAGGTATATTGTCGATTGAGATCTGTGTGAGTTCGGTAGCTTCTAGTGTTTGCTCGGTGTGGAGTCTACATATAGTTTTTCTGCTTAAACCAACATTTCTCGTTATTGTGTCCATATCTATTGCAATTTTGGCAAAATCTCCTGAATTTTGCCTTCTGATAATTGTTAACAGACTTTGTCCTACATTTCTTAGATGTGTGACCATACTTATTGCAATTGTAACAATAACCATCAAACCTAGTAACATTCGGTTGCTTACCTTTTTTGCTCTGGCAAACATTGGCAGTATGTCCTCGTTTTCCACAGTAGTTGTAAATAGGATTCTTGTCCTTCATGTTATTGATGTTCTCTTTGTTTCCAACTTGCTTTGATGATTCTCCTTTCTCAGTGGTGTTGATCCATTTCTCGGTAGAGTTGTTTCCTTTGTAACCAAGTCCTGCAGTTTTGTTGTGTGTTCTCATATTTCTTAGTTGCTCATCCAACATTCTTGACGATTCATGGCTTTTCCTCAGTGTTTCTTTTGACTTTTTTTTTTGCTTCTAGTTCATCGGTCAATCTTGATAATTCAAGTTTCAATGCTTGGATCTCATTTTCCTTTAGAGTAGCTTCATGATGTGCATAATCCAATTGATCAGACAGATTATGTTGAAATTCAGTCATCCTTGATATTTCATCATTTTTTGCAGACACCATTGCTTCTAGCTATTATTTTTCTCCTTCTATATTTCGCTTATTATCTTCAGTTGCTCTCAATGCTTCAAGATTTTCAGTCATCTATGTGCTGAAATACTCATGTTCCCTTCTCATTGCTTTTAGCTGTTCATTAAGTGCTTTGTTATTTTCTTTCAATTCTACAATCATTTCTTCAAATTCTTTTGATATATTGTTCTCAGATGATGTCTCAATTTGTTCCACCAACTCTTGTGAGTCCTGTAAATCATTAGACAACCTTCTTCTGACTTTTAGTGATCTTTGCATTTGCCTCTGCATATCTGCAATCACTTGATTAGCATGATCCAATTCTTCTTGAAGATTCACAATCCTGCGTGATTGTTTATAGCCTTCCATTGATAGGATCTTTCTCTTTAGGCTGTTAGTCCCTTTACCAAGAATCAGGTTCTGATACCAATTGTTAGGTCTGACTTGGAAAGCTAATGTACTGAGAGGGGAGGGGTGAATCAGTACTTCAAAACTTTTCTTGAAAAACAATTTTACTGATAAACACAAACTAAGTATTGTTGATCTCATAAATATATAATACTGAAACATAATCATAGAAATAACATCCGTCATTTTTTCACTCCATAACACAAAGATTTTTGGTCACGCATAAACTCTTGGTTAGAGAGAAAAACTGCGGTGGGGATGGCACCCACAACTTCACTACTGCAGTAATCAAGATTGCTCGGTTAGAGCTACATGTTTAGCTATCTCTGATAGCTTACTCTGTTAGGAGTATAAAGATCTTTAGATCTACCTTGCTAAAGGATTTTACAAACACTTCTACAAAGTGTTGTACCTGGTTAAAGGCTTTACAATTTATAGACTTTATTAGAGTCTTTTACCCTGTTAAAGGTTTCTAACACAACTTAATAATTCAATCAAAATCTTTACAAAATATCTGCAACTTCACATCTGAAATGTTATAGCAGACTCTATGTGCTCAATATAAAATTACCTTGCTCATAGCATTCCTCGGTAATGATAAATAAACTCGGTAACCACTTTTGTATACTCTGTCTCTTAAACTATTCTTTGAAACCTTCTCGGTAACCTTTGAATATCTCTGTCAATCTTCTTTCTTCACACTTAACTATATCATCACTTAGTATCTTCTCTCTTGATTGTCATGTCATATCAAATACTCAAATCATTATGTTTATATAGATCTCTGAGACAGTGATTTGTTCATGCTTCGATCATACAAACATGTTTTATTGAATGAATAAACATAGAAATTATTTCATTGGAAATTCTTCCTCAAAATCATACAAAATCTTTAAATGCAATTTCCTATGTAATAACGGTTTCATCTTCTCGAATCTTGTAACACATTTGACATGTGTGTCCAGGTTCATTGAATCTGGTAACACGTTTCCACTCAGTTCAGATTAACTCGGTATACCTTCTTTGTTGCTCAGTAGACATTATGTATTCGTCTCGGTTCATAGCTCAGTGTATATCATCTCAATGACTTGTCTCTCTTCTGTAACCGACACCGATAACCTTGGTATTTACCGACTGGACTTTTCGGTAGTATAAACTGACTAGTGTATATAGGATGACTTTGGGCATAAAACTAATGACAACTTAGTAAATAGCAACAGGTCTACACTCTACTTATCCTATCTACACACTGCTTAGTTGGTCTATGCTCTGCTTAGCCAGTTAACTCACTGTCGATAGGAATAAGAACTCTTGTTCTTTACTGGTTATCCTTTACTTCTTTATCGATGGACTATGAAGACTTAGAAGATGATGTTGCCAACAATGACAACCATTTCATTCACCAGTCATACAAAATGCACCAAAATGCCAACAACCTCCCCCTTTGGCATTAGTGGAAAACACTACAAAAATGTGTCGGTTCTAACCCCTATTTCATCTACCCTATGTACATTGTTTCATCTACCCCATGTACATATACAAACTCCCCCTTTTGACATCAATGGCAAAGAATATACAAAAGGATTTATGAAAGTAAAGCAAAAATATCTTTGAAATTTTCTTTTGCAGCTTGCAAAGAGGATTGCCATGAAGACTTCACCTATTTCATGGTGTTGCAGTGTCCATGCAAGAATGTAACAAAATCCTCCATTTCATCTACTGACTTACAGTCAGGTGGACTTATCATGCCTTCTGCTTCTTTAACATTTATTTGCATGAAATCAATGATCGATGCAAGGTACTGTAGCTCTAGCAGACTAAGAGCTCTTTTATCCTCTTGCTCTTTTAACTCTTTGATTTCATGAGTTAATTGTTTGACCTTTCCACTAAAGGCGTTGCAGAGTTGGTTAGAGGATAAAAAGAACCTATCAGATCTTGGATTTCCCTTTGAGTCCGAGCTCTTTTATCTTCAAGATCTTGGATTAAATTGGTGAAGTTTGATGACTTGACCAATAATTGGCCAACTTCCAGTAGAATGGATTTGACCTCTTCAGTGCTGGTGGAGAGAGCAACTTTTCCAATTGATATGTGTTCCATTAACTTTTCACCTCTCTTTGTTTCATATTGTCTAACTACAACCTTCTCCAGGTCGGTTGCCTCTGAACCGATTTCTTTGACAAGAGTTCCCAAGTGATCAATGATGGGTACATTTTCATCAACAACAATGTCAGGAATGAGATCAGACAAAATGGTTTTTGCAGTATTAAGAATTTTGGTCTTCTTTCTCTTTGCTCTAAGTTTTGCCATTTTAGCTTGAAGTTTCAATTTTCATAAACTTTCATTAATTGTTTAGGGGTCATCTTCTTTATGTCGATTATAGAGTCTTCCTCTTTTTCCTCCTTTGTTCCTTCATCCATTTCTTCATCCTTAACCTTAGAGTTGGCTACGGTGGTGAATTTAACTTTCTTCTTTTCACTCTCCTTTTCTAAATCTAACTTCCTCTTTACCGGAGGAGTGTCCACCACTGTTTTCTTGGTCTCCTCTATTTCTGTCATCTCTTCTTGCTTCTTTTCTACTTCCTTATGTTTTTCTTCCTTCTCCTATGTTTATGTCATCTCTTCTTGCTTCTTTTCTACTTCCTTCTATTGTTCTTCTTTCTTTATTGTTTCCTTGTTCTCTGATAAAAGGGGTTCATTGTCAGTAGGATTTATTGTTACTGAAGTTCTATGAGGTGTGTCTTCATAAGGTATATCTTTAGCTATAACTTCATCTACACCAGGATGCTTGGTTTGAGTGGTTTCCTTTACTAGTGAAACACCAATATCAATAGTTTCAATGATTGATTTGAGTTCAACCAGTTGCTCTACATCCTTAGTTGGATTAGGAATATCTGACACAACATTACCGATGATATCATCAACTGAAAAAACATCAAAACCTTCAGAAGAGTCTTTGTCTTTACCTTTCCCTTTGTCAAGGGCAGCTGCACCTTGGTCCTGTTTTGTTCCCTTTGCTATTTCTTCTTCAGCTTCCTTTTGCTGACTCAAGATTTTCTTCCACAAGGCAACACCCTCATCATGCACACCTTGGACATCTCCTATGCCCACTCTCCCTGTCCTATTCCTTATTTTAAAGCATTGTATACATGCTTTTGCCAGTATAGATGCTTGATTATAATCAAGCTCATGTTGCATTTCCATGAGTGTTTTTATCTTGTGCTCTTTCTCAATAGCTAAAGTTGTTTTCCATCTCCCTTCAATTTGATCTTGCAAGTCTGATGGAACTATTCCATATAGTTCACTGGGAGTTCTGTAGAACTTATGCATGTTCCACATAAAGGCATCTTCAATTTTTCTTTTGTCCTCCTCGTTGGAGAGGGGATATTTTCTCCCAACCCCAGATAGACCTCCAAACTCTTTGATCCCATGGACCAATTCATCAACAGTTGGAAGTGCATTTCTACCTCTTCTTCTAACTTCTTTTATCTCCACATTAGATTGGGTGTCAGTGTTATCACCCTCCTTTTCATCTTTCTTTGGCTTCTTATTAGCCTTTTTGTCAATTGTCCCTTCACGCTTTTTCTTCCTAGCATAAGTTATTCCTACCGATATATCTTTACCTAGTGAAGATGCAGGAGTATCTGTTTCCTGTTCTTTTGTGTATGATGTCAGCTTGCTGGTTGTAGTACACTTGGGTTTTGCCTTTGGCATTTTCTTCTTTTCTCTTGTTTGGTCTTTAACTTTGGTTGATTTGGCTCTTGTTTGTTCACTAGTACTAGTGGAAGTAGTGGCACCAAATGCTTTGCCTCCATATTTTTTGTCTAGAGTATCAATCATTTTTCTTACTTTCCTTTGTATGATTGGCTCCTTAAGTTCCTATTTTATTTTGGAGCTTGCCTCCTCACAAGTTCCAAATCTCTTTGCCTTCTTGTCTACCGGTTTAGACAGTAGCATGTTTGCATGAACTTTAACAATGTATGTTGCAACCTCATAACCCATAGGTGGAACCCAAAAGGTTTTGGGTTGAACCGCTTGAATGATGCAACAATCGGTGTCTACAAGAAATAAAATATTGTCTTTGTACTTGTGCACTATACCGGTTGGTATTCTTTCCCTTTTATGCATCTTGATTTGAAATTCCTTAAAATATCCCCACATTGTTTCTCCAAACCTGTCTCCTAAATCCCTAATCATTTCATCTATCTGAACCATGATAGGTTTTTCTTGAGACCATACTATATTACTCTTACCGGGAAAGAAGTTTTGCATATAGAAAACTATACATACCAGTAGTGAGCCATATTTGAAAGATTGCTTCTTGTCCTTCTTGATTCTCTCCATGTTTACCAGAAATTGGCTTCTGATCATCTCACAAATATCATATGTTGCATCCTCCTTGATGATTTGATAGGTAACATGTATAGCACCACTCGACACACTATTCATCTAACTTGATTGATAGACCTTATAACCCAGCACTGCAGAAGCAAATCTTACTTCAACATCCTCAATATGAGTGATTATCATTGCTCTAATGTCACATTGGGATTTGTTCACCCGAGTGACTTCAGTGGATGAAATTGTTCTTAGGGTTAGTGCTTCACTAGTTGTGCTAAACCATGTTACTCTCTGAATTACATCCTTTGTAATCTTAATCGGTGCTCCAACTTCCAACCATAGAAATTGATCATGCACTCTGCTTAATACATACCTAACCCAGTCGACATGAAATTGATTTGGAAAGTCAACAACATTCGACAAACCTTGATCTTCAGATGCGAATATTCTGCCTTCAACAGATCATGATTACAAAACCCTTTGAAATCGCTTCGAATAAATTTGTCTCCAAGTTCTTCAAGCTTGCAATGGATGAAGGAGTGAATATCTCCGACTAGTAACACACCAAAGGGAACAAATGATAGGGTACTAGTCATGTTGATCTCTCCAGCTTTCATTGGATGCAGCTTGAACTTGGGTTGAGGCTCTTTAATAGCTTCAACCAACATAGGAATCGATATAGATTCTGCCATGATGACCTTCAAACAATTTTTCTCAAACAAGGTTTGAATACCTTCTCCTCGGGAATACCAAACACCACTTTCATGTTGCTTGATCTCTTCGCACAAATATCACTAACAAGATTTTAATTGCCTTTGGTTGCACAAGAGCTCGAGACTGTTCACAAGAAATCAGGGTAAGTAAAATGTAATGACATTTCCTTATTTAACCACTAAGATTTTGTTGGTGTTATGATATAACAGTTAGTTAAAAAAAAACTTACAACTTAAGGTACATTGATTTACCTTTTACCGGTTGCTCGTTACGGATACCGATACACATACAACTAACCCACAAGACATTTATCAAACAAGAACTTTAGACTAACTTTTATGTATCTCAACTATGCAGATAGACATAACCTCATATCGGTCGAGGGGATTCAATAATGATCTTACCATATGTGCTCCCCCTGAGCATCGGTATGCCTAATTTGAAGAGGAACTATCATCACCAATGGATGATGACTTAGTTTTAGAATTAATTTCTCCTTCCTTTCTTTCTTCCTTCTTAATGCATGTCTTTTTCATTTCATTTCTCACTTCTTCAATTGTCTTCTTTCCTTTCAGGTCATTTGGCCCTTTTTTCTTGCCAAACCGGTTCCTGTCTTCAGATCGGTTCCTACATTCTCTGGCTAAGTGACCGATCTTATGGAAATTGAAGCATGCCATACCAGTTTTCCTCCACGGTCCTGAATTATTTTGCTGACCCATTTTCATTCTACAATTTGCTGCACCATGACCAAAATTACCACAAGTGGAACAAGTGGTATTGAACTGATTACTCATTTTATTAGGGCTAACCAGTTTGAATGGTGATCTTAAAACATTTGAATTGACCATGCATACTACATCTTTGTGTCCATATTTATTGCATGTAAAGCAATATCCATTAAAGCTTCTTTTAATTGACATGTTGCTAGATCGAGATCTATACTCATAACTAGTGTGACCATACTTGTGACAATTATGGCAATAACCATCAAAGGTGAAAGACTTCTTTTGACTAATTGATTTATTTCGACAGACATTAGACTTATGACCTAGTTTACCACAATGATTGCAAGAAGATTTAGACAACTTCATACCTTTCATTACTGAATCGTTCTTTTTATCATCCTTCATCTTTTGGATTTAGATGATTCTCTAGCTTCCATAGGACCTGTCCCGAAGTAACCAGGACCGGTTGTCTCCTTTGTTCTCCTCTGAGCTTTTAGCTGTTCATCTATCTTCTTAGAGCTTTCATTGAATTTCCTCAGCTTTTTATTTCTCTCATTTGCCGCTTTCAACTCATTTTTTAGTTGTTCAATCTCTTTCATCATCTTCTCCTTTTCCTCTTTGTTGTCATGCAAATGCTCATGTATGTATTCATTCGCCTGAGTGATAATTTGGATTTCTTCATCTTTTTCAATGATGATAGCATCATTTTCTCTTAGGGCTTCTTCAACGAGCCTTTTGGCTTTTTCAGCTTTTGACAAAGCTTCTTCTGCATCTCTTTTTATTTCATCTGCATTTTTGCTGGCTTCTAGTATTTCAGTCATTCTCAAGACCTGACTTTCATGTTCTCTCTTTAGACATGTGATTTCTTTGGTCAGCTTCTTATTCTTTTCCATTAGTTCTGAAACTTCTTCTTCTGCTTCTTCAGATCCACTCTGTTTTGAGAGTTGATCTATGATATCCTGACTCTCATTTAGTTGTAGAGCTAGTTCCTTTCTTTTAGCAAGAGATTTTCTCAATCTCTCTTTTAGCTGAGCAATAATTTCATTGGCTTCATCAATCTACTTCTGATGCCGGTTTTCCTCCATGATCTTTTCCTCAAGTTGTCAAGCTTTTCTTTAGAGGACCAAAGCTTTGATACCAATTGTTAGGATTAACCGGTGACTGAGAGGGGGGGGGGGTGAATCAATACAAATAGTTTATACACTATTCAAACATTCAAGCTAACCGGTTTGCAACTATCCTTCAAAATTAACTTAAGAATTGCATAAAGCATGAAGGCAGAGGACATCAAAGAAAAGAGATTTGCATGCACAATTAAGCATCACATAACACTAGCAATTATATGTGGAAACCCTCAGTTAGAGGGAGAAAACCACGGTGGGGATAACCCACAATCTCTTTTACTGCTATGAAAAAGAGTGCCATGTTAAGAGCTTACAACCAGTTCTTTATGAGAACATCACCCTGTTAGAAGTGATTGGTATCCGGTTTAGAATACCTTAGAACCTGTTAAAGTTCACCTTTCTAGAGGATTTTACAACTTCATATCTGAAGTGACTCGGTTAAGAGATTTTACATAAAGAACTCGTTAAGGTCCACCCTATTAAGGGATTTACAATGTTGCAATTGTTAGAAGGCAACAAAGATGAATGATCTATCTGATGACACTACCTCTGTCTCATAGATCCGCTTCGCATGCTCTGTTCAACTGATCGGTGTTGACTTCACCGATTCATACCTGTATCTACTATACTATGTTCTACTTCCCCTGTTTACATTCACACGGATCTTTTTCACATGGACAACAATATAATCAGAATGAATTATGTGAATATATTAGCCTTGAGTCCTGGTGCCAATTTTCCCTCCAAAAATCTTATTCAAAATTCTATTACTGCGCCTTAAATTACTCTCCAAAAATCATTCTAGGAATATCGGTCAAGACAATTGTTTATGTCGATAAGTCCGTCAGATGAAAAGGGAAGACTGTCGGTTCAATTGGATGTTAATTGGGCGTTTCCAGGTCTGTCGGTTGAGACTCCTATTATGTCGATGTACCGATCAAATTCTGCCTAATCGGTTACCTCCTGTATACCGGTCTATTAACTACTTAGCCAATTATCCTCCTGTGTACTGATCTGTTCACTGCTTAGCCAGTTGACCTCTTGCGTTTTGGTCTACTCACTGCTTAGTCAGTCTACACTCTGCTTGCCCTGTCTACACACTACTTAGTCGGTCTATGCTCTGCTTAGCCGGTTAACTCACTGTCGATAGGAATAAGAACTCTTGTTCTTTACCGGTTATCCTTTACTTCTTTACTGATGGACTATGAAGACTTAGAAGATGATGTTGCCAACAATGACAACCATTTCATTCACCGGTCATACATAATGCACCAAAATGCCAACATCTTATTGAGAAGGGTAGTTCTAAGAGACTTTGCAGTTACATAAACCTTAGCAATCGACATTGAAGATGATCTTATCCTTGCAGGTAAGGTAAAGATAGAGCCAAATGGGTCCAAAGAGAATTCTCCTTTGGAATCATCTTCTATTGGTAGAACAAATCCCATCATGAAAGGCTGCCTAATGAGTTGCTTGCCCTAAAAAAGAAAATAGCTAAAGGTGTATTCTCTTCCCCTTACAAAGACATTCCAAGGAGGTCATATCCAAATATTGCTTCTAATTATGCTGCAAGGAATCAAAACAAGCTTCCTTCACCACTAGAAAGACCTGCACTTGAGGCACCACCAAAAAATGCAGCAATGAGGAACTCTGAATCTGAACAAAGTGATCTTACTAATTTCTTCCAAGAGAAGGAAGAAGTTATAGTTGGAAAATCTCGTATCTAGTCAATGTATTATGAAGAAATTGTTGGACAAGAAGAAGAGATTATGCATGATACCAAGGGGAATAAACAACAAGGGGTTGGAGGCCACTTTTCAAAGGTACCGGTAAATGGGGAACATCATATCATGAGATGTGAAGAGATGAATATGCATGAAGGTACATTCAAGTCGAACAAGATGAAAATAATGCATATGTGTTTCAAGATCATGAACTTGAACATATTATGCATGAGAGAACTACCAAAGAACTTGATGAAGACCTTTTCACAAGTATAATAGAGGAGTTTTTCTCAAATATTGATGCCAACTCAATATCTCCCAAATTTGAAGTTTGCGAACAACATGATGAAGCAAGTTGTGAAGCCATGTTTTCACTTGAATCACATGAGAAAACTCATTTCACTCAACATGAGGTTTTAGTTGAAGAAGTAGTTGATAAAGGTGAAACCACCAAGAAGAGTTCAGTCTACATCCTATCAAGGGGATGTCCTGTAAGACATATAGCTTGGTTGGAAGCTAGTAGGTCATCAAAGGTCACACATGTACCTAAGAATGAAAATATAATTGGGAGTGAGACCAAAGATGCATTATATTTGAGTAGGGGAAACCTAGATGCATTGATGCACTTTGGAACAATAGGACATATGACCAACTTGAGGAGGCAAGTGCATTTATCCATTTCTTCTAAGGAGTGGTGCATCAACTTATGGTACAATTGTATGTTCTTCAATTGGTTGTGGTTGCTTATGATCATGTAACAAATTTTTACCTCATTGAAGAAGGGCAGCTACTTTGGAGTACCAGTTAATGGTTTCATTTGAATAAGTTTCCACTGTTCGTTAGTCTAGGTTAGGTTAGTTTCCTTTTTCCAATAAGTGCAGTTGCACAAGGTTGAGGTTTGTGTCAACAAGTTGTTTTGGTTAGTCTCATCTTCATTTTTGTCTTTTGTGACTTTTGTTGCCTGACTTTATAGCCCTATGGATAAAGGCACTTAGATTTCTTGATTCTTCTCCCTTCAATCATTCCAATGATCAAAGGAAGTTCCCCAGTCAGATCCAACTATTATCCCCGATTTTAAATTTGGTGAAAACATGGGATAACTCCTATAAATTTTGTCCAATTTGTAGTCCATGTGATATAAGCACATTGATTAAGGTGAAATTCTATTTTTCTCACTCACATTTTGGTCCCCGAGAAGTCATCCTGATTTGCATTCCAAGTTGTCAATTTGAAAAATTGATAAAGTGTTCTTTTAAGAGTGTTTTTTTTAGGTGTATTTTTAAAGTTAAAACTCAGATTTTGCACTTGTCTTTTGACAAGGTGCATTTCGGGGTTACAAACTCAAATATCACTAAACTACATGTTTTGGTTTTTTATCAACAAATTTTGGTGTAGTTCGGGGTTGTAACTCCAAACTACACATTTTACCAGTTTCATCACTAAGTGTAGTTCGGAGTTACAATATTGAACTACACCAATATGTTTCTGTGAACATGCACCGAGGTGTAGTTCAAAGTTACAACTCTAAACGACATCAAATTATCATTAATTTCATTAGTGTAGTTTGGGGTTATAACTCTGAACTACACCGAGTTTCCAAATGTTTTACCAAGAGTAGTTCGAGGTTATAAGTTCAAACCACACGAAAAGCAATGCACTATGTGTATTTCAGGTTTCTAACCCCGAACTACACCAAGATGGCTTTTTATCCATGAAGAAGTGTAGTTCAGGTTTATAAACCCAAACTACACCTAGTTTGTTACTCATTATTCCAAGTGTAGTTTGGGGTTATAACCCCGAACTACACCATTACACCATATAAGTCCAATTTGCAAATTTTTAGTCTTTGTCTAACTCTCAGAATTCTTCAAATCAATACTACACTTCACTCTAGATGTTGTATTTCACATAGTGGGACCAGATGACTCTAAAATACAAGCTACCTTTCAACAATATGAAGATTTTATGATGATGTGTCTCTAGGCACTCAATTATTTTTCATGCTTTCTAGTTGTAGGTGTATTTTTGTAGTTGACAATCGACACTTCAAGTGTTGTTTTGTATATACAATTTTACATGTAGGATTGAATAATTCCTAAGTCAAATCGAACTCTACTTTTGACTTAGTCATAGTTAGTTTTCTTTTTCCTAGTTTCTCTCTTAGCCCCTCTTCTATAAATATGAAGGTGCTCATTGTAATTTTCATCTTTAATTTTATGCAATGAAACTCTGTCGAAGTGAAACTTTGAGCTTATATTGTTATTTTGCAAAATTGATCAAATAAGAGAACAACTTTGGCATTCAAACTTTGTGCTGAATTCATTATGGTTTATGGTGAGAGTGTTCTTATGTCATTCTTATTGTAGAATCTTGTTTTGATTAATAGAAAGCATTGTGGATAAGTATTGTTAAAGAGTAGAGAATATTTTGTTTTGTAAACTTTGTGTTACATTTCAGCATTTGCAAGGTAGAATTGGTACATGTTGGCAAGAGACACGGTATTTATGACTGGATGTTGTCATTGATGGAAACTTGTATCAGATATACAATTTGTAGTTCATGATTCATTCATACTGAAAGATTGATTGAGGTCCGGTGATAAGAACAGGTCATTTGGTAAAGTGTACAACATTTAGTTGGAGATTCAGTTGTGTTGAGTATTTATGGTTGTGGATCTCAGAGAAGCATTGTGGTCATGTGATATGCATTATTCGAGGTTTGTGGCCTTTGGTGATAAGTTTTGGGTAAGTTGGAAGATCCAGTAGACATGTTTTTGGTTAGAATAGTGTTTATCAGCAGTAACGTATGAAGCTTTGTTGTGTCGATCATACCGAGTGATTTTGGTGATTGGTGGTGTGTTCAAGGTTAGTAAGCTGACATTTTGGAAGTGTGTGGACAATTTTTTTTGGTCCGCATGATGTTTTTGATCAGATTGAGCCATCTTGGGTAGCATGTTTCATGTTGTGTGTTATTTGTTTTTGGGTTGACATGGAATTGATCTAATTTGATGTTGCAGATATATAAGACCGATTGATATGATCATTTGGTATGTCGATGGTGGTGTGGAAAGTATGTATGAGTGATTGTGCATAGTTTCATGTGCGCGGTTGAAATATTTGTGCTCCGATATAATTCTATATAT
This sequence comes from Cryptomeria japonica, assembly GCF_030272615.1. Lineage (NCBI taxonomy): Eukaryota > Viridiplantae > Streptophyta > Pinopsida > Cupressales > Cupressaceae > Cryptomeria > Cryptomeria japonica. Next base: position 324,996,031 of record NC_081409.1, read on the forward strand.
CATAACAGAGCAGAGTAGTAGAGCAGAGTGTGTTCATGTGTTTTGTACTTAACTAGAACTATACTCGGGAATTTGTTAATGTCATTCAATAGATCAAACCCTCTTGTATCTTCTATAATCATTTTGTAAGGCAGTGAGCCTTCCGAGTTGTAGCCCTTACTTGTAATTGAGCAGTGAGATCTAGGAAGTATGCCTGAATGCATGTGCATTCCCCTTATGTAATATTTTTATACTTCTAACAGAGTATACTAATATTGTGGGTTTGAATCCCATTGTGGTTTTCCCTTAACCAGGTTTCAATGTAAACCTCTTACACAAACCCAATTCAATCACCTAAGATTGACCAAAATCTCTGTATATGATTACAACTTTATTCTCACATAGATAATCCCATTACCATAATCCCATCCATGATCTATAAAGAGATCTTACATCAGATATATATCAACCCGAGCCCTAAACAATTAGGTCAGCCACCTAAAAGATAATACAATATATCTGTTACATAATCCCACAAACCAATTATAAACCAAGTCGGCGAAGACCAAAACAATAGAAACCAATTGATAAATCCAATCGGTAATGCATCGGGAGCATCCACCAATATGTTACATAAATCGGTCCATAACCTAGCAGAATAGAACCAGACCTAAAATAGGTCACCATAAGACAAATGCAACACCACTGATCAACTGGAACATGAACACGACAACCATCAGCATCCTGATAACCTTCTAGAAGCCGCACCGACACCACTTATCGGATCCATCAAAAGATCTTCAACAACGTGTTGTCGATAAAACCCTTACCAGTAACCAAAAGGCTTATTAGAAAAAAAGATAGCATCCAGATCATCAAGTCCCAGACCAACTGAACATCAGGAACACATGAATAACAATCTAGATCAATTCCACAAATCTGAGTATACCGGAGAAGAATCTCCAGATTAACATCAAACTCCAACCACTCTACTAGAAGCTGGTAGACAACCAAAACAACTAGTGTTGACATCAATGCGACACATAATCAATTCCTCCAAAATGCCAACAAAGCCTGTAGTCATATACTATGATAATTCTAGTGCTATGAACATGTCAAAGAATCTAGTGCAACATTCAAAGACTAAACATGTGTCAATCAAATATCATTACTTGAGAGAAAAAGTCAGTGAACAAGAAGTGAAGCTGGAATATATGTCTACAAAGGAACAAATTGTTGATATTTTCATGAAGCCTTTGCCTACAGATACATTTGTCTATTTGAGAGACAAGTTAGGGGTATCCAACCCTCCTAATGAGAACTAGATGCATTCAGTTTCATCAATCCGATGGACTTCACAGTCTTATTTCTTTATCTGGATTGATGAGTTGGTGTTGCTCCTCTGGTGGAGTGGTTTGGTTATGTGTTTTATGAGAGAGAGTTTGGTTTTCTATTTTGAGATCTTTGGCATTGTTGTCAAAGGGGGAGAGAAGCATGTGAAAATTTATTTTATCTGCTTGATCTTAGGGGGAGTTTGTTGGAATTATTTTCTTTCTTTGCATTGATTATTTTTTATATTCATATGTTGACATCAATGCCAAAGGGGGAGATTATTGGACATTGTTGTTGCTAGGATATGTTATTGTCATTGATGCCAACATATTCTTACTTTGGTGATTGTTGATTGGTGTATTGGGATCATGGTTTGGTGTATGGAGTATTTTTAGTATCACTATATTCTTCTGAATTGGTTTTGGTGATCCGGGAAGCTTAATTGATCATATCATATGATTCGATTTTGCAGTTTGTTTTTCTGATCAGCTTTTCCTCCGGTATATTCCGGTGTGATCAATTCTTGAGCTGAGTCTTTGGGAGATTGTTTGGGATGGTCTTGTGTATCTTTATTTTAGATGGTTCATGATTTGGTGCTCCACGAGTTATCTTTCTTAGTGACAGTTGTTGTTGTTTGAGTGTTCTTGAGTTTTAGATGTTGATCGATGAAGATTTGATAAGTGGTGTTGGTACAACTGTTTCTAATGATTCTAACGTGCTTGCTGGCATTTCCTAATTGTGTCCTATTTGTCTTGATGATCTGTATTAATCGTTGTGCTAGTTTTTGGTGATTTCGCTGAACCGGTGATGTTCTTCATGTTATGCGGTTTTCCTGGTGGTGTAGCATGTTGCAGTTGATCTTGGCATGATACCCGATGGTGTTGCATGTTTGGAGATTTGAATTAGGTCCATGTTATGTCATGTATATCATTGTATTGGTCTGGTGGTTGATCTTTGTATTGTGTGATGCAATTTTGTAATTATGAGTTGAGGGCTTAGCCAACCTTGTTGTCAAGGTTGATGAATTGTATAAATAAGTGATATTGTCATATAAATTAGGTGTCAAGGTTATGTCTGTATTATTAGAGAGTTGTGTATGTGCGAACAAATGATTTATGCTTCGATATTGTGATTGAGCAGAGTTTGGTGTTGCAGAGTAGAAAATTGTTCTTAATCAAAACTGTCGTCAGGCATTTGGAGATGCTATTGTTGCAGTTCATTCCTTCTGGATTGTAGTCTGAATCTTATTGTAAGTCAGTGAAACATCCCTGAGGGTTGTAGCCTTCCAATTCATTATCTTTGGAGCAGTGAGCTCTAGGTTGTGTGCTTGAATGCATGTACATTCCCTATTGTAATATTTACACATACTACTGCAAAGTATCATCTTATTGTGCATAGGTTCCCACCGTGGTTTTTTCCTTAACCGAGTTTCACACGTCAAAATATTGGTGTTGTGTGTTGTGCTATATATTTTCTTATCTTTGTTGTTGCTAGAGTTTATCAGATTTGTATTTGTGGTTAAATTTGTAGATCCAGTGAAAGTTGATTCACCCCCCCCTTCTCAGTTTTCCTTCATTATTGTTGCCAACATAATGATTATAAAACATAAAACACATAAGGGTTCTACTTAACTCTGGGGTTAGTATGCTCTTATGATAAATAATTTATGTCATGAAGTATATTTGCATTAAATTGACCTCATCCCCCAAAGAAAGTAGAACCATAATGGAAGAAGGGAAGATGTGTCTTTTGAGTCAACATAAAAGAGACCAAAAGGGATCTCAACGCTTTGCATCATCCTCAAGTAGACAACTTTAGGGACAAAAAATAGAAGAATTGAGAAACAAATAGAAGAAGGTTACAAACAAGCAAGAGAGGAGAGAGAGAGAGAATCCACGACACAAATGAAGATAATCAAGCAAGTCATCTACCTCCCAATCTTGTTGAACATTATTTTGGGAAGGTAGAAAAGATCCAAGAGGAGAAACTTTGAGCACGATAGATGGAGCTACCACAAGTTCCAAATAAGGAGGTCATGCTCTAATGATGAGTCACTTTGTCTATTACTAGGAGCTAGGATTAATGCTTGTGAAAAATATTTAGATAAATCATTGTCAACATCAACAAGTTCATAATCATCATTGGGATTATTTTCATCAACATTGCTAGCATGAACATTATTTTCATCCATCTCTTCATCAGGATTAATAAAAATGGGATCTCTAATAGGAATAGAACATAAATCACCATTCTTCTTAAGCATTTTACATCTTGGATATTTAGGTTGAACTTCCTCCCTAGGATTAGGTGAAGGCTGGACAAATTGGATCATGTCAACATTTGGTGTCTTTGGGGAGGAAATGAGTTGGGAAGAAATTTCACGAGCCTTAGCATGATGTCTTTACCGGTGTTCTCTCACACAATTGTTTCTTTTAGTTTTAGCTGAGGGTTGTGAAGGTTTAGGATCAATAGGCATATGTTTCTTCTCTTCCTTTAAAGAAGGATGAATAAGAGAAGGTCTACAAGATTCAAAGATATGAATGTGAGGTGCTTCCCTTTGTGAGATGTAGGAGGCAAAACCATAGCATATAAAGGAGGAATAGAAGGTGTAGGAAGGAGACCAGGTTCATAATGAGAAGGAGGGATAGGTCTAGGATCTCTAGGCTTACTCAAAGATAAGATCATCTTATTTATCCACTTTTGATAAGATTGGAAAAGAGCATCACTTCGAGGCTTAAGAGGTTCAAATTGTTTAGACCAAAACTATTCAAGATTAACATCTCCACACCTCACAGTGGGTTGGTACATGCTATGATTTATTGTTATGTTTTTGTCATTATGAGGGAATTTGATAAATTCATGAATGATAGAAGGAACTGCTTTCATGGAAGAGAGCCAAGGATGTCCCATCTTCACACGAAATTGATCCAATGTAGGAATGATAGAAAAAGTGACATCTAAGTACTTAGTATCAACCTCAATAGGAAGAGAAATAGAACCAATAGCAAGGCAAGAGAAACCATCAAAGATCTTGATCACTTCATCAGATTTATCATATGTTACTTGATGTAATTGTAAAGTATAAAGATATTCTTCAGTTATCACATTCACCATACACGTTGGATCAATGAGCACCCCTCGTGAGATTAGCTTTTTGATCTTCACAGTGATATAGAGTGGACCATCAGGTGCATCAATAGTTTCACTAGGACCAAAGGTAATGCATAGGTTCTTAGGAGGTATAGGTTTATCCACAACATTCACCACATTGCTAGACTCAAGGCCAAGGTCATTGGGAGAAAATGCAAGAGGCTTAGACTCAACCACATTAGTAGAATGAGAAGGCAAAGGATTAGTAAATATTTGGATATTTTTATTGGGAGGAGCTATGGATTTGTTTCCTTTGTCCTTCACACCAGCTATAGATATGGTATTGTTATCAATAAGGTCTCGAATCCTACTCCTTAAAGAATAACACTTTTTAGTGTCATGACTGGGTTGGCGATGATATTGGAAAAAAAGCTTTGGTATCATGATAAGGTGGCAAAGGTTTGGATGTATCAATTGGCTTAAAGGGAGGAAGTTTCAACACATTTTTGTTCAAAAATTGTGTCATAATACTTTGTGTGGACACTCATTTCTATCCATTTAATTAGATAGATATTTGATATTTATTTGATTATTTAACCATTGTTCAACTATTAATTAAATTAATATTTAATTGATTCACCCTAGCCCTCTTCTCCTATTAATTAAACAAATTATTCAATTTAATTCACTTAACAACATTCTCACAATTAATTAAATAAATAAGACATATTTGTTTAATTAATCCCCTCTCTCACATTTAAATAAATTAATATTTATTTAAAACCCTAAGAATCTCACCTCTTACATTTAAATAAATATTTACTTAAATTCCTAAAATCCCTCACCCACTTGCATCTTCTAGAAAATGCAAGTTACAAGTTAACCCTCCTAATCCTATCTAAACCCCTATTATTAGCCTAATCACCCTCTAAGTGTTTGCACATTCCTAAACCAAGGGATTAGGGAAGAGTCACTTCTCAAACATTTAAGGCTCTTACAAAGTCTTAAAGGCCTTCTCCCTTTCACACGCAATCCCACATGGGTCTTTGACCAATCTAACCCACCTTTGACCCTTGCACATTCCCCCAACCATCCATGGTAACCCTCAAGTCCCCTCAAGACTTAAAAGCTTTGACCAATCTAACCATTTAACCTTTGCACATTCCTTTAACCCTTGGGTAAAAGCTTTATCCATTAACCCAACCATCCATGATAACCTTCAAGGCTCTTCAAGTATTTAATGCTTTGTCCCCCTCTCTTCTCAAGCCTTCCCTTCTTGACACTTGTCAACATGTGATTGGCTTGAAGGAGATCACATGGATTGAGGATGAACTCTTCCTCAATCAATCCTAACCCTTCCTCAACCAAATCAACCTCAACCCTTCATTTGCCCATTTTCCCTATAAATATAGCCCTTGCCTTCATTGGTGGAGGTCACAAGAGTTATCCATGCATTGTTACTTTGCTTAAAATTTCGAATGATTTGTATTATGTTTTAGTTCTTCTACTAGTTGGAATTTTCTAGTTAACATTAATATTCCATTCACATATTCAAACATCCACACTCGACTATCATCAACCATCTCTCATCCTCCATTTGACATCCATTTGTGCTAGTGCTCAATCTGAGGGCATACTTCATGTAGTAACAAGATCATAGAGAGGAGGAGGACAAGGAAGAGAATAATGGCATAGGGAGTATTGGAGGGAAGTAATATTCTTTTTGTTTATTTATTTCCCAACTAACTTCTTGTGCTAATCTTCTTTGATAATGCTTTGAATGGATTTGTCTTCATGTGATGCTTATGGTTGAAAGTTCTTTACTAACATGATTTCATATTGATTTATACTAATCTCCATTTTCATAGCGTTTCATTTGGTGAACCTGATGTTAAGGATTTACGTATTTTATTGATTTTACCATGCTCATAATTCTACTTTGATGGATCTTCATGCACTATTTTTTTTGTTAACATTTTGTAAGCATCATTTCGAGAGATAAGGTCTTGCGAGCATGTGTTCTCATATAGATGCATTATAGTGCAGTCTTGCCTTGTTTGGTTTTGCCTTGTCATGTCGACCTTATATATGTTTTGATCGTTTTCCATACCTGGTTCCACAAGCTCAAGTTTGTGCACAATACGCATCACCTGCAAATATTGCTTTTAAGGCGATGACATCTCTTTGAGGCATTCAGATAAATTTCAATTTATCTCAACAACACCCAGTAGTAAATAAATCGATTGAAACATCTTCAACTGCTCACTTATGCAAAGGTCGGGAAATCGGTCTTTACACTTGTGTTTTTGCATTTGCGTGAAAGTTCTTAAAGCTGCTCCTAAGCTGCCATTACGACATAGACAAGGGGGGCACTAGAATTGAATTTGCAGATGGCCTTTGCATAACTATTTGTAACGCCTTTCCAACAAATCCATTTAACATGTATGCTTTGTCTATGCATACACTGTTTTGCAATTGAAAGATTCATTAGCCTTTTCAATGCATTAGTTTTACGCATATCCTGCAATGCTTCCTTTCTAAGGGTTAGCATCTCCCTACCCTCTACGTTTCTAATTACACCATGGAATTTTGCTATTACAATTGTTGATTGCATTTGCTTTAACGTTTCTAAAAGTTTTTGGTGTGTATGATGCAGTCATAGCATTTCATTTGATGAGATGGATGCTCTTTGAGGCACTCTTTCAAACAATTCATATGCCAAATATATACTCCTCTACAGTCTGCTTAGTATGGAGCTTGAATTGAAAATGGCTTAATACCTTTTGGCTGTATTTACACAAAGTTTTCTTTAAGAATTTTGCAACAAACTTATTTTGTGCATATCTTGGAGATAACATTACTTTGGCACATTCTTTGAAACCATTTTTGTTTATTTTGACATGTTTTGTGAAGAAGTAAACTTTAAGGAGGTGTTTAAACAGATTCTAAAAGTAGTTACAAGATTTTTTTTGCAGGTTATATTCTTGGAGCATTGGAGTAGTTAAGGGAAGGACACTAGCAAAGTTCACAATTTTTGTTTGGAGCCGCTTGTTATTATTGGCAATATTTTGAAAAGCTACTTAATCAAGAGTATGGCTATTGTACAAGTGATTGAATTATTGTCTAATCATTTTGAAATTTGAACACGACGAGGGAAGCAACAAGTGGAAACATCATTAAATTGGGCAAATTGATCAATCCTAGGATAGTCGTCTTTATTTTGCAACAAATGATAAAAAGAACAAACACATTTTGCGATATTGGCATACAAAGAATCTTCATGCATGATCAACAAAAACAAACTCACATTTTGCTATCTTGGTTTAAAAAGAACCTCATGTTTGTTAGAGCAACATCTTCTTGATGCTATTCACAATTAAGATGAAAGAATAAAAAGAACAAGTGTATACCGTGATTGGTGCACTTGCACATTCTATTAGCATAAAAGCCATTTTTATTGTTTTAGAAAGGCCTACCAAGGGACACCTCACCCTTGGGACGACCTTAAGCAGTAAATCCTTTGAGATGCTATAGAAATTAGGTGAGACCTAAAGTTGTAACCTTAGGTGTATATGTTCCTACAGTGTAATTTCTGAAAGGACATATGGGCCCCACCGTGAGTTACTGGGCCCTTAAGTGAGTCATTGCATAATGAACTTACATCTAAAGCCATGAAACATTATTAGAACATTTTTAATCTAGAGGCCCACCTATTCTATTGATTGACTTTGTAGTACCCCTACCCTAATCAATCTCTAATCTTGGTTTAATCTTGGTTAGTGTATCTTAATATAATGTTATAGTCAGATGTTGATTTAACGCATAGCTATTGATGTGGTTTTCACATAGTTGTATGCAAGTTGTTAGTGTACCTATTTCGTGGTATTAATATCGGGCTAATGCTTTCATTAAATTTTATATATGTATGCACGTATGACTCTTGGTTGCAGGAAATTTCAGGTACAACGCCGCATGAGTGCGAGGTTCGTCTTCACCTGAATTTGCAGGTTTGAGTGTACCTTTTTAATTCTTAGAGTTGGATTAGGTGGTCGTAAGACCCTAGTTGACCTTAGTCGTGCTCAAGTGAGCATCGTCAGTCGTCGTCGGTATCCCTTTTTGTTTGGGTTTGTGAGTCGTCTGTTTGGTTGACCTTCTCGATTTGCGTGCTTGGTGTGTATGGATAAATTGATTAATTAGTCCTTAGTAATTATTTTGATTAAATATGTAATTGTGCATTAGAGATTGATGGACTAGATTAATCGGGATTTCGTTATGCAATTTTCGTTGATATGAATTGCTTATTTTAAATTGGGAGTGAGTTCGATTAAATGACTGATTTTGAATATTAAATGCATTTTGTATATGCTGTTGAAAAGAAAGTTTTGTATTTTATCGCAATAGATTTAATAGTATTCTGATGGCTTTTGAAATTAGAAAGGTTAAATTGAATTAAAGGAAGAAATCGATTTTTGATTTGAAAAGCAAGTCTATTTGTTGCTATAGTTAGAAAAGTATTAATTTGGAGAATTATTTTTAAATGAAAATTTTAATTCCAAAAATGGAATTTTGGTCAACTCTTCCATATAACCCAAAATTTGGGGAAATTTTGGAGGATGGACATTTTGGAGAAATTTTGGTTGGAAAATATTTTGGAGATGAAATTTGGGGATTTTGGATGGAAAAGGAGGGTTTTGGTAGCTGGAGATTGGGACTCTTCAGTAGATCTTGCCAGGAACACGAGATCAGGTAGGATCTAATCCTCAATTTTAGTTATTGTTTAAAATGGAAATGGGGGTTTGAATGTTTCATGCTGTCTTGGTTTCAGATTCTCCATTGAATGCCAAGATTATGAACTGATTTTGTAAATTAGATAGTTTGGCTGGAAATGTTTTTGAGGTGTTGTAATTCCTCATATCTTTTGGGTGTTAAAACCTGTTTGTGTTTGGGAAAAAAAAATGTTTATCATCAAATATCATGATACCCAAAACACAGTTCGTTTAAAACGAACTTATTAATTTGAGCCTGTGCGTTTTTATTCAAAATTTATTATCAAATTTTAGTAGTGGGCGTTTTTTTTATTAGTACCGAACTGGGCGGAGGTTTTATTTAAGACAAAGACTGTGGGTTGGGGTTTGGAGGGCGGGGAGCGGAGCTCCACCCGCTCCTCCTCCCCTCCCCCGCACGTTTCCCTTGCTCCTCCCCCCGTTCCCTTGCTCCTCCCTCGCAGACCGTTTGGGCCGCGGCACAATGCGGTGATCGCAGGGGCCGCGGTGGCCGCAGGGCGCCGCGGAGCCTGCGGGCACCGCAATGGTGCCGCCGCTCGGGAATTTTCCCCGGCTAGGGTTAGGGCACGGCCCGCCCTCGCCTCTCTTGTTTAAAATGCGTTTTTTTGTTTTAAATCATAGTTTTTAAAAATGGTTTTTTTAATGCATTTTTTTTTTATTATTAAAAAAAAAATGCTTATAATATTTTAAATATTATTTTATTGTTAAGTAGAATTTAGTTTCTTAATTATGATTAAGGTGGCGTTAATTTTGATAATGTTAAATGGGATATTGATTAATTTTATAATGGAGTTATAGGTGAATTAAATATTCAATTCCATTTCATGATTTATGCACCCCTTCTAATTAAGTTCTACAATGTAATTTCGCAATTGGATATTATCGATTATATTCTGATTGATCTTGGTCTAGTAAATTTAGATCTTACCTTCTAGCTGATTAGATCATTTGGCTAATTGAGGTAGTATTGTTTAAAAATAATAGAGAATAGTATGTTATTGGAAAATCGTTGAAATACGATGTAATTACTATTTGATGATGTTAAATATTATCTTAGAACATATCATTTGAGTAATCGAGAAGTAAGTGAGATATTTTACCATTTGATCGTAGAAATTGAAACGATGTGCTTTTGGAAATGATTAGCTTCATTAGATTCTCTTTTATAATTATATTCTGTGATCCGTATTATGCATCTAGGTTTGAAAAATATGAAACTGTAGAGGTTGGTTTCGAACCAGTATGTCAATGACGTTTTGATTGGAGATTAAATATCTTATTTTAGTTGATTAATGGTTGTCTGAATTTTATTAATATGAATTGGTTTAAGAACTCATTATGGCTTATTTGTCTATTCGATGCTTTGAACCTTAGAGAGTTAGAAAACCAAGAACAACTTATCCCTTGATGAGGTAGATAACTGTAATCTGATTTAGATCTTGTAGAAAACTTGATCGACTTTTAATGTTTAGATCAATTCGGAAAGATTGTATCTGTTGAATATTCCTATGCGAGTTTAATTTCTGTATTCGCTTTTATTCATGTAATGGCAAGTCGTGCTTGTATGATAGGACCCTGTCGTATGGAATGATTTGTGGTACCTATTTCAGTCCTCTGTTTTGAGTTGACTGTTGTTTTGTGGTGTCGTCTTAGTTGGTCATATCCTCTTTGTGTGAGTCGAATGATGATTCATGGTTGACCTTAGTTTGTCAGGTCTCTAGTTAGAGTACCGTCAGTAAGTGTTCATCTTTGAGTCGTGTTTGACCAAATGGTTGTCCTCTTCTTCTTGAACTCCGTTCGTCTGACCATGTGTATTCCCTGGTTTTGAGTTCGTCTGAGTTTAGTCTAGTGTCATATGGGAAAGTGGCTTTCGATTGGGGGCCGCGCCCAAAGTGGCTGCTGGGTAACCTGTCGAAAGTGAGTCTAATAAGTGATAACCTTTAAGTAGATTAGAATGTAATTTCTAAGTAAGATAAATGTGCCTCACACATGAGACGAGTGCTATCATAGATTCGACATGCTGTGAGAAGGCCTGAAATGGCAAACCATCATCCTTGTCTTCACGAGAGGATGTGTGGGTCCACATGAGGCTTGGATGGGCCGGAAGCTCGGATTAGGTTGCCAGGGTAACCCAGTGTATGGGGCCGGGACCTATGAAGACTTGCCATGGTATCCATACCAGGTTGTGTGATGACACTTGTCCCTACGTTTGCTAGTGTGTTGTCGTTTTGTCCTGTTAGGAGTACCTTTGTGGGTCGTCCTTTTGTCTCTGCCCTTGTGAGTATTGGTTTCATGTTAGACCTTGGGTGGTGATGGCTCAGTCTTGTGGATGCTCTCCTGGACCTTTGTTTTAGCTTTGATTATGTTCAGCTGGATCCTGTTCCTTTCAGGGATCGTTTATGTATTCATTGACCGATGCGGTCATGTGTATATTGTTTATATTTCGCCTTGATGGCCGGATTGTAATGGTGTAACCTCTTGTATTCTTAACTTTATTAATTATCAGAGGGGTCTTGCAGTTGAGCAGACCCGGAGATGTAGCCCTTTAGGGGTGAACTCCGAGATCATTATGGTGTTATGTGATGTATTCTCTTATGTTTCCTTTATTCAGCTTTATCATGTATGATTAGCTTATGTTAGAATGGTTAAGTGGATAAATGGAATTAACTTTAAATGCTTTTATTCAGTCCTTTCTTGAATGCCATGTTGATCAAATGCATAAGTAGTTTAGATGAGATTTAGCGTAGATGCTAGTATGCAATCGTCTTTTGAAATGCAATAAGTTGGAGTATGAATGAATGTATCTTAGAGTAATGAAATATACTCAGTTGTTGTTAAGGAAATGAAGTATGCTTGAATAGATCTCTTATGTTTATGATGGAATTCTAGTGTGTTAGGATATTAGATGTATGGCTTGTAATTTTAAATGGAAAGCTTGAATGAAGATTCGAATAGATCTTAATGCATGAATCCTTGTTGGGATTTACACTTCCATCTTTTGAAAGAAATTATCCTGAATATGAATTATCTCGTTATTAAGATAATCAGCTTATTGGATTAATTGTGTGAGTTAAGTGAATTGTGAAATTTAAGTAATCTCGTTGGGAAACTCTTTAGGTGTTAGTTGAAGTCTTCCGCTATGTAATCTGAATCTTTGATATCTCGTTGTATCTTAATGTGGTGTAACTTTAAAAAAAAAAAAATGATTGCACCCTATTCTTGTGTTATGGCTTAATCCCTTTGGGGTTTCCTGGCGGGGCATTACAGACTTTTGGGGTAGTTTCAATGCAAGGACATAGTTGGTTTCCCCCCCAAGATACTCACCATATGTGTTTCCTTGAAATGAGATAGAAATTTATGGGTTGTACAAGTTGTTTTCAACTTCCAAAAAGAGGGTGATTGGGTCATCCTTCTAGTCGTGTTTGTCCCTATCTATCCACCTCTTTCGTAGATGAAAATAGAACACACTCCTTAAGGTGTTGCGTATTGGATTTGAAGAAGCATCAAGTGTGGGTTGGAATTACTATAATTGGCCATCCTTAGAGATAAAAAGTGACTGATTTGTCTTCGTTTCTTTAGACCAGTAGAAATTTGGCTTGAATTTGGCCTAAGAACATACACATTTCATCGAATTAATTTCAAAGTTACTTTACCAAGAAAACATGTGTTCATGTGCTTGATGTGTCTTGTCAAAATCAAACATTCAAAATGAGTACATATCATCAATTGATCAAAACAAATCTCCAACCAAAAATAATCTTTCACAAACATCAATTCTTAGGGTTTGGAAATCCCTCAAATACATCAAGAAGTCCATCTACTACCATTTTAAGAAGAAGAAACCTAGTGAAAATAAAGTCCAAAAAAGAAGAAGTTTTGTGTACAAAAACCATAAGCTCTTGTTGAAATATCGAACGTTCATATACCGTTATCAAGACTTTCAAAATGGTTTTACAACAAACTTTGAGCTAGAACCTTTGAGATGCCAAGCTTTTTTCCAAAGAAGAGCCTTATCACAATCAAATAACATAAGCCAATACATTTCACCATCTTACATCCCACAACCAAGTCTACTACTAGAAACTCAAAGGTTTGCGCTTACTATGAGAATCCATCACCAAATCGTAGTCCATCCAACTTTCAACATTAACAAGTTTTGTCCTTCGTCTTTTCAGATCTTTCACATCTTTCCAATAGATCAACTTATTAGTATATCTCTAACATCTAGGATCCATCATCCTAACAAGTCATACTAGTCATCTATGGTAGGTAAAACTAACTCATGAGTACAACTTCTCATAGTTAGATTGTGGAAGTTAATCACAACACTCGCTATACCTTACCCTAAATGTTGAAAACCAAACTATAGATTTGAAGAGTACTTTATTGTTGAACTTGTGGTATTGAGAATCATTCATTCACAATAACCAATTCATCCCTTTTTATTCAAACATTGGAGCTATAGAAAGAGTTAGACCATCACAATCCAACTTTCATAAATAAATTTTTACATGGTTGAGACTAGATCCATGAGGAGTTAGACATAGTGTTTTAGGCTTACAAAAGCAGGGTGTGTAAGAACCTTCATTACAACCTAGAAATCAACTCAAAGGACTAGGATACAATCCAAGTCAAGAAAGCACTTCTCAATCAACATCCACAAATACAAAAAACAAGCAAAAATTTGTGTTGCACAGAAGTCAATCCCTCCAAGGTTAAAGCTCTTGTCCATTTTAGAAACACAAGCAACATCAACAACTTCATCAGATGCAACACCTTCAACAACTATCAACAAAACTTTCACACTTGAAGACATACCTATAAGATATTATGACAGACTTCTACAAAGTAGTTCTGAGATAGATTCACATAAATAGGAATGGGATTCTTTAGATTCCCATTAATTTGAATGGGATTCTTTTGATTATTTTGAATAAAAAAGAGCTGAAGGTGAGCCATGGATTGAAACTTTCAGAAATTTTGTTAAACAAAAGTCGCAATGTCCTTCTGATATATATGTATCACCTCCTAAGCCTGAATATGAAGAGGAGAGTACTAATGATGAACTCAATACATCCATCTTCACCTTAATTTCCACATCCAATAACCTTAACCTAGTTGATGACGTAGTGCCACTTATCCATCCCCAGCTCATTGACCGAGACTAACAAGGTCCTCCATGCCTAGCTGTGTTCCAAAATGATGACACGATCATTGACTTGCTCGAACTCCAGGATAACATACCAAGCAGGGATCATGAGGATGGGTTTTCTATTGAAATCAATAGCATGACTTACTTCGGAGAGAATTTTAAACCTTTAAGTTGCAAAAATATAATAACCAAGAATGGTTTTTTTAGTGAAAACTACATTGCGACACTTCTAGATCATAAAAAAGTAAAAATAAAGGACTCATCCAATGATGAAAACCTTTCCAAGACCCCTGAGGATGGAAGGTTTGACATTCTCCCCTTCAACAAAAATCAGGAAAGATCATCCATCCTCATGGAAGAAACAAAATAAATAAATTTGGGAACAATGGAAAATCCCCACATAATTCACTTGGCAACATCATTAACTCTAGAAGAAGATCCTAGTTTTGTGAAATTATTTCAAAAGAGACAAATCAAATTTGTGTGGTCCTATGTAGGAATGCCAAGACTAGATATAGATATAGTACTACATCACTTGATAGTTAAAAGGAGCCAAACAAGTAAACACAAAATCTAAGGAAAAAGCATCCTCAGATCGCACTCTTAGTAAAGGCTGAACTCAAAAATTTGTTAGACATTGGTTTCATCAGGCCAATTGACTACACAAAATGCATATCTAATGTTGTACTAGTGGAAAAACCAATTGGGGACATCTAAATTTGTACAAATTTCAAAGACTTAAATAAAGCTTGTCCAAAAAATGACTTCCCCCTTCCTAACATCAACATGATTATGGATATGACTGTTGGACATGTAATGCTCTTACTGATGGATGGATTTTCCCAGCATAACCAAATAAAGATAGCACCTAAGGATCATCACAAAACAACCTTCACTTGTCCATGGGTCACTTACTATTGTAATGTGATGCCATTCTGCCTAAACAATGCTGGAGCTACATATCAGCGAGCAATGACCACCATATTTCATGACATGATGCATACTTTAATGGAAGACTATGTGGATGACCTCCTAGAAAAATTATTAACAAGAGCAGAGAGTTTTTTAGTGGCGAATCTTCGCCAATTGGTGAATTCTACATTTTTTTTTTTAGGAAATGGCGAATAGTCTTGGGCAACATAGTGGTCAAATCGCCAGGAATTTCAAGGTTAACGGTACACTATATTTTGGCTTCGCCATTGACCACACACTGTTCGACGTGCATGGCCTTAATATTCGCTTGGAATCACTCAGACATGGGTATTAGATCACCTCCATTATTCGCCAAAAATAGTAAAACGACCACGTACCCAGGACCTAATTTGCCAACGGTAAATTAAATGTTCATTGCACGCGTTGGCAAAATAATAAATTCACCACTATCAATTAAAACATTATAAGCATTCGAGGACCCATTTCACCCCACTTAAATCAAGATGCATTTTGAAACGCCCACACAATTTGCCAAAAATGCAACCATGGATTGATATAAATACACTCTTTCTTACAATTTGTTCGTGTCTAATTAGTAAATTTGGGAGCTCTCGATTCGCATTCCGCAATTTGAGTTGGAACATCGAAGTTCATTGTAGGGTGGAGGGCCAGAGTTATGATCCTACAATCCTGAATACCCGACTGAGAATGAAGATGAACCTGTTAGTACTAGTTAGTTTTCAGATCTTGAGTCCATTTGGGATATAGAAGCCTCAGACTGAGTCACTGAAGTGAATTAGCAGTCAGTTTATACTATAGGTATTTATACTACAGCTCTTGAGTCATATTACAATTTGCAATACTATAGTTGTCATTGATGATTTTTGATATTGTATTCCTTGAATTTGTCAATTAGAATGGATACTTATTTCATATTTTTAATTGTGAATTTGAATTATTAGTAAACAATTTAATTATTAGTAAATTGGTTCCACATTATGCTGAACATGAAATGCAACAATTTGTGTCACAAGATCCATAAAATTTTTCATATTGCATAACGGTTAGAACCTTTCTACTGTTCTACATTAAATGCTTAACATGATGTTCATGGCGATTAGGGTTTTGTGTTTCTTTTTTGTCTTATTTGGCTAGTAAACCGAAGTTGTCGTGCGTTGAAAATCTGAGTTGTCCTCTCTTTATTTGTCCATGTAAATGTCAAGTGTGGTCAAACAGTTGGTCAGACAATGAGACATGTTTAATGTTTCATCTCTAACTCGCAGATAAATTTCATGTTTAACAATTTAAGTGGCGAGTTAGCAAGTGTTGGTTTGGGTTTAAATCACGAGGTCTCTAGTTTTTTGGGTGTTAGCATTTTATGTTAGTGAGCTGGAGATTGTTAATGAAATTACTTTGGTCGTGAGGTCTCGAATTGGTTCGATGTCATGCATTATAGCCGCGAGAGTTAGCGAGTAAGTCATTAATGGTCTGTGTGCCACTACTCACACCTATTTATGAAGGTAATACTAATTAACACAAAACATCAATTTTTGTTGGTACTCGTTGGGTCACTGCGGTCAAGAGATAAATAGTTTTGAGATTTTATGGTTATCACTAGCTCGCAAGTCCTTTATCATCAAGTCAATTTAAGTCATGAGCTTGTGAGTACTGGGAGATTTTAGTTGTTGCTACCTCGCAAGATGTTTTGTACTTGACCATTTTATGTTGCGAGGTTGCGACTGGGTGTGATTTTATGTCATCACAAGGTTGTGAGGTGTTCGCGGTTAAGTCATTTTAATTTGTGATCATGCGATGTGGTTGGTATCGTAGCTTAGTTGGTTTCGTCGCTTGCTCGCAGGTTTTGAAGTTGTTTAGCATTTTATGTTGTGATCTGGCAACAGGTAAGTTTTGGTCTAATTTCATGGTCATCGCATGCTCGTGGGTTTGTATGTCCTAAGTCAAAAAGTGTTGTGAGCATGCGATGGCGGTTAAGTGTCTTGTTGTTGCGAGATCACAAGGGTTTAAGTCAAGTTAGGTTTTGAGTTGCGAGCTTGCGATGAAATAAGTTGTTTTTTTAGATTTGTAGTGGTCGCCAGCTCTTAGGTAAAGAAAGAATATTACAAATGTTGTTGCGAGGTTGCAACTAAAGGGCTTGATGAAGATCAACGGCTGTCACTCACTCGCCTGATTCTTTGAGGATTTGTAAAAGGGGTTGCGAGCTTGCGATTAAGAGGATTTAGTAGCATTTTCGGTAACTCGTCGGTTACTTTCCAAATGGTTATAACCGATTGCGAGTGTGCAATTAAAGATGGGGATTAACATGTGGACTTGTTTGTCGAGTTCTGTAAAAGTTTTGCCACGTGTTTTAATGACTTGTTTGTCGAGTTCTTTTTTTTTGGTTTGAAAATAGCTTGAAATCGCCAATATTTTATTTTTATGGTTTGAAAATAGGTTGAAATTGCCAATATTTTTTTTTAATGGTTTGAAAATAGCTTGAAATCATCAATGCAAATATTTTTCTGGTTTCAAAAACATTACAATTCACCCATACAAATATTTTTTTGGTTTTAAAAACATTGCAGTTCGCCAGGATTTTTCACAAACTTTGAGCAATCATGGCTAATTCGCCAATGGAGATTATTATTTTTTCTCCGTAAACTGCAAAAATTCGCCAGTAAAATTTAAATTTTCCTTGGGAATTATACAGCTTTCGCCAGGTCTTTACACCTTGTCTGGGGGGGGGTTTCTTAAAGTTTTCCCTAAACAGGAGTGAATCACCTGGAAATCCTAGATAAGATCTTCTCAAGGATAGAACAATACAAAGTTCGTTTGAACCCAAAGAAATGTGTCTTTAGAGTAACCTTTAGGAAGCTCCTAGGATACATTGTCTCAGATAAAGGAATTGAAGTTGATCCTACAAAGGTAAAGGCAATCCTTGAAATGCCACCTCCAAAGAACATTAGTCAACTAAGAATATTTCAAGGGAGACTACAATTCTTTCATTGGTTCATTTCTCAATTGGCCGATAAATGTCATCCATTCACACATCTACTACACAAAAACATTTAGTTTAAATGGGATAAAAAATGGCAACAATAATTTCAGCAGTTAAAAGACTACCTAATGACACCACCTTTATTAATACCACTAGCTATGGGCATGCCCTTATTATCATACATATCAGCTACGACTACAACCTTAGGGGTACTACTGGCACAACATGATGCAGAGGGAAAGGAATGTGCAGTCTATTATATCTCCAGAAAATTGGTAGAGTAAGAACTCAACTATACCCCTATCGAGGGAGCATGCCTTGCAGTAGTCTTGGCCTCACTCAAGCTAAGACACTATATGCTAACATATAAAACAAAGCTCATTGCAAAGATCAATCCTCTGAAATATTTGTTAAGTATCTCTAATTAGGGAATTAGCAATGTGGGTCATGATTCTCAGCAACTTCCAATATTGAGTATGTGGACTGCAAGGCAATCAAAGGGAAGGTAATAGCAGATCAACTAGCAGAGGATACCATAGAGGGTAATCACCCCCTCATATCAACCTATCCCGACGAAGCAATATTCACAGTAACACCTACACAATAGTGGAAGCTATACTTTGATGGATCATAAAACCGACATGGCTCAAGAGGGGCATTCTCTTTATCACCCCTCAAGGTAATAGAATCCCAAAATCATACAGGATAACATTTCCATGTACAAACAACATAGTAGAATATGAAGCCTTGATCACAGGACTCAAAATGGCTATATAGTGGAACCTGAAGGACCTACAAGTCTATGGTGACTCTCAACTGGTAATTCGACAAGTCAATGATGACTACCAAACTAAGGATGAAAATTTAATGCCTTATAAATGTATGATCAATAGTTTCTGTATGCTCAAAAAGTGTGAAATCCTGCAAATGAGAAACAAACAACTCAGGCACACCAATAAAACATTATGTTAGAGGATTGAAATCATAAAATAAGTTAGTGACATAAAACTCTAAGCGTGCCCCATTTTCCTCTATCTCCTAGGATCCTTCAGATTCAAGGTGGCTCTCAGCTTGAAAGAGCACTTGATCTCTAGGATGACAACTTAAAGAATGAGAGATATATGATTCTAAGATCTAAATGTATGCAACTATGATCTTAGTGAGATGCTATTGATATGAAACTATGATATGTTACCAAATTGATGAAATTAGTGTGATATTAAGCTAGCATGAGAATGGTATGAAGATGATATTAATCTAGAATGGAAAATAAACTAACATGAGATACTAAGACATGATGAAATCTATGCTATGATGCAACTATAATGATCTAAAATGCTTAGATATGACAAAAGGAGCTTCTTGATAACTTGCACAAGACAATTTAGTTATAGTTTAGATGCAAATAATTAAGATGGGATCCTTAATATGAGAAAATGAGCTCTATTTATAGATGAATTGGTGAAATGGATGGCTAAGATTGAATTGGCTTAAGAAGGGTCAAGATTGAAAGTTATCAATCCATGTGAGATTTTCAACCCAATCCCATGTTGACAAGTGTCATCATGAGATTGTTTGAGAGGAGAGGGAATAAGCATTGAATGCTTGAGAAGTTTTGATGGTTAATCCCATGTGGGTGAGATTATTGGGTAAAGCTATTATCCATTGGTTCAAATCTTATGCAAAGTTGAAAGATGGTCAAAGGGACAAGCCATGATGGGTTGATGTGTTGAAGGGATTATGTCTTGTAAGAGCCTTAAAAGCTCTTTGAAGACTTTAGAGGTTGAGCTTGTGTGAAGGGAGAAACCTTCAAGGCTTTTGTAATAGCCTTAATGGTTTGGAAGATTTTGGAGTTTAATTTGTAAGAGCCTTACAAATTTGGGGAACTCAACAAATTAACTTGTTGAAAAAGATAAAGTCTTAAATGCATTTAGAAGACTTTCTTCCAATTTTGGAGAAGTGACTTCCCCGAATTTAGGGATGTGACATGATTAGAAGAATTAAGCTCAGTAAGTGGGATTTGAGGACTTCTAGAAGAATCATTAGGAGGTTAATGGAAAAAGTAGGAGAATGCAAGTGGGAGAAATGGGGATTTTAATTAAAATAAAAAGATTTATTTTAACTAAAAATGAATTCAGCTTGCTTTTGTAGGAAAATGCAAGTGGGGGGGTTTTATAAATAAATTTGATTTATTTATATGCATGAAATGATTTTAATTAAATGATGGAGAGGGAATTTAATCAAATAAATAGAATTTATTCAATTAATGGTTGGATAGAAGAAAAGGGGATATTAATTAAATGTTGATTTAATTAATAGGTGGATAAATGATAATTAAACAAATAAAATTTATTTAATTAAGTGTGTAGATTTAGATGTCTACATTTTGCCCCTCTTTGAAGTGACGTGTGACCACATGTTGATTCAAAGAAAAATCGCTCGATATGTTGCCAATTTTTTTTATTTTGATGTTGTTGCCAATTTTTTTTTTTTTTTGATATGGTGCCCCAGATATTGATTTGGATGTTGATATGATATTTATGCCCCCTCAGGAGATAAATTGAGATAAATTGGATGCTCAAGTCAATTTCGTTGATGTTGGATGATTTGAAAAAAAAAATTATTTTTTAGAAAAAAAAAAAAAAAAATTGCCGCTTTTTGAAATTTTTTATTTTTTTATCGATTATTTTTGAAATTTTTCAAAATTGATTTGTCGATAAAAGTTATTAAAAATTTGTGAAAATATGGTGTGATCAGAGCACACACATGCCCCACTCGTCCATGTAGGCAACATACCTCACTTACATCACCATTGGCTATATAAGCCTCCAAGGGTACATTTCCAGCTCATTTGTGCACTTGGCATTTGAAGATTGGAGCTTGGAGAGGAGAAGAGGAGAGAGAGAAAGATGGTGCCCCCCTATCACAATCATATATTCAAGCGGGTTCAGTGATTTGACAGGCCACTAGAGTATTGCCCATCGGTAAGTGAAGTTGCGGCCCTCTTTGTGTGTTTTGACGCATTACTAGTTAGATTTGGCAAGTTTTTAGCTATTATTAGTGCAAATCCATGCCCTAGTTTTTCGTAGTTTCTTTTAGCACATATATTCATTTTCAAAGTGCATATGAATTTTCTTGTGGCACATACAAATGTTATTGTGGCGCATAGGAACCTTCGTGTAGCACATATGTTCAATTTAGTAGTGCATATGATAGAGATTTTAGCGTATTTGTTCACTGTTGTGGCACATATGTTCAATGTATTAGCACATATGATGGGTTTCATAGCGCATATAATTGTTGTTGTGGTGCATTTGATCTAGCGCATACAATAATTGCTGTAGCGCATATGAGACAGAGTTAGTTTTTAATTATTTTTTGCCACTTTTGATACTTGCAAAATTGATTTCAATGATTGTGATGATGTCTGACACTAGGTCCAATGGTTGATTTGTCGTGATGTAGTCCAATTTGTCAAGAATGTGGAGTGTTGACAGTAATAGGACTTGGTGAAATGTTGAATTGATGTTTTGATTGATAGAGTGTAGGATCAAAACTCTAGTGTGACTATCGTCATGGATAGGATACTTGATTTTGATATGAGACAATTGATTGTGATATGGATTACTGGATTTGATATGGGTCATGTGATTCGATATGAGTTCATTTGATTTCGATATGATTCATTGATGTCGATATGGTTCACTTGAGTCGATATAAGTTGATTGATTCAATAGGAGATAACTATTTTTGATATGGGATAACTTTGATTTCGATATGGGTCAAATTTGATTTGATGTAGGATAACTTTGATTTCGATATGGGTCAAATTTGATTTGATATAGGATAACTTTGATTTGCTATAGGATAACTTTGATTTCGATATGGGACAACTTTGATTTGATATGGGTCACTTTAATTTTGATATGGGTCAACTTTTATTTCTATATGGGTCAACTTTGATTTGATATAGGTCACTTTGATTTGATATGGGTCAACTATGATTTGATATGGGATAACTTTCATTCTGATAGCATGACTTTTGTCACTAATAGGGGGTAGGTTTGTGTGACAGTGTAAGATGGTTACGTTGAGTGCTTGCTAGGTTTGTTACAAGAGCACTGATAGGATAGGCTAAGATGAACTATCCCATGTGGATAAGAGTTTAAGATCGAAACTCCTTGAATGATAGCATGGCAGGCATCACTGATAGGAGTTTTCTTTGATTGACTGAAGATGGTGTGACCCTTTTGATAGATAGGACCAATATGGTGTTGATATTGTGATGTCGGATTATTTTTCGTGTACTGATGCTTCAAGAGAGATACCCGAAGACTCTTGCTATGCAGGGAGCTCTTACTAATGGGGACAGATCTGTTATTGATGCATGCAAGTCGTCACACATCATATTCATGCCTTCCTACTAGAAGAACAAGGCCCTATTGGCTGTGTTAGTTGAGAGATGGCATAGCGAGCATAACACCTTCCATCTACCAACTAGAGAGATCACAGTGACACCCAAGGATGTGTACAAGATATTGTGGATCTTGATCACTAAAGAGTTGGTACAGTATGATGTGGAGGAGCGGGGTGGGACTAATGCATTGCGGTAGGTGCTTGCTGATCCACACCTCAGTGGTTAGTCAGTTGCATGGCAGGACATGGTGGATCAGTATGCCCCACTTCTGTCTATATTAGCAGGTTTGATTGGTGGCTTCCTTTATCCGGATAGGAGATCGCATGGGTTCTCAGTTGGATGGGGGAAGATACTCTGATAGATGGTGAGACAACGGACGCAATATGCATGGAGGATCTATGTGTTGGCCCATGAGCTACACCAAGTTGTATATGATGAGGGTGCCAGCTTAGTAGTAGGGGTCACACTGTTGCAGATTTGGGCTTGGGAGCACATAGTAGTGTCTCACCCAGTAGTAGAGAGATCACGACCAGTCGAGATACCCTATTTATTTATGTACCGACAGCCACCTTCCTATCCCATGCTCGGGAAGTTGGAGTACTGGAGATGAATCATAGATGACATAGACTCAGTGGTCTCTCGATCTTACACAAATTGTGAGGCCTGGGCAGAGGATGCAAAAGAGATCCATGTCCTATTTCAGAGCCAATATTTGATAGGGAGGACCCCCTATATTGTTAAGATATTCATCTTGCCTCGTGTACTCCGACAGTTTGGTCATCCTCAAGTGATGTCATAGGGGATGGCCATCTATGCCCAGGGGCACAAAGAGAGGGTGTATTAGGGTCCCCCTTTGGACTTTGATACAACACAGGCCAAGTTCCAAGCTCTTCCTTATGTATGGTGGGATATGTTACCAGGGGTGACAGATTTAGGTATGATAGCTCAATATGCCCAGTATTTTGTGGAGCATCCTTTTCCATGATTGACAGGACCGGGGGAGCCAGTGTCATCTCTTGAGAATATAGATGATGATGATGATCAAGGAGGACCTGGAGGATGGAGGGGTGGCAAGCAAGGCTGAGGTAGAGGTTGAGGCAGGACAGGTGGAGGGGTGGGTCGAGCTAGAGGTCAGATTGGTTAAGGAGGAGATGGCGATGGTAGGGATGGGCGAGATGGATGAGGGGATGCAAGATGAGGAGTGAGAGGGAGAGGTGGAGGATGGAGGCAGGATCTGGGTTGAGGAGGGCCATTGCAGCTAGGGGATGTAGTAGGAGGATCAAGAGGTGGAGGTGATGAGGATTCAACTCAGAGGAGACTGAGGAGGACGAGGGATCTTCAGAGGCGACTGAGTTGGAGGAGTCAAGAGATGAGGCTATGGGTGGCATTGGAGGGATCGGGTATGAGGAGGAGGAGGATCCACAACCATTGGTTAGGAAAAGGAGGAAAAAGATGCCACCACCTACTGCCCCAGTACACGTTGCATCAATACAGGTTGCATAGGATCCATGGCCATCAAAACCGCGAGTGGTACAAATTTCAGTGCCTCCTTATCAGCAGCAGGCATAGATAGTTGCACTACAGTCTATGGTTTAGGGATTACAGGGTCAGCTGATGCAGGCATAGGCATAGATAGCCCATCTACAGAGATATGTTACCTCCCTTACCCTAGAGAGGGATACAACACATCAAGGGTTACAAACTGCACCAACACGAATCACTCAACTCACCACTGATCGAGATATAGAGATAGAGTGGCGGGGCCATGTTGAGTAGCTCATGAAGACCATTTAGTAGAAAACCACTCAAGGCTTGACTAGGGAGACTATGAGAGATCTCATGTGACAGTCAAAGCGAGTTGAGCACTATTGGAGTCTCTATCATCAAGTTGTGCCTCTAGAGAGGCCAGCATTATCCTATGTACCAAGTTTGTAGCATGGGGGATCACAGAGATAGGAGAGTAGTTGAGGAGTCTTGGGACCTAGGAGAGATCCTAGTGGTGATGATATAAGTGTAGGTCTTGTTGGTACAGGTGGTGGTTTGGGTGCCAGACCAACAAATTCGGGTGGCAGCCACTCCTAGATTACCCCTCTATGATTGTATTTTTGATCTCTTGATGATATTGATGTACATACTGATATTCCTTTGAGCATTTTGATATGATGCAATGTACACACTGATGTATTTTTGATAGTGATGTTCTGATCTCCTTATGACGTAATTTTTATTGTTGATATGTTATCCAGGGACTTTTGGATAGTTATATTTCTTTTGATTTATTTTGACATGTATCAGTGATTTTCATTTGGATCCATATGAGTCACACATGTATGATGATATGATGCTAGATATGCTTATATATGTTATGGGTGCATTTACTTTGATGGTCATGATGTTGTTGTTATGATACAAATGATATTTATGTGATATGTGTGATGATGTGATTTATGGTGAGATGATCTATATGTTTTAAAGGTGATATATGCCTATATGATGATTGTTTACTAATATGCAAATGAGTTGATGATATGGATTCTATATGTGATGAATGTATGTTCTATTATGCTTCTGTGATGCAATGTCTGCGTTTGTGATATGAATGTAAAGCACATGTGATATTGATATGAAAATGCCCCTATAATGTTCTTATAATTCTTTTGATGAGGATATGATATGATAAATGCTTTGATATGCTTCTTCATGTACTAATGACGAAATGATATGCAATGAATGGATCCATGATATGCATTTAAATGCTTTTTAAAATGATATGGTAAATGATAATGATATGAAATGCAACTACATGCTCTTTGATAATGATATGATATGCAGTGAAATGTACTATGAAATGATATGATAATGAGATGCATAGATGCAAAACTAACATGATAATGCAACGAGATGTATCATGAAAATGAGATGTAAAATTAACAAGATAATGCAAATGAGATGTATCTTGAAAATGAGATGTAAAATGATACTAATGCAACTTTTAAATGATATTAACCAACCAATGATATGCAGCTAAGTGGATATGACTAATTTATGCAATTAAATGCAGGCGAATATGATATGAAATGATTCCTCATTGTTGATATAGTCATCCTTGCGATCAAATTTTATAGTGCTTCTTTTTTATCATCATTGAGCCTTTGATATGTTGAAACTTGATACAAGAATCATGGTATAATTGAACCATAATGACCTGAGTATAACTTACATGGATTTTGATGTTGCAAGATGACACAAGCGTCGTGGTAGAATTGAACCAAGACAACTTGAGTTGCTTGCATAAAACAGACAATAGTTATCCTATGTCCTATGCAAATCTGAAATGTCCTCAGTGATATGTTACCTAATTATGTCTTTAGACAAACTTGTACAATAATATGGCTTCACTCACAAACAACAGACAAAGAAAAATCACACTCCCTCCTTGCGTCTCTAGTTTCAAGACATCCTTGAGTCACTCAGGAGATATGATATCAAAAATTAAAAAACAACCATAGGTGAACATGCATGCTATCCTATGTATCGTGTTAGATAAAAAACATTGCAAGTAGATCTTTGTTTAGTTTGTCCAGCTCTTGGTTTTGATGTCTACCATTGAGTGTTATGATCTTTGTTTGCATTCAAGCATCTATGTTTGTGTTGTTTGTTTGTTTAAACCCAAAAGGCGAGATGCCCCAAGTTAAGATCAAGATTTTATCCCCAACTATGGACACTTCTTTCAATATAGATATATAAATTGATCACCAAGTCATGGTGATATATGATGTGGACAACTATTCGAATAACCAAGGACAGTGACTACGCTAAGTGTGTCGAAGATTGTGTTGTGTTAAAAGGTTTTGCGATTGCCATTGGCTTAGCTCCGATGGATGCCAAAGATATGATATATGCACCTCTAGGTGGAAGATATGATCTATTACAAATAACACCTGTTGCAAGGTTTTCACTATGTGCTTTTATTTCACTTTTTTATTTTTATGATTTTTTTTGTATTTCTTTTTTTTTAATTTTTTTGTATTTTTCCCTTATCTGTGCATTGGATAACTCATGTATAGAACTTTTTGAGGTGAATGTTGTTGATAGGTTCATCAAATAGGTCCCATTTTGATGTAGACAATTGATATGCCCCTAATCCATAGGTTGATATGATGACAAAAGGACCTAGCCAATTTGGTTCAAACTTGCCCTTCTTTTCCCAATCCTGTTGATTGTGGGGATTTTCCTTTAGTACCAAGTCACCGATTTAAAATTCCCTTGGTTTTACTTTTTGATTGTAGCTCTTGCACATGCATTTCTGATATGCTTTGAGGTGATCAAAACCATTTTGTCTACGTTCATCTAGCAGCTCTAATTCTTGCAGTCTGTTTACCCGATATTCCTCATCCAGGATGAGTCCCTTCAGTGATACTCTGAGTAATGGAATATCAACCTCAATAGGTAGAATGGCCTCTGATCCATACACAAGTGAGTATGGTGTATCTCATGTAGGCGTGCGGATGCTAGTTTTGTAGGACCATAATGCTAGGTTGAGTTGGACATGCCAATCACGACTAGCCTTGTTCACTGTTTTCTTAAGGATTTGCATGATGGTTTTGTTTGAGGCCTCTGCTTGGCCATTCCCTTGTGGATAGTAAGGTGTGGAGAAATGATGTTGGATATGTAATTATTCGCATAGTTCTCTCACATCTTGATTCTTTAATGATCTTCCATTATCATTGATAATGGAACTAGAAATGTCATACCGACAAATGAGATAATTCAGGATAAAAGAGGATATTTGCTTGTCGATAACAATAGTCAATGGGACAACCTCTATCCACTTTGTAAAATACTCAGTGTTCGTGATGATAAACTTATGTCCATTTGATGAGGAAGGATGAATCTTGCCCACTAGGTTGAGTCTCCATTGACAAAATGGCCATGATGTAGTGAATGGTTGCAACTCCTGTGCAGGTGCATGTATAAGATTGCCATGAATTTGGCATTTTGGACATTTTTTGGAAAACAAGTATGATTATTTTTCCATGGTTGGCCAATAATATCCCATCCTTAGAAGTTTCTTAGCGAGAGTAGGACCACTTGAATGTGTGCCACAAATACCTTCATGAAGTTCTTGCAAGGTGGTTTTAGATTCATTACGATCAAGACACCGAAGAAGAGTACCATCAAGACCTCATTGGTAAAGTGTTTCAGCGATTCGGGTATAGCAGGCTTCTTGATGAATAAAGTTGCATTTCTAGTTTCAAGATAGATCTAGTGGAAGGATATTGTCTTTTAGGTAGGCGTAGATCTTTCCATAGAGGGGTGAGTCAGAACCTACTATGTGGCATATGACTTGTGTAGTGTCCACCCTTGATTTGACCTATTTTGACTAGAGTTGACTTTTATATTATGCTTGATAGACTTATCTAGACTATATTTGATGATTTGGATGATGATTACTCAAGTGCTTCAGTTACTTATTACTGATGTTAGACACTATTGGACATATGCTCTTTTGATGATCTATATGAATGTTGGTACTATCATTATTGATCACGTGATTTGATGATATGTGCATTCAATGGATTTTATATGCTCACTATGTGATGGATTATTGATAGATTAGATTTATCATGGTTTTGATGATGATTATGATTACGCCAACCCTACTTCATGATTACATTTGATGAGATGTTTATGAGATGTGTTTGACTATTATTTGACTGTCTTCATGATAGAGACAATTCCACATCACTCATTGCGAGCGGGATTAATTCGCCATGTCAGTTAGTAAGCTTGGTCTTCTTGGTATTGTGAGTTTGGTTTATGTCGGTTGATTTACTTGATTATGTTAGAGTATTTATGTGGCTCTTGATGTGTGGTTTTATATAAGTAATGTTTATTTTAATGTATTTAATTTATGAGTTTTGAATATTTAATTATTTGATATTTATATTTATTTGATAATTAACGTTTATGGATTTTATGATTTTTTTTATTATTGGTCAGCCTTATTGTTGTTTAATGTTTATTTTATATTTGTGATTTAATCTTTAATGGTATTTGATTATTTAATTATTTATTTGATTTTCTATGGTTTAGTATTTATTTGATATCTTATATTTATTTGGTTCTTTAATTTATTTTATTAGCTTTTGGTGTATTTAATTTTAATCCCCATTTGGATTATTTATTTATAGCTTATGTTTATTTAATAGTTTGACTTTCATTTCCTAAGTGGGGTGTATGAACACATTAAATTAAAATAGTAATAAAACATTCCCACTTTGTTGGGTAAGTATATTTTATATTTACTGTACCTATGATTTACTCTCATTGGCTAAATTCAAAATGGGAGAATAAATTATAATATATGGTGGGTTGGTAAAATATATTCTAAAATGAAATATTTTGATTGGCCGAGATTGAGGCTAGGGTTTTTGGTTGTTGTTGCTTTTTATTTTCAATCCTGTGATGGTTTTCGGGCTGGCTATTCTCTGGAAATTTTTCCTGCAAGCATTCTTCCTTGGTTTTGGATTTCTTTTACTCTTGGTTTTGGCTGGAGCTTGGTTGGATTTTGGTTTGGCTTTGTGGGAGCTCTTCTTCAGCTTCATTCCATTACTTCAGGTTGCAGGTTGGAGCTTGAGCCTATGTATTTTAATTTTTAATGGCTTCTCTGTGTATGCATTGTGTCCGCAAGTGTATTGGGCTTGGGTTGAAAGAAATATATATTGCATATTCTATAGTCTTAATATAGTTTTGAAAATAAATATTTGGGGAAGAAACTTTATGTTATATGAGTTTTCATATAGTTGCTAGAGAAATATATTTGGTTTTCCTATGCATGCCATCTCTCGGCTCTTTGAAATTCTTGTGAAAATCTTTGGTTGATGAATCTTTTGTTTATATAGGAGTTGAATGGATATTTTTCCCCTTGAGAATCTTTTAGTCTGAAAGTGGTTGGATTTAGTTTCATTGGTTTTTTTGTGAGTTTGAAAGGGCATGTATGCATTTTGCCACGAAGAAATTTTGGTTGGATCTTGAGTTATAGTCTGAATTTATTTACCTTGTTTATACCTTAATGTTCCTTGTTCTAGGCATCACTATTCATGTGTTTTTCAAGCCCCTTTGTTTAAGTTTGGAATTTATTTTCTGTCGTAAGTTTTCTGAGTTTTCTGTGTGAAATATGTAAACGTGTTGTTTCAGTGAAAGTGATGTCTAAATGTGTAAATGCATTGTTCTGTATTGTGTTTGTGTTGTTCTGCACAGCATAAGTGTTGTCTCAGAAGGCGTAAGCGTGAATCTGGGAATGCATGCACTGTCTTAGAAGATGTATGCGCAATTCTGGAAATGTTTGCGATGTCCTATGGGATAAAAGTGTTGTTCCATCTGACAGAAGCGTTGTTCTATGGGATAAAAGCGCTAAACTATCTATATCCTATATTTTCTCAGCTTTGGTCATTTTTGAGGTATTGTCCCAAGTTGATTTTTGTACCAGAGGCTTTATTGAGGTCTGCTAATATTTTCCAATTTTGGGTTTGATCAGTTTTGATGTATTTTAATGGTTTAGTGTATTTTTACCTCTCCATGTCTTTGTGGATATTTTAGACTCTCTCCATGTTGATAAGCCATGGTTATTTGAGATGATTATAATATTGTTTTGGACCTGCAAGTGAGTTGGCCTTGTTGTGATGTTATCTTCTTATCTGTTGGCAGATTTGGTGGCTTGTTATGCCTTGTATTTCTTTGTCCAAGAGGCTCATTTTGTTATATTTGGTGTTGTTGCAGCCTTGCATATGTTGTGAGAGTATGTGTGGAAGTTATTGGCTTCTTATGAGTGTTATTTTCATGTTTTATTTTGGTTAGAGCCTCTTGTGATTTATTGTTGGGCCATGTTAGGGGGAGTGGGCTTCCTTGTGATGATCAGGGTCACGAGAGATAGGCTTGCATGAGGTTCCTTGTAAGGATGCATGAAGTCTAGACCACCAGGGCACATTGGAGTTTTCCATGATTTGTAAATAAGTGATAACCTAATAATTGATGGGTTGGGTAGCTAGATTAATTAATAAGATGATAAATTGATTTGAGCCTCATGACTTAGTCCTAGGGAGGATGTTTTAGGATAAGCATGAGAAGGTCGTGAAGACGATAAGCTAATCTCCCTTAGTCTTTCATAGGTTGAGATGGCTCCACATGTCCATCAGGCTAGTGCCTTATGTTATTATATTTTGAGGATGGCATGTGATGACACTCCACTCCTACATGTGTTCCCCTTTATGATTTATGATTATGCTTATTGGATGCATTTATGTCTTGATGAGTTATGTGCTTTTGGGAGTTCATTTTGTTGTATTGTGTGAATTCTTGCATGAGAGTCCTTGTGTGGTTAGTCTCTTTGGTTAGGGTGCCAACTTAGGTTTAGAGTGTGTGTTGGGACCTTGTGTCATCTCCTAGAACAGGGGGTGGCTCCTTTGGTTCCACATGATCGGGTGGTTGGTGATTTTTAGCCATTGGGATGTTCTCTTGGATTTCTACTTGCGTGGATATGGATTCTTCTTCATGATGGACTACGGATGTACCTTGTAGAAGATTTATGTAATGAATAAGATGGAATGCATGTAATGTAATATTCTTGTATATAGTAGATGGATTCTTGTAGTATAAAGAGCTATGCTCATGATGTATTTAATGTCCTTGTATTTATAAGATGAATTGCAGTTGGAATAGAAATGGATTTGCATTATGGTTTAGTTGTATTATTTCGTGGAATGTTTAGAAGAAAGTTAGAATGTAAAATAATCTTGAAAGAGGAATATTTGTAGATTAATAAATGAATATGTTAGAAGGTGTTAATTAGATCTAGTGAAGATGAATGATTCATATAGATGCATTGGTAGAGAAGAAATTATGCATATCATGAGGAATAAATAATGTTGTAGGTTGCATATATCATGGGTAGAGAATTAAAATATGATGCATTAAAGAAAGATGAAATATACCTATCATGTGTGTAGTATGTTGTTATGGTGATGAATTAAGTAATGATGTTGAAGTACCCTAGGGAAAGGTTAATGATGTTATGTTATTTCCACTTGCGTTATTTCATGAAATGAGCAATGATGCATGTTCATATTGGTTAATTGGTTAATGAATGTAATTAGATGGAGATTTTATGGGTTGCATTAGTTGTTGTTAGATGTTAATAAATTTTTTTTTATCTCCATATGCATGTTATATGTTTAGTTTCTCTAGGGTATCTTGGTAGGCATTACAACTTGGGATTCAGAATTGTCATAGGCGAGGGAAAACAATCGCTCCACCAGAAATTCATAATGATCTTATTTGTCTAGTATTTTCAGGAGTGAAGCAATGGTTGCCATGGCGTCAATGACTTTGTTGTCCAACCTTGGAATCTGTTCAAATCTGATGTCCACAAAGAACTTCTTGAAATCATCCACCATGTGCTTGTAGGGCATCAGCTTGTCGTCCTTTGTTTCATAGTCATTGTTAACCTGGTTAATGACTAATTGAGAGTCTCCAAAGACTTTCAACTCTGCGATCTTCCACTCTACAACCATTTTGATGCTTGTTACTAGAGCTTTGTACTTAGCAATGTTATTTGTCCAAAAAGACATCAATCTATAAGATCTTGTAATAGTGTGTCCTTCTGGAGTGATGAATAGGACGTTGGCACCTGATCCATACTATGTGTATGATCCATCAAAGTATAAGACCCATGGTTTTGTCAATACTGTGAGAATATATTGTATCTGAAAATTCAACATGGATTGGATGATTGTCTTGTAATGGTGCTTCTGCTAGCTGATTTGTGATAGCTTGACCTTTGGTAGACTTTTTGTTTGTGTATTGGATGTCTTAATCACTTAGAATCATCACCCATTTAGTTAACCTTCCCATGAGAGCGACCTTGCTGAGTATATATTTTAATGGGTCAATCTTTGCTACCAGCTTGATTGTGTGAACTAGCATATAGTGTCAAAACTTTTCAGAAGCAAACACCACAGACAAACAAGCTTTTTCAATGAATGTGTAGTTGAGCTCATAACCATTTAATGTCCTGCTGATTTAGTATAACACTCTTTCCTTTCTCATTGAATCCTCTTGTGCTAACAATGCTCATAGCGATACCTCTATAGATAATATGTACAAAATGAGAGGTTTGCCGGCTATTGGGGATACCAATATAGGAGGATTCATCAGATATTACTTGAGTTGGTGGAATGATTCTACACATCGATCTTCCCATTTAAAAGGGACATTCTTGTGGAGTAGATGAGTGAAAGGAAGACACTTGTCAGCTAGTTGAGCAATGAATCTTCTTATGGATTGTAGTCATCCCTATAGAGATCTTAACTTACTAATATTTTTGGGAGGTGGCATCTCCATGATTGCTTGTACCTTTGCAGGGTCCACCTCGATTCCTTTTTCTAAGACTATGTATCTCAAGAGTTTGTCAAATGTTACACCGAAGACACACTTTTAGGATTCAGTCGTACATTGAATTGTTCTAGCCTCTGAAAGATTTTGTCCACAGTTTTTAGATGTCCTTCTCTTGTAAATAATTTGGCCAATAGGTCATCTACATAGTCTTCCATGAATGTGTGCATCATGTCATGAAAAATTGTGGTCATTGCTCATTGATAGGTCGCTCCCGCATTCTTCAAGCCGAAAGGCATGAGATTCTAGAAGTAAGTACCCCATGGACATGTAAATGTTGTTTTATCTTGGTCTTATGGTGCTATTTTGATTTGATTATAGCTTGAGAAACCGTCCATAAGTGCTAACATAGCATGTCCTGTTGTTAGATCTACAATTGTGTCTATGTTGGGTAAAGGAAAGTCATCCTTCAGACAAGATTTGTTGAGATCCCTAAAATTTATACAAATTATGATGCTTTTATCTGGTTTGGATACAGGTACAATGTTATAGATCCATTCGCATAATCTGTGGGTCGGATGAATCCTACATCAAGTAGCTTTTTCAATTCTACTTTAACTAATAGTGTGGCATGCGGTTCATTTTTCTCAGTTTCTGCTTAACTGGCTTAGCTCCTAGAGCTATAGATAAGTGGTGCATGATCAAATCTGGATCTACATGTGGCATATTTTCATAGGACCAAGCAAAATTGATTTTCTTTTCTTTGAAGAAATTGGTGAAGCTAGGTCGTTCTTGTTCTGTTAATGAGTCTGCCAGGTGTATGGTCTTTGTTGTCGCTTCAGTGTCGATGTTGATTGATTGATTTGGTTCAATAAAAAATGGTGATCTCTCCTAATAATGATCAGGAAGAGTTTCAAGTCTCTCATTCTTTGGCACCTCAAGGAGGTTTTCACCATTGGATACGTCCCTTGTTTTTACTTTTTTAGGATTTAATACTGCCATTAAATGGTTTTCACCATTAGATCATTTTTTTATTTTATTCATTTTGCAACTAAGAGACTTGGCACTCTCTTGTTTGAGAACTTCATTATAAGATTCACTGATGGAACATGTTTCTGGATTTACCAAACAAAGGCAATGGACAATAGTGTCATCATCTAGGAAGATAGGTATGTTGAGTTATTCAAGTTGTTCCCAGTCTATGAGTTCAGGATGTATGAGGGGTAAGGAATTGTTAGGTGGATTTAGGTCGACAGTTGTAAGGGTCATGATAGAAATGTTGTCAAATTTGTCAATAACACGATCGAGGTCTATGATGATACTCTCTTCAGTATTGCCTGTTTTGTACTGATGTTGCTCGTTCTCGTTGGATTCATAGATATGTTGTGATCCAAATTCAAATGATCTAGACCCTGAGCCTTGTCCTTCATTAGGCATGGGTGTATATGTATGGATTACGTCTATATCAATGTCTTTAGTTACATCAGAACAAGTATCTCATTCATATTCATGTGAGTCTATTTCAAAATCACTCTCTAGGACTCTATTGTTGTATATGATGGGGATATCATTTTGTGAGAAGAGTTTGCTGACAACTGGTATAGTTATTGCTTCTATCTCTGAACTTACTTGCATTTTGTTTGAATCAAGCTCTGTACTAGGTTGCAATCTATGGATTTGCTTGTGAAAAGCCTCCTCTCTTTGTATGGCAAGCTCTTCTTGTTTTTTTTAATACTTCTCTTCCTAGTGCTTTTGGGTTGCCTCATCAATTGTTTATTGTTGTGTTAATTCCTATTTTCTTTGTTGTCACCATGTGCTTTCTTGTTGGTGATTTTGTTGCCATGCAGATGCTTTTTCTCAGTTTTGTTGATCATCTTGATGTTGATATTGTCCATAGCCTAGTCCAGATTTGTCCTTGGCAAGTTGTGAGTGTGGTTGAATTGGTTCTACGATACCCTCTTACCGTTTTTTGATAGGACCTTTTCCTGAGTATCTCATCCTTTGCATGATTTTGAATCCATTGCCATATTGCTCTATTGGGAGGGTGACACTTAGCATTGTTGCTTGTGTGTCTTCGTCATCTTTGTACAACCAGTTCAAGACATCCTTGTATTTTGTTTCATCTGCTAATGTTCATGCTTGAATAAACATTCCATCAAAGAGTTTGATGGTTGTGAATATTTTTCTTGTATGTTGATAGTTGTCCATGAGACCTTGGTGAAATTGGCAATTTTGATAGACATAAGGATGGTTCAAAAGAGTATTCTCCCACGCCTTTGTATTTTAACTTCATATTTTTCTCAAAATCTATGGATAGAGATTTCAGTTGATTCTCATTGTTTGATGATGTGGAAGTGAGAGATTCCCTGTTATGTGGTACAAGAATACTTCGAGCTGCTTTCAGATTGTTGCTATACTGAAAATGATTTGTGTCTGCTATGATGGAAATTTCTTTTCCATCATATGGGAATTTCAAGCACTGGTGATATATAGATGGTACTGCTTACATTTCATGGATCCAAGGATGACCCAAAAGTATGTTATAAGATAGTTCTATGTCCAACACTTGACATAGAGTATCTCTCTTAACTGGTCCTACTTGAATAGGTAATACCATGAGCCCTTTTGATGATCTTTCTTCATCATCATATACTTTGATTGTTATCTTTTTCTTAGGATCAATGGTTGTTTCTAATAAACCCAATGCATGGATAAGTTTTAGAGTACAAATATTTAGACCGACTCCTCCATCTATTAGTACTCATTTCACTCAATGTTTATAGACCGAGACTTCAATATGGAGTGGAGTATTATGTGGATGATTTAGAGAGACGTCGTCATTTTTGGAAAATGATAGATTATGAGGCATGGTTAAATGTCCCACCATGGCTTGGAATTGATCAATATCCAGGTTATTTGGAACCGTAGTGTCAACAAGAGTTTTTTCCAGAATATCCTTGTGTGCTAGTGAGATCATGAGAAGCTCTAATATGGATAGTGGGCTGACGTTTTCTTCAATTGATCTACCGGGTTATATTATTCTTTCAGAGGAGTAGATACATTGGAGGTGTTTCCATTCAGATAATACTTGGATTGGGACCGTGTAGTTACATTTACCGGGACTTGCTCTTGCTTGTCCTTGATTTTTATGACATTGATCTGATTGTTGTATGCCGATATGTGATTGATGACATTGTTGTACATATGATTTATACGGTCCCCTTTGTTGGTTGAGGATGATGATGCACCTTTGTCATAATTAGAAAGTGGATTCTTGAAGGCCTCATGATCATCATTGGTTTTATGACCGTCTATTGTTATGTCATCTTTATCTAATAAACCTTGAACCAAATTTTTCAATCTTAGGCAATCATTTATGTGATGCCCTTTGTTTCTATGATATTCACAGTAGTGTGTGTCATTCCACCATGAAGGTTTGACTTGGGGTTCAAAATATCATGTGTTTGGTAATGTAATGAGTTTGTTTGTCAACAATTCTTGAAATGTTGATTCAAGAGTTTTCCTTAAAAGTGTGAACTTCCGTCGATATGGTGCAGATTTTGTGTTAGTGTTGTTCCCTTGATAGTTGTTTTCTTGATTGGTATTTACTTGACTGTTGTTTCCTTGATTTTTGTTTCCTTGAGTGTTGGTTGGTGGAGTAATACCTGATAAGTTTAACAGTGGTTGTTTTGTTTTAACATTGTTAGCGTCAACTACACCATCATTGACGACATTCTTGTTTCTTGTCCAAAATTTGGATTTGTCTGAGTTGTTGTTGTTATAATAGTTGTTGCTATAGTTGTTTGATGAACTAGCACCTTCTTTGGAAAATTTCCAAGCTCCCTTTTTGATTAAGGCCTCTTCTATCTGGATGCCATTGTCGATCAACTTTTGAAAACTAGGTAGACATTGTAGTTTAAGTTGATAGCTCGTCTCATCATTAAGGTTGTCTATAAAGATTTCCATTTTCTCCTTTACAGGTACGGTCTGAGGATCTCTAGAGATTAATCATCTCCATGTTTGTAAGAACATCATAAATGGTTCATTGTTCTTTTGTTTTGTGTTGCAAAGGTCAAGCATGGTGATGTCATGTTGAATATTATAAGAGTATTGTGAAACAAAATTGTTCACCAACTCTTCAAATGATCTGATGGGAGGTGTGAGTTTTGAAAGCCATTCCATCATTTTTCCTCCTAGACTTTTTGTAAATAACCTTATCATGTAAGTGTTATTGTGGGCAAACTTCAAGCTCATTGTGCAAAATTCCCTTATATGATCGTGAGGATCACTCTTACCATTGTATTTGTCATACTTTGGTATTTCGAAGTTTGGTGGGAATTGTACCATGTTTAAACTTTTATCAAATAGATAAGGACAAATATCCTCTAAAGAATATCACATTGTGGTCCCTTGTTGCATGTCTTGCATTTGTTGTTGAAATTCTTGTAGTTGTGGCATAAGTGTAGTAAGGGGATTGTCTTCATTGTTGGTATCATGATTGTTGGTGTTATCTTGATCATTAGTGTTGTCTTGGTCATTGGTATTGTCATGATTGTGTGTATTGTTATGATCAGTGTTGTAGGTATATGTTCTTAATTTTGTCCTTTTTATGCTCTCAGTTTGTTTCGGTTGATCCATGTCAAAATCTTCTGGGATCTTAACACCTTTGCTAGATAGCGGGAGGAAGTATTTTTGTTTGTCTGTTTCGATGAGTTTCTCTAAGAGTTTTTGTAGGCCAGGTTCTTGGTGTGCCTCCTCGATAATGTCATCTGTTATATCTTCCTCGTCCATATTTAGGTACTTTTTCCAGGTTTTAGTTTCTCTATGTCCCATGCTTGATTCAAGTTTTACCTCTCACTCGTTGTTTTTATGGGATGGTGTAGAAACTGGCATGATTTTATTTGATTCAATAAGTGATTGGATGCTTGGGTAGATAAGATAAATTGATTTTTCCTCCTTTGTTGAGGAATTGAGAGAATGACGATTTTATTCAAAGGCACGTGCTTGCAAAGTTTCCTCATCAAACTCAATTCCTTTACCACATAGATAGATATGAAAGCGGTGCAAGAAAGTTTGATGTTTTAGGAAGAGTTTATGGTTTATGTAGAGAAACTTCCTTCTCTTTAATATTTTCTCTTGGCTAGGTTGCTTTCTCTTCAAATTAGTTTTTTGATGAAGATTCTTCCTCTTTAAGTGTTGAGGAGTGGTCATACAAGTGATCAAAGCTGATGTTTGTTGATAGGTTGATTTGATAAAAAATACCTTGTTTGGATACTCAAGCTCACTAAGTTGAATAAAGGGTTTGATATGCCCTCTATTGATGTGACTAGGTGTGTCAAATGATATGAAAAAGTTCCCAGATATTGGAAACTAGATGAATTTGACTAACTTGGATAGCTAGGTAGGTATTTGATGTTGAAATGGGTTGAATTATGAAACTTGTGATCACTAGTTGGGTACTCCTCTAATTTGTTGAAAGAAATCTTGATCTGAGATAGTTGAAATTGGAAGACCTCCTAAATGGGTATCTAAGTCAGATGTTGGATTTGGATAAGGCTATGTCTCAAATGCTACAAAACTTATCAAATGCGCTAAAATATATGTTGTATGTGCCACTTAATTAGTCATATGTGCCTCTATTTTACTTGTATGCGCTACACGATTTGTTGTATGCGTCTTAGGATTTCTCATATGCACTACAAGATAGACTATATGCGCCTAAGAAATGCTCAAATGCACTACAAAAGAAGGCAAATGCTCTACTCTATGGATTTCCTGAGTTTGACTAGTTAAAAACTAATTTTGTTGATGTTTTATTTTTCTTGCAAGATGTTTTAGGAACTCTAACAAAATACATAGAAAACAAACATGAAGACAATGGTCATTTTGCTCCTAAATCTAAACATTTAGTGTATGTTTTGTTGAGGATGTGTTCAAATCCTCAATGTTTTCACTGGTTGGATACAAGAAAAACACACCAAGTAGACTCTTTAATCAAGGGTCATCAATAATACCATAGCCCACATCTGGATACTCCTTTAGCTCAAACAGTCGTGTCACCCCCTAGAGGGCGCCCGTTTTTTTGCCTTTGTCTGGAAATTAACTCAAAGAGGATTGCTCCTCAATTGAATCATTATCCTGGGAGATGTATGGTGAGTGTCTTGAGGGCGGATTGTTTCCCGCCCTTGTACTATGATATTACAAATGTCTAGTTACTGACTCAACAAAGTTTCTAATTCTAAGGCTCTTTAGTAAAGGTTTCGTTTGGCACGACGAAAGATAAACTCCCTTAGGAGGCTTCCCAACCTTTAAAATAAAGGCTTTTCGTATCTCGAGGATACTAGGGAAAGGCTATCAATGCACACTGTTGTTGGAGGGGATTTTCATCAGCCTCCACATTTGATTATAGTGGGTTGGTAAACTTGGCTAAAAGTCATTCCCCACTTAGGTCATTCCCCTCTCACTGGCCTTATGGGCTTCTCAAGAGGGTAGGCTTGCTAAAGGTTGTATCCTACTTGCATGAATTGAAAGAAAGCTTGAAATAATAAGTTTGGCTTTTTGGTCACCCAATTAAGGGGAGAGCATATACCTATCACTTTCGAGACAAAGCAATCAAGTTGTTCCTTTTAGTCCTTCATAGCAATGGTTTTCTAACCTCTATTTGGAGATGTTGTACCAACAAACAAGGTGTTCATTTTTAATCCCTCATAACAATTGTTTCTTACTTGAAATCAAACCTGGTCAACAAAATAAATCGTATTTCTATAAGCAAATGCGGTTTGTTCTTTTTAACTTGCAAGAAAAGATGTTGATTTTTCCTTTTAACCCTTATAAAATGAAAGATTGTCTTTGTTCATTTTTAGAGAGAACCAAAAGAAGTGTAAACCTAGCTTGCAAAAAGGAAGTTTGATTTTGTTGTTCTTTTTAACCTTGTAAGAAAGCAAAAATGTAGTTCCTTTTAAGCAGCAAAAAGAGAGTTTTGATTCCTTTTAAGCACTAAATGAAAATGAGGTTCTTTTTACCTTTTGTGAAAAAAAGAAAGAAAAGAAAATGAGTTCTTTAAATTTACTTTGAAAGAAAATAAGAAAGAACTAATTTAACTCCTTTGGAACCTGCAAAACACTGTTAGAACCTGCACAAAACTAGTTAGTAGCAATTTATCATGATGGTGGGCTTCACAAGCCTAAATTTCAATCTGTTACAAAAAAAATTATGCTCTTTGCGTCAAATGTGCCAAAATAGAGAGAATATGCGCTAAAACAATAGTCAGATGTGCTAAAACAAAGTTTAAATGTGCTTCAAAAACTATTATATGTGCTAGAACAGTGGTTGTATGAGCCAAAAGAGAGTTTGTATGTGCCACGGGATAGATTATATGTGCTGTAAAAATGATTATATGCGCTAAAACAGTTTTCTTATGCACCAAAAGATAGTTTGTATGCGCAAAAATAGAGTATGGATGCCCTACAAGAAATGTTATATGCGCTAAAATTCTTTTTGCATGAACCTGCGGAAAAAATTGTTAAAAAGAGTGGGTCGCCCCATGGTGGGCGCCATAAATGTATGCTCGAAAAGTATGGAATACTGCAAATGAGAAACAAACAACTCAAGCACACCAATGAAACATTATTTTAGAGGATTGAAATCATAAAACAAGTTAGTGACATAAAACTCTAAGCATGTCCCATTGTCCTCTATCTCCAAGGTCCTTCAGATTCAAGGTGGCTCTCAGCTTGAAAGAGCACTTTATCTCTAGGATGACAACCTAAAGAATGAGAGATATATGATTCTAAGATCTAAATGTATGCAACTATGATCTTAGTGAGATGCAATTGATATGAAACTATGATATGTTACCAAACTGATGAAATTAGTGTGATATTAAGCTAGCATGAGAATGGTATGAAGATGATATTAATCTAGAATGGAAAATAAACTAACATGAGATACTAAGACATGATGAAATCTATGCTATGATGCAACTACAATGATCTAAAATGCTTAGATATGACAAAAGGAGCTTCTTGATAACTTGGACAAGACAATTTAGTTATAGTTTAAATGCAAATAATTAAGATGGGATCCTTAATATGAGAAAATGAGCTCTATTTATAGAAGAATTGGTGAAATGGATGGCTAAGATTGAATTGGCTTAAGAAGGGTCAAGATTGAAATTTATCAATCCATGTGAGATTTTCAACCCAATCCCATGTTGACAAGTGTCATCATGAGATTGTTTGAGAGGAGAGGGAATAAGCATTGAATGCTTGAGAAATTTTGATGGTTAATCCCATGTGGGTGAGATTATTGGGTAAAGCTATTATCCAAGGATGCAGGCTATTATCCATTGGTTCAACTCTTGTGAAAAGTTGAAAGATGGTCAAAGGGACAAGCCATGATGGGTTGATGTGTTGAAGGGATGATGTATTGTAAGAGCCTTAAAAGCTCTTTGAAGACTTTGGAGGTTTAGCTTGTGTGAAGGGAGAAACCTTCAAGGTTTTTGTAATAGCCTTTAATGGTTTGGAAGACTTTGGAGTTTAATTTGTAAGAGCCTTACAAATTTGGGGAACTCAACAAGTTAACTTGTTGAAAAAGATAAAGTCTTAAATGCATTTAGAAGACTTTCTTCCAATTTTGAAGAAGTGACTTCCCCAAATTTAGGGATGTGGCATGATTAGAAGAATTAAGCTCATTAAGTGGGATTTGAGGACTTCTAGAAGAATGATTAGGAGTTTAATGGAAAATGTAGGAGAATGCAAGTGGGAGAAATATGGATTTTAATTAAAATAAGAAGATTTATTTTAACTAAAAATGAATTCAACTTGCATTTGTAGGAAAATGCAAGTGGGGGGGGTTTATAAATAAATTTGATTTATTTATATGCATGAAATGATTTTAATTAAATGGTGGAGAGGGAATTTAATCAAATAAATAGAATTTATTCAATTAATGGAAGAAAGGAGAATTAATCAAATGTTGAATTTGATTAATGGCTGGATAGAAGAAAAGGGGATATTAATTAAATATTGATTTAATTAATAGATGGATAAATGATAATTAACCAAATAAAATTTATTTAATTAAGTGTGCAGATTTAGGTGTCTACAATTTCAAACCAATCTGAATAATTATCACTTTTAAGAAAATGCCATGGGAACACAACAGAGCTGTAGATGCAATGGCTACAATAGCCTCTCTATTGGATCTACCACAAAATTCTACATGATACGAGTTTTTAGTAGAATAGCTATGGATCATCACTTATGATATCCTGAAATTTGAAATGGTATGTCAAATCATTGGTTGCAATTCCCCTTGGTATGGTGATTTTTATGCTTACCTTCATGATCAAATCCTTCCACTAGACCTATCCAATAACTAACATAGGACCTTCATATACTAATCATCCCGATACATAATCATTGTCAATACCCTATACCGAAGAAGTCTCGATGGTACTCTTCTACGATGCTTAGAGCAAGGAGAGGTGATGATGGCTTTACATGAGGTACATTATGGAATTTGCAAAGTGCACTCTAGTGGTCCTTCCTTAGCTAAAAGGATCATGAGAATAGGACACTACTAGCCTAGAATGGAGGACTCATATTATTTTGTCCCAAAAGTGCAAGAAATGCCAAGTTCACAGAGATACATGCACTAGCACATGAACTACAACCTATTGCAACATCATGGCCCTTATGTCAATGGGGACTTGACCTTGTGGGTAAGATACATCCATCATCATGAGGTGGCCATAAATTCATTATCACTGCCACTAAGTACTTCACAAAATGGATAGAAGTTGTTCCATTAACACGAGTTGTCGGTAACCAAATCGTGTTCTTTATCTTAAATTACATCATATGTTAGTATGGTGTTCCCATGTCCATTATCACAGATAATAGTCTTCCATTCAAAAACCAAGATGTTTGTGAACTTTGTAAAAAACTCCATATCTAGAACCAATTCTCCACCCCATCCTATCCACAAGGCAATGGTCAATCAAAAGCTTTAAACAAGAATATCCTACAAATCCTAAAGAAAACGGTCAATGACAGCGATCGTGATTGGCACATCCGTCTGAATCCTACTCTATGGTCGTACTGAACTAGCATTCAAATCCCTATAGGTGCCACATCATATTCCCTTGTTTATGGAACAAAAGCTATCTTACCTATTGAGGTTGAGTTACCATCCCTGTGAGTATCACTACACAATCTAATCAATTATGAGGAATGTCAGGTCTCACGTCTCCAAGACTTGGAATTGTTAGATGAGAAGTGACAAGCTATCTTCAACCACCTTAAAGCATATTGGTAGCGCATGAGCTAAAGCTACAATCATAGAGTCAAGTATAGAAAATTTGAAGTTAGTCATTAGTATGTAGAGAACTCTCATGTTTGCTCATGATACATGTCCCAAGAATGTTCGTTCTTTTTATTCACATATAAATTATATGATAATGCTACACCTCATGCGACTTCTCATGATGTTGTCTCTAATGGTCTTGATATGCTTCCTTCAACTCATGATAATTTTCTCTATATTCATTGATTCATCGTCCTTTAGAAGTCAATTTTAGCTTCATTTTACTTTTCTTGGGAATAAATTTTCTGGTTTGTTTTCATTTCTAAAATATTGACTAGTATTTATTTTCATGTTCTTGTAGAAAAGATCCTCAGCAAAATGATTGAAGGTGAATTAAGGTCTGTGATTTTTTTTTCCTTTTTAAGTCTCTATATTTCTTAATTTTTGATAATTTATTAAGTAGGTACTATTGTTTTAAATCACAAACATGTTCAGGTCATCATGTTCAAATATACTCTTTATTTTAAGTAATTTTTATGGAGTTTTGAAATGTTGTGACTAGCAATTAAGAGAACTTGTAGCTATCAGGATTGTATATGGGTTGATCAAACAAAGAAGTTGAAATCATTGAAGTTGATGTTCCTAGTGAGGTTGGAAAGAATATGAAAAAATAGACCTAACATGTACAAGTGTTTGGTGTTTAAAATTGTTTTGGTTAACATTTTCTTTGACTATCTTCTTTTGTTTTGAGATTGAGAGCGATAGGTTGAGTGACTTCCCTAATAATTTATTGCACTATTATATTCTCTGTCTTCTCTCTATAAATGATGTCATCCACACTTCCATTTTCTCTAACAAATAGAAACAGATGGAAATTCATCTTATTTATTTCCCACCTTGCAATAATGGCAGAAACTGGATACCCAATGATGAACAATATCTCTTCCTAGAAGATATTATAAAAATCCTACTTTGTTCTACCTTTGTTTAGTGTACATTAGCTATCTTGAAGGTCATACCTTTTATTAAAGAAATACTTGAAGATAAATGCAATAGACAAGCAATAAAAATAGTTGAATTCACAATTATAAGATCTATAAAGAAAATCTTGATGAAGAATAAGCACCATTAAAGCTTTGACATTGTATTCCACACAATGTATTACTTTGAGTTATACCAACAATGAAAAATTGGACCTAAATGGCAACAATTACACAATATGTTACTTCCCTCCCAGCTTGTACAAAATGGTGGAAATTAAATATTGTGCACCTTCTTTAAAAAAACTAAGAATTCTACTTTGTGATTTGTTTTCAGACTCAAAATCCTTTATAACTTTGTGAATCTTTTAGCATTCTAAATGGATTA
Organism: Cryptomeria japonica; assembly: GCF_030272615.1. Taxonomy (NCBI): domain Eukaryota; kingdom Viridiplantae; phylum Streptophyta; class Pinopsida; order Cupressales; family Cupressaceae; genus Cryptomeria; species Cryptomeria japonica. The sequence continues at coordinate 325,040,781 of NC_081409.1, forward strand.
TAGATTTATCTACATTAGCTATTTTACTATGTAGGGAACTCATCATCTTTTTTTAAGTTCAATATTGGTATATGCTATATTATGATGACTAACATATACCTAAATTGGTAATGACTGTGTGATAGAGTTATTCACAATTCAAGTAGATAGTGCAAGCTCACAACTACTTCTAGTGGCCTCCTGAGGTGAGTTGCTAAACAGTTTGCTAGCAAGGATCCCAAAGAGAGCTAAGCATCTTTTTCAGTTAATTATTTTTTCACCATTATAGTAAGATCAATAAGAGTGATGTTGTGGGTGTGGATTTAGAGTTGCAAAGAAATTTATTTAGTAATATTTTGGTCTATTATATTGACCAAGTAGCTTTGTAACATGTAAAAGTACAATGCTTAATAAAAATAATAATTTGAAGGGGTTTAAAACCCTTTTTAAAGAATGAAGGTTATGGTCATTGGTCATGGCCATTCCTTAAGGTGTGTATTATTTTGACAACTTAAAGAATGGTCGATAGACCAAGGCCATTCTTTAAGGTATGTCTCGTGCCCCTTGCATTTTTTGTTGTTGTTGTTAATGTTTAATTTTTATTTAAGATTTTTTTTTATGTTAACATGAAAGTTTCAAATCAAAATTTCATAAATAAATTAATCATTTATGGATCACAACACAAGTCACTTCATGAAATTGATCATAATGGGCAATCATAAATCAACTACCTTGATGAAAAGAACATTTAAAAGGTAGGTGTGAAAGAAATTTATGGACATAATTCACATAACATAACCATACCACCATAATATTAAGTGAATGTTTTGACTTGTAACATATTAACATTGTGCATAATGGATAATCATAAATTATCCTTATGAAATTAACATTTAAAAGACAATTGTTGACTCACTTTATGAATGCAATTCACATTACGATTGTGTCTATATAATTTAATCATAAAATGCACATTTTGACCTTCAAAATATTAATATTATTGCAAATGGCTAGAAATTCTTGCACATAATAAAACACTAATAAGACATTGCACTTTTTGACTATCACATTTTAAGATTATTGCCAATGACATAATAATAGCATTTAAAACTTGAAAATATTTTGTGTAATGTTGTGTTGTGTGATGTTGTATTGTGTTTGTGTAATGTTGTGTTGTTCTATGTCATGGTTATCTTAGGTCAATTAGTAAAGACCATGTGAGCTTCCACTTTTATGTGGTCTTGAAGTTAAGAGAAGCTTGTTTGTAAATGTTTATGTTATTCAATGATAAATAATATTTTACAAATTTAAGCTAATTCATATTATATATATGATGAGATTTTTAAAATAAAGAAAAACTTGATTGCAAAAAGAAATAATTTACTTACCAAATTGAGTAGTATTTTCTTAGTTACTATAGTTATATATGATTATTTATATCATATGACTTGAGAATTTTATGAATACTCACAATTTTAAGTCTTTTTCAATGAAAATAATTTATTAAATATGCTCATACTTTTGATTAAAATAATCTTCCTTATAATTTTAAATTTTGTTTTAAAGCCATAATATAAAAAACTACTATATGTATTGTTGGTGTATTTGATTTTAGAATAACCCATTATTATATACTAATACAATTATCATAGAGTTGAGCTTTTTCTTACAACTCATTTTAGATAGGGTGATTATAAATGAGTTAATTTAGAGTCTTTCTCATTATTATGATTTTTATAAATATTTTAAAATATGAGAATACAATCAAGGATTCATCCTTATCTATCAAATAAAAAGAAAATTGTTTGATGCCCATCAGTCCGAATTGAATAAAAATTAACTTTGATGATGCAGCCAAAAGAAATCTCGATCCGGCGAGTGCAAGATGTATTGCCTGGGACAAGAAAAGGAAACACGCTAGCTAAAGGTATGTACAATTTTTGACATGGAGTGATATAGGATTGATTATGCTTAATGACCCGCAGCCTTTCTCAAATTTTGAATTGGAAGGGACATCGCATTTATAGAAAAGTTGGTGGTGGGCTTCGTTGGAAGAGGAACAAATCTCCTCCAAATCTCTATGTTTGCGTGCAAAGAGAATTCATCACCTATTTCCAACTCTTAAGGTGGCACGAAACCGAGCAAGCATGAGTACTGAAGGAGGCCAACTTAGGTGCAAATTCGATCGGGCGGTCTTGTCATCCTTGGAAATCTGGGCACACATCAGGGAAGAATGGAGAGGTGGGTTCGAAATGAAGGGCTTTGTCAGCCCAGAGGGTGTGTAGTTTAGAATCTATTCGGATCCTTGTAAATTGCATAAAATTCAACTTAAGTCCTTCCATTTTGATGGAAATTTGCCTTTCATGATAGAAGTTTGTTTTTGTTTTGTTCTTGTTTTTTTTGGGGGGGGGAGTCAGTGAGCTCGGATTGTGAGTTCATAGACAAAATTAGAGCCAAGTTCTAATCTTTTGAGTTCTCTCCACTTCTTGAGTTCTTTGGAAGGGTCTTAAGTACGATTCCACATTCAATCCCCACCTCCTTGCAACTTTATTCCTCACAATGTCTTTGCTTGCCTTTGTTGGTTCCATTTCCTCTCTTTTCCCATTTCTCACCTCTTTTGTGTTTTCTCTCACAACTCCAAAGTCCTCAATTCATTTGATTAGGTGGTAAGGTTACACAATTCAAGCAAATATTACAAGCTCACAAGCCTTCATAGCGACCTCATCATGGCAAAATATTGAATCATGCATGTTGCTTTTGGAATAGACAGGTCATCAAGTAGTTTGCTAACAAGGATCTTAATGAGAGCTAAGCAACCTTTTTAGTTAACTATCTTTCACCATTATAGTGGGATCAAGCATAAGAGTGAAGTTGTCGATGTGGGATTAGAGCAATAAAGGATGAGATTGGTCATTTGCCATTTATTAAGTAAAATTTTGGTCAATTGCATCAATAAAATAGTTTATAATGGACTATCATAAATCACTTTTATGAAAACAATAGTTGCAAAAACACCTTATGAACATAATTCACATGACATGACCATAATTAACTCACTTTATGATTGAAATTCACATAACAAAACCTTGTCTACATAATTATAAAGATAATAACCTTCAATCACTTGACAAAATTTGATTATCTTTAAAATATGATGATTATAAATGCTATTAATATTTATCAACGAATAATATTAAAAAATAATTAAATATTTGGTTATTTATTTATTAAATATTATGCTATTATGTCATTTCTCCTCTACAAGTGCATATGAATAACAATTTAACATTATCATAATTGCCCATATTTTAAAATATTTATAAAAATCACAATAATGACATTCTATGATTAGTTGTAAGAAAAAGCTCAACTCCATGATAATTGTATTAGTATATAATGATTTATTTAATTATTCTAAAATCAAATACACCATCAATACATTTAAAATATTTTAAGGAGCTTATTTCAAAATTTAAAACATGGAAGCTTAACTTTCCCATGCCTAGCATTTAAAATTTGACACAATTTGATTGTCTTTAACATGAAGAAGATAATAACCTTCAATCACTTGACAAAATTTGATTATCTTTAAAATATGATGATTATAATTTATTATTGGTATATGATTGTCATATTTTATAACAAGACAATAAGATGTGACACAATTTGATTATCTTTAAATGATGATTATAATTTAAAATTATAGAGAAAATCAATATAATCAAAATTATTGTGCAAAAATTATCTTTTAAGAAGCATATTTAATAAATTATTTTAATTGGAAAAGACCTAAAATTGTGTGTAAAATTCTTGAGTTATATGATATAAATAAGTGACTAGGAGAGTACTACTCAATTTGGTAAATAAATGATTTAATAAACTTTCATCTTTGCAATCAAAATTTTCTTTATTTTTAAAATATCATAAGCATGTAACATGAATAGCTTAAATTTATGGAATATTGTTTATCATTAAATGGCATAAACATTTACAAATAAGCTTCTCTTAGCTTCAATCCAAATATTCTTTACTAGGAAGCTCAAGCACATGAAGGTGAAAACTCACATGGTCTCTCCTAATTGACCCAAGACAACCATGACATAGCACAACACAACATTACACAAACACAATATAACATCACACAAAACAATAAAACACAACATTATACAAAACAACACAACACAAAATATTTTCAAGTTTTAAATGCTATTATTATGTCATTGGCAATAATCTTAATATGCGATGGTCAAAAAGTGTGCACTCTTTATTGATGTGTTTTATTATGTGCAAGAGTTTCTAGTCATTTGCAATAATATTAATATTTTGCAAGTCAAAATGTGCATTTTATAGGCACGATTGTCAAGTGAATTGCATTCATGAAGTGAGTTAATGATTGTCTTTTAAATGTTGATTTCATAAGGGTAATTAATAATTATCCATTGTGCACAATGTTAATATGTTACAAGTCAAAACATTCATTTGTATGGTTATGTGAATTATGTCCATAAATTTCTTTCACAACTACTTTTTAAATGTTCTTTCCATCAAGGTAATTGATTTATGATTGTCCATTATGATCAATTTCATGAAGTGACTTATGTTGTGATTCATAAATGATAAATTTATTTATAAAATTTTGATTTGAAACTTTCGTGTTAACATAAAAATAAAAATCTTAAATAAAAATTAAACATTAGCAACAAAAATAAAACAAAATGCAAGGGACATAAGACATACCTTAAAGAATGACCTTGGCTTTTCGACCATTCTTTAAGCTGTCAAAAGAATACACGACCTTAAGGAATGATCATGGCCAATAACAATTCCCTTCAGTCTTTAAAAGGGGTTTTGAACCCCTTTCAATAACTTTTTTTTTTATTAATGATCAATATAATAGACAAAAATATTACTAAAGAAATAACAAATAACCAATCTCATTCTTTGCTGCTCTAAATCTACACCCACGAAGTCACTCCTATAATTGATCCCACCATAATGGTGAAAAAATAATTAACTGATCTAGATGCTTAGCTCTCTTTGGGATCCTTGGTAGCAAACTGTTCAGCAACCCGCCTCAAGAGGCCACTAAGAATAGTTGTGAGCTTGCACTATCTACCTGAATTGTGTGTAACCCTGTCACGTGGTCATTACTAATTTAGGCATAAGTCAGTCACCATAATAATGTAAGAGATACAAGTATTCAACTTAAAAATCATTGTGAGTTCCCTGCATAGTAAAATAGTTAATGTAGATAAATCTATAATCCATTTAGAATATACATTTAGGATGCTGAAAGATTCACGAGGGTAGAAAGACTTGAGTTTGAAGACAAATCACAAAGTAGAACTCTCCAAGTTTTGCACTGTATTTGATTTCCACCATTTTGTACAAGCTGGGAAGGAAGTAACATATTTGTATAACTGTCTGCCATTTAGGTCCAATTTTTCATTGTTGGTATAATTCAAAACATATAAGCTTTAAACACAATTTCAGTCTTGTATGGCCCGTTCTTTTTAAAGGTCTTCCTTTTTTTTCTTTTAACTGCTACATCTCAATACACTGCGTGAAATACAATGTTGAAGCTTTAATGTTGCTTATTCTTCTTCAAGATTTTGTTTATAGATCTTATAATTTTATATTTAGCTGTTCTTATTGCTTGTCTATTGCAATTATCTTCAAGTACTTCTTTAATAAAAAGTATGGTCTTCGAAATAGCCAATGTGCACTAAACAGAGGTAGAACAAAGTAGAATTTTTATAATATCTTCTGGGATTGTTCATCATCGGGTATCCAGTTTCTGCCATTATTACAAGGTGGGAAAGAAATAAGATGAATGTCCATCTGTTTCTTAGCGAAAATGGAGGTGTGGAGGTGTGGATGGCATCTTTTACAGAGAGAAGAGAAAGAATGTAACAGTGCAATAAATTATTAGGGAAGTCATTCAACCTATCATTCTCAATCTCAGTTGCAATTCATTTATATTCGAAGTATCGATATAATAAAATAAATACAGAACAAAAGCCAAAACAATCTAAGACACCAAGCACTTGTACATATCAGGTCTGTTTTTTTTATATTCTTACGAACCTTACCAGACACATCAACTTCAATGATTTCAGCTTCTCTGTTTTATCAACACACATACAATCGTGATAGCTACAAATTCTCTTAATTGCCAGTCACATCATTTCAGAACACCATCAAAAGTACTTAAAATAAAGAATATATTTGAACATGATGACCTGAACATGTTTCTGATTTATAACTTAAGTAATATAGAGAGTTTAAAGAGAAAAGAAAATCACAAACCTAAATTCACCTTCTATCATTTTGCTGAGAATCTTGAACATGAAAATAAATACCAATCATATTTTAGAAATGAAAACAAACCAAAAAATTCATTCCCAAGAAAAGTAAAATCAAGCTAAAATTGGCTTCTAAAGGACGATGAATCAATGAATATAGAGATAAGACTGTCATGAGTTGTAGGAAGCATATCATGACCATTAGAAACAACATCATGAGAAGTCAAATGAGGGGTGTAGCATTATCATATAATATGTATGTGAATAAAAAGAATGAACATTCTTGGGACGTGTATCATGAGCACGCATGAGAGTTCTCTACATACAGATGACACTGGTTGGCAGTAATATAATTTAAAGGAGACAACGAAAGCATCACGAGGCAATTCAGTAACAGAATGGTATTTCTATTTATGATATTGAAGGGTGCGCTATTGTTTAACAAGATGGCTTCGCTCTTGTAAAGCAATTCAGAAATAGATTGGTTACCATCTACAGTGACATCAAGTTAAGTAATTTAGAAAGGGGATAAACCAGAATGCACATCACATTGATTTCTCCCCAACATTATTTATTGTGTAATGTAGGGGGTGGGGGTTTTCACACTGTTTCAAAACAACCAGCTCTTGTCAGCTACTTCTCAAGAGTATTTTGGCATGGGCCAGAAATTAGCCTATATTTACATGGTTAGTACTCAAAGAAGTTCATAAGCATGCAACTAAATTTTATATATCTAATATTTCCCATAAGACACCGTTTTCTACTAGGTAATATATATTTTTCCTGTAAAGTAAAAAGATTGTATTAATATGGGTGCGATAATATACGATCAAATGCATCTAAGTTGAAATGAAATGCAGACTACGATCATTTTAAAAGAGACAAATTCATTATAGCCTTTATACAATCTGGAAAGCAATTATCTAAGAGTCCAAAACCACTGTCAACCAGAGCAACTAACTAATGCTAGAGAAAACAAAGATATAAATAGAAAGCGAGAAATAGAAAAATAGGGTTTCCTAAGCTCTATGAAAGCATAAAAACATAAGTGTATCAGGGAGAGAAATTAAAGCAGATGGTCCATCCACTAAAATTTCTCTTTCAAACAAGTATTGGCATTGGAAGCCAGTATTTCAAAATCAACAATAAGCGTGGAAGGAGCTGCAGACTTAGTTGGCATAGGCTAGGAAAGATGTGGAAGGAGCTGCACAATTAGTTGACTTAATTACTTGAGGTCCGATAAAAAGCATGGAGAGTTCTCTGAAGAAGAAACCAACATAATTTGTAGCCTCAATAAAGTATTGGAAGTAGATATGGTGTGGCTGTACTCTTCGCAAATTGGAAAGAGTCTAATATTATTCATTGAAATTCTCGTATGGTAGCAATTATATAAAGCATAGTTTAGAATGTAAAGTCTAGAAGAAAGTTTTACACGAAAGGATATTATTTAAATTGATATTAAGGGACAGCAAACCAAGGACTATATAAGCATGAATAGGATATACTCCATGCATGGAGAAAAAATAATGCTGTCCAGAGAACTAACAAGTAAAATGCCACGGATGATAGTCTACAGTCAACAACCTAAATGGACATGTCTTAGTTAAATGAGGAAAGATATAAATGACTATCATCATAAAGACATAACAAAAATTACTGTATAGTCCATGAGAGAAAAGTCCTTGCAGAGATCTAATGCCTTAGTAAATGACAGAGGATACTATGAGAATGAAATGTTAGGATGATAAGTAGTGATTTCTACTATAGATATTTCAAGTATTCAAAAACTTTATTTCTATCATATTGCTATTAAGGGACAGCAAACCAAGGACTATATAAGCATGAATAGGATATAATCCATGCATGGAGAAAAAATAAAGATATCCAGAGAACTAACAAGTAAAATGCCACGGATGATAGTCTACAGTTAACAACCTAAATGGACATGTCTTAGTTAAAAATGATAGCGAATTCTTACTAAATGAGGAAAGATATAAATTACTATCATCATAAAGAGATAACAAAAATTACTGTATAGTCCATGAGAGAATAGTCCTTGCAGAGATCTAATGCCTTAGTAAATGACAGAGGATACTAAGAAAATGAAATGTTAGGATGATACGTAGAGATTTCTACTATAGATATTTCAAGTATTCAAAAACCTTGTTTCTATCATATAGGACCTAATCCATCAAGGCATGAACGTAGGAAAAAGGACACAGTATAGTTATACATGATGTGAAAAAGGGTAGAATTTGAAAAGTTTCTCCGAGAACAGTGAATATGAAGGACATCTAGATCCATATGCCAACTAAATGATAGAGAATAATTCAGGGGCATATCAAGTGACAGTTCCATGAAGCATGATAGTCTACACAAACAACATGTATAAAGGTCAGTAAAGGTGATCATGAGGTAATTGAGCGACAAAGTTTTCTTAATGACAAGTGAATGATGCGTGACTGTTGAGATTATGGACCATACGCATGAACTCTGCATAGACCAGCATTCATTGTTTGATGAAAGTGAAGGGACCTTGTATTACTTTCCTCTAAAAGGAAGTTTGAAATGAGCTCTCATCTCATAAAATGATAGTATTATACATAGCAGAGACGACAGTAATGAGAAGAAAATCAGGTGACATAATGATAATACATCCAACGAGTCATGATAATACACTTCTTTTTCATGCAGATGGTCTGTCATTGCAGCCCAGTTACCAGAAAGAACTGATAATGATATAAAGAACAACTGGAATTAAAAACTCAAAAGGAGGATGATAATACGAAAGCTAGATAAACTAGGATTTACAGCTTCAAGGGCAGAGCACTTTTTTTTATTTTATTATCTTCCTCAGCATAATCAGCCTAATAATCAGTAATACCTTTTCATTCTAACAAGATAATCAAGCTATTATTTCATATAATGAGAATCTGTAAGAAGAATTACCTAGAAGTATTTTAACTCCATCAGTTGCCACTAACTTTGCTCTGCTTCTTCTTCTGTCCTGCCTCTGCCCTGCCTCTTCCTCTGCTAAATCCAAGAAACCAAAAACAAACAAACAAACAAAAAGGAAAAAATCACAAATGGACTGACAAACCAAAAAAACAGAACAAATCACAAATGGAGCGACAGACCAGCGTGCACACTGTACAAAATCCTACAGAAAAATGAAAAATCCAAAAGAAAATAAAACGAAAATCATAACAAGAGAAAGACATTCACAAAAAAGGACACTCTCTGTATACAAAGCTCAAGAAGATGTTTAAAACAGATTTATGCGCGACTACTATGAGAGTCATATAAAAATATTGGAACATTTGAGGCTTTGAAATTGACGATGTCCTATTAAATAGGGTTTAGGAATTCAGGGTTTTTCTTAACGGTCAATCTCCATGACAACGGCCCATTTGTTTTTTCCGCTCCTCCACATTAACGGAATTCATGCTTTTTCTTACCCTCTCTCCATGACAACGGTCCATTTTTGTTTGGTGGAATATCCTAAAACCAGTAGGCTATGGAGCTGCAGTTCATACCCTCATGCTTTTTCCCGCTCTCCATTTAACGTTCCATTTTTCTTTAATATCCAGAATGCCACTTGAATTATTCTAAACGAATTCAAATTTTTAAATTTCAAATCCAAATTGCAAATGTCTTACCCTAGTTCTAAATTTCAAATTGAAATTTCAGATCTTTTGATGCTTTTATCCGATATAATTTATAGCACATATATTCACATATTCTTATCTCATTTTTTAGGTTCATAAGGGAAGAGCATCAGCACGAGTTGAGCACGTATGAATTGTTTGAAGGTTGTTGATACTTTTTGCTTCAAAAATAGTATAAATAAAAACTATTATTTGAAACATAAAATATCAATTTTTGTGTGTTTATATATTAATAATTGCAATTGTTACTGCTATGAAATGCACCATTAGTTGTAAAAAGCAACCAATCATGTGATGCCATATCAGTTGCACAAGTATAGGGGCCTCTTTTGCACATCTATTGGTCTCACTTTTTTTTTGGACTGTTTTGGACACCTTGGCAAAAAGCATGTTGATGTGGCACCATACTTGATAATGTGGTCCTAAAACCTTAGTTATAAGAGGGGACTTGCCAAGTAAGTTGTTGTAAAAAATTGAGAGTGATTTGAAATTTCCACATAAGATTTGATATTATTTATTAACTCGAAGAACATATAAGCTAAGATATCATTTTGGTATTTATTGTATATATTACTATTGTATAATGAGGTTATGAATTTTTTTAAAACAATAATAATTAAATTCTAATACTCTTTCACAATATGTGACTTAATAGATTAAATCTATGTAAAATAAGAAGTGTTGTGATTTTTCATTTTATGATGTCTAACTCCCATGAAATTTAATTATACTAAACTATTAGGTTTACACAATGATAAATATAACAAGTAAAACCTTAAACAATCAAAAGCTTGTAGTGCATTTGTTTGAAAATATATATTAAGGATCACAAATGGAATAATTTTAAACGTAGATCATATATCAAAAATTTAAAGCCATATAACATAGCCTTAGTTGATACAAGCCCTCGTCCAGAATGTGGCTGAAAATCGTCCCCTAGCTATTGCTACCGATAAACCCGATGCAAGCCCTCCTTGGCTGCTTGAAATTGGCTCCTGCAGTAAGAAAAACAAAAATCTCCCTCCTAAGGATATTAGAACCCCTAAGAAAGTTAGAATCCAGGAGATTGATTCCGATGTGGAAATTACAGATGAGGCCAACACCCCTTGCCATTCTGTGAGACTAGCCTCCAAACCCCTTGAAAAAATGCTAAGAGGCCCCTTCTCTTCCCATGAAATTGAGAATTCCATCCCCTCTGAGAATGTGGCCCTGTTTCAGTCTACCTCGACCCCCCATTCTGTTAGCTCCACCCATGCCTCTGAAAGCCCTAAAAAATCCATGAGTCCGGAGCCCGGCCCCAAATCCCAAACAAATTCTCCCTCCCCGACTCTCAGGTTCGTGAAGATGATGGTGGTGGAGGAAGTGAGCAGCATAAAGGAGGAAGAAGACAGCAACCTGGCGGAGTTGGGTGAGAAAGTGGAGGGTTTGTTTGATAATATGCAGGAAATCACCAACAGAATGGAGGCCATGGAAAACAAGTTGCAGGACGTCTCCAAGTTTGCTTTGAACGTGATGCATTGCTTGGCGACCACTTTGTGTCTTCAGCAAGAAAGTTCTACCAAAGGCAAAAGCAAGGAAGACGATGACTACAGTGCCCTTTTCAAATTCCTCACCAAGGAATGGGCTAGGAAGCTCCTCCCCAAGAGGAACCATGGAAAAAAGAAATAGTTTGTTTCTATGTCTCGAACGTCCAGTTTTTTGTTCGGCCCTAGTAGCCTTCGGGCTGATAGTTTTATTTTTTGTTTATATTTGAACTTATCTACCTGTTGCCCTGTGTGGCAAATGTTTAAAATGTTTATTAAGACTTTTATATATCTGTTGAACTTACGTAGAATGGTCATGGTTTTTGATAGAGGAAAGTAAGAGGGCTGTAATTTTGTTGACGATCTATTGATAGTTGGCTTGCCATTGTTTCTTTGTTCTATTCCTGGGTCATCCCCCTTGTTTTGGTTGCTTTTAATATCAAAAACATAGCCTTAGTTGATTTGATTATATGGGCAAATGTTAATTAGTTACAATTACTCTTCCTATCATAACCAAACCATGGATACTAAACACTTTTTCCCATGTGGTGACCAAAAAACAATGTCAGCTATTTTGGGGATTCTATGGTTGTATGCTATGAGGTCCCACCATATGTTAGGATTAGGTGTGACATTCACCTAAGAAATCCCAAGGTGTGTAAATGATATTTAATTGTCTAAATGATAAATAATGCATGATCCCAAAAATCAAAGTATAGGCAAAACGAAATGCGTATATGGGAGTGGGGATATTATTTATTTATTAGTTATTATTTAATATAAATGGAATGTTGTGTAAAGAGGACATTTAATAGGAAGGTTGCATTGAAGAGTTCAAATTTGGGAGTTACAGAGCATCTCTCTAATTTGGTGGTTATGAAAAAATCATTAAATGCCCTCATTGACTACCTTGATTTGGGAAAGTGGCTAGTTCGATCATTATAGCATGATATATGACATGTAAGAGAGGTATAAGACATTTAAGATGTATAAGAGGAATACTAACTATTCCCAGTTGCTTGACCATGACTATGGGGGCAATGAATTTTTATATGGTTCATGATTTTGACTCAGGTTTTGATACTAGTGGGTGGTTTCTAATTTCCAAGTTTTTTATTTATTTGAGAATGGGATACAAGCTTCTAAATTTCCATTGCAAGTACTCTAAGGTTGTTATTCATTATTTTCAAAAGGATAATAGATTCTATTTGTGTACATTCTTATGTTGTTAATACAAGGTTGGGGCTCTTGACAATGGAGTTAGTTCGTACAAGGTTTTCTCCACATGTATCTAGTATTCATATGGTTGACATGTTTTATATTTATTTTTCTATTAGTACATTAATCATGTTGTCTTAATGACTTTCTTATTTAGAATCAGTATTTAGTATTAGAGCCATGATGTAATATTAGAACCCGGGATACACTTCTTCAATGTTGTTGATCTTTTGTTGTTGTAGTGGGAGTACTTTATTTAGTGATTTGCAAATATAAGTGTGATTAGAGAAGCCATGTGGCAAGCACATCTACTTCATAAGTTTAGAAGTTCAATGGCTTTAGGTACTAATTATGAAAACTAAATATGTGGGAACTCTTGGATGAAAGAGATCAACGAAGGGTTATGATAAAAAAGGAAAGACATGCTGGGATATCAAATGGAGATTATCTAAGAATCTTGAAAACAAATCTTGAGGAATGATATCTCTACGTCTCTCCAATTTCCTACTTTTGAATGTCTCTTAGGAGACTATGACATATTGTATATGGAGAAGAATAGTTCAAATATACTCAACTAAGATTCTTTTTAACATATTAAATTTAAAATAAAAATAATATTCCTTGAAAATGAAGGAAGGAGACTATAGCTAAGCACTCAAACCATTCTACTATGTTATTTTGATTCATTTAGGAAGTATAAATTTTAAGCTTGATGATGATAAATGTATTTTGGTATTTTTCTCTTTACTTAAATCTTGAGAGAACATAAAATTTGTAATTGGTGGTGGTATTATTGACATAATGCCTTTATTGTTACTTTGTTCAAAAAAATAAATGAGGTAAACATTAATGAATAAGGGTTCTAAGGATGAACTAAATGTTTGAGGTCGACCCAAGGAAAAATGTGGTAAGGAAAATGATGTTTTATTCATTTATGCTAACATTGTTGTTGGTGACTGATGGCTGATTGATTTAGGTGCATTATATCATGAATTATCAAAATAAGATGAGTGCAAGATCATCATAGCACAACAATTGCAATAGGTCAAAAAATGCATATTTACTTAGCCAAAATCCTAAAATAGATATTTGACTTTTAATATGGGTTAGAAAAAAGTTGATGGATATTTGTTATAACAAAATAGATATCCATCATATAAAAATTGGATATCTACTAAAACAAAATAGATATCCATTTTGTAGTTTCCAAGTAGATATCCATTTTGTACTTTCCATTTTTGTTTATAAGTTTTAAATATGTTACGACCCATAGGTTTGCAAAAATACAAAGTGTTGGAAAAAAAGACAAAGAATAGCGTATATCAAATAGAGTGGAACAAATATCATATATTTTGAAGCCCAAATTTCTCCGAGGAACAAGAACAATTCATGAGTAATTTTCAACATTTTCCTTCAAATTTTTTTTGAAATGATTCAAAGTTTCTAATTTTTAACTCTAAGAATTAATTTTGACTCGAGGTTGAATGTGATTTAGTAATTTTTATTGTGTTTTAAATGTTTGAATTTGATTGTATATAGCTTAACAAGATGTTATTTCAAATCCTTAATTTGTTCTTAAATTTGAAATAGGCAATATGGATGAGAAAGCTCAAAAATGAAATCCTCCATCGAACTCTCACCAATGGACCCTTCAACAATTCAAGAATAGATTGAAAATAATATCAATTAATTTAATAAGATCATAAAATTTATCAACATCACCACTGATAAACTTCAATAATATCCACGGGTTTCAAAGAATAGCCACCTATGTTTGAACCATCACAAGCCAACATGAGTCATTTTGGCAATAGAAAGAAACAAAGATAAGATTATAAATTGTGTTGGTTTATCATGTGAACATGTGAAATATTTAGTTATTACCAAAGTCATAGGGTAATCCCACAATAATGGCTTAAGATTTTGGTACATCCTGCTTTTTCTTGAAATCACATATTTTCTATAAAATATAATTATTTAAGCCTTGAGAAGTCCCAATTGAAGGAATTGATTGAAGATGGTTATATCAAAGCCTCTTAGATGAAACCCTCTTGGATAGAACCTCTTTAGTCTTAAGTCATACCTGCACTAGAGTCTCCTTTGCACCTATCAAAATGTTGATGAAAAACCACCTTTACATCAAAATTTGGGGGGTCAAATGAATTCATTTATAAGTTTCATTTTGGAACTATATAGTCCTTATTATAAGCTTCCCAAAAAGTATAATTTTGAGTATATTTAATTTTATCAATATATTTATTTTTTATTTCTTATGAATGTAGGTTTTTCATTGAACGTTAAGGTCTTTGTTTCACACATGTAGAAAAATAGGAAAATACAAAAAAAAATTCGTAAAAAATATCTTTTTCCTAGGTATTGATATCCTTATTTCAACACAAAAATAAGAAGTTAATTCCAATGCACACAAAAAAAGTTATGCATGACATCATACACCTCTATCCAAATTACAATTACTCTCACTTCAATATATATAACAAAAGATTATGAAAAAATATCCATACATTATATATTGATGTGACAAATCTATATTTTAAAAATTGGAATTTTATTCTTCTATAAAAATATTATGCATGGCATTATGAATGTCACTTCTAAAAAATATTGATTACTGTAAAATTTTTATTATAGGTTATATAAAAATATGCACAATTTATTTCTAATTTTTTTTAAATATATATATCTAGAATCCGCACGAAAAATATCATAAATCAATAGTTTGCTTCATCTTCAAATTCTTAATGGTTCGGCTGCTATAAGTGTTAGAAAGTGAAGATTTGGTGCAAAATATTGAATTCAATGTCAAGTTTGGCCAAAAAGTGTAACCCAGTATTGTGGGATCACCCCAATGCATTAGCATAACTTTTTATCAACCCTAAAATTGGATTGCATGTTGATGTACTTAAGCCTAGGTTTTCAATCAAATGGTATTCACATTATGGTATTGCTAATAATTTTTGGGATCGTTATTGGATTTTTTTTATAAATCACCCAACCACAATATTCGTGTACCTTTATGTTTCATTTCTAAAGTACATGAAAAGTTTATATTAGGTCACCATATGAACTATTTTGATCTTAGATATCTTTAGGGAGAATGTTAAGGAATGCTTCAAGATAGACCAACGATAGTGTGACAAGTGAAATGTTTATTTGTTCCCCCTCCTCCTATCACCCATCTACATCCAATTTAGGCTCAGACAATTGTTGTAGTTAAAACATATTAGAGCCTCTTTTTCATACACACTTTGACTAAGTATTTGATTACACAAACTTCTCATCTAGCATTGCCACATGATATTGATAGTTGTAGTAGATCAATTGAGATTATTGGACCCTGCTTGTCCACACATGTTTTTATGCATCATAGTTGCATTATGTGCAATGAAATATTCTTAGGTCCCCCAGGAGAGACTAGTGAGCCACCCCTAAACACTTTTGTATATAATGCCCTTCATATGTTACCTTCTCTAGCCGAGGTATCAATATATAGAACACAAGTTGGGGTGTCAAGCATAAGAGCACAAGTGGGAGCATCAACAACTAGAGTAGAAGAAAAGAAAGGACGGTCTTTATTTTCGGTAAAATTCTTGTTATTTCATTGTGTATTCTATTTGAATTTAATATAAATAAAGATTAGTGCTAATGTATATAAGTGGGATAACAATCAATGATAGAAGAGGAGCTTATAGAAGGTCATCGTGGTGCTCTTTCTATCATTCTACTTGGCCTAGATGATGGTATGAATTATTTCCACATATCTAACCTTTTTTATTAATGCATTTCATTTTTGTGAGTGATTATGTATTCATTTATCGTGATGTTATTTAACTTTTATGTAGCCTATTTAAAACATGAATGATGTGGCACCTCTGCTAATATATTCTAGTAGGACTCCTTGTCATCCGAAGGGAACATCATTCATAAAAGGAATCACAAAAAATTGACAACAAGGAGTTAAGGTGATTAAATTGATTTTTTTAAATTGATAATTAAGATAACTTATAGTTGATTATAGTTGCATATTAATTTTAAGTTATTATGACTATATGTTGTTGGAAACGTGTCTCTCATTCACTTGACCATTGTCCATACTGATTGGGTTAACTCTTGTCGATGAAATAGTATGAAAGAAATCTGTGAGCTCTATCGGCATGACTCTTGCCGATGTATCCTCTTCCATCAGAGCTCGACATAGCAGGTATGACGTTATCCTGATGACCCGACGAAGTCGACTTCGGTCATCTAGATAACTTCAAGTTTTCAGGAAGACTGCATCAGCGTTGTTTCGATGACCCAATGGAGCTATCTTAAGCGGTCTAGGTTGTCATCGACTATCAGAGGTACCGGTTTGGACTTAGGCCGATACCCGATGAAGTCGCCTTCGGCGATCGAGTATTAGGTCAATGTGATGAAGACTACGTCAAAGTCCCGATGAGGTCTGCTCTTGTCTATCGGAGATCGAGATAACATCTCAAGGTTGGTGTCGATGTCCCGATGAAGTCCGCTCTTGGTTATCGGAGATCAGAGTGACATTTTAGATGCTTTACCAATGACCCGATGGAGTCGCCTTCGGCGATCAGGTATCATCGGGTGATCGGCTTTATTGCTTGAAAGCTATGCCGATGGTCGATGGAGTGGAGACTGACTGTAGGAATGAGATCGAACTGAGATCCAAAAAGGTTAATCTCGGACACTAAGGATGCGATTGTCGATGTAATTGAATACGAACCAAACCGACTCCTTGTTGCATGTGGGATAATTGATTTTCCATGAATGCAGACCGATGCAAGCAGACAGTTAGACTTCAAGTTGTTGGTGCAGTTGCTCAGATGAACCGTCGACCTGTTTGGTATTTGAAGCCAAATGTGAACCGAATGTTTTTTTTTTTAATAGATTACAAGCTACGATAGCTATTGAGCATTTTGAAATTGTTGTGTGATCTGAGTGTTGTATGTTAATCTGGAGTAGTTGTATGATAGAGTGAAGGAAGTTTGCAGACTAGACTTTATTGTATTGTTTTTGACATACTGTTAATAAAGTCGATTATCTGTTGCTGGTGGGTTTTTCTCTCGAAAGGGTTTTCCCACGTTAACTCTATGTGTTATATCTCTATATTGTTTATTTGTGTATGCTCATGCTTGTGCCATATTCTGTAAATGTTGAAAAATTGTATACACTAGTCTATTCTCCCCTGCAAATTGACATTAGGGAAGCGAATTTCTGCACTTGCTTTCCGCACTTGCTTTCCTTACAAGTGGTATCAGAGCTTGGCCCATTTTTTTTAATCCTTGTTGGGTAGGGTTGGTTTTTTTTGTCAGTTATGTTTCAGTGGGAGTCTTGCAGAGTGTCTACTTTTTTAACAGTTTGAGATGGTGAGCACCTCAGGGCGCATAGACATGGAGAAGTTTAATGGTTCCAATTTTGAACTATGGAAACTCAAGATGGAAGACTTGCTGGTCGATAGAGATCTTTGGGGTGTTGTGACTGCAACTTCTAAGCCTTCAAGCATGAAGCAAGAAGATTGGTATTTAGCTGAATGGAAGGCAAGGGGTCTAATCAGGCTATGTCTTGTTGATTCTGTTATGTTAAACATCCATGAGGAGAAGACTGTGCATCTTCTTTGGAATAAGTTGGGAGATATTTATCAAGGCAAATCCTTGGTGAATAAACTTTTCTTGAGGAAGAAGTTGTACTCTCTGAAGATGGATGCAAGAACACCATTGGTAGATCACTTAAATGCATTCAACATGGTTCTTGCACAGTTAACTTTTGTTGGTGTGTCCATCCAAGAAGAAGAATGTTGCATACTGTTGTTGTGTTCATTGCTTGACTCTTGGGAACACTTAGTGATGGCTATCAGTAGTACTACGACCTAGTTCAAGGTGGATACTATGGTTAATACTCTTTTGTCAGAAGAAATGAGAAAGAAGTCTTTTGAGATGACAAAAGATGCACTCTCTGTTCGAGGCAGATCGAAGGACAAAGATAAGAAGAAAGGCAAGAAGTCCAAGTCTCAAGAGAGATGTAAATCTCCAGTCAAGATGTCAAAGGTGAAGTGTTGGAACTATGGGCATAAAGGGCATATCTGAAAGGATTGCAAGGAGAAGAAGAAGAAGAAGAAATATTCTGACTCTGAATCTTCTTAGAGTGATGCAGATGCATTTGTAGCACCCCTGGCAGTACCCACCTCAGATGACACTTGGTTAGTAGATTCTGGTGCATCTTTTCACATGACCTCCCACAAGGAGTGGTTCTCGAAGTATGGATCATATGCTGGTGGAAAGGTATATTTGGCTAGTGATTCTACGTTGGAGATTGTAGGGAGAGGCAGAATTAAAATTCAATTCCCAGATGGTAGAGTGAAGGGGATCAATGGAGTTTTTCATATACCAGGTCTGGAAAGAAACCTTCTCTCTGTAAGTAAACTTAATGATGTTGGAGTACAAGTTACATTTGTGTCTGGTGGTTGTAAGATGACAATGGGCTCCATTGTATTGGCAAAGGGTGATCGCATTGGTACAATGTATAAGTTAAATGTTGAACCTATATGTTGTAATGTAACTTCTGAAAAGTCTGTTAAGACAACTGTAAGAATGCATAATGCTAATTCATTGAAAGCTAAACTTCCTGCTAAGAAAACAATGCTCTGGCATAATAGGTTAGGCCACATAGGTGAAAAAGGTTTAAAAGCCTTAAAAAACAAGAATCTGGTTGAAGGTCTGGATGATTGTAGTTTTGAGTTCGATTTCTGTGAACACTGCATATATGGAAAACATAACCATTTTCAGTTATATTCCAATTCTCATAAATCTTCTAATATTCTGGATTATGTTCACTCTGATATGTTTGGTCTAGTGGATGTTCCTTCTTTGTCTAAGTCTAAGTACTATGTATCCTTTGTAGACGATTATTCAAGAAGAGCATTTGTGTATTTTCTTAAAAGTAAATCAAAAGTGTTCAGTCAGTTTAAGGATATTAAGAACCTTGTTGAAAATCAGACTGGGAGAAGGATTAAATGTTTAAGAACAAATAATGGTGGTGAATATTGCAGTACAGATTTTGACAAGTACTGTGTTGATCATGGAATTAAGAGACATAAGAGTGTACCTTACACTCCACAACAAAATGGAGTCGCTGAAAGGTTGAATCGGTCTCTAATGGAGAAAGCAAGAAGCATGTTGAGAGGAGCTGGGCTGGAACAAACATTCTGGGCTAAAGCAGTTGCTACAACGTGTTACCTGCTGAATCGTTCTCCTACTTCAGCATTGGTTGACAAAACACCTATGGAAGCATGGTCTGGTAAGAAACCTTCTTTAAGGCACCTTCATGTTTTTGGTGCAGAGGAATATGCTCATGTGCCTGATGTTAATAGATCTAAGTTGGATAAAAAAGCAGTGAAATGTATCTTCATTGGCTATGGAGTTGGTGTGAAAGGATACAAACTTTGGAATCCAATGACTGGTAAGGTTGTATACAACAGAAGTGTGATTTTTCATGAGTTGAAGCCTATGTCACTAGATCATAATATAGAAAAGAAAGGAGAAGTTGAGGTTGAAATTCCTCCAGCAAAGAAGAGTCTCCAGAGATACCTAAAGATGAGGAGAGTTCAAGCAGTTCAAGTAGTTCTGAAGAAGAACATGATGATGAGCTTCCTATGGAACCTCAAGAATCCCCAACACCAGAGTTGAGAAGATCTACTCGAGAGAGACGACAACCTAATAGGTATACACCTAATAAGTATAGTTATTTTATGTTGAATGTTAATTGTGCTTATTCTTTACTTGCAGATATTGATGAACCTAGGACTGTCAAAGAAGCAATTAAAATGCCTGATTCAGATTCCTGGTTGGAAGCCATGAATGATGAAATGTCATCATTCGATAAAAATGGAACTTGGGATTTGGTACCATTGCCTAAAGGTAGAAAGTCTGTAAGTTACAAATGGGTTTTTAAAAAGAAGTATGGCCTAGATGGCAGCATTGACAAATACAAAGTAAGACTGGTTGCAAAGGGGTATTCACAAAAAGAAGGTATCGAGTATGGGGAAATCTTCTCTCTTGTAGCTAAGCTGACATCTGTTAGATTTCTCTTGTCACTCACAACAACATATGATTGGGAGATTGAGCAGATGGATGTGAAGATAACTTTTCCTCATGGTGATCTTGAAGAAGAAATTTATATGTCCCAGCCTGAGCAATTTGTGGAAAAAGGTAGAGAACATCTGGTATGCAAACTCAAGAAGTCTTTGTATGGTTTGAAACAGTCTCCCAAAATGTGGTATCAAAAGTATGATACATTTGTTTTGTCCTTGGGATTTGTGAGATCAAAAGCTGATCATTGTGTTTACTACAAAACTAATGGTGATAGGATTCTTATCATAGCTTTGTATGTAGATGATATGTTGTTCATAGGAAACACAAAAGGTATGATCTCAGATTTAAAATCTCAGCTTTCTATGAAATTTGAAATGAAGGATTTAGGACCAGCAAATTACATTCTAGGAATGGAGATCAAAAGAGATAGATCTAAGAGGAAACTTTGGCTCAGCCAGAGAAAATATATAACCAATGTTCTTGATAGGTTTCATATGTCTAACAGTAAACCATAGGTTGTTCCCATCTTGCGGGGAACTAAGTTGTCTATGTTGGACAGTCCGACATCTCCAAAAGAGATTGAAGACATGAAAAGTGTACCTTATGCAAGTGTTATAGGCAGTCTGATGTATGCTATGGTTTGTACAAGACCAAACATTGCCCAACCAGTGGGAGTACTTAGCAGGTTTATGTCGAATCCAGGGAAACCACACTGGTATGTTGTAAAGAGAGTGTTCAGATACCTGAAGGGTACTTCAAATTTTGCATTTTGTTATCATGGTAATCTGAAGGATTCAAAAAGAACTCTCATCATTTGTGGTTATACAGATTCTGATTGGGCAGGGGATATTGACAGTAGGAGATCCACTAGTGGATATGTTTTTGTCCTGAATGGTGGAGCAATTAGTTGGATGAGCAAGCGGCAAGTTGTAGTCGCTTTGTCCACTACAGAGGCATAAAACATGGTGGCCACACATGCTTGTAAAGAAGTAGTCTGGCTTAGGTGTTTGAGTTCAGATATTGGTTTTGATGTAGGGCGGGTTGAAATCTGGAGTGACTATCAGAGTGACTATCAGAGTGCCATATGTTTGGCAAAGAATCCTACTTTCCATGCCAGCTTGAAGCATGTTGACGTTCAATATCACTTCATTCGTGACATGGTGGAAGATGGAAAGTTTATCTTAACAAGGTAGACACTCTAGAAAATGTTGCACGTGCCTTGACGAAACCGGTGAGCACACACAAGTTCAGGTGGTGTTCAAATTCTATGGGTCTTGGTACCCATGTTCCTTAGTAACGTCTGAAATGGTAATCAGGCCAGTGAATTCCTCGTCAAGGGGGAGTTTGTTGGAAATGTGCCTCTAATTCGCTTGACCATTGTCCATACTGATCGGGTTAACTCTTGTCGATGAAATAGTATGAAGGAAGCCTATGAGCTCTATCGACATGACTCTTGCTGATGTATCCTCTTCCATCGGAGCTCGGCGTAGCAGGTATGACGTTATCTCGATGACCCGACGAAGTTGACTTCGGTCATCAGGATAACTTTGGATTTTTGGGAAGACTGCATCAACATTGTGTCGATGACCCGATGGAGCTATCTTAAGTGATCTGGGTTGTCATTGGCTATCAGAGGTATCAATCTAGAGTTAGGCCGATACTTGATGAAGTCGCCTTCGGCGATCGGGTATTGGGTTGACGTGATGAAGACTACGCTGAAGTCTCGATGAGGTATGCTCTTGTATATCGGAGATCAGGATAACATCTCAAGGTTGGTGTCGATGTCCCGATGAAGTCCCCTCTTGGTTATCGAAGATCAGAGTAACATTTTAGATGCTTTAGCGATGACCCGATGGAGTCGCCTTCGGTGATCGGGTATCATCGAGTGATCAGCTTTACTGTTTGAAATCTATACCGATGGACGATGGAGTGGAGACCAACTGCGGGAACGAGATCGAATTGAGATCCAAAAAGGTTAACTCTCAGATACTAAGGATGTGACTGTCGGTGTAATTGAATACAAATTGACCGACTCCTTACTACATGTGGGATAATTGATTTTCCATGAATGCAGACCAACGCAGGCAGATGGTTAGACTTCAAGCCATTGGTGCAGTTGCTCAGATGAACTGTCGACCTGTTTGTTATTTGAAGCCAAATGCAAACCGAATGTTTTTTTTTTACAGATTACAAGCTACGATAGCTATTGAGTGTTTTGAAACTGTTGTGTGATCTAAGTGTTGTATGTTAATATGGAACGGTTGTATGACAGAGTGAAGGAAGTCTGCAGACTGGACTTTATTGTATTGTTTTTGACATACTGATAATAAAGTCGATTATCTGTTACTGGTGGGTTTTTCTCCCGAAAGGGTTTTCCCACGTTAACTATGTGTGTTATATCTCTATATTGATTATTTGTGTATGCTCATGCTTGTGCTATATTCTATAAATGTTGAAAAATTATATACACTAGTCTATTCTCCCCTGCAAATTGACATTAGGGAAGCGAATTTCTGCACTTGCTTTCCTTACATATGTATACATACAATCTTACATTATTGTCATTTTTCATATACGAAAACTTAGTTGGTTCATCCATGATGAGTCCTTCCCAGTCAATGCAAGAGGCCTCATCAATGGTATATGCTTGTTTTTGTAGTAATATGTTGTTGGCATTACAGTAAGAAAGATTGGTGATATTCAATAAGGATATTGAGAAGGTTGTTGAAGATTATTGATATAACTGAAGAAGGATGATAACTATCTTTATAACATTATTTTGTCATTGATGTCAAGAAATTTATTATCTGATTCAGTATGATGTTGTCATATCTTGAGAAGATTGATTAGAAGAGAATTAAGATGTCGGTAAAAGACACAGAAAGAATGTGATGAATAAAGGGAGGAATAAGTTATTCAATGGGCAACTATTACCGAGTTAGACAATGATGAGATCATGAAGTTTAGACTATTTTGATATCCTACATATGTTGTTGATTTTAAGGTTAATACTATATTATGCAACCCTAAGGAACCTAGTCGGTAAACCCTAAGGTTATTGATATCAGTTAATGAAGGCGAAATGTCTACCGAGTTGCAACTGAGTTATGACAGTGTGCAGGGGATGGATAAAAGCATTATTTAATGAAGGACAATGATTAGCTGGAAATGTATAAATGATTGGTATGTCGTGCATGAAGTTTGTTAAGGATCTATGACAAAGGAAAATCAGCAGGAAGATCTATAGCGCAGATTGAACCGCAATAACCTTATGCAAGTTCCAAGAAGGGAATGCAAGTCTCGAGGTAAGGTAAAACGTTTTCAGATCGGAAGGATACATTGAACCTAGTCAAGTTTGAAGATCTAATGGCTAAGATTGATCATGGGAAATGTGATCAAAGAGATTTAGCGGTTAGCAATTGTTTATAAATAAGGAATTGTTAATAAACAATGTATGCGGGCAAGTGTATGCACAAGGATGCTACATAGTGATTACCAAGCACAGAAGCTTGAAGACCTATTTGAATAACAGAGTAAGGAGCCCAGCAGAGGGACAAGATAAGTCCTATGGCTAGGTTGTTTTGAGAAAATAAGAATCTGCTTTAGCATTTTAGATGCGAAGTTGCAGATAGATTTTATTGCTGTTATTTTGTAAGTGACAGAAAATCTCTTAATCGAGTGGACTTAACAATCTTATATGTAAACCCTCTAGCAAGGTAACATTCTAAGTGAGTGTTTGAAATCCTTTGACAAGGTCACTTCTAACAAAGCGAAGATCCTAACAGATATGAGGGAAATCCCTTAACCGAGTCACATCTAGCAATGTGTTTGTAATCTTTAATAGGATTTGCTTTTAACCAAGCATACTCTAGAAGAGTATATTTCTTAGTGGGTCCGAAATCCCACAGTGGTTTTTCTCTATTTGGGTTTCTACGTTAAATCTGGTGTTATGAGTGTTATTATGATTATGTGTTCATAAGTTTGCATATTTAACAGTTTTTAGTTAAGTTGCTGAAGTATAAGTTACCGAGGTTGAATCTGTTGATTTTATGGAAGTTTAAGTTTGTATGATTCACCCCCCCTCTCATCTTGTTAGCTATTGGCATCTGTACTTTACATTAAGTATCAAAACTAACAATTGGTATCAGAGCTTTGGACTTTGACAAAAAGTTTAAAGGTACTTGAGGCAAAGATCCGAAGATGTATAAAAGGGATGCACCGAAGCTGAACAAGTCAAGTTTCTCCACATGGCAGAAAAGGATGAAGCTACATTTATCAGGAATTGGAGAATATGAAACATATTATCTGGAGAATGATTACATTGCACTGAGCACCAACCCTATGACCTTGGAAGAGATTAAGGCAAAGCAAGAACATATTCAAGCTATGATTGAAATAACATCAACATTGATCGACTCAGAGTTTAATGATCTAGAAGGCTGCAATGATGCAAAAGCAATGTGGACTAAGCTCAAATCTGTGTATGGAGGTGATGAACATGTTCAAAGAGCAAAAGTAGATAGTCTAAGAGGACAAATTGAATTCATGAGGATGAATGAAGGTGAGAACATAACCCAATACAGTACAAGACTAAAGGAGATTGTCAATCAAATTAAAGGAGCAGGTGGAACCATTAAAGAAAA
This sequence comes from Cryptomeria japonica, assembly GCF_030272615.1. NCBI lineage: Eukaryota > Viridiplantae > Streptophyta > Pinopsida > Cupressales > Cupressaceae > Cryptomeria > Cryptomeria japonica. The sequence continues at coordinate 325,066,231 of NC_081409.1, forward strand.
GGATATAACAAGTAAGTTGTTGAGAACCCTTCTACCAGCTTATGCTATTCAAGTCTCTGCAATCAATGAATTGAGGTCTGTACCTAACATGCCAATTTATTTGGATGCTACTATTGGTAAGCTACATGCATTTGAGTTAAGTAATTTTGATAACAGTGGGTCTTCGGTAAATAAAGTAGAATTTGTATTCAGTTCTTTTCATATTGGTGAATCTGATGATTACAATGATAGAATGAGTAAGTACTCTGAAGGGGATCACAGTGGAGCAAGTGAAAGATTTCGCATGAACATGGAAAAAGTGCACAAACTATATGAGGAAATCAAGAAGCAAGAAGAATTTGAAGCATTATTAGCCAGAAGGTTACCGAGAGGAAAAGGTAAGTATAAAGGAAAGCTACCTTTAAAATGTTTCAATTGTTATAAAATAGGACATATGGCTTCTAACTGCCCTGACAAAGAATCTAGTGAAAAGAGAGAATACCGAGATAACAAGCAGAAAGATAACCAATACAGAGGACACCAAGACTTCAGAATGAGAGATAGAAAGACATGTCTAGTAGCAGATGAGGAATCCAATGATGACAAATCTGATGAAAGTGATACTGAGGAAGTTGTTTATGTGGCTATTAAAGATGGATCTGATGAGGAAAGGTATGAAGAAAAAGCCCTAATATCTCACATAAATAATAATGATTCTTGGATCATAGACAGTGGATGCTCACATCATATGACAGGTGATAAGCACAAATTTGTTAAATTAGAAGACTATGATGGAGGCTATGTAAGATTTGGTAATGGTGCACCATGTTCGGTGAAAGGTAAAGGATCTATAACACTTCTTGACAATGCTAAATGTGATGATGTATACTGGGTTGAAGGTTTGAAATACAATTTGTTGAGTGTAGCACAGCTAAACAATACAGGATACCGAATAGAATTTCATAAAGTAATTGTCAAAGTTCATGACAAACATGGAAAGTCAGCTGCTACCGGGACACAAGCAAAAGGTAATACATTTCATCTTGACTCAACTCGGAACAAGTGTCTTTATGCAAAGATAGATGATACCTGGTTATGGCATAAAAGGTTTTGTCATGTAAATTTTGATAATCTGATCAAAATTAATAAGAAGCAACAAGTAAGAGGTCTACCGAGTCTTGAAAAACCTGAGAATGCTATGTGCCAAGGATGCCAGATGGGTAAGATGACAAGATCAAGCTTGACAAGTAAGTCCTACACTTCTAAAGGAATTTTAGATCTAGTACACAATGATCTTTGTGGTCCTATGAAAGTTCAAAGTTATTATGATGATAGATATTTCATATTATTTGTGGATGATTACTCAAGGATGATGTCAGTTATGTTTTTAAAAGAAAAATCAAAAGCTTTTCAAATGTTCAAATGGTACAAGGCAAGAGTTGAAAATGAAACAGGAAGACAACTGAAATGTCTTAGATCTGATAGAGGAGGAGAATTCACTTCTGATAAATTTAACTTATACTGCAATGATCATGGTATAAAGAGGCAAGTATCTGCACCAAGAACACCTCAGCAAAATGGGATAGCCAAGAGAAGAAACAGATCAATTGTGGATTGTGCAAGAACCCTGATGATAAAAAAGAGGGTACCTCAAACATTTTGGAGAGAAGCAATCAGCACTGCAGTTTACACCCTGAACCGAGTTCAACTGAAGAAAGGAACTATGAAGACACCATATGAGATCTGGTATGACAAGAAACCTAATGTAAGTTACTTTAAAATCTTTGGAAGTAGATGCTATGTTCACAAAGATGACAGAAATGGAAAGTTGGATAAAAAAAGTAAAGAAGGAACATTTCTTGGTTATTCTTCTAGAAGTAAAGCATTTAAATGTCTGATCAAATCATCTAACAAAATAGTGGAAAGTGCAAATGTGAAAATTGATGAATTTGCAGAAAGAAATGATGAAGGAAATTCCAAAGAACCAGAAGATTATGAAGAATTTGTTTATGTTCAACCGAGAAGTCCTACCGAGAAAGCTGTTGAAGAAAATGAAGATAATGTCCAATTACCAAGTGATGAAGAAGATCATACAGAACCGACCGAGCCTATATTAGCCAAATATGTCAGAAGACATCATGCATCAAGTCAGATTATAGGAGATAAAGATGATCCAGTGATGACAAGAAACAAACTGAGACAGAACACATGTCTGATTTCTGAATTTAAACCGAGAATAGTGAAAGAGGCATTTAACAGTGAAGATTGGGTAAATGCTATGACAGAAGAAATTGATCAAATCAAGAAGAATGACACATGGACACTAATTCCAAGACCAAAGGACAAAAATGTAATTGGTACTAAGTGGATTTTCAGAAACAAGCTAAATGAAAAAGGTGAGGTCATTTGCAACAAAGCAAGACTAGTTTGCAAAGGTTATGCCCAAGAAGAAGGAATAGATTATGGTGAGACTTTTGCACTTATGGCTAGACTTGAGGGAGTAAGAACATTGTTGGCATATGTTGCTTTCAAAAATTTCAAGGTATATCAAATTGATGTTAAATCTGCATTTTTGAATGGTATACTAGAAGAAGAAGTTTTCATTGAACAACCTGATGGATTTATTGAAGACAGAAGTAAAGATCAGGTATGCAAATTGAACAAAGCCTTATATGGTCTGAAACAAGCACCTAGAGAATGGTATGAAAGATTGCACTCTTATTTAATCAAGATTGGTTTTATAAGGACAATTGAAAACAACAATATGTACATGAAGAAAGATGAGGACAATGGAATACTGATCTCAGCCATATTTGTTGATGACATTATATTTTGTGGTAATGACTCCTTATGCAAGAACTTTGGAAATGAAATGTGCAAAGAATTTGAGATGTCACTAATCGGTGAGATAAAGTATTTTATAGGTTTACAGATATTGCAAATGAAAGATGAGATTTTCATTACTCAATCCAAGTACATAAAGAAAATCTTGAAGAAATTTGGAATGGAGGATTCTAAACCAGTAAGTACTCCTATGACTACTAACTATAAATTATCAAAGAATGATGAATTTGCATATGTTGATGAGACACTTAGCCGATCTATGATTGGAAAATTGCAATATGTTGTGCATAGTAGACCGAATATAGCACATGCAATAGGTATTGTAGCAAGATTCTTTGCAGATCCCAAGGAAACTCATATGACAACAATCAAGAGAATTTTCAGATACCTGAGAGGCACTGAAGATTATGGCTTAGTATATGAAAAGAGGAATAATTTTGATCTAAAAGTTTATACTGATATTGATTGGGCAGGCAACATAGATGATAGGAAAAGCACAAGTGGTGGAGCTTTCTTTATAGGAGAAAGACTAGTAAGTTGGCTTAGCAAGAAACAAGGATGCATTTCTCAGTCTACAACAGAAGCTGAATATGTTGCTGCAGCATTGAATTGTACAAATATAGCATGGATCAGACAACTGTTGGAAGGTATAAATGAGAAATTTACTGAGCCAGTAACTATATTCTGTGATAATACTAGTGCCATTAATATTTCAAAGAATCTAGTGCACTCTAAGACAAAGCATATATCTATAAAGTATCACTATCTCAGAGAAGAAGTTCAAGAGAAGAAAGTTGTGCTAGAATATATCAATTCAAAGGAGCAATTAGCAGACATCTTCACAAAGCCACTACCAAGGGACACTTTTGAGTATCTCAGAAGTAAGTTAGGGGTCCTACCCCTATCTTCTACTCACTGACCGAGTTTGGTGAAAGCATCAATTCGATGAATCTACAGAATATTATGTGTGGATTGATGTTGATTTACGCACTTTAGAAGGTTTTCTATAGGTGTGCAAAAATGAATAGAGACAAATTGATCTGACCGAGACTGAGATGTTACACAGCAAGGCAAATCACTTCACAGAGGAAGAAATCATGATTTATTTCTTTTTCTTTTTGGCATTGTTGTCAAAGGGGGAGAAGACTAAATGGTTGAAAGCCTAAAAGGTTGACTGCATGGTAAAGCCCTGAATGATGGAAATAAAAGAAGACTAATGACAGGGGGAGTAGATTGCAAAATTGGAGAAGACTAAATGCAAGTCAATAGCTCAGAAGCCTAATGAAAAATGGAGAAGACTTCAGAAGACAACATATCAAGGATAAAAGGAGAAGTCTAATAGCAATCTGAATCCGAATCAATTTGAATATCTTGTTGGTATTACCATTTAATTGTTGCTTTTGCCATCAATGCTAAAGGGGGAGATTGTTGACATTACAGTAAGAAAGATTGTTGATATTCAATAAGGATATTGAGAAGGTTGTTGAAGATTATTGATATAACTGAAGAAGGATGATAACTATCTTTATAACATTATTTTGTCATTGATGTCAAGAAATTGATTATCTGATTCAGTATGATGTTGCCATATCTTGAGAAGATTGATTAGAAGAGAATTAAGATGTCGGTAAAAGACACAGAAAGAATGTGATGAATAAAGGGAGGAATAAGTTATTCAATGGGCAACTATTACCGAGTTAGACAATGATGAGATCATGATGTTTAGACTGTTTTGATATCCTACATATGTTGTTGATTTTAAGGTTAATACTATACTATGCAACCCTAAGGAACCTAGTCGGTAAACCCTAAGGTTATCGATATCAGTTAATGAAGGCGAAATGTCTACCGAGTAAAGTTTAGTATTTATCGATTTGCAACCGAGTTATGACAGTGCGCATGGGATGGATAAAAGCATTATTTAATGAAGGACAATGATTAGCTAGAAATGTATAAATGATTGGTATGTTGTGCATGAAGTTTGTTAAGGATCTATGGCAAAGGAAAATCGGTAGGAAGATCTACAGTGCAGATTGAACCACAATAACCTTATGCAAGTTCCAAGAAGGGAATGCAAGTCCCGAGGTAAGGTAAAATGTTTTCAGATCAAAAGGATACATTGAACCTAGTCAAGTTTGAAGATTTGATGGCTAAGATTGATCATGGGAAATGTGATCAAAGAGATTTAGCGGTTAGCAATTGTTTATAAATAAGGAATTGTTAAATAAACAATGTATGCGGGCAAGTGTATTCATAGGGATGCTACATAGTGATTACCGAGCACAGAAGCTTGAAGACCTATTTGAATAACAGAGTAAGGAGCCCAGCAGAGGGACAAGATAAGTCCTATGGCTAGATTATTTTGAGCAAATAAGAATATGCTTTAGCATTTTAGATGTGAAGTTGTAGATAGATTTTATTACTATTATTTTGTAAGTGACAAAAAATCTCTTAACCGAGTGGACTTAACAGTCTTAAATGTAAACCCTTTAGCAAGGTAAAATTCTAAGCGAGTGTTTGAAATCCTTTAACAAGGTCACTTCTAACAAAGTGAAGATCCTAACAGATATGAGGGAAATCCCTTAACCGGGTCACATCTAGCAATGTGTTTGTAATCTTTAATAGGATTTGATTTTAACCAAGCATACTCTAGGAGAGTATATTTCTTAGTGGGTCCAAAATCCCACAGTGGTTTTTCCCTATTTGGGTTTCCATGTTAAATATGGTGTTATGAGTGTTATTATGATTATGTGTTCATAAGTTTGCATGTTTAACAGTTTTTGGTTAAGTTGCTAAAGTATAAGTTACCGAGGTTGAATCTGTTGATTTTATGAAAGTTTAAGTTTGTATGATTCACCCCCCCCCCTCTCATCTTGTTAGCTATTGGCATCTGTACTTTACATTAAGTATCTGAACTAACATATGTTTCTATTTAGTAGTCTAGATTATTTATTTACACATCTAACTTATTTTTATTGTATGCATTTCTTTTTTCGCCAATAATATTAATTTATATCAATGAGTTTACTTTTATAGCCTAATTAAAAAGTGAGAGATATGACATCTATGCCATCATGTGATGCATGAGTAGCGGTCCTTGTTTTTCTTTTCTTATTTTGGTTGTTTATTTGTGTGTTCTTTATCCCACAAGTTTGGTTTGTTGAGTCTCAAGGATCTTCTTGGTGTGCTTATTGGAAGGGAATTTCACATTCCTCATCATCAATTCTTCTCTTTTATTAAAATCCATTTATGGAGAGTCTTGATGCGTGTTTTGTGACACTCACCGACACAAAATAAAATACCAAGTATTCTATCCTCTCTTGAACAAGGAAACCTTAAATGCTAAACAATATGATCAAATAAGGCAACCCCAAGGTTTACAATGCGAACAATGTGACTTTATGATGGATAGACTCAATGAATGATGTGATTTTGATGTTCTCACAAAGGGAATTACGCTTAACTGGAGTACTAAACTGATTTGAAATTTAAATAAAATACAAACATGATGAGGGTTAGAGAATCTAATCTAAGAACCTAAGGTCAATGAAGATAATAGATAGTTTTTCTAGATATATGGATTCCAAAAATCAAGCTTTGCGTCACCATGAGGAAACAACTACATAAAATTGATGCAATCTCCAAAGATAATAAAGGATTTTCATGTTGTAGACATTCATCCAAACACCCAATATTGGTGCAATCCAAATGAACATCCACAATTGAACTAGTGCTAAATTAGGTTCAAACTAACCATACACTACAATTTTCAATCAACAAACTACAAATGGTATGAACTAGAATTTCATCAAATATCTTCACATTTCTCCATCAAAATCAATAAAATTCAACTAAATATTGAGAAGTAGAAACATGCAAAATGTTGAAACAACACACAAAGATCCACCATATCTTCAATGAAAATTATGTATTTATTCCAGCATAGTCTTGGCAACAATCTTAGATCTCCTCCTCCTAGTACTATCCTATTCACTTCCTAATTTTATAAACTATTATCTTCTAACTCTTTACAAATGAAAAGAGAAATTCTTATATAGAGCTCTCAATTTCAAATGAAGGGCCTAGATTGATTCAAAATCAACGCCCAAGATAATTCAAAGAAACCCTAAGGTGGGGTAGTACTAACAACCACCACCTCACATTTTATGTCATCCAATGAGAAAATTACAATCCTTTGAGTGCACATACTTTTGAGGAAAAGGACTAATGAAAATTAATATAGCCTCACTAGCATGATTTACAAGGAATAGATGATGACATTTCAGTCAATGCACCCACATGTCCACTTGTTGATGAGTCGGGTTCAATGAATCCAAACATGTTGATTTTGAATTGTTTTATTGGTTGAGATGAGTAGTTGTCATATTAGCTTGTATATCTTGTAAACTTTCATCCTCGTCACAAATAGTTCCTTTCATCTCTAGCAATATCTCTTGATATTGAACATCATCTATCCTTTTGACTAATTTTGATGGTTTATATTCCCAAATTTCATCATCTCAATAATCACTCTATATCTCCTTTGGATGAGTTCCTAACTTTGATTAACTCTTTCAAAACTATCTTCCTTGCAATTTCCTTGTCTTTCATCTCTTGAGAGCACTTGTATCCTTTATGTTATCTTTTCTTCATCTTCCCTCATCCTTTAAATTGTTGATATTGTCCTTTGCATTCACTTTTCAATCTCCATCTTGGAATCCTTTGTCCTAGTTCTTGACTTCCTTCACATGATTGAATCCTTCTCCATTAACCTCTTTGCATGAATTGATCTCTTTCAAGTTGTGAAGTCCTTCTTTCTCCATGTCCCATATGTCTCATTACATCAATGCGAAAAAAGAAACAATACCTTGAATTATGATGGTGAATGAAACCACGAGTTAATTAAATGCAAGAAACTGTAATAAGGATAATGAAAGCGTAAAATTTATTAAAAAGACTTGAAATAATTTCATCACAAATAAATTCTCAATGAAGGTTGTGAAACACAACATCGGTCGCCACAATTACTTCATTACCCCCCAAAATATGAAAATAAACTTCGAAGACTTTGGAAATGATCAAATGAAGAAGGAAATTATTTTGATCCGTGGATAATTAACTTGTTTCTACTTCACAAATGCCTCTTCTTCAAGATTTCAATGATCAATTATTCCTCTGGAAATCTAATCCCTTATTCAACACCTAACTTTGTATTTGATTTTATGGTTCAAACTCACACCCCTTCTATGTTGAGTTCATTTGCATATTCTCTTGAAAAATGCTCCTATCTACTGGAATTCACTTTTGAGTTTTCTTAGATTGATGTTGAATTGATAGTTTGATCCTCTTTATATACACTCAATGCATGATTTTGATATCTGATCTCCATTAGTGGTTTTTTTTGGAATTCGATTCTATTGCAATGAATTCATACCTATCTGATGTTGCAATTTGTTCCTTTGTCTCTACCTATAGATTGTTCCTCTTTGCTATTGAATGTTGAACACATCAATCGATTACCTTTAAGTCTACTCTCCTTTGTTCAAATTCAGATATGTATAACTCTATTGCAACCAAATTTTAGATTTGATTTCAAAATCATTTTGGGGACCCTTCCTTTATATGCATCTCACGAAATCACTCCACACTTGACAAGGGGCCAACCAAGGGGTCTGTACTTTTTTTTATTTCCCTCCAAAGAAAGATTAAAATTGTTTGTAATTAGCATCAAGTTGGTCTCCATCTTTTTTTTCACACATTTTGGAGGGACTTCACTTCCAAGTCAGCCCTCCTTTATCCTTCACATTTCAAATGTTTTGTGAGGCATTTTATCCCTTTTTAAACCAAGGTCGGTCATATCATTCATCCCAAATTCAAAAACAAACATCATATATTTATACATGGTGAAGATTTCAGTTGAGGATGCATTGTAATTGGAAATTAAACTTGATTATGCATTTCAAAGTAGAAATTAGAGGTGTTCATGCATTTCAAAGGGGAAATTTGAGGTGTTCATGTATTGCAAAGGGGAAATTTGAGGTGTTCATGCATTGGAAAGGGAAAATTCAAGGTGTTAATGTATTACAAGGGGTAAATTCAAGGTGCTCATGTATTACAAGGGGGAAATTTGCCTCTCACTTGCATTTTGTGGGGGAAGTTAGCCTCATGCATGTATTTTTGGGCATGAATTGACGGTATCCTTTCATTTCCAAGTGAAAATTAGACTTGCTCATGTATAAAGTTCTAAAAATGCATGGCAAAGATTTAGGCTGCACATATATTTTTCAAAGGAAAACCAACCTTATTCTTGCATTTTCCAATGAACATCAAAGTTGACTTTGCATTTTTTTATCTAAACCCTAGATGTTTGTAATTTTATTAGAATTTGAAGGGTTTCTCTACATTTCCAAGCACAAATGCAAAGTCAATCAACAATTTTGTAATGACTTAGTCATGCAATTTTAGGATTTCAACATTGTTAATAAAAATCACAAGTAAATCAACATCTTAAATTGAAATTTCAAGGGTTTCAACATTTTCAATTGGATTTCACAAGCAATGCAACATTCCCAATCATATTTGCAAAGTTGCTTGACAATTTAATAAAGAGTTTGATTCGATTATTGCAATTCCTAACATAATTACATGCAATCTTACAATTCCATCCATTCACACTCATATCTCTACAATTTTAAACTTTGTTTTGTAATTGTTATCAATCAAAGTTGCACCCAGACTAAGATATTAACTTAACCACTTGTTGATACATGGGATCTTCTTCAGGTTGTGGGTAACCTGTAATGAAAGAGAACCTCCAGAGTATGTTGGCTCCTCTTATAACTTACTAAAATACTACTTCTACACTATTGACGTGTTGAGGAAAGGGGAAGAAATGCTTGCAAAATGAAACCTACTACTAATGTGGTGATACGCTAAGTTAAAAGGACCTAATCCTGTTGCTAATACTCACAATGACCGAATGGAAAACTCATTTATATGAAAAATCTATGATTTTTTCAATGCTCACATCATTGTTTCATAAGAAGGGGATGTTACAGTGTTGTCTTGAAGGAAAAGAAAGATTTTTTCGCAACAAAATAGTCATGAATACTCAACCACATCTTAAGACCTACTTATATTTGTCTCAAATTTGTTTATGAAAACTTGTGTGACCATATTTCAAAGGTTTTGGAGTTTAAAATACAATAAAATATTCTTGAGAATCATCAAACAACATAACATGAATAGAAATAAGGAAGGCAAATGTATGAACTTTATTGAGTAAAGGAGCTTTACAATAGTATAAATCTAAAAATGTTCTTCTATTGCATGAAATTCTAAGCTTACAATGTTGTAACATCCACTAAGTAACTAAAAATGAGTCATAAGTCTATTTGTTTTCTTGAAAGAGCTTCAAATAGCTATAATGGTAACAAGGTGAAAAGAAAGAACTAACTTTTTTTACGAAAAGGGACAAAAATCCACACAAAGACGAATGATTAGGTCCCAGAAATCAACACAAAGATGGATGTATCCATTCTTCTTGCGAACTGGGACTAAATTTGTGACCCAGTAACTAAGTTTAATCGGGTAAACAATCTGGGAATCAACTAATTGTCTCAACTCGTGAGCCATAAGGGATTCGATCTTAGGATTCATTGGCCTTTGTTCTTGTCTGACAAGCTTTGCTCCTTTAGCTAGCTCAATTGTATGTTGAATGACAAAAATGTCATAATATTTAAGATCATCATATGACCACACGAGCACTCCCTTATACATTTCACATAAATATACCAACCTATCTTTGTCATGTTGGGGAACATTTTTTCCCACCTTTAGCACCTTACCTTCGATGACTTTTAGCTCTGTATAGTCCCCTTTGTCTGTCGTGAATTTCTTTTTATCATTCTAAGTATTGTCATAATCAAAGAGGTTCTCTAGGGTGATCAAGCCCCTTTGGAGTTTATTACCTTAGAGTTGAATGATCTGATCTTCATAGGCCTTGGCTATTTTGGGCTACAGTTGTTTGACAAACTCACTAGACTGTTGAATAAACATGGGAATTTGTTTATCATTCTTGAACACTCACGAATTTTGATCATTATCTAGAACTGCTAGCCTCATGATGACTTAGACAACATGCTCATTTTATAGTAAATTGGATGTTGATCGAATTGAGACCCCACCGTAGCCAATCGATCAACCACTACATTTTGCCTTCTAGGCATCCCTTGGATGTTAAAGGATTCAAAAATTTCTTTTAGGTCTCCCAACACTGAGTTTCCCATAAGGCTATGTGCCTAGAAGAAATTTCAAGCATCAACAATTCTTTTTCTATCACTCCCGGTGGGAAAAGAATAGGAGCATCTAAAGCAGGTCTATGAGCCATAGACTAGTTACTAGATCCCAATCCGTGTTGAATCCCAACCTACTAGTTCCTCCATTGGTGTAAGTCTTACCCCAAACCACTCAAGCCTAGGTTCAAGTTCAAGTTCAAGCATAAGATCCCGTACAGATGACACACCAACCTCCTAGGAATTATGTTGCATGGAACAGTGGGAGTCTTATCATTCCTTCGACACCTCCAGTAGTTTGGGGTCAAATCCATGCGTCCACTCTGAAAGCTCTGCCTAAATTCATCGAAGAGGATTCTAAAACTCCCACTGAGCACTTACAAGACGCAACATATGTTTGTACAGTCCACAACATCATAGAGCAAGACGTGGCCTTGAGGTTGCTAGCAACATATTTCAAAGGACAAGCATAGGATTGGTATCGCTCCCTGCCACCTAACTCTATTGTGGATTGGGCCTAGCTCGAAGATCCTTTCTATGAGTGTTTCACCAAAAAAGGAGACTACTCTTGCCTATTGCAACAATTGATTACAATCAAGCAAGCTCCACAAGAGGCTATGACAGATTTTAATATGAGATTCAATAATCATGTCAACCCGATTAACCAAATTAAGTGTTGGGAGTTCAATTGAAATAGACGATCTTGCCTCCTTTCCATAAACCAACATGTATGGAGAAGGTCTAGTTACCTCTTGGAAGTTATCATATCAACCTACAAGGCTAATTTCAATGTGTTATGTCATGTTCTCTGATTGTTATCCATATTACTCATAATGATCTTGATAAGATTCTTGTTTGTGGGCTCAGCTAGTCCATTGCCTTGTGGATAATAATTATCTAAGAAGTATCCAAGTAGACACCATTTTTCACAGCCCCCAATAAAATAAATAATATTATCTAAAACAATAGGCTCGGGAACATCAAACCTTGTAATCAACTCCTCATAGAAGTTTAGGACAACAAACTCATGTGCTTCTTTCATTGCCACAACCTTAGTTCATTTGGTAAAATAATTATTAGTTGTAAGCACCTACTTATGACCAACACTTGAAAGTGGATTTATGACCCAAATGAAGTTCAGACCCCACTTCATGAAAGATTTCTCTACTTGATCGAGCTACAATGGAAGGGTTGCTAACTTCTCTTTTCTTACAAATATAACACTCTTTACATCTCCTTACCCATGAGTGTGCATCCTTAAACAAATTGGGCCAATATTAGCCCCCTTTCATAATCTTAAGAGCTATTTCTCTTGATGAAAAGTAACCTCCAGCTAACCCTTCATGGAACTCATGCAACACTTTATCAACTTGATTAACTTCAATGCATCTCAATAAGACACCATTGAAATCTTTCTGGAAAAGAACACCATTCAAAAACACATAAGGGATAGATTGCGGCCTATAGTATTGTTACCCATTATTTTGCACCAATATGGTTATCATTTTTGTTTTAATTTTCCATAGTTAAAATGTCTTAGAAGTCTTAATCACTTTGCTAAAGTAATTTTTCTTTAATAGCTGGTTAATAAGTTTTGGTCAAAAATTTGGGTTTTCGATTAAACTCACACCCTATCCATATCCTCATCATGTGGACCTAAATAAGAGACTTAATTTTTTTCTCTTTTTCTTTTATTTGGTCAAGGAAAGGAAATATTAATTTTCCTTTCACACTTGTAACATGCAAAAGAAAAATAAAAAATAAAGATTTCACCATATCTTGAGATCCGTGAACTGGGCTCTCATAATTTTTTGACAGAAAGAAGAAAATAGTAAAATGAAAAAACCCAATAAATTTTGCGTAAAACAAGTTCATATTTATTGAAAAAAATTATGTAATATGGTGAAAAGTGATGAGGGGAGATTAAGTGGAAATATTTACTTCCCTCAAAAGAGGGATGCAAATTTCACAAAGGATTCCCTTTAGTTTTTCACACACATTACATTTAAAAGAGTGGTTGAATTCACTAGACCCAATCCCAATGGAAAGAGATTGAATACTAAGTGAATTGTAGGAAATTTGGAATGTATTAGGAAAGTAAATTAACCCTCTTTTATAATAGACTGGTTGAATTAAGCAAATTGAGACTAAGTGTAGAAATGACAAAGAAGCAATTATATCTTGAGATAGAGATGCGGGATGAACTTGTGCACCTGGAAGTAGTAGTAGAATGTCGAGATGAAGCTTCCTTAAAAATATGAGCAAAAGTTGTAGGGACCGGGTTGAAGTTGCACACGGTCCTCTGAAAAATCCGTGTGCCTAAAAGGTTTTTCCATCTCTAGAAATGAAGCCTAAACCTGCAATTACAACTGCACATCTTCAACCTACACACATAAAAGAGAGGAAAATATTGTTGGGATTGGGGGTTTGCCTTTAGGTCAAACCCTGTTTTGGAATTAACCAAGTGGTTGAAAAATGCTGCAAGTAAATGAAATGAAATGTCTGAAGTGAATCCACCTGAAGGAGAGGATGTAACTAAAAGGTTGATACCTTTGTACATGAATTTGCTTGAATGGATATGTGAAATAGGATGTATTGAATGTTGGTAGAAATCTCCTCTTCAATGGTTGGATTCCTTGTCTTTAATGAAACACCTAGCCTTCAAAGGAGACTTGAAATGATCAATGCTTGAATGTTTGAATGCTTATGATCAACTTTGTTTATCAACTTGTGATCCACCTGTCGAACTTATGCAAATAGGAGAGGATGTGCTCCTTCTATACTTGTCAATTAGGGGTGTTTAGATAAATATCCACCTTAGGGCGACATAGGGAAACTTTTTCCACTCAATAATTGACAAGCCCAATGCAAGATAGGACCAAAGGGGGCCCAAAATATGGCTAGGACAAGGGCACCACACCCTTATCTTGCTCTAATTTAGGACATGCAACAACTAAGAGACAATGAAAAGTGATGGAAAATGCAAGTTGTTGATGGCATGAGCATGTTTCAGGTCTCTGATCAAGCTTAGGGATTCATCTGCTAATGCAAAGACCCAAATACAGTCAAAAATTGCAAGGGTCGCAATTTTATGACGCTACATTTAGCCCCCACTTTAGTGGGAGTATAAGCGTATGACAATACTATCGGTAAAGTACAAGGAGACAATATTGAAAGACTTTACCCATGTCAAGGAGGCAAGATACACCAAGCCCCCAATGGACTAAGGATCTTACAACTTCGATTGACAAAGTAAAAGGGAAGATCAAGAGGGATAACCATGACTACAAGTAGTAAAGTTTCCCTCACTATGAGCCACGACAAGAAAGGATACCAAAAATTACAAAGCAAAGCCAAGTTCACTAAGTAACTCCAAGTATCAAGAAGGAAAATATGAGCAGAGTGTATGCGCCCATGTTAAAGCGATTACAGACGCCTTATCGAGAGAAATTGCTTTAAGGTAGGATACACCTAAGAGAGAGAAAGAGAGGGAGCACATTATTGAAATGATTTAGCCCCCAGTCGAGGAATAAACCCAAGGATAATGAACACAAAACATAAAGCATGAGGTGTCTTCACTTTCCTCGGGGTCAGTATGTTGTATGATAACTTATGTATATCATGTATATATATGCATAGAATAGTCCGCATTACCCAAAGAAAGGAAACCACCTTGGAAGAAAGGGAACACATGTGTCTTTTAAGTCAACATGAAAGAGACCAAAAGAGATCTCAATGATTTGCATCGTCCTTAAGTAGACATCACTAGGGACAACAAATAGAAGAAAAGGGATACACATAGAAGAATGGTCACAAAAGAGCAAGAAAGGAGAGAGGTAGAGGATCTATGGTACTGATGCAACTAGTCTAGCGTGACATCCATCTCCCGATCTTATTGATCACTATTTCGGGAAGGCGGGATACATGCCAAAGGAGAAACATCGAGCACAACAGATGGAGCTATCACAAGATCCAAACAAGGACTATGCTCATGTGCTAAGTCACTTTGTTCATTTCTAGGAGCTAGGATTAAAGCTTTTGAAAATTTTGCAAATAAATGTTTGTCAACATCAACATATTCGTATTCACTATGAAAGCATTAGGAGTTGTATTGCCATCATGAATAACATTTTCACCCATTTCTTCATCAATATTTATAAAAAGAGGAGCTCTAACATGAATAGAAGTAAAACCATCACATGCGTTTTGCAACTTACGATTTGGAGATTTAGGTTCAACATATTGCTGAGGAGAAAATGGAATCATTTCAACTGTTGGTGTTTTGGGAGATTGAATAGTTTGAGAAATAACTTCATGAGCTCTAACATGACGTTTTCGTCGATGTTCTCTTGAACAACGATTCCGTCGAGTCTTAACAGAAGGCTGGGAAGAAGGAAGCATATTTTTTGAAGGAGGAATGTTCTCATCTTTGGTAATTGGATGTTTAGGTTGAGGTCTTTTAGGTTGGACAAGAGGAGAGGCAGGTCTCTTCTCTCTATAAGAGTAAGGAGGTTGAAATGCACCATCAAAAGGAGGAATGTTTGGTGTAGGAACGAGACCTGGTCCATCATGAGGAGGAGGTATAGGTTTAACCTTAGGAGGAATATTATTCTTCTTCTTAGGAGAAGGCATGGTTTCATCCATAGTAATAGGTTGGGAGTCTTCCTTAGGCGGAAGATTAGTTCTATCCGTTAGGGGAAGAACTTCATCTTCAAGTTTGATGGGAATATCAAGTGTTGGAGTTATAGGTTGGCTTAAGGATAAAATAATATCTTTCTTCCATTTTTTATAAGATTGGAAGAGAGCATCACTTATTGGTGGAAGAGATCCAAATTGTTGAGACCAAAAGTAATCAATAGGAACACTTGGGGTTCTTTCGGTTGGTCAAAATAAGCTATGGTTAACAATTATGATTTCTCTATTGTGGGGAAATTTCAAACACTTATGGATTGAAGAAGCAATATCCTTCATGGAATATAGCCAAGGGTATCCTAACTTCACACAGAATTGTTTAGATGAAGGAATGATAACAAAGTGGACACCTATAGATTTAGTATGAACCTTAATAGGAAGTGTGATAGAACCAATAGTAGGACAAGAAAATCCATCAAACAACTTAACAACCACATTAGTATCATCATAGATTGGTTGATGAAAACGTAAAGTATAAAGATATTCTTCAGTGATGACATTAACCATGCAAGAGGGATCAATAAGCACACCACGATAAGGTTTACCTTGGATCTTTGCAACTATGTATAAAGGGTCATCAGGTGCCTTAATGGTCTCACTAGGATCAAATGTGATACATGGATCCTTAGGTGTTTCTTGTTTCTCTACTATATGAACCACATCGTGAGCTGTGAAAGTAAAATTAGAGGGAGAGAAATAAGTATGCCCAATCTCAATCACATTAGAGGTATGAGAGGGTCAAGGATCAGTGAAAATATTAAGATTTTGATTAGGAGGAGCTACTGGTTTGTTTCCTTTATCATTCACACCTACCACATCTATAGTATTATTATCAATCAAGTCTTAAATCTTACATTTTAATGCAAAACATTTTTTAGTATCATGACTAGGTTGACGATGAAATTGACAAAAAGAATTATTATCAAAGTGAGGTGAAGTTTCCTTGGAGGGTTCAACTGGTTTTATTGGAGGAAGTTTAATAACATTTATCTGTAACAACTGAGACATGATGCTATACAAAGATTCATTCAAAGGAGTAAATTCTCTCTCTCTTTTGAAAAATTTAGAAATAGGAGGCACACCTGTTGTAGCATTCACATTGTTGTGGTTAATGGTGTCATTGAATTTGATGAAACCTTTATTTTGTTTGAACTTCACAAATGTTTGTTGAGCACTCTCACCCTTATCACTCAAAGCCATAGCAGTAGATTGCTCCATTTTACTCACAATCAGTTGATAATTGTTAAGTGTTGCACACAACTGCAGAAAGGAAGTAAACTCAAAAAAGAGAAGTTTTTCCCTAATGTCTTTTTGCAAATTAGAAATGAAAATTCTTTGAATATCATTATCAAAAACTTGAAAATAAATTTGAGAACACAAATGCTTGTATCTACCAATGAAATCAATCACTTTTTCTTTAACACCTTGTTTACAATGCATTAAATCAATCAAAGTGATTTTAGGACCTATGTTGTTTTGAAATTGTTGAATAAAAGAATTTGCTAATTGTTGAAAATAAGTAATAGAATAAGAAGGCAAAGATAAATACCATTGTAAAGCCTTATCTCTTAATGTTCTAGTAAACAATTTGGCAATCAATCATTGATCATAAGCAAAGTCAGTACACAAAGTTTGGAATGTTTTGACATGAGTTTAAGGATCACCTTTTCCATTATAGAGTTCCAA
Source organism: Cryptomeria japonica (assembly GCF_030272615.1). Taxonomy (NCBI): domain Eukaryota; kingdom Viridiplantae; phylum Streptophyta; class Pinopsida; order Cupressales; family Cupressaceae; genus Cryptomeria; species Cryptomeria japonica. Next base: position 325,083,726 of record NC_081409.1, read on the forward strand.
TTGAGGAACTTCAACATGTTTAGGAGGGACAACTCTAACAATATCAAGAGAAAGTGGGCTCACAACATCAAATGTGGGCACACTAAACTTGGATTGACTCATAGAAGCAATTTGTTGTTGCAATGAAGACACAGTTTGAGCAAGGTTATTAATGGTTGCTTCGGTTGAAGAATTTATGCTACACATGTTTGATTGAGAAGGTGGTGTGATGTTATTGAAAGAAGGCATTGATTGAGAATAAGGTGGTGGGACACTATGGTAATTAGGCATAGGTGATGATTGAGTAGGAAATGGGACACTAAAAGGAGAAGTAAAATTATTGAACGATTGCCCCCTTTTGTCACATTGATTGGTTGAGAGACAATAGGAATACTCATTGAAGGCATAGATAAAGATGGAGGATTGAATGAAGAAGAGGGATTTACCCCATGACTAATGGTTGTAGGTATGACATTTTGAGTTGAAGTATCCATGATGTTTGAAGTGAAAGTAGGAATACTATCCATAAAAGTGTTCAAAATAATAGAATGATTGATTTGTGTAGAGGGTTGTGAATGACCTAAGTTCTCAACACAACTCTTCATAGGCATAACATTAGAATCAACAATGTGAGCAATACCACACAATATATCAATTCAAATCTTATCACTTTGAAGCATGTGTTTTAGACCTTCAATTAATGGAAGAGCTTCACTATTAGGATATTATTGGGACATCCATTGTTGGAAATTGTGAAAATGATTGTCCAATTTTGAAATTTGATCTATGGAAACTCTAGTCAAAGCTTCTTCTTCATCATGGGAATCATCAATTGGGTAGGTAGAGATGTTATTAGGATGAGAAGAATTAACAATATCCTCATTGTAGAAGTCACCCAAATTAGGTTCCATTTTGTTGGGAATTAAACCTTGGGAAGCCCTAATTCCAATGCTTCGTCTAACGGGGATAGTATAGGTAGGACTAATAGTTGTAAAACTCATGCAATAGAGGGAAATTTTGAAATTTGAATTTGAATTTTGAATTTTGGGAACAAAGTTTGCAAAATTGAATAATGCAAAATTCAAGAAAATGATGATGATATAATTTAAACTTTGTGGAAAGAAGAAATGACACAGTCTCCAAGAAAGATTTATAATTAATAAAAAGAGATTGAAATTTAAAATTAAGGCCAATGGGATACCACTTAATTTCAAATTTAAAATTGACAAAATTAAAATTAGGTTAGATTATAATTAACCACTTAATTATAAATGTTCCCTTGGAAGTTGTAATGTTGAAATTGGGAAGTGTTTTTTAATTTTAGAGGGATCAAAATTTGACAAAATCAACCAATTTTTTGGATTTAAGCAATTAAATACAGTCATAATAGTCTCCCGAAATTTTGGGAAAAAAGCCAGGGACCGTGTTGAAGTTGCACATGGTCCTCCCAACTTTTTCGAAAAATTTCAAGGGTGAAAGATACGACGATTTGAGACCTAACCCCAGAATATTGATTGATTTTACGATCTCTAGATAGGCGAAATTAAGGTTTGAATGTCAAAATAGGATCCTATAAGGGTTTTGAAAAATATAAGAAATTGAATTGCAATTTTGAAAAAGGCAAAATCTAATGGATAGGGCCACCTTAAATAATATTTAGAAAACTGAAATTGGTTGAAATTGATTGAAATTTGCACAAAATCCAATTAAAATTGAAAATTAGGGTTTTAGGACCTAACCATTGAATTTTAAAATTTTGAATTTTGGGAAAAGGAGGGAAATTGAAAATTTGAATTTTAGGCAAGAAGACAAGTCTGAAAATAGTCACAAATCTGAAAATTAAATGTAAATCCAATTTTTGCACAAGTTCAAGTTGATGTTTGAAAATTAGGGTTTTGACAATTAACCACTTAATTTTGTAATTTTGATTTGCAAATTGAACAAGACAATGAAAGAATTGAATTTGACAAGCAATACAATTTTCAGATCTAAGACAATAGATAGCAATTTTTGCACAATACAAGTTCAATTTCAATTTTAATAACTAGGGTTTTTAATTAATCAACCACTAAGTTTTTGTAAATTGCAAGAAAATTAAACTTGTAAATGAAAAATCTGCAATACTTTTCAATGTAAGGCATGTAAGACGTCGGGTTTACCAAAATGTAATATGGTGAAAAGTGATGAGGGAAGATCAAGTGGAAAGCTTTACTCCCCTCAAAAGAGGGATGGAAGTTTCACAAAGGATTCCCTTCAATTTTTCACACACATTACATTTAAAAGAGGGGTTAATTCATTAGATCCAATCCCAATGGAAAGAGATTGAATACTAAGAAAATTGTAGGAAATTTGGAATGTATTAGGAAAGTAAATTAACCCTCTTTTATAATAGACTAGTTGAATTAAACAAATTGAGACTAAGTGTAGAAATGACAAAGAAGCAATTATATCTTGAGATAGAGATGCGGGATGAAGCTGTACACCTAGAATTAGCAGTATAATGTCGAGATGAAGCTTCCCTACAAATTTGAGCATAAATTGCAGAGATCGGGTTGGAGTTGCACATGGTCCTCCGAAAAATCCGCACGTCGAAAAGGGTTTTTCTGTCTCTAGAAATGAAGCATAAACCTACAATTACAGCTGCACACCTGCAACCTACACATAGAAAAGAGAGGAAAATCTTGTTGAGATTGGGGGATTGCCTTCAGGTCAAACCTCGTTTTGGAATTAACCAAGTGGCTGAAAAATGCTGCAAGTAAATGGAAGGAAATGTTTGAAGTGAATCCACCTCAAGGAGGGGATGTAATTGAAAGGTTGATACCTTTGTAGATGAATTTGCTTGAATGGATATGTGAAATAGGATGTCTTGAATGTTGGTATAAATCTTCTCTTCAATGGTTGAATCCTTGTCTTGAATGCAACAACTAGCCTTGAAAGGAGACTTGAAATGCTCAATGCTTGAATGCTTATGATCAACTTCGTTTATCAACTTATGATCCACCTGTTGAACTTATGCAAATAGGAGAGGAAGTGATCCTTATATACTTGCCAATTAGGGGTGTTTAGATAATTTCCCACCTTAGGCCAACATAGGGAAACTTTTCCCAATTAGCAATTTACAATACCAATGCAAGATAGGACCAAAGAAGGCCCAAAATAGGGCTAGGAAAAGGGTGCCACTCCCCTATCCTGCCCTAATTTAGGATAGATAAAAACTAAGAGACAATGCAGAGTGATAGAAAATACAAGTTGCTGATAGCATGAGCATGTTTTAGGTCTTCGATCAGGCTTAGGGATTCGTCTGCTAATGCAAAGACCCAAATGCGGCGGAAAATTGCAAGGGTCGCAATTTTATGATGCTACAAATTCATCAGTCCTAAACAAGGGATTTCTACTAGTCACAAGCCTAAGAGCTTGTTGAATTCATTTGTAGTCATGGAAGCATAATAGAAAGGAGATAAAGAAGTATAATTGTAGCAAAGAGGAATTTCTAAGACTTATAAATTACTTTTGACATATGTTAAGAGTTGCCCAATGGATAAGGGTATGGTTGGTGAGAGTTTGATATTGTTAGAAGGTTGTTTGGAGTACTTGGGAGGGTCTTTATGACCCCAATACAGTTGCATCCGACCCTCAAGAAGTTGAGGATAAAAAGGAGAGTTATTAAAACATAAGGAGGGTATCTAGGAGGTGATTAGTAAGTTGTCCAAGTGGTGGAGAAAATATAGGGGTAGTTGAAGATCATTTCCAACCACTTCCAAGCATCTATGAGAATAAATTAAAGCTTGACCAATGGACCAATTAAAGAGGGATCTTGTTCTTCATCAATGTGACAGTTTGGAGCATTTTAAAGGATTTTAGGTGGCCATTTTCAGTTATATCCGACCTAGCAAGAGAAAGAGGACGTCATCAACCATCAAGGCAAGTACACTTGGCATATTTTCTAGAAACACATGTTGTAGGTTTTATATGTATGTGAAATTTATAAATACTCTATTGTTAATCCTTTTAAAGGCTAGTTCTTACTTTTTTCTGCTAAGTATTGTAACCTTGAAGGTTCTCTTTATCAGAAGATTGTTTTGTAACTAAAAATTATTGTGTGTTCTCAATTTCTCAAAGTATTTTCAAAATGTATATTGCTTCTACAACACCAAAGAATCAATAAAATATCAGTGTTCTACCTTCAAGAGAACTATTCTATTATGTGAAAGCTAGTAAATGTTATTTTATGTGATTTTATTTCATAAATCCTTAAAATGATAGTATTTTCAGCACCTTTAAGCAGAGAAAACATGACTCATGTAGGTTGTGGCTTGTGTTAGTATAGATATAATATTTTTTAGTGAAGAACAAACTACTTCCTTCTAAGTTTTTCAAAAAGTAGCCTCTCCATGAAATGTTGTTACAATAACATGTTTGTTACTTGAGTTGTGTAAAAATTATTGAATGCGAGCTGGAATTTTGTGTGCATAGAGCAGTGTTATAGGTTTGAGTTTAGTTTTGTGCATCACCCCATATAGCATTAGACTTCATTTTTAAGTATTTTTCTTTCCCTTTTTCTCAATAATAAGAAATTTAGGGGAGATATCAAAGGGAGCCAACCCTTCAACCTGGAGGTTTGATCTCACATAAGGTACCCACACCTTGAGATCATTCTCATGTTTCAAGAGATTGTTGAACTCTTCAAGTTCAACAGGGTGCAAATCTCATTGATAACAAGTACCTTCTTTTGGCTCGATCCAAATCTTGAGGACACTTACCAGTTTGTAGGAAATGAGTCATATCATGTACCCAACTTGTAGAAGGACCTGGAACAACTACTTGTTCTTCACCTTGTAGGGCTAGGACAAACTCCTCTTCATTTTATTCATTGTTGTTTGTGTTATCCACAAGCTATTCACACAAATCTTTGTCTCTAAATAGCATAGTGACTTTAATTTCAACATCATACTCCATCACCTTAGTCACCCAACCAACTCTTTTGTCACTCAAATCCTTATTAGCAAAAACTCCTTCACACTAGGATGAGAAACCATCAAAATAATCTTATTATTTGACAACATATACCTAAACTTCTTCAAGATTCTAATAACAACAAGAACATGTTTCTCAAAAAATGTATACCTTAATTCATAGTCCTTGAGTACTTGACTGAAAAAGGTGAAAGGCTGCTCTAGACCTTCATCATTTTGTTGTACCAACATGGTTGGGATACTGTCAATATTTCCATAAGCATGCAATATGAAATCCTTAGAGAAATCAAGATTTAGGAGAGTGGGTGCTATTGTTAAAGCCTCCTTAATGGCTTCAAACATTCATTTGCCATCTTTGGTCGAGCTCAAAGGCACATTCTTTCTCAACATATTTTTTGAAGGACTTAATAAATCAACCACATCAGTTATGAATCTCCTAACAAAATTAATTCTTCCCAAGAATCTTTGAAAACATTTCTTATGTGCTGGTAAATGAAGAGATACAATAGCACTTACTCTCTTATGATAAATAATGATGCCATGTTTTGACTCCACATATCCCAACAACTTACCTTCATGGACAACAAATAGGCACTTCTTGGGATTGAGAGATATCCTAAACTCTCTACATCTTTCAAATATTTCTTTCAAGTGTGTTAGATTTTTTTTGGCATCCTTAGAAAAAATAATGATATCATCAAGATAAACCAACACTATCTTATACATCAAACCTTGAAAATCCATATCCATGGCTCTCTAAAAATTTGCCCCAACATTGGACAAACCAAAAAGCATCTTCTTGTAGACCATGGTACCCCATTTGGTTGTAAATGTTATTTTATATTGGTCTTCCTCTTTCACCAAAATCTAATTATAGCTTGAATAACCATCAAGTAATGAAAATATCTCTGAACCTAAAACCACTTGAAGGATTTTCTCCATAGAGGGCAGCGAGTAATGGTCTTTGAGGGAGGCTTGATTGAGGTCCCTAAAATCTACACAAAGTCTGATTTCTCCATTTTTTTCCCTTACCAACACAAGGTTAGACACCCAAGAAGTGTGTTTGATGGAAAATATTATGTTGGTGCAGGAGCACTAGGACATGTGTCTACTTAATTTTGGCATGTGTCTACATAATTTTGGTTCATGGTTATGATTAGGAATAGAGTGTCAAATGTGTGTGTTTGAAGGCCTATTGATTAGGCCTAGGCAATGCAATAAGCTCTGAGGCTCCAAGGTGTGTTAAATTGGTCAAAGGCCTTGTATGGGAATTTTATAGGTATTTTTGATGTTTAGGGGTCTGCAATGTGTGGTATGTTCATTCTTGACCTTTGGTGTGAAGGCAAGACCAACTTGTAATTTTTTTTCAAAAGTTGCAAAGTTGCAATTATTGTCTTAAGCAACTTTTCTTGCAACATTTTGAAATATGGTTACTCCAATGGTTGGTTGGTTGCTTGTATGCGTTGGAGGTAGTTGGGGGATTTCCTTGGCATGATATAAGACTAGAGGAATGATGCCTACTAGTTAGAGATGATTTTGAATTAAATTCTTGTCTTCAAACAAAACGGTTACTAAGATTTTTTGCATTTTCCTTGAGTTTCCTGTTCTTGCATGATTCCTTGTGAATGGGACATGAATTAAGCAATTGGAAATTTTTAATAGAGGTTCAATGATCATTTGGAGTTGATCTGAGGTCTTGAAACCTTCGGGTTTGAAAGAAAGAGAATTTTTCATCCCACTGGCCTGACAAAACCCTCAAAACCAGGGTTTGGATGCAAATGGTGACACAAATCAACATCTCTCAATGGGATCAATTTGAAATCTGGGATTATGTTGATTTGGAATGTATATTAGATGTTCCTGGTGGTTGTGAAGACAAGAAGTGTCATTTGACTTTCCTAAGATAATGCCCTAGGCTTGACATCGGTCATGTGGCAAGCCTGTGCAGTAGGAAAAGAAGGTAGAAACCCTGAACAACAGATTGGTGGATGGTAAAACTAGGATTTATAAGGACCCTTGGGTAGGTGAAGACCCTTGAATAGTGTCATTATTTCACTCCTTTATGACTGGTGAAGCTTTAACCCCATTACCATCTAGAAGTGACAAAATAGGGTCAGTAGGGTTTGACCATCCGTACTCAAAACCCAGATGCAAAAGTCAGGAATCTTGTAAAATGACCAAAAGGGTAGCCAAATATAAAATTTATTTAGGGGGTTGTTCAGGTAGGTTGTGATACAAATCAATAAAAGTCCAAATGGAGGGCTAATTGTTTGTAGCCCTATTTCCTAGGTCTAATAGAGGAAACAATACAAAAGGCTGATAAACACCCATCTGAGGGGTCAATATCTATGGAAATTCCTTATAAAACATGTGTAAACATTCACATAAGACAAATTCCACCTTGTGAGTAAAGATCCTATTGATTGTGGTGTGGGGTTGTTAGGTGTCTTTGGTTGAAGGGTTGGAACCTAAGGGGTAGGAGACTCCTTGTCAATTGTGAGTTGTCCTGAGTGAAGAGATCCTTGGGAAGGATCTAGGGAAGGCTCTAGTAAACTTGAGAAGGTTAAGGATAGTGGACCATTGGGTGACACCAAGTGGAGACCCTTATTGAGAAAAAACCAAAGGAAGTGATAGAACATCTCATACCGTCTGCATCATATTGGTATCAGAGCTATACCAAGGGTGGAATAGTGTATGGCAAATTCAGAATTTGGAGAAGAGGATGCTACAATGCCTCCTTAGGCAATGAAACCAGAGGCCATCAAGAAGATGGTAGAAGAGTTGATTGAAGAGAAACTCAAAGAGACTGGACAATCCAAGGGTAAGGACATAACTTGTGATGATGAATCAGAAGAGGAGAATGAAGATCAAGTGGTCATCCCTCAGAATATGGCACCTGATCAAAAGATGTTCTTGGATGCCCTGAAATCAGTAAACAGGGATAATGTGGAAATTCTACCTATCTATAGCGGTAGCCTAAATGGAGAAGTGGTGCTTGAATGGATCAAAGCACTCAATAACCACTTTGAGTACAAAGAGGTCTCAAAGGAGAAAAGAGTGAGTTTGGAAAAGTCTAGACTCAAGGGGTTTGCCTTATTATCGTGGACGGTGCTGCAGGAAGAAAGGGTGAACTCTTGGAAGAGGATGAAGAACAAAATCAAAGACCAATTCCTACCAATAGACTATGAGGTTCAGATGTATAAGAAGTTGCAAAACCTTAGATAGAGGGAGTTGGATGTGAATGCATATATTGAATAATTTCATAAGCTAAGTCTTAGGTCCAAGAAGCATGAAGAAGAGGTGGAGAAGGTGGCTAGATACCTGAATGGGTTAAGGAAAAACATCCAAGATGAGATCAACATCATGACTCCATACACTATGCACAAATTCTTCCAATTGGCATTGAGGGTGGAAGATAAGATAAAGAGGAGAGGAGAACAAAATAATAGAGGAAGAGGTGGCAGAAATTTTAGAGGTAGACGTGGCTTTGGAGGAAGGAATACTCCTTTTAAAAATGGCAACTCTAACCAACAAGAGTCCAATGGAGAGTTCAATAATAAGAATGGAGGCTTTAGAGGAGGAGGAAGACCTTTTGGTAGGGGTAGGAAAGGAAACCAAGGAAGAGGACCTGGTGTTTTCACTAGTAAATGTTACAATTACAACCAAGTGGGTCACACTATGAGTAGATGCCTGGAGAAAGCTTCTAGCTCACATGGATCGGAAAGAACAACTCAACTTATGCAAGAAGATGATGGAGAAAGTGTTAATTCACTCATGGAAAGTGCAGGTCCTACCTTGGATGGAGAAAGCCTTATGCTAAGGAGAACATTGTTGAAGGTACCCCAATGCAAAGAGCCCCCACAAAGAAAGTCACTCTTCAAAACTACTTGTAAGTCTCATGGTAAGGTTTGCAAAGTGATTGTTGATTCTAGATCCATAGAGAATATTGTTGCTTTAGAAATGGTAGAGAGGTTAAAGTTGAAAAGGTTACCACATGTGAGTCCTTATAGAGTATCCTGGCTTAACAAGGGGCAACATGTAGTAGTAGATGAACAAACTTGGGTAGATTTTGAAATGGGGGACTATAAGGATAGGATCTTGTGTGATATCCTTCCTATGGATGCTTGTCACCTATTTTTAGGTCGCCCTTGGCAGTATGATATCAAAGCACAACATGATGGTGAGAAAAATGTGTACGTCATTACCAAGAATGGTAGATGGTTTAGGATAGATCCTTTACCTGATCAAAAGGAAGAGAAGATGGTTAGTCCACATGTCATGTTGCTTAATGGAAAGGAGTTTTTGGAAGTCCTCAAACAAGAAGAGACCCAAGGCTATGCTTTAGTTTTACACCCAAAAGATGAGTCCAAGTAAGGAAATGGCGAGAAAGGAGAGATCCCTAGTGAAGTGCAAGCCATGTTGAATAGATACAAGGGAGTTGTGGCCAAAGACCTGCCTGATAACTTGCTTCCCATCAGAGAAATTAGTCATCAAATTGATTTGATTCCCGGTGTGACCTTGCCTAATAAAGCTGCTTACAAGATGACTCCTAGTCAGAATGAGGAGATAACAAGACAAGTGAAAGACCTTTTGGATAAGGGGTTGATTAGGAAGAGTTTGAGCCCATGTACTATACCCACTGTGTTGGCACAAAAAAAAAAGGAACATGGAGGATGTGCATTGATTCTAGAGCCATCAACAAGATCACAATTAGATACCGGTTTCTTATGCCTAGGATTGAATACCTAATGGACTATCTTGGAGGTTCATGCTACTTTTGAAAAATTGATTTGAAGTCAGGTTATCATCAGATCAAAATTAGACCTGGTGTTGAGTGGAAGACAACTTTTAAAACCAATGAGGGCTTTTATGAGTGGATGGTGATGCCATTTGGCCTCACAAATGCACCTAGTACCTTTATGTGCCGCATGAATGAGGTATTGGGAGAATTTATTGGAAAATTTGTTATTGTTTACCTTGATGACATCTTGGTGTTTAACAGGTCCAAGGAGGAGCATTTAAAGCATTTGGATTAGGTTTTGAGGAAGCTTCATGAGGAGAAATTGGTAATCAATCTAGATAAGTGTGAATTCATGAAAGTTGAGTTGGTGTATCTTAGCTTTGTAGTTTCAAATGGATGTTTGAAAATGGATCTTTCTAAGGTTGATGCTATTATACATTGGCCTACACCTAGGACAATAGGTGATGTTAGGAGTTTTCATAGATTGGCTATTTTTTATAGAAAGTTAATCAAGGGCTTTAGTCATATTTGTGCTCCCATCCTTAACACTATCAAAGGAGGAGTCAAATGCAAGTTTGAATGGATAGGGAAAGCAACCTAAAGCTTTGAGATTTTGAAGAGAAAGGTTGCAAAAATTCCCACCTTTTGACTCCCTAGTTTTGATCAACCTTTTATAGTTGAATGTGATGCAAGCAAGCAGGCAATAGGTGCAATCCTTAGTCAAGAAGGACATCCGGTGGCATTCTTTTCAAAGAAGTTGAATGAGGCTAAACAGAGGTATTCCAATTATGACTTGGAGCTTTATGCTATGGTACAAGCACTCAAAAAGTGGGAGCAAGAGAATCCTTACTGTTAAAGAAATTTAGTTGCAAAATGTTGGTGTTGATTCTCTTAAGGCCATGTACAATGGTAGTCTTGAAGGTCATTTTGGTTTGGACAGAACCTTAGAGCAGGTATCATGGTTTTATTTTTGGCCCAAGATGTAGATAGAGGTAAGAATATTTGTGGAGCATTGTCTTATTTGTCAGAGGGCAAAAGGTGTTTCAACCAATGATGGTTTTTATCAGCCTTTACCGATTCCTATTAGGCCTTGGGAAAGCCTTAGTATGGATTTTGTACTTGGATTGCCCAAAACTCCTAGGGGGTTTGATAGTGTCTTTGTAATTATTGATAGGTTCAACAAGATGGCTCATTTTGTGCCATGTAAATGCACAAATGATGCATCCCATATTGCAGGTCTATTTTTCAAAGAAGTTGTAAGGATACATGGATTACCCCTCAATATTGTCACTGATAGAGACTTCAAGTTTGTTGGTCATTTTTTGAGGACTCTATGGAAGAAGTTCGACACCAATCTGCCATTTTTATTAGCATATCACCCTTAGATTGATGGACAAACTGAGGTGGTTAATAGGTCCCTTGGCAATCTCCTTAGATGCCTTACCAGGCAACATGGACAAAGTTGGGATTTAGTGATTGGGCAAGCTGAATATGCATACAACGATTCAATCAATAGGAGCACAGGGAGAAGTCTATTTGAGGTTGTGTATGGCCTACATCCCAGAGGGATAATTGAGCTCAGAGATCTTGGAGGCATGGACAAACAGAGTGCCCAAGGAGAAGATTTTGTTGTCACCATGAAGGAGATTCATGAACAAGTTAAGGCTACTCTTCAACAAGGTGCTGATAAATATAAACTTCGAGTAGATGTTAAGAGGAGAGATGTCCAGTTCAAAGTAGGGGATTTAGTGATGGCTTACCTAAGGAAAGAAAGGTTGCCCAAAGGACAACCTTCTAAACTACTCATGAAGAAGATAGGTCCCCTCTGGGTGCTTCATAAGTTTGGCAACAATGAATATGAAGTTGAACTTCCAAAAGACTTGGGAATATCTCCCATCTTCAATGTATGTGATCTGATAGCCTTCAAAGGATCCTTGCAAGATGCAGCACCTGATTCATCTCTTAAGGAAGAGGATGTAGAGTGGATGAAGGATCTACTGCCTAGCAAGCCATTGGAGTTGGAGTGCATTCTTGACTCCAAAGTGATCAAACAAACAAGGAAAGGTGTGTACAAAGACTATCTGGTCAAATAGAATGGGCTTCCTAAATCTAAAGCTACTTGGATGAGTGAAAGTGATATCCTCAACCATGGAACCACAATCAACCGGTTGGAAACTCAAGGGACTTGAGTTTTCTTGTCCAGGGGAGTATGGTGCAGGAGCACTAGGACACGTGTCTACTTCATTTTGGCATGTGTCTACATCATTTTGATTCATGGTTATTCTTAGGAATAGACTGTGCAATGTGTGTGTTTGAAGGCCTATTGATTAGGCCTAGGCAATGTAATAAGATTTGAGGCTCCAAGGTGTGTCAACTTGGTCAAAGGCCTTGTATGGGAATTTTATAGGTATTTTTTATTTTTAGGGGTCTGTAATGTGTAGTATGTTTATTCTTGACCTTTTGTGTGAAGGCAAGACCAACTTGTAAGAAGTTGTCAAAAGTTGCAAAGTTGCAATTGTTGTCTTAAGCAACTTTTCTTGCAACATTTTGAAATATGGTTACTCCAACGGTTGGTTGTTTGCTTGTATGCATTGGAGGTAGTTGGAGGAGTTCCTTGGCATGATATAATACTAGAGGAATGATGCCTATTGGTTAGAGATGTTTTTGAATGAAATTCTTGGCTTCAAACAAAACAATTACTAAGATTTTCTGCATTTTCCTTGAGTTTCTTGTTCTTGCATGGTTCCTAGTGAATGGTGGACATGAATTTAGCGATTGGAAAGTTGTAACAGAGGTTCATTGATCATTTGGAGTTTATCTAAGTTCTTGAAACCTTTGGGTTTGAAAGAGATAATTTTCCATCCCACTGGCCTGACAAAACCCTCAAAACGAGGGTTTGGATGTAAACAATAGCACAAATCAACATCTCTCAATGGGATCGATCTAAAACCTGGGAGTATGTTGGTTTGGAATTTATATTAGATGTTCTTAGTGGTTCTGAAGACAAGAAGTGTCATTTTGACTTTCCTAAGATGGTGCCCTAGGCTTGACATCGGTCATGTGGCAAGCCTATGCAGTAGGAAAATAAGGTAGAAACCCTGAACAACAGATTGGTGGATGGTCAAACTAGGCTTGATAAGGACCCTTGGGTAGGTGAAGACCCTTGAAAAGTGTCATTCTTTCACTCCTTTATGACTGGTGAAGCTTTTAAGAGCTTTAACCCCATTACCAGCTAGAAGTGGCAAAATAGGGTCAGTAGGGTTTGACCATCCATACTCAAAAACTAGATGCAGAAGTCTGGAATCTTGTAAAATGACCAAAAGGGTAGCCAAATATAAAATATATTCAGGGGGTTGTTCAGGTAGGTTGTGAGACAAATCAATAAAAGTTTGAATGGAGGGCTAATTGCTTGTAGCCCTATTTCCTAGGTCTAATAGAGGAAACGATACAAAAGGCTAATAAAAACCCATATGAGGGGAAGAAGAGGAGTTTTCAACAGATTAGATTGTTCAGCTGAAAATTTTTCTTGATTTCTAGTTGAAAACTCCTCTTCTTCCCTTATAAATTCACTATCTGTTGATCACTATCAAACACTTTCCAATGTATGTTACTATCAGGTATAGAGGGCCTAACAATGACTTTTACATATTGAGGTTTTCTATCATTGGTGATCTCATTAGGTATGTCATATTTAGCACCTATGAAAACTAGTTTGTAAGCATGATCATTCTGATTTCTAGGAATGGACAACAAATTGAAAGCATTAAAATCCTCAATGAGGTCCCATACTCCAATCTTATATGATTTCAAAAGATTTTTTTTTGTAATATGGAGGCCTCTTACATGATTAACAATGAGTTCACTATCACCAAATACCTAAATACAACTGATATTCCTTTTCTTTGCCCATTAAAGATCATGAATCAAGGCCTCATACTTTTTTGTATTGTTTGTGCATCTAAAAATGAACCTAAACGAAGAGTAGTACTTGTCACCACTAGGAGAGATAAGCATACAACCACCACTAGCTCCATTCCTACTCCTTGAACCATCAAAATACAATTGCCAAGCCTCACTGCCTTATTGTTTAGACTATTGTTCATCACTCTTTACAAGGTTGGGCATAGAAGAATCAACTTAATGCATTAGATACACCCCAAAGCCTACTTCTTCTAGTTGTTCACATGGATCAACTTCATGGTTTTGAGCTGCCCACTCATCAAGTAGAACATTAGGTATATCCTTAGTTTGTGTGTTGCCTTCTTGAACAACAAGTTGTTCCTCTTGTTCATTTGTAGTCAAGTTATCATTAATAAATCTTGAAGTGTAAGATTGTATATGGTCCTTGGCTACGGGTTCTGATTTGATAGTTACCTTAGCACCATACCTAGTCCTAAAAGCGTATGTGACCAATTTGAAGATAGATAACCACCTATCTTAGCAGTGAAATCCCTTGACAAACATATTGCAAAATATGGGGGAAGCTCTATGACATAAATATCTCATGGAATAGAGAAGTTTGGACAAGCATGTAAAGTTAAAACTCAACACCTTAATGACTCCTATTGTGTTAACAATAGTATCGTCTAGATATACAACCCCCTTTACAAGTGGTTCATACTCAATACCCAGCTTATCTACAATCTATTTAGGCATTACTATACTACTAGCACCTGAGTCAATCATGCAATTATTAACTAGATGGTCACCTATGATCAAGGACACATAAAATGGAGGTGGCTTTACACTCTCTTCTTGTTGTTCACTACTTGTTTGGACATCATTTGTAAGCATAAATTTGAATATATTTTGAGGAGACTCACTGGAGAAAGAAAATTTAGATAGGGCTCATTGTACAAGTTATTTTTGTCCTAGAATGGCTAATGAATCCCACATGAAAATTTCTATATTAGCTTTCTTCATATATTCCAAAATATTGAATGGAAGTATGTTTACCTTTGATTGTCCTTTAGGAAAAACAATCTCTCCTTGTCTTTGTTGTGCTTGAAGTTGTCCAGTAGGTTGTCCCACACTTGTCAAAGCTTGACCTCTTGGTAGAGTAACAACATTTTGTCCATTAGATAGTCTAGCAACCTAAGAAGTATTAGGATCATTAGGCATGCCAACAACCCCTTGTTTCATTTTTTATGGTATATTTACTTGAAAAAAAACATTATCAGCTTGTTGCCCCATATCAACAACTCTCTTCTTACTCCTGGTGTTGGCTACAATAGATGAACCAACTTGATTTACCCCACAAAACTCCTCCCCTTACTAATTTAGGAGAGATGTCTCCTTCTATTTCTCTTCTTGCTACTACATAGGAGCTTCAGGAAGTGTATTAGGGTGCACATTTGAACTACTTTGAACCATTAATGCTTGATTAATCACCCCATTGGTGCAAGTACTTTGGTTATTGGGTTGATTGCATGGGAAAAATCATTCATACTCTTGAGCTATGTTATTTTGAATGGGGACAAGCTCCTTTGAAGATCTAGCAAAGTTTGGATTATATGTTTGATATGGCCTTACATTAAGGCCTTGTCTTTGGCCTTGATTATTGGGTTGATATGAAGGCCTTCTTGACTAGTTTTGTTGGTAAGAGGGTTGAAATTGAAGCTGATAAGGCCTAAAATTTTGATTTTGTTGCCTCTTAAGATTCACCATTTCATTGCCAAATGTTTGCAAAAGGCCTTTAATCTCTTGTAGCTCACTATATGGAGTTGAAAGTGTGTTTTCTTGACTGGTTGGCTAATTATTATTTGCTGGTAAAGGAGGTATAACAATTATAAGAGGTATTTGCAACAGTGTTGGAGGCTGAACCTCAGGGAATATTGGTGTGGGTGGGCTTGAGGCTATTTTTCTAGCTTGTATGAGGCTATTTTCATACCTAATTGCAATAGAATAAGCAATTGGGAGTGTTGTACTTCCCATAAATTGTATCTTAACAAAAATATCACTATTCAAAGCTCTTAAATAATAGATAAAAGCATGGTCAGTTGTAGGCATTACCATTTGTGGAATTATTTCCCATGTTTTTTTTAAATGAAAGTTAAAATCTGCCATGAACTCATGAGGAGCTCTCTTGATTGTATTCAACTTCTCCACCAAAGATAAATGGTTTGATTTGTCTTCAAAAAACTTGCATAGCTGATCACCCAACTATTCCCATGTGGCTATTGAATTAATTGGTAAACCCCTAAACCATTGCAAGGCTTTCCATTTGAATGATGCTGCATGTAATCTAAGTGCAACATTCTCTTATGTAACATCGTTGACAACACAAATATTAGCCACATATTTTATATGCTCAATAGGAGTTGTTTGATCTTCACTAGTGAAGAAAGAAATACTCTTCAAGCTAGCCACTAGGATATCATCATTCTAGGCTAAATTCAATGGGCTTCCTTGGTTAAAAGGAAGAAATGCTAATTTCTAACCCCAAGAATCATTGTAGCTTAGAATATTGAAGTAGCAAAAAATGGAACAACATTTGGAATCTTATTATAGGAGGGGTAGACTTGGTTCTTCTAGAATAAAAAATATTACTCTTTGCTCTTTGAGTTATTCTAACCTTCCTCCTTGGTGGGGACAACTATAAATATTCAAAAGATGTTGAACCAGACCTCGTTTTTATTCTTCTCATAAATTTGGTATGCACTAATTCTTCTTTACCAAATCTCAAAGTCCCCAGGTATGTGTTTTGGTAGGCTCTTGAAGGCTGAAACTACTGTTGCACACACCCAACAATAGTAGAAATGTAGAATGGACTAAAAATCAATTGTTAGTCCCACCGAGCATGCCAAAAATGGTTATCAATCAAAGTTGTACCCAGGCTAAGCTATTAACTCAACCAATTTTTCATATATGGGATCTCCTTCAAGTTGTGGGTAACTTGTAATAAAAGATAACCTCTAGAGTAGGCTATCTCCTCTTCTAACTTACTAAAATACTACTTCTAAACTATTGACTATTGGCATTTGCATGAACATTGCATTAATGATATGTTATGTTGTCATTGATGTCAATTAACCAGTAATGTTATTGTTGCAATGATGTTTTGTAACCGGTAGGAAAAGCTAAGTGAAGGAACTGTAATTGGTAGGTAAGTTTGTGGAGTGAATCGGTATTGCTTAGTATTGGAGAGTTGAACCAGTAAACCCTACTTGTTGTTTTGATAAACCCTAACCAATTAAGTTTGGTGAATTGGTTATATTGGTTTATGATCTGATGATGAGCGGTAATGATTATGACACGTATGCATATTGTATGAAGAGAGTTTCAAAGTGATTTTAGCTTGTTGAGGTAACGGTTTTTTGTCTTGGGAATGAGAAAGTATACTGCATGTAATGCAAAGTGCGTGATGAGTTACTGAGTTTGATGAAGCGGTGATCAAGGAGCGGTTAAGGCTTTCTTGAATGATGTGTAGAGATTGTTATGTAATCCAACGGTCATACTTGAACCCACTTGTTTGTAATCTCTATGAGAATTAGGTTTTTGTTGTGTTACCGACCTAATTTATTTGTTTATAAGGTCGATGAGTTGTTTTAGTTTGAGTGTGTTGGCAAAATTGAATTGAGTGTGTGGTTGCCGAATCAGATGATGTATCTACAGTTTGAGTAAAGGCAGATAGGAGCATGAAAAGGATCCGAACAAGCAAGTGAAGTGCTATTCAAATAGATCAACAAACCCCTGTTGTTTTCTAACAATTACAACAGTTAAATCCCCTAACCGGGTAAGCTCTAACAAACTTGGTGTTATTCAAATCCTATAACAAGGTGATCCATTAGCTTGGATTCTAAATCCTTTACCAAGGTTACTCCTCACAGGGTATTGCTTCTAACAAGGCATTATAGTCAATCCCTTAATCGGGTGGTTCCTAACAAGATCAGTTCTTAACATGACTTTTTGTAAAGCTTTAACAAGCTTGGCTCCTAACAAGGTGAACTTCAGAAGAGTTCAAAATTCTTGTGAGTTCCATATCACCGTGGTTTTTCCCATTTGGGTTTCCACGTCAAAAATATTGTGTCAAGTGGTGAATGTTTTGTTATGGTTGATTTTATTAACTACTTAATCCACTTTGATAAGTCATGATAACCGACAACAATATGAAATGGAATTTTACTTATATCAGTAAAAGTATCTGAATGGTTAAGAGTTTCAAGTTGTTTACTGTTATCTGTTGTAACAGTCAATCAGTTTAGCTTGACAGTTTTAATCTTGACAATGATATTGCATTGATAGTTCTAAGTTTACTTGAGTGATTGATATTGAGATTGGTGAAGTTTTATCAGTTTTTCTATGTACTGATTCACCCCCCCCTCTCAATAGTTGACCGGATCCTTGTTCTTTCATCATACCCTCATTGACTTGTTGAGGAAAGGGGAAGAAATTCTTGTAAAATAAAACCTACAGCTAATGTGGTGATACACCAAGTTAAAAGGACCTAATCCTACTACTAATACTCACAATGGCCCATTAGAAAGCTCATTTATATGCACAATCTATGATTTTGACAACACTCACATCAATGTTTCATAAGAAGGAGATGCTACAGTGTTGTCTTGAAGGAATACAAAGATTTTTTTACAACAAAATAGTCATGAATACTCAACCATATCTTATGACCTACTTATATTTGTCTCAAAGTTGTTTATGCAAACTTGTGTGACCATATTTCAAAGGTCTTGAGGTTTAAAACATAGTAAAAATATGCTTGAGAATTATCAAACAACATAACATGAACACCAATAAGGAATGCAAATGTATGAACTTTATTGAGTAAAGGAGCTTTACAATAGTATAAATCTTAAAATGTTCTTTTATTGCTTTGAAAATTTGAGCTTACAATGCTGTAACAACCACTAAGTAACTAAAAATGAGTCACAAGTCTATTCCTTTACTTGAAAGAGCTTCAAATAGCTACAATGGTAACAAAGTGAAAAGCAAGAACTAACTATTTTACAAAGAAAGAGCTATTCTTTATCGATAGCAACAGTTGTTTACATCATGTTATAGCATTAAATGCCAAGAATAAAGAAGAAAATAAAAGAAATGAAATTTGTTTACTTGATGCTCAGTCTTTTTGGTTGTCCAACTTCTTCCCTCCAACTTTTTAAGCTTAAAAAGTGTTCCAAAAATGTGCCTTTATGAAGAAAAACCTATCTTGGACCAATCCACGAATAAAATTCTTAAATTTTGCCCCTTGATGCTTGGAAATAGCTGAAAAAGGTCTCCAACTCTGCCCTATATCTTCTCCACCACTTGGACAACTCACTACCCTCTCCTAGATACCCTCCTTATGCTACAATAACAAAATTTTGGTGTAATTTGTTAACAAAACTGGCATCTCTATTGGGGAGGGTTCAATTCCCACCAGTGATAGTTTACTCACCTCATGGTTGATTGTGTCTGATACATTCACCTCTCATATTGGGGGGCTAAATTGTTGTCATATGGGACCCTCAACCCTTCTTGACCTCTCTAGTGGTGCTCTCACTAATAGTTCAAACTTCTGGTGTAGTGGCAGCTGGAGTGTGTTAATAGTAACTTTTGAAAATCACATTTTCATGAGTTTAATCTTTAATCCATTTCTACACAAGATTTTAATTTCACAATTTCATTCCTTAATCAACACAAAAACCAAACCCTCTTCTCATCTCTAGGGTTAGAAACCTCAAAATCATTGCCAAACCTAAACTAAACAAACAAAACACTAAGCTAATGAGCAAAGAGTGGGAGTCCCCATTTGCAATGGTGTGTGTGTGTTTATAACACAATAGAGAGATAATTGGCATTGGTGAAATGATATGGAACAGTTGAAAGGAAAGAGGAGAGGGAGAGAAAAGAGACAAATCAAGAAGAATAGGGAACGGTTAGGTTACAAGATAGGAAGTCATTTGGGAAGAACAAATTGGTGTGACTTGTTTTTGTTATTTGGTTCTAACAGAATTCAATTGGATCAAGTAGAAACACAAAATTTAGAAAGAATAGGCATTGATTGAGTGTGGAGTCAGGTCTATGAAGGTAAGGGAGAAGAAACGTTAGAAAAGGAATCGGTTCGGTTTGATCTGAGTAAATTTTGTAATCAAATGGACATGACCATCTTCCTACATATGACAGAGATAAGACAAACATTCAAGTGTTCTTACTGATTGTTTTATCCATAATAAAGTTGAGTACTTAAACAATTTGTTTAATTCATGTTGCATTCTAAGTTGGTGTCATTGTTCAAGTGTCTGCCACCACTAGCAGAGATATTTTACCTTTTTCGAGTAGAATAGACCCAAATATGCAAGGATTGTGCAAATTTTTGGTTTGGGATGTTTGAAATAAAGATTGCAGTCGATGATTTGTAATCATTTTTCCACATAATGCTGAAATAAAATGTTCATTGTCGTTTTATAGTTTTATAGTTTGTCTCAAGTTTGATAAAGAATTATTATGTTGTCTTACTTTGATAAGTTGAAGTTCTGACAAAGAGTTTGCGTTGTTTTGGAAGTAGGTGTCTTCATTTTGGTATCAAAGCCACAAGATCCCAAGAGTGGAGAGGATCTGCCAAGACCTATGAGTAGAAGCAACTTGAAGGTGTCTAAAGAAAACCCTAGAAAGAGTTTGTTGCAGAAGAGGATTTTGTAGCGACAAAGGATTTGGGTTCTAGAAAGATTTATTGTGAGAGGAGAGTTGTGTTTACATAGGGTATAGAAGGAGGCATAAAAGATTGCATGAGATTGTGAATGAAAGTTTGTTCACAACCTTGATGTGAAAGTCTTTAAGGAATAATATGAATTCAAAGGGAAAGGTAAGATGGGTCATGAGGAGACATGTGATAATCCCATTTTGGGAAGATTACTGTGAGGAAGTGGATAATAGGAAGCTTCATGAAGAATTTGAAAAGATTGAAAGTAGAATGGATACCTTGGAAAATAACAATTTTCCTACCAATGTTGTGGTTGTAGGAAATGGAAAAGAAGAAAAAGACAAGGAGTTTGTAGCAAGGACATGTCTCTTGGAAGGCATGAAGGAAAAAAATGAAGATGAGAAGATAAGTGCAATAGTGGTTGAAAATGAAGAATCAAAGAATGAGATTACAACAATTAAAGAGGTTGGAACAAATAGAGATGTTGACATTATAGAGTTGAAGGTTGAAGAATTATTTGAGAAAATATTAATAAGAGAAATTCTTAGTTCTTATGTTGTTCCTACAACTCTCTTACCTAAGAAAGAAGGAGTATGGACAATGTGCACAAATTTTAGAATCATCAAAAGATTGCTATTAGATATAGGTTCCCTATTCCAACAATGACAAACTTGATGAATCAAGTTTGAGTTGACGATCAAGTCAAGTTGTTGATGCATTGAGTAGAAACAATTTTTTGTTTCATGACATTCAGGATACTAGTGTTGGGTTCGGGAACTTGAAGGATCTAAATGTGGATGCTCTTGATTTCAAGGAGGTGTATGAAGCTTACAACATTCCTATCAGCAGATATCAAGGACCATGGATTTGTTTTCTGTTGCAAAAAGGTAATCGATTGTGAGTACCTAGGGGGTTAATGTGAGAGAATCACTTGACAAAAAGATATTGTTTCCTTCCATTGATGATATGATGCGCCAAAGCTTATGAATCCTTTTGTCTTTGGGGGATCTTGATGCATAAGTAGTGGTCCATGTTTTGGATTTCATGTTTTGGTTATTCATTTGTGTGTTCTCTGTCCCACAATTTTGGCTTGTTGAGTGTTGAGAATCTTCTTCCCATGCTTGTTGGAAGGGAATTTCACATTCCTCATCATCAGTTCTTCTCATCCATTAAGATTTAGTTATTAAAAGGTAGCTGCCATTGGAGAAATGATATAGAGTAATTGAAAGGCAAGAGGAGAGGGAGAGAGAAGAGATAGATTGGGAAGAAAAGGGACCAATTAAGTTAAAAGATATTGAGTTGTTTGGGCAAAAAAAATTGGTGTAGGTTCTTTTTGTTATTCGGTTCTGACAGAGTTCAATCAGAATAAGTGAAAACATAACTTTTAGAAAGAAGAGGCATTGATTCAAGTAGGAGTTAGGCTATTAAAGGTAAGGAAGAAAGAAATGATAGATAGGTGATTGGGTTGGTCTAGTTTGAGTAAAGTTTGCAATCAAATGGATGTGACCATATTCTTACATATTGTAAAGATAAGACAGATGTTTGGGTAATCTTTTTAATTTGCTGATTGTCAATGCATATGTTATTTGTCTTTTCATAATATAGTTGAGTAGTTAAATGCTCTTTTTAGTTCCTGTTGCATTGTAAGTTACTATCATTGTTCAAGTGTCTATCACCATTGACAAACAAAATTTAGCTTTGTTTAGTGAAATAAACTCGAGTATGCAAGGGTTGTGTGGATTTTTAGTTTGGGATGTCTGAATAAAGATTCTAGTCGATGCTTTGTAATCATTTTTCCACATAATGCTGAAATTAAATGTTCATTGTGGTTTTTTGGTTTGCAAATTTGTCTCAAGTTTGATAAAGAACTATTATGATGCATTGCTCTAATAAGTTGAAGTTCATGTAGAGATAGTTTGTTTTGTTTTGGAAGTACATGCCATCATCATGCTTCACTAGGACTCTCGATCATACAGAGACAATAAATTTTAGAATGAATATTAAAAGGAAAACAAAGAGTTGAGGTAATTGAACTTAATTTTACTTTTATTAATAGTTTATAGCTCACCTATAATTTACTATATTGTTTTAAATATTAATTTTAAAGTTCTAAATTATAGTAGATAAGTTTATGTATTATTAATTTATCTATTCACCATTGAACTAATTAATGAAATTTGTGGTTCTAATTGTTATTACAATCAAATTTGTATCCATCAACCACTAAGAATCATGGCACCAAGAGGTCACATTTGGACAGTCCAACATAGGTCGAGGATTCACCAGATATATAAGGTCAAGTAGACCTTTAGGATTTGTTGTACCTATTGGACATTAGATTGTATATGTATTTTGAGATAGCATATGCCATATTTTGTGAAAAAATGTTTTGAGTTGACACATATGCCAAATTTTTGTATGTGTACCATTATCCTATATCTTTATGCATACATGTTTGACATACGATATGATTTATTCCTAGTGTGTATGTATCCTAGTTTGAAACTTAAAAGTTGAATGTATAATAACTTTAATACTTTGAGTTATCAACAATGACATGTTATAGATTTATTCCTTGTTATGTGATTATTTTCCAAGTAGAAAGATCATATGTAGTTTCCTTCCTCAATGTATAATAATCTTGATTGTCATGATGGTAATCATTGTTAGATTAAGGATTGTCTTAGAATGACATATGATCACTTTTCCATCAAATGAGTTATTGTATATGTATTTACATGAATACCCCAATTAGTAAGAATTAATAAAAAAGAAGCATAGTGAAATCATATCAAATATATATTTGAAATTTTATTTTAATTTATATTGCATTATGACATACGTTTATTGATAGACAAGTTTCTACAAAGTGGGTAGTGCCTATATATCCATCGTTAGGATACATTACATCATTAGACAAGGATTGAAAGAATACATTTCCATCACAACTAAATAATACATGCTAAAGAAGATGGACCGTCTTGGCCATCATAAGTCTCCAGTGAATAAAAAATAATAAACCTTCAGAGACATTAAAACCACGTTTTATATATGAAAAGGTGATACAAGTTAAATGCTTCCATGTTGTTTCTTTCTATGCTCCCATTGAGTAGAGTGGTCACTTCTTTGATTCCCTAAATTGTTTGAATATTGAAGGCCTTGATTGCATATAAGTTTATCATTGATAAAGTTGTCTAGTGTGAAATTTTCTAGGAATATCTAGTTACTGTATATGTGTCAATCCACAAAAATACTATTATCAAAGTTATTCTTTATTGCATTCTCAACCTCCATATTTTCTATTCTTAAGATTCTCAAAATTTAAATGGACAAGTCCTCATTATTGTAGAGGTAGACCATAATACTTGAGACTTGGATTGTGTTTTTCATGGTGCCTTGGTGAGGTTGGGTTTCAAATTTATGCATGTTTGGAAAGATCTAAGTTTCAACAAAATTATTGCTCAAATCCAACCAAATTTATTTTTGAAATACATTTTTGTTTTATTTGACTGAAACCAACTTCCAACACCATTCAATGAATAAAATTCATAAAGGAACATTGTCCCAACTATGAGTGCCATTCATGATAATCTCCTCATTGTAAGGACCTTCATAATATTTAAATAATATATTACACATAATTACACACAATTAAGCATAAATTAATGATACATCTCAAGATATAAGAATTAGAGACATGATTTTAGATTTTAAAATTTTTTTACAATATACAAGCCCAAAGATCAAGCAAAGCATAAGGAAATTGTTTCTTTTATATTAGACTATAAGGTCAAATACATAAAGCATATATAGTATGTACAACTTGATACAATCTTGGTAGGTATTTCTGATTTGTGACTCCCACACATCATAATAGTGATTGAGAACATACTTGAAGTGATTTACCACCCAACCTCTAAGCAGTCCAGTTCCCTTGAATTCTTCTATTGAAGAACAGTCAACCCTGCACAAGGAATCCTAGCAATCTGTATCTAGCAAGAGTGATGGAATATGGTGCCACATAATATATCTACATTCTAGATATATTAGTTGGTGTAAGGATTCTAGACTTCACACATCAAATGGTACTTCCCTACCCATCATATAATGTATAATAATCAAATGGGTATACTTGATTAATAATTTTCTTCTATAATATTTGTAGGCATAGATCCAAGTTTCTAAATATTATTTTCTTTCTACACCTTTATTTAGATGATGCTATCTTTTAAGATTCTTATTCTAGAGAGATGTCAAGTATATTTATTTTAAAAATTCATAACTGTTGAGAAAGATTTATACAAGTTGTCATATTCATTATTAACTAAGATATGAGTGAGCGTATGATTCAACTTCTAATCGAGATTTAAGATAAGCATTAATTGCATATCAAGACTAAAGGTAAATCTTAAGACAAACAAATTGCATGCATTTTGAGTCTTTAAACCCAAATGAAAAGATGGAGGCTATAGATATAATGCCAAAAATAAATTAAATTTCTCCCACGAACTAGAATTATAGCATGTTGGACATGGAAAAGGGTTGTAGAAGGATTTATAAATTCTTAGGAATATCATGAAGGTGACTAAAGGATGAACTAAAATTTCCTTGCTCTACATTCTTGTTTTCCCCACCCACATGGGGATTTTAGTATATGGTTCTTTTATGGCACATATTTAAACAAATTTGAGAAAGAATTGCAACTGTTAATGCTTTAAGCTTCCTAATGAACTTACATTTGGTATCCAATCCTTGCACATTCATAGAGGTTAGAGGGAATTTAACGATACTTAAAAGGAAGAATGCAAAGTACTTACCAAAGGATTTCTAATGCTAACCACAAAGAACAAGGACCATTAATATAATGGACAAAGAAGATCTAAGACATGCAATACATTTTGATAATGCATATATTTCATGATACCTTGGCATAATCCATGAGCACAAGATACTTACATACGTGGAGATTGGAAAGACAACTTTAATCCTGTCAAAGGTAAATATCACACTATGAGTCTTGCAAGAATTACAAGAAAGCTAACAAAAGAGAGGGGCTAGTGTATAAAATGAATTGGTAAGATTGTGACAAAATTTTATCCAAGTTTAAATTAATATTTAGGAATGAAGATGAGAGAGTAATCCTACCTAATCATGCTAACTCAATGTATATGATTTATTGACTACGCTTCTTCTTGTTTCTATTATGGGAACTTTGATATAGAAAGATGTACAAAACTAAATAACAAAATAACTAACTTTGCTTAAGGATCAAATTGAATTAGAGAGGAAAGAAAGAATGGCCAGCCCTAACAGAGAGGAAAAGAGACAAAGTCAAATGATGGAGAGAGCAAATAGACATGTAGAAGAAGAATGAAGATGAAAACAAAGTCAAGGTTAGAGTGTGCCATTGGGGTGTTGCTGAGCACACCGATGTGGGTGCTGCCACAAAGAAAGGAAAAGGAGAAGACACTACAGAAGATGAGTTTACTACTTACAAGAATTAGGAGGATTTCAAGAAGTTTTGAGAAGATAAAACATAATTAAGAATCTAAAAGCTTGTCTCCAGGGGAAAGTTGTAGCATAAAGTCTCCTACTTTGACAAAACCTTCTAACCTTAAACCTAAATCGAACTTTAATAATATAACAATTAAACTAGATGACATGTTTAAGGAGTTCCTAAAAAATGTAATTCTTTTTATCCACCAGTGATGAATATTTGAAAAATTTAGTTAACAAAGTATAAGTAAGTTAAAGGAGGAAGAAAACAAGAAACAACAAGTTAATAAAGAAGTAAGCATAGAGGTGAGGCCATTCATCAATGAAACACCATTTACTAATAAAAGGACAAAAATAAGTGAAGAAGTCACAACCCCCGGTCTAGGACCCATCCTCCTCAAGGTTTAAAAGGAGACTTGTGGTAGAAAGATCACAAAAGAAAAGAGAAGAGAAGAAAGAATGTAAATAAGAAAGGAGTGGGATACTTCTTGGAGCAGAATATTAGGGTAAGACCATTTTGATATAAATATTGAAAGAGATAAGGGTAGAGAGACAAAGCCCTGGAGTAGTATAAAAAAGGAGACCAAGCCAACAACACCAAAATTGCCAAAACAACTAATATTCAAATCTAAGTCGACATAGAATCTAGGACAAAGTTCAAACACCATGGACACAACAATCAAGATCCCTATCCTTGGAATCGACACTACTAAGGCAATTGAACACTAATTTTTTGGAGTTAATATGGGAGAAATTGGGAAAGAATATAGACAAGGATAGGTTGTTAGACTTTGTGGGACCCTTGAGGAAGGAAGAACTAGAATGGTACATCAAAAACTATCCCCAACACACCACCACTTGGGATGTATTATAAGGAGAATTATTAGAAAAAACTTTGGCATCCTAGAGATTCCAATAGATACTCTCACTTGAATGAGGAATTGAACACAAGGAGAAAATGAATTTGTCAAAAGGTATGACACTAAGTTCAAGGAGGAGTGCAAAAAGTTGGAGGAAACTTTGACTGAAAAGTAGAAAATAGAATGGTTCATATCCAAACTACATATGGACATAAGAGAAAGATTGGATGGTAGAGAATTTGAGAAGTATGCTATCTAATTGCCTTGGCCTCTCGTTTGAAGCTCAACCATGAAGGAGACTAGAAAAAGATAGATATGTAGAAATACTTGAACATTTATAGTTGAAAGTACACAAGTTGGTAGTACACCAAGAAATCCAGATTATTGAGCCTAAACAATGTGCACATATTGTAATTGAGAAGGGCACATCTAGAATACACACCACAAGAGTAGAGCAAAAAAATCTTAGTAATAGTCAAATCAGTTAGGCCTAATTCAATGTATTGTGCTATCTGTCAAGAATGGGACTTGTTTATATCTGTCAAGAATGGGACTTGTTTATTACTGAACTAATTTCTTGGTGTAATGGTTCTAGACTTCATGCATTAAATGGTACTTTCCTACCCAATATCTAATGTATGACAATTAAATGGGTATTTTTTAATTTTTAATTTTTTTGAAAAGGTGGTGAGGCCACTTAATATATATATATATATTTACAACTGGTTCAAGACGGGCTCCTGAAGAAAAGAACTAGAAAGAAAAACTTTGGTCATTGCCCACACAAAAGAACATACATAACCATATAACCCCCGCTAGCCAGAGCTAGATACATCTCATAACCCCACCCAAATTGTGTTAGCATATTAACACTTACAAGATCACTAAAAACATCATGATCGAAAGTATCAATTACAAAATTACAAAATCCATAAAGGCATGATAAGCCAACCATGAGGATATGCAGAATCGAGGGTGTGCAAATGGCAGAAAAAACTCGAACGACAACATGTATTGTAGAATTGCCAGAGGAACACATTAAATCCAAAAACCATATTGGCTGCCACTAGATGAAGACCTGCAGAAACAATTCTTGCTCCAAAAGGAGATGTTAACAAAAAACAATTGAAATATTATGACTCCATATATGCTGAACCCAAAACCAGTTGAAGAGACAAATCGGCTGAAGGAGTGCTGGAGGATGCCAAAACTTGCTACTGGGGGGCAGCAAGAGGAACATCCTTGAATAACTGCCATGCAAATCATACTCTTCTATCATATTTATAGACAAAGGTCCAAGTTTCTAAAAAAAAAATTTCTTTCTACACTTTTATTTAGATGATGTTATCTTTTAAGATTCTTAGTCTAGAGAGATGTCAAGTATGTCTATTTTACAAATTCATAACTATTGAGAAAGATTAATGTAAGGTACCATCTTTGTGATTATCTAAAAATGTGAATAAGAGTATGATTCAAATTTTGAATGAGATTTAAGATAAGTGTTATTGTAGATCAAGCTTGAAGGAACATCTTAAGACAAGCAAATTGCACACATTTTAAGTCTTTAAACCCAAACAAAAACATGGAGGTTATAGATATAATTTCAAAAATAAATGAAATTTCTCCCACAAACTATAATTATTACATGTTTAACATGAAAAGGTTTGTAGAAGGATTTATAAATTCTTAGGAGTAGCATTCATGAGACTATAAGGCCAAAATAAACTTTCCTTGTTCTACATTCTTGTTGTCCCCACCCACATGGGGATTTTGGTATATGGTTCTTTTATGACACGGAGAACAAAGTTGAAAATAATTGCAACTGTTAATTCTTTAAGCTTCCTAATGAACTTACAATTGATACTCAATCCTTGCACATTCACAAATATCAGAGGGAATTTATCCATACTCGAAAAGAAGAATGCAAAGTACTTGTTAAAGGATTTATGATACTAACCACAAAGAACAAGGATTATCAGTCTAATGACAAAGAAGATCAAGGATGTGAAAGAAAATTTGATAATGCATGCATGCTGCAATATCTTGGCATAATCCATGAGCACAATATATATACATACATGGAGATTGGCAAGGCAACTTGAATCTTGGCAAAGGTAAATATCACACAATAAGTCTTGCAAAAATCACAAGGAAAATAACAAAAGATAGAGGCTAACATATAACATGAATTGGTATGACCATGACAAAATTTTATCCCAGTTTAAACCGTTATTTAAGAATGAAGATGAGAAAGTAATCTTACCTAATCATCTTGACTCAATATCTAAGTTTTATTGACTAGGCTTCTTCTTATTGCTATTATGGGAGCTTTGATATAGAAAGATGTTAAAAAATAATCAGCAAAATAATAAATTTTGATTAAGAATCAATTTGAATTAGAGAGGAAAGAAATAATGGCCAGCCCTAATAGAGAGGCAAGGAGACAAAGTCAAATGATGGAGGAAGAAGATGTACATGTAGAAGAAGAATGAATATGAAAACAAAGTCAAGGTTAGAGAATTCTATTGGGCTGTTATTGAGCATGTTGATGTGGGTGTTGCCACAAAGAAGGGAAAAGGCAATAGAAAGAAACTACTTAAAGAAATCATGAGGATTTCAAGCAGTTTTGAGAAGATAATACATAATTAAGAATCTAAAAGCTTGTCGTTAGAGGAAAGTTGTAGCACAATCCTACTTTGTTATAACCTTCCAACTCTAAACCTAAACATAACTTAAATTATATTAGAATTAAACTAGATGACATGTTTAATGAGTTCCTAAAGACTTTGGATAAAGTCCTATCCGTCAATGATGGAAATTTTAAAAATGTAGTTAACAAAGTATAAGTAAGTGTAATGCCTCTCCTAGACTTGCATTTTGATTTACACATTGATAGACTTATTTAGACATATGGTTGATGCTTAAATGGTTACTTACGACTCTATTGCCATCATAGATGGTACTGATGATGCTAGGTACTCTATGTGGATTTACGTTATTTAATATGACTCATGATGTTTGGTGATTTATATGATTTTTGGATTCATATGTGTTCGTTATTCATATGTGGAATATATGACATGATTTACAATGGTACTAACCCTATTTCATGATTATGGTTTATGTGATGCTTTGATGTTATATTGTGTCTGTCTTCATGAAAGGGACGATACCTTATCACTCGTTGCAAGCATGATATGGTGTTGCAATTATCTTTTCACTTGCCTGTTTATTACGATGGATATGTATGTTGTATATGTGTTTAGTGGCGATTGTAGGATTGCAGGTACTAGACATCCACTCCACTTGGTCTCACAAGTTTGAGTGTGTCCTATCCTAATGGAAAGTTATCGGAGATGGCATGAGTTTCTTTCACTCACTCTAGGCTTAGTTGTTCACCTTGTCAGTTTGCGCCACAACACAAGTCAGTGGTCGAGTCTTGTGTCGATGTTTCCCTTTGTCAAATTGCTTGAGTATGCGAGTGTATGTTTTCTATTTAATTTAATTATGGAATAATGTTATTAATTAAGGTTTGAATTAATTTATCCTGTAATATGATTATTGGCTATTTTATTAATTGATGATTATTTATTGTGAGAGTTGAATTTAATTAATTGAGATTGATCTAATTAATTTAATTGATTTAATTGACTTATTGATTAACGATTTAATTATTTTTTTTTTTAAGCCAAAGGCCAAGGCCTATAATATATTAATTATAATATAAAAGAGATTACAATATATATGGAATAGACTAGAGAGAAAAAAAGGACACCCTCTATCTAGGATGCTAGAAACATCTGACCCTTAAGCTACTAAATCTTCCACTATATGAAGGAAATATAATACATTACAACCCAATTACATGGGGATAAAATTGCAAAATAAATCTGATCTGAAAAGATGATCCAAGAAGAAAGATAGGGATCCTAAGAATCTCCATGCCTCCTTCCATTACCAGCTGTGAAGACAAAGACATTCCATCCTCCATAAAAAACTACCAATCTTTGGTAAATTTCTCAAAAACATAGAGGGATCGAAGCCAGCCAAACCTCCAACCACCAGCTGAGACGACCAAGGGAAAACTTGCCTAGATATCAATCACGACCACAACCCACTCGAACCAACCAAAACGAGAACTGACACTGTCCATGCGAAAAATTTCAGACTAATATCTCCATCAAACACCTAAGCTCACCGCCAACGTCTGCAACAAGTTCACCTTTTGGGAAAGCCCTGACCCCAAATTTCTACGATCACTGACTAATGTGTAATTCAAGATTCATGTGAAGAAGCTGCTTCACATGATCAAGGGAAGGAGCTTGAAAGCCCATAAAAATCAATTGATGTGAGCTCCCTCAAGATCCATACCGTAGTGAATTTTACTACCACTATTGACATTAGTGGTTCTCCAATTAACTATACAAATTGATGAACCCAAGATAGGAAGGGGTGTGGAGAAGGGTAATTTAAACCATGGATGAAGGAGATGCACACTACCCTGGGGTGGAATCAAATAGAAAATAATCCCTATTCAAGAAGCCACCCCACCATATATCTCCACTGAACAAATCATATTTATCCAATTGGATATTCAATTCCTCCCATGTATAGGCAAAACAATGAGCGAAATCTCCCATTACCAACTTAGTGAGCTCCCTCGACTGAGTTAAGTCCATGATATTAGATGCAAATCTGGAAGTGAAAATGTTAGGTGGTGCCAGTGGGTTTGCAACTATCCACTCTTCCCCAATAACAGTCCTTACCACCCATTCTATTGAACCACTCAAGATTGCAAAAGTATCAGCCATGATGACTGGATGAACAAATGCAAATCGTATTGGTTTGTTGGGACTCCCCTGCAAATGAATTCGTTGAGCCATGAACCAAAGAAGCTGATAGAGCCCAGAAGCACTCACTACTCCCACCCGAAACTAACCTCAAACCACCTTGGACTATTGCAAACCACCCTCGACATAAAACTTCAACAAATGGAAAGAATTTGTTTTGAATTAATTAAAAACCATCCACCTTACAGGACCCGATGAGCCTGAATGTAGAAGTGCCCAACTTCTCTTTGGCCTCATATTTCAAGGACTTTCCCATGTGCGAAACCTCTGATATCCATATTATCATGTGATCAATCTGAAATCAGAAGCTTGGAAAGACCTTCACTTGGCGATACTGTACTATACGATAAAATCTGCCCTCGATTCATAGATAACCAATCGAAAAATTCATTATTGATTGATAACCCTTAAAGCTGCCAAATTAGTATAAATGTGGGAGAAAATACATAGATAATAAGAGGCTTATCTATAGCTCCTGTAAGCTTAATACGACTAATTTAAGGCTCTCTACTCCAGCTTGTCAATGTACCATTCATATGATAAACTGTTGCCACTTAATCCCCTGCCGCGTGCTCTAAAATGCAATGAAATGACTTTCTGATAAAATATGGATGGAGATCTCCGAATTTTATTCACTATCAGTGCGAAGGACTCCTTGGATTGATTGCCCACATGGTACCTTTCTATTGTCATATCCAGATGGCTTTACAAAGATGTCTAATTTGACGACAACTGCACTTCGGCCTACCAAAATTATATTCTGCCAAAAGCGAGGAGATTGAGGAAGCTCATGCCAACACTCATATACATGCATTTGGGCAGAACCCCTAGTGAGATCAATAATAATTACGAGTGAAGTCCTTCCCATTTTTGAAGGATAATTGAAATTAACCCTTAGGAATTAAATCACACTATGCCCATTCTGCAATCAACACAAAATAAGGTTAAAGAGAGGATTAATAAATTTGAAACAAATCCCTATCTGCTTGCTCCCTTAGCATTTTGATTGAATTCCCTCTGAGATAGCACCACCTTTTTTGATTCTTGGTCATGCCCCAAGTTTTCCAAAATATCTGCCAACCTATTAGCTTCTCTATAACAGTGCACTATTTGATAAGGAACTAGAGAAGGAATTCATTCTCTTACTTCTTGGATAATGTAGTCTAACTGCCAATTGGGAGTTTTCTTCTTAAGGAGTGCAGATATGATATTATGAGAATCCCCTTCTATTATTAGATTCTTGGCCTTATATTTGATTGATAATTTGATGTAGAGAAGGAGTGCCTTTGCTTCTGCAATGTTATTATAACAATTCAGGATCCTCCCATAACCTACTACTAGGATCTTGCCTTCTTGATTTTTGATAACACAACCAATTCCTGAAGTTCCTGGGTTCCCTTGAGCTGCACCATCGAAGTTCAGTTTTTAAAACCTGTCATTGGGGGGTTTCCATCTAATTTCTTTCATGTCAATTCTGATTTCCTGATTGCACATTAGACTCCCCTTGAATGGAAGCTTAATGAATTTCCATTTTTTCAATATGTTATCATCCCAAGAGGAGAAGAGTGAGTTTAACTTCTTCTTTCTAGTTGTGCATGCATTAACTGCCTCTGAAATTTTTGTCTCTATTTTGAGCTTCATATCTGATATCTTATTTTTCTCCTTTCTAAAAATACGTTTGTTCCTTTCCCACCAAATATTCTAGATCAAGACTGCTTGGGCTATTTCCCAAATGACTGCAAAAAAGGACTCTTTATAAAGTCTAGGTCAGGCTTCGAAAACTTTTGAAATTGATTGTTGTTGGGGGGAATGCCAATCTAATTTGAGGAGAAGCCACTTCCAACATTCTTGAGATACTTCACATTGTAAGAGAAGATGATCTGTAGTCTCAATGTTTGTATTGCATAATATGCATTTGAAAGGTGGGGCTATTCTCAGTAAAGACAATCTATCACTAGTCAAGATACGTTCTTATAAAGCAAGCCACGCAAAATCTCCAGCCTTTTGCAAGCCACAATCATTCCAATAGAAGGAAAACTTTCTTTGTGAGGGAGTGGAGACATTATTAGAGAAGACTTTCAGACCTTCCTTGACTGAATAAGCCTCAAATTTTGATGGAGTCCATACCATTCTATCATCATTTTCTTTGTAAAAGATCTGTCTAAACTCTAGTTCTGAAGCAAGTTTCTGTATTTGGATTTGGGGAATTGGTAATTGTATAAAGGATTTCCATTTTGCTTTTGGCTTGCCTTTAATAGAGGTGACACTAAAGTAATCTCTTACTGAACAACCCCAAGCATTTTTCAAAAAAAAATTAATGTCCTCTAATCCCTGGATGTTGATCAAGGCCGGGTAATTGTTCCATGGATCCTCCCAAAATATTGCTAGTCTTCCATTATGTACTACCCAAGCTAGATCTGGTAACATGTACTCTCTACAACTCACAATGAAATTCCACATTTTTGATCCTTTGGGAGGATTAGATAGAGTGAGGATCCTTTCAGATTCATTGGAATCAAGGTATTTTCTTCTAATAAATGAAGCCCAGATGGATGAGGAATTTTCATAAAGTTTCCATACTAGCTTTGCACCAAGAGCAATATTCTTGTCTTCAAAATTTGGAATGCCCGCTCCCCCGTGCCTTTTAGGAGCACACCCATTTTCCCAAGATAGAAGGTGGATTTTATTTTTGGGGTCTCTATTTCCTTTCCACAAGAATTTATTAAGATGAGACTCAAGGTCATCTCTCATTTTTGAAGGCATAGGTAAAAAATGACATGATATAATTGGGGATATAAGACAACACTAACTTGATCAATAATATCCTACCAGCAAGTGATAACCAATTATTCTTCCAAGAATCCATCTTGTTTTTAATAGTTGAAATGATTGATTCCCAATACTGATTTCTGTTCACACCAGAGAACAAAGGGATACCCAAATAGTTACAGGGAAGCTTGGCTTGTTTGAATCCTATGGTACTGATCATATTTTTTGCCAGGATGAGAGAGAAATGAAATAAGTAAACTTTGGATTTTACCTTGCTCACTTTCTGACCAGACACTTCACAATAAGACTGGAGGAATTTCTTGATGTTCTTGGCTACCTTAACCGAAGCTTCTCCAAACATAATTGTATCATCAACAAATAGGCAGTGAGTGAAGACTACTTGAGATTGAGGAATATGAATCCCCCACCATATTGAGGACTCCTGACTTGCTGATATCATTCTTCTTAGGGCTCAACCATAATGATGAAGAGAGACAGAGAAAAGGGATCTCCTTGTCTCAAACCTTGAGAGGAAGAGAAAAAACCCACTGGAGCTCCATTAAAAAAAAATGAGAACTTTGCACCCGAGATGCAAGAAAGAATCCATTTCCTCCAAGCTATTGAGAACCCAAATCTAATAAAAACTTGGTGTAATAAGTTCCAATTTACTCGATCATATGCCTTTAGCATGTCTAGTTTGATCATCATTGCTTCTATTTTATGCTCCATGATTGTGTGAACTGTTTCATGAACCACCAATGCCCCTTCTACAGTTTCCCTACCCTAGACAAAACCCCCTTGCTACTTCGAGATGATCCTGGGAATGAATTTTGGCAACCTCAAAGAAATGGCTTTTGAGATGATTTTATAAATCATGTTACATAGTGATATCGGTCTGAAATCTGCAAAGGTTGAAGGATTGGGCATCTTAGGGATGAGAACTATAAGAGAAGTATTGAACTATGCTAACATTTTTCCATGGTTTCTTGATTCCTCAACTACTCTCCAAATGTCTGATCCCAAAAAACTCCAACATTTTTGGAAGAAGAGGGCGAGAAAACCATCAGGCCCTGGAGACTTGTCTGGATGCATAGAGAAAACTGTATGTCTGATTTCTTCTAAAGAAAATGGTTTCAAGAGGAGAAATTTGTCTTGATCATTGATTAATTGGGGGATATACTGGAGGATAACCTCTGATTTTTGCCTGATATCTTCCCCATCTGGAACCCCATTTGTGAATAGAGTGGAAAAGAAGGAAACTGCTTCTTTCAAAATATTTTCTACATCCACTATGATATCACCATCCTCATTCTTTATTTGGTGTATTTGTTTCTTAGCTCTCCTTATTTTTACCTAGGCATGGAAATATTTTATGTTCCTGTCTCCTTCTTGTAACCACATTTCTCTGGACTTTTGTTTCCAATATAACTCCTCTATTGACAAGATTTCTTGAAGCTGGGCATTTAGGTCATTTTGCATCTTGTAGGTGTTCTCATCTATTCCATCTTGAAGAATGAGTACATTTAAATCTTTGATCTTGTTTTCTATTTGACTTTTGGCTTGGAAGATGTTCTAGAAAGAGGATATGTCCCACTCTTTAATTTTTATTTTTATCCATTGAAGCTTTTTACAAAACTGAAACATCCTACTTGAACAAAAGGCACTTCTTTCCACCATTTTTGCAGGAGTGGTAAAAAGGAAAAATATCTAAACCACATCTTTTGGAATCTAAAAGTTGACATGCCTTTCCTCAAAATGGGAATTAATGGAACTTCAATTTGAAGAGGAAAGTGATCCGACCCTGAGAGTGAAAAAATAATAGAATTTGGAATTCCAAATTCTGACATCCAGTTGGGGTTAACAAAAAATCTGTCAAGATGCTTTGCTATATGTGTAAATCCCTGCCTTCTATTTGTCCAAGTAAAAGAGCCATTGATGGGGATGCAATCCTTTAATACAAAGTTAGAGACAAAATTATTGAAATCTTGCATACTTTTTGGAGGAGGGATGATACCCCTAGACTTATCTTGAGAAGACAAAATTGCATTAAAGTCCCCACCTATAACAAAGGGGTCTAGGGGAAAGCTAAATTTTTTTTGGGAAATGTTGTCCCAAACTTCCTTCTTACCTATTGTTGAAGTTGGGCCATAAACCGCTATGAGATAAAAAAACCCTTTGGTTGATTGGACTGAAATATGTATTATATTTGTCTTTGTTGCTATGACTGATTAACTGCCTACATTCGGTTTCCATAAAATGGCCAACCCTCCGGAAGCACCAATGGCTTGAGAAGCTATATAATTCCAATGCCACTTTTTGAATAGATGTTCTTCTTTACTGTCTGATAATTTTGTTTCTTGGATAAGAACAATATCTTCCCCACAACTCTCAATTTGAGATTTAATGTGGTGTCTTTTGGCTGGGGCATTAATACCCCTAACATTCTAGGTAATTATCCTTATTGAGGACTCATAGAGTGAATCACTCTCCTTAGTTCTAGCTTGTCCTCTAGGGTGGATTGCAAACCTACTTTAATTTCCTTAGACGTCTTTTTTGCAAGTCTCTTCTTTTTTGGCGGCCTTCCCACCTTTCCTTTTGGTTTCGGTACTTGTTTTGGGATTTTGATCTTGTTTGTTATATAGAGGACACTATGGCTGGAGTGTCTTGTTGCTCTGGATGGAGGTCAGTGATGTGTTTTGATGAAGTTTGATCCTGATTCTGCTCCATAGATCCATTATCTTGCATTACTGGAGAAGAGCTGTTAAATTCTAGCTTAAGCTTGTCCTTTTTTGT
Source organism: Cryptomeria japonica (assembly GCF_030272615.1). NCBI lineage: Eukaryota > Viridiplantae > Streptophyta > Pinopsida > Cupressales > Cupressaceae > Cryptomeria > Cryptomeria japonica. Next base: position 325,120,826 of record NC_081409.1, read on the forward strand.
GATTTGGTCATAAATTTGGAAAAGGTCCTCAATATCTAGAGTATATGCTGCTTGGGCCAATTGTTCATCTAAGAACAATGAACAAGCTTTGAAAAACTATTCTTCAATGATTTTACTTTGGGATCCCCACAACAATGGTGCTTTAAGGTGCAATAGAAAATCTCTATTACTGTCCAGTGGAGAAATCTTGATATCACTAGGGGTCATGGGAAGGTATCTTGGAGAATCTGACAAAATTTTTATTTACTGGATTTTCTGCCTACCAATCCAGTTTGTAACCTTGATGAGCCCTCCATCAATTGAGTACTGAATGACCACCTGGTCTTGTATTTGATCATCCTCCTGAGACCTTTTCCCCAATAATGTGTTATCAGAATAACATGCTTGAACTTTTGCTCTATTCAACATAATTTGCTTGACTGTTGATAAGGAAAATAATCCATCATTTTCCCTTTTGTGCCAGTTACTATTATGATCCCTTGCCATCAATCCCTTTAACACTAAGACTATGCTCAGTTCAGAGGGTAAGGCCATTGTCTGAAATCTGAAGTTAAAATTTTTGTTCCCTATACTTCTATGGAATCTATCCCACTGATGTCTCATTTTAGTATAATTGAAAACAACTTGTTGAGTTGAAAAGGGTGTTTCCTTATGAACTTTTAGTCTACATGTTACCACTAAATTCTCTCCTGCCCGTAATAACACTTCTTGAATACACTCCCCCACATTGTCCAGAGCTTTGATTGGGATCCCAAGCCCCTCCTCTGAGTGAAAATTCTCTGATTGGTGCGATATGGATTGGAGTTTACACTATTGAGGGGGTACAATAGATGGATGAGCTTTGCATTGGCAGGCCTCAGAGGATTGGTCCTCATAGACCACATTGTTTTGACAATCCTCCCCCTTACATTCAGATGTCAAATGCTTTAAGCACTCCGAGTGAACATTAACTATATCTAGATCATCAAAGTAGATTTGTTGCTGACATCTTCCAAAGGAGGAAGAGATAAGAATTGATTTGGCCAATGGTTTTGATAGCTCAAAGAGAAGACAAACCCTTATAGGGAGCTGAGGTTTCTCAAAAGGGATAAGATCATGTCTAATAAAGATTCCCAATCTGTTAGCCAAGATCTCTATCAGGTCTAAGTCCCTGTATTCAAGAGGAAGGTCCAGGAGAGAAATCCAAAAAGGGGCATACTTGATGTCGGTATTTTTTGGATCAAAATTTGGATACCATAACATAGTGAATAAACCATACCCCTTAAAAAACTAACCTTTATTTTTATGAGCTAAGTCTCTATCAGATTTTGAGTGAAATGTAGCAATAAAAAAACCTAAAACCTGGTTACAATAACAGATTTGATCTATACCCGGCCAATGTTTTAGGGCCCATAAATTTAAATGCTCAGAGTTGGGGGAAAAGGACCAGAACTTACCAATCAGTGCATAATTCCTCAATGTCTAGATCTGGAGCTCTAACATGGAATCTGGGAGAGATATCTTAATGCACTCTACCTTCTCTTTCTCTTCCATCTGAAAAAACTTGGTTTTATCTACTTCTAGTTCCCTTAAAGGCTTTTTAAGTTGCCATTGTCTCTTTAAAGGATGATGAAGATAGTTACCCTGATTACCCCTGAGATGTTGTCGACGCCTAATGTGAGAAAAGTTGCTCTCTGACTGCTTATGATCAAATATTTTAGGCATAAAGTGAGCTCCCAAGGGGATGTCATTGGGGGACGAGATAAATGGCCTTGAGGAAAATGATCCATAAGCTGGGATGCCCTTTAAGTCCTTACGCTTGCCAATCGGGATACTATTCGGAAAAGTTAAGCAATGCTCCTTGGGGAGCTTCTGATCTAATTATTATTTATTTGTGATTTATTGATTATCTATTTATTGTTCCAAATTATTTAATTATTTATTGTTGAGATTGATTTATTTTGATGCAGTGTTTAATGGTTTATTTATCATTTGTATTATTTTATGATTTATTTATTATTGATTTATTGTTACCCTGATTTATTTAATTGTTAATTTATTGTTGAGTTGATTTATTGATTTTATTAATTAATTTATTGTTTATTATTGATTTGATTTCATGTCTTATTGAGAATCCCTATCTATATGGCTTTATTCATTTAATTCACTTGTTTGATTTTATTGGACAATGATTTATTATTTAATGTGTTTTTACAACTATTATTTTATCAGTAATTGAATATATTATAACGTTTACCTACCCTTGCGTGTGATTGGTTGATTTTAAATTGGTAGGTAAATAATATTGGTAATAAGTATATTTCTCGAAACTATACATGTTAGGTAAAATATATCGTTTCTTGGAATTTTCTGATTGGTCCGTTTTATACTATAGTTTTGAGTTTAATTTTTATTTAAATTGCATTATGCAAATGTTCTAATTGATTAAAAAATAGGTTTTAAGGAATCGAAACCTTTACATCATAGAAAGAGCAGCAAAGGGATTAAAAGTCCGCATACATAACAACTGGCCAGAAGACCACCGAACAGAAAGAACAGCAAAGCAACAAAACAACAAAACACAACAAAGAAACTGGGGAGACGCTACACAACAATTTTCTTTAGCAGGTCCTCTGCCTTTATCACCAACTCATCATAGGTAGCCCCGACATCTTTCAGCTCTTCCAGATCCTTGTTCATTTTCTTTTCCTTCCTCTTGCCTCTGGTGCGGGTTCTGGGACCTTGAGCTTCCCCTGTACCTTCAACGTCTAGGTCAATTTCCTGGATTTCCTTGTCATCATCAAGCTTACTGATGAAGGTATGAGTATTATTGGTCGATATTTTTAGAATACTAAGGCTCTGCTCCGCGATATTCTTAAGGCACTCCTTAATTTTTTCCACTTTAGTGACAGTATCCGAGAGTGTTTTTTCACTAGTTTCCGCAAGGCTTTTTCTGTTCAGCATCTCCTTTTCAATCTTCTCAAACCTGGGGTTGAAAGCATCTCTGATGTCTTCCACTTTAGCAATAGTGTTTTTCAGATCCTCAATATAGTCAGCCATTGTATTCCCCTCCCCTATATTAATGGTCTCCAGAATCAAGACTCTGTTGCATAGTTTTTAATACTCATCCACAACTTTCTTGTAACCATCAATGAGCCATTCCATAGTTTTCATAAAACCATGCAAGCCCTTGGGAGGAGGGCCATAGGGGGGAGTCACTTTTCCAGGGGTTACCTATTCATATTTAGGGATATGGAGGGCAGAGATAGTGTTGGTAGCCCTGAGAGTCTCTTCCATTGTCTCCTTTTCTAGGCTATGCTCGGCTTCCAGGGTCCTAGCTTGCTTGTCAGCTTTTGGTTCCTTGCCAGTCTCCTCTTTTTTCTTATGCTTTTTCCAGGTCTGGGCTTGATTTTAATTTTCTTCTTCAGCAACCCTTTAGGGTTCTTCTTCTCCTCAGAATAATCTGAGTCCTCTTCTTTCGAAGAGATGCTGATCAAGGGTTTGATTTGAAGTTTTTTGCCCTTGGAAGATAAGGGTCTTGTTTTCCTCTTCTTACTACTCTCATACTCTGAATCATCAGAGCTATCCTCAGTATCAGACAAGGAATCATTGTTGGATTCCTCCTCCTTCGAAAAAGCAGAATCAGACATATCTTCCTCAGAGTCCATAGAGGGCTGCATCCGGTTAATTTGACTGGCCTTTAAATGGTCATAAATAAGGACCATTAGGCCTTGGTGCATTGCAGTATCACCCAGAGGATTCTCTTTGTAGGCTTTAAGCGAAGCATTCATTGAGCAAAGCAAGAAATAAGGAAAATTCACCTCATCATTATGCCTAAAGTGGTTTAACAGAACAAAATGATACCCATAGACTTTCGTAAACCTACCATCTAGAGTAATATACTGCATTAAAACAAAGAGAATTTCCCGCCAGGGTTTGGCAAAAGCCCTAGGTGGGTAGTAGGTTTTGCTCAACTTTACCAGTCATTTTTTTCTCTTTCTCAGTAACCGGGTACCTTTCAATGGCTTCCCTACTGACCTTCTTGTCTTTGTAGAAGTTGCAGCCTTCCCTGTTGAGACCTGTAGCTTTAGCAATTAAATCTTCATCAATTTCCACCATTTGGTCACCCATTTTTAACATGCCCTTCTTCCAGTTTTTGTAGAAAAGGCTAGTTACCATTCCATCACGGCCATGGAGTCTCTCTATGAAGTTTGAGAGACCACCCTTCTGCAAAATACCCCACACCTCTTCCTTCTATTTCCATTCATTGCAACTACTTGGCTCATATTGTCTCCTATTTCCGCCCATGATGTTGCTTCTCACAGCCAAATTTTGAAACTTGCAGAGCTGGTTAAACAAAGAGCTTTTTGGAGCTAAAACAATTACCCAGCAAGCGTGGGAGTTGATGGCATTGATGTTATAATGAGTGATTTTCTCATTATAGAAATAACTCGAAGTGCTCACATCAGTACTTTTCATTATTACCATGTCAATCAAGAGTCTTTGGGGTACTTCTATATCTCTCATCACTTATGATTTGTCTGACATCTTCGGGGAGTCCGCTCTCACCCATCCACATGGTAATTGTCTCATTTTTAACCGCCACATTGGTAGCCCAATCAACATAACAGTTGGCCTCTTGATAGATATGGGAGATATGACATTTTTTAAAGGTTCTAATAATGTCAATAGCAGAAGTGATTATGTTGTGAATCGACCATGAGGGTTTTGAAGTCCCATTGAGGCACTTTATTATATTATTTGAGTCCCCTTCTATCTATAGATAGGGGCAATTCCATTTTTTGGCTAGGATAATGCCTTGAAGAGCTGCCATTGCTTCAGCTTTATGGTTAGTTTGGGTTCCAATAGGGACAACAATCATCTCTTTGCAGATTCCTCTATGATCTCTAAGAATAGCTCCACAACCTGAAGGACCTAGGTTACCTTTGGCTGCACCATCAAAATTGATTTTGAGCCAACCTTGGGGAGGGGTTTGCCATTTAGCTTCAAGCCTTTTATTGTAGCTGAGATTAGGACCGTCGGTGATCTTCATATTCCAAACCCTTAAGATATTTGACTCCAGGGAGTTATTTGAGTAACAAGGACCCTCCATGATTCCCATATTTTCCTGAATAGCCCTTTGAATTTTCTGGAATACAGTATCTTGATTTAGGGAGACATCCCTGAAGATTCAATTGTTTCTTTCTTTCCAAAGACCCCACAAGATGTGAGGAAGAGGGAGCTGCCACATACATCTCAAAAAAGAGTTAGTCCATTGAATATGCCAAGAGGAGAACAAATCTCTGATGTTACTAGGAAACACCCAAGCTAAACTAAAGCTCTTGAGGAAACTTTCCCAAACTGAGACTGAGAAGGAACAGTGGAGGGCAAGGTGGTCCACAGAATCTTCCTCTTGAAAGCACAACACACACCTATTAGGAAGGGCAAAACCTCTGCCTTTTAGGTTGTCAATGGTAAGGATCTTATTTTGGAGGATAGTCCAAAAGAAAAAATTGATTTTGGGGGTGAGACCTTTTATCCATGCTTTAGACTAGAAAGGATTTATAGGAGGCGGGGGGGGGGGGGGGGGGGAAGGACACAATACAATGAAGACACAGTTAAAGTACCTTTGGGATCATGTTTCCAAATTAGGGAGTCCTCTTCATTATTCAGCCATATAGCAGACAGATGGGTCTTAATCTTAGAAAGGCTAGGGTGGATACTATCAATGTTCTGCCAATTGTTCCCATCCCAGTATTCTACCACTAAGGAGCCAAAAGAGTCAATACAGGAAGGGGCATGGGAGGCCCATTAATGGAAGTCCATTAGAGGTTTATCAAAAAGCTAGAGATCCTCCCAGAATCTAACTTTTCTGCCATTTCCAAGTTTCCATATCACTCCTTTAGCAATCACATCTTTACATTTAGAAATATGGTTCCAAATATGGGATCCATTTATGCTGAGATCCGAATTAAGAAAATAAGAGAGAGAAGAAGACAGAAGAGAGTACTTACTTCTCCAAATTTTGCACCATTCAGAATCAGAATGAAACCATCTCCAAGCTTGTTTGGACAAGAGAGCTTCATTTAAAGTACGAATCCTCCTGAGAACCAGACCACCTTTGCTTTTCGGCCTACAGACCTGATCCCAGGTCACCAAGGACATTCTTTGCTTTTCCTCAACCCCAGACCATAGGAATCTTCTTTGAATTTTCTCAATTGCTTCAGCATACTTGACTGGAATTCTGAAGAGATTAAGAGCATAAATAGGAATACTTTGAAGAGTAGCCTTAAGGAGTTGGAGCTTACCAGCTTGACTTAAGAGGGCCCCTTTCCAATCGACAAGTTTTTTATGAAATTTGTCAACTAGAGAACTCCAGAAGGAGTCAGGAGGGGCAATCCCCATGGGGAGTCCAAGGTAGGTAGCAGGAAGGTCAGCAATCTTACACTCCAGAATTTTGCTGATCCTCTATTGTCTTCTCTCTGGAGTATTAATGAAAAAGACTTCACTTTTAGCCCAGTTGATAAGCTGCCCCATAGCAGAGGCAAATTTACACAGGGTACTCTTCAATACTTTAGCTTCTGAGATACTTGATTCCCCCATAATAATAGTGTCATCAACAAACTACTGGTGGGAACAAATAAGGTCAGCAGAAGAAGGTTGGAGGCCCTTAAAGGATCTTTGCTACACCAATTTTTCCATGGTCTGACCAAAGCATTCTGCCAAAATTATGAAAAGGATGGGGGAGATAGGATCTCCTTACCTAAGACCTCTCGAGGCTTGGAAAAAAGGAGAAGGAGAACCATTGACAAGAACAAAAAAAGACGCAGAGGTAGTAAGTTGGGAGAAAAGATCCACAACTCTAGAGGAAAACCCAAAAGAAGTGAGAACTTTCTGAAGAAGAGACCAATCAACCCTGTCATAGGCTTTGGAGAGGTCAAGCTTAAGGATGAGACCTTTCTTCTTAGCTCTAACAAGAGAGTGAATGTTCTCATGAACTGTAATAATGGAATCAAGAATTTGTCTTCCAGGAACAAACCCATTTTGCTGGTGTTTAATTAAGGCAGGAAGGATAGACAAAACTCTAGTAGTAAGGACCTTAGAAATAATCTTGTAAAAGGAGTCACAGAGGCTAATAGGTCTGAATTTTTCCAAAGAGTCAACTCCTTGAGTCTTGGGGATAAGAGCAATAAAAGTACCATTGATTTCTTTCAAGAGTTTTCTAGCCCCAAAGAATTCCTTAACCCCATTGGCAACATTAGTACCAATAATATCCCAAAAATCTTGAAAAAAGAACATTGGGAATCCATCAGGTCCAGGTGCTTTGTTACCATCAAAGGAGAAAACAACATTTTTAATTTCTAAGATGGTGGGAATGGAAGAGAGGGAGGCATTATTATGAGCATCAATGAGACAAGGAATGTTTTGAAGAAAAGAGGATTAGGCTTCAACATCCAGACTGTGATCCCTCTTTAGGAGGTCCGAGAAATACCTCTTAGCTTCATTCCTTATTTCATCCTCCTTGACCAGTTCCCCACTTTCCACAACTAGCTTGTTCATTCTATTGACTGCTTTATGCTTGATAGTTGACATATGGAAGAATCTTGTATTCCTGTCCCCTTCCTTGAGCCAAATGCATCTCAATCTTTGCTTCTAGAACATTTCCTCTTTGGCAATAATATAATGGTATTTTTTAAGGATCTCGTTTTCATCAGCAATAGACACAGTACTGAAACCATCCTTCTGGATCTAGTCCTATATTTCTTTAAGGTTTTCCTGAATTTTACTCTTAGCCTCAAATATATTCCCAAAACTGGTTTTATTCCAGAGTCGAATGTTGTCCTTCACACTTTTGAGCTTCTTAACAACTTTGAACATAGCCGTTCCCTCAACTTGGATACTCCACCATTTCTGAATATTTCTCTTGATGTCAGGGTGAAGGGTCCACATTTTTTCAAATCTAAAGGGAAAGTTTCTCCTTCTATTGATCAAGTCAGCAATGAAGGTGATAGGAAAATGATCGGATCCAACCCTAATGTGGGCAGACAGAGAACAAAAGTACTGACTATACCAGTCATCAGAAATGAGAGTTCTGTCAAGACACACTTGGATAAGGCCATTAACAGTTCGTCTGTTGGTCCAAGTGTAATTGCAACCCTGTATCTCCAAGTCATTTAGAGCTTGGGAGTTAATAAAATCCATGAGGGCCATCCTACTTTCCAGCTGAGGAGGACTGCCTCCAAATTTTTCCTCCTCTTTCAAAGGCGTATTAAAGTCTCCCATAACCATCCAACTAAGATTTTTGAAGCTATCCCTAGCCTGGATGATCTTTTTCCAAAAAGAGTTTCTAGCCTTTAAGGTATTAGGAGCATAAATGTTAGTGAGAACCCATGAAGAACCATCTTTTAGGTTCTCAAATTTGATACAAGAAAAGTTACTTTCCTGGATAATGACCTGACCTTTAACAGTGTTAAGATTCCAGATGGTAGCAATGCCTCCAGAAGCACCCTCAGAACTGCCCCCACCAGATGGTAACATTACCATTTTTGAAGATTCAACTTTTTCTCTACTCATTTTGGTTTCTTGAATAAGAAAAATGTCAGGATTACTATCTCTTATCATATTCCTAATAATATCATGTTTATGGGGATTGTTGAGTCCCCTTATGTTCCAAGAAATAATCTTCATAGCTACTTACCAATTCCCAGCTCGTTGAGAGTTTTTTGAGTTCCATTTGCTATGTTCTTGCTGGCCTCCTTGTCTCTAACTTTGTGGTTAGAGGGCTGTCCCGGGGAAGAGGAAATGTACCCCACATCAACTTGAGCTATTCTGCTGGATTTCCTTATTAGAGAAGTCGAGGGAGTTGCTGCTTTCTTGTTCCTGTATTTTGGTTGCTTCCATTCCATTTCTATCACAGGAGTTGCTTCCGGGTTGATGAGGATTTTGGAAATTTATTCTTCATTACCCCATTTAGGAGTTCTGGAGTCAGTTGAAACATTGTTCACTGTTCTTGAGCTCTGATCCGAATCCGAAAGATTCATACCCAAAATTGCACATTTTTGGGCTTCTTGAATTTCAAAACTTGGCATGGCTAGAGAAGAGTCAGTCCTTTCAACTTGGGGATCAGGGATCTCTCCTTCCTCAGGTTGGTAATCTCTTGCTTCCATTGCCTTACTTTCATAAGTGTCATCAACCACTTCAACTATCTCATTTGGAGGATCATTCTGATCTTTCATTTCCTTTTTTTGAGTTGTTCTTATGGGGATAGCTTTGGTTGATTCATTTCTCTCTACTTCCTGTATTGTGGGCCTGAAGATAGAATTTGAGGCTTCCTTCTGTTCCCCCAAAGGAAAAAAATGATTGGAATTTTCTTCCTTATTTTCTGGGTTTTTAACTTGCCACACACGTTTCTCTGGCAACTTTTGACTTTCAATTTGAGGTTTAAGCTGCTTGGGTTCCACCTTTTTCTTGTTTGGGTAGGATTTTGCCCAATGACCTACTTTTTTACAGTGGAAGCACGCCAAAAGGAATAGTTTCATATTCAATATGTTGTTTCCAGGTTCCCAGCTTTGAAACTAGGTCTATCTGTTCTGGCATATCTGCCTTAGGGGCTACTCCTACACAGAACCTTGCATGGGTTAGTCTTCTTTTTGAAGTAGTGACTGGGTCTATAGAGAGCAACTCGCCAAAAGAACTTGCTATTCTAGAGAAGAAACTTTCTGCCCAGTATTCAAGAGGCAATCCTGGAAGCTTTATCCAAACTGGAACTTGGGCCAGGAGAGAATCATTCATGTTTAGATTCAGATGCCATTTTCTAAGAACCAGAGCTGTCTTTCCTACCATCCAGGGACTCCCGCACAAAATCTTAACCTTATCTTCTTCACATGAAAAGGAAAAATACAAAAGACCTTTGGGTAGTGCCGAAATTTCAACATTTCCTTTAAGGGCCCATTTTCGTTTGGCAAAGGCCCTGACAACTTCAATATTAGGGCGCGGACCCATGAATTTCCCTACCAAGGAGTTTGACATACTATTGATATTATGGTCCAAAACCTGGTCAGGGATAGAGATAGCAAACTTACCACCAGAAGGGTCAGAAATATTCTTAACAGGAGGAAGGGAGGATTTACCAGTTGGTCTAGTTCCAAAAAGGGAAGACCATTTCTTTTTCTCCCTCCCGCTATCCATGGAGTCATCTCATGGAATGGGCCCCCCATTGGACCCTTCCCCCAGATGCCCAGATGAACCTCCTGTCTCCTCAAGCAGAGCACCATTAGACTGTGAGTCAGCAACAACACCTTGGAAGTCCGGGGGCTTGTCCTTATCGCCAATAGGACTAGCGCCATTGATCTGGTCAATCCCACCATTGGAACCAGGGTTCCCACCTTGCTGAGAATTTGAAATTTGAGCTCCCGCTCCCTTTCCCTCTCCCGCTTCCGCCATTCCGCTTATGGTACCCTAGTCTCTGTTACTGATGTTATTCCTTTGAGTTCCCGCATTATCCGACAAATTTTTGGAAATTGGTTTTGGATTTGGATTTGGATTGAAGATTGGATTGAAGATTTGGATTGCTTGTGGATTGCTCTTCTTCCAATTTTCAACCTTAATTGGATTGCGATTGCAGGTTGGTTTATCCTACATTTGAATTTTGATTTCCGAAAATGCAGTGTATTCTCCGTGACTAAGAAAATGCTTGTTGAATTTTACTTGGATTCGTTTTGAGAAATTGGATTCCGGAATTGAGGAATTGATTGATTTGAAAAGGAATTTGGGAAAGGGAAATTGCAGTTTAATTATTTCAAGGTTTTGAAAAAACTTGTAATGTTTTCTCTATATTCTCTTTGAATGCATATGATTTCTTTTCCCTGAGTCTTGAAAGGATTTTGAATTGTTTTTTTTGGAGTTATTCCTCTCCATAGGTTGCATTCTTGTATCTCCCTTGCTTCAGATTTAGATCTTGTCATTTTGGCTTTCCTATTGTTGTTGGGAGCTCTCTGTAACTCACTATGATCACTCATTTTAGAGTACTAGCCCTTTTGGACAACTTGGATTGTAAATCAAACCTTGTGAAGCCTTTGAAGTGTCTCTTCAAAGTTATTGTAGTGATTCTGTATCTCTCTTGACTCCCTGCCTTCTAGGTGACATTCTAAGTGTTATAGAAGGAAGTTTATTATGCAGGTTTTGGTCTGTGAGTCTGTGAGAGTTGCATTCCCATGATTTTGGATTCCCATTTGTATTTTCTCTTCTTCTTGGCCTTTTGAATCAAGTTTGTTTGTTGGATTGAACCCCTGTGCAGTTCTAAGCAAGTACCTATGCTTTATGTGCCTGCTTGTTTTCTACATATCTCCCCAAAATGCTATAGGAACACTCAAGAACGCTGGGCTGCACCCCAGGGGCGTTGGAGAATGTACCCAGGGTGTTGGGAAATGCACCTAGAAAGATAAAGTCCTAAAACTCAAAATGAAGGCCTAATTACCAAAAACATTCAGAAATGCACCCAAAATGCTATAGAATGGTCCAAAAATGCTATGATAAATACAAAAAATTCTACCATACATATTGGGGGCGCTACTATGCAAACCAGAAGCACTGGACTATTCCGGAGGTCCTAAAAAGTCAGTTTTGAGCTCGATTTTGTGTCTTTTTGGGTTTTATGATTTCTCCAGAGGCATGTGTAGATTGTGTTGACATTCTCAGAGTTGTATTTGATGTTTTTTGATCATTCATTATTTTTCTTGTGCTCTGATAATAGGATTCATGCCTTACTGTTGAGGTGTTTCATATGCGATGTGTTGCTCCGACTAGAGGGAGAATTCCTCGCTGTTGAGGGTTTGATTGTATGACTCCAATGGGACGTGCTATGACTCACTTTAGAGGATGTAATATGGATTTGGTTTCACTCTTGGATTAAAATCATGATTGGCTTTTACTTTGTGTTGATTTGGTGAAGGGTCTCTTCCATGTGTATGGCTTTATGTGTTCTATTATGGTCGTATTGTACTCAATATGCTATGATTGTTTCTATATCATTTGTGATCCTTCATGATGTTGTTATGATGATCTTTGGATGTATGTGTTACCCTATTTTTTATGGTCCATGGTTGGGAGAGTGGGCTCTTTCATGTGTAGGACCAGGGTCGTGAGCAATAGACTGCTAGTAGAGGGTCTAGACCAATTGGAAGCACATGAAGAGTTTTTTGTTGTAATTGCAAGTGATAACATTAATAATTCAATTAGTGGGTTTTGGTAAATAGGATTCACATAATCAAGATAATGAAATTAAGGATTATGATTTTGTGCCCCAATGATTGCCAGGGAGGTGGTTTTGGGATCTAGATGCCCAGGGAGCTATTTTTGGGATCTAGTATTGGGAAGACCGTTGGAGTGGTAAATCGATCTCCCTTGTTTGGCTCCAAGGTTGAGATGGATTTCACATGAGGTTAGCATGTGATACACTCTACCACACATGAGTCCATTATCCATATGCCTTGTTTTGTTTATTTCACCTCTGGAAGGTTTATTGTTGATCTAGCCATGTGATGCGATTGAGCTTTGATTCTTGATGTTGTCATGAGGTTGCCATGTTGAGTCCCTTGGTTGTTAGGTGTCAGCCTAGGTCTTGAGTGTGAGTTGGAACCCCGTGTCATCTCCTAGCATTGAGGTGGTTCCTATTTGGTTCCACATGGTCGGGTGGTTGAATGCCTTCTTCCATTGGGATGTTCTTCTTGGATGCAAGCATGTGTGAATTGGATTCTTGGATTCTTCATTATGTGGATTTTCTCTTGGAGCTGATTTCTATGTACTTGGAATAAGGAAACATTGTATCAAGATGATTTGTATATGTAAAGGAGATTATGTATCTTCATGTATTTGTAGATTAGATTGAGATAGGATATGATGTGGTGGATTAGGAGAAGAGTTAATTGATCATTCTTGATGTATTGTATATTCATTTTGTAATATGAAATTATGATTTATATCTGGAAAATAAATGAGCTAGCATATATGTATTTTTGTTGCATTTGAATTCGTGAAATGGATTTGTGATGTGTAATCCTATGGAATGAAAGATGGAAAGAATAGTAATTATTGTAATAATTCTTATCTAAGTAAATAGGAATTATCCAGGTGAAATGGTTAAATAGATCTATGATGCATCATGATAAAGGGAAGCAAGCTTATGTACTTACGTAACTTTTAATATTAAACATTAGGATGTGAAGTAGCAATAGAGACTATGTGATTGTTCTATGTACTCTTATGTGTTAGGTATTGATAATGTAGAAACTTTGATCTTGTAATAAGATGATGTATTATTATTTGGTTCACGTCGAAAAAATGTTCAATATGTTGGGATTGAGATCCTATGTTGAATTAGGGGATTGAAATATTAGATTATGTTTATTTTTATAGTACTAAATATGATTCTTTAAATTGTTTAGTAGAATGGTATCCTATTTTGAAGTAGATAAGTTCTTGCTATTATAATCTTGCATATGAATATGGTTAGTATTCTTGAAGAGTTGTGTAATGGTTGTGCTTAAGGAGATCATCTAATTTCATATGTAGGATAAGGATAAATGCATTTAGATTCATGACACGTTAAGTGATTAATGAATCAAGATGTGTATTAGGACATATGGTTGGTATGCTAAAATGAATCTAAGAAAATATAATGTGAAAGAGTATGCATATGTGTTAACATTTATCTTGGTTGTATGGAAAGTAAGTGACTAGTTGAATAATAAGATATGAAGTTCTATATGGATAAGTGATATTTAGAATTATGTCAAGTAGTGACGTTGAGATACCCTAGGGAATGGTTATGTTTGTAAGAGTCTACTTGGAGATGTGTTGATGATTTAATTGAATTATTCCGCTTCCAAAATATAGTTCTATGGATATGTTCATGTTGGTATATGTGATCTTGTAAATAGATAATGTTGTATTTAATATATGTTAATGATAACATAGAAGTAATGGATGTTTTAAACACAAAAAAAATTATCTCCATTTTCTAGTAGATTTTAGATTATTTCTCTAGGGTATTTTGGTGGGCATTACAGTAAGTTGAATGAGGAAGAAAACAAGAAAGAAGAAGTCAATCATGAATTAAGCGTAGAGGTGTTTCATTCACCAATCAAACATCATTTACTAATAAAAGAATAAAAAGAAGTTATGAAGTCACAATCCCCGAATCAGGACCCATCCTCCTCAAGGTCTAAAAGCAAGAGAGTTGTGGTAGAAAGATAAAAAAAAGCAAAGAGAAATGAAGCAAGAGTAGAAATAAGAAAGTAAGGAGCAAGACATTTCTTGGAGCGAAATATTAGGGGAAGACCATTTTGATATAAAACTTGAAAGAGATAAGGGTAGAGAGACAAAGCCCTAGAGTAGTATCAAAATCGAGACCAATCCAACAACACCAAAACCATTAAAACAACTGATATTCAAATCTAAGTCAACATAGAATCTGAGACAAAGTTCAAACACCATGGACACAACAATCAAGATCACTATTTTAGAACTGCCACTACTAAGGCAATTGAAAATTTATTTCTTTTGGAGTCAAAATGGGAGATATTGGGAAAGTTTGTAGACAAGGACATGCTATTATATTTTGTGGGATCCTTGAGGAAGGAAGAATTAGAATGGTACATCAAAAACTATCCCCAACACTCTACCACTTGGGATGTAGTAAAAGAAAAATTCTTAGCAAACTTTGGCACCCCACAGATTCCAATGATGAGTGTCACCCGAATGAGGAATTTAACACAAGGGTAAAATGAACTTGTCAAAAGTTATAACAATAAGTTTAAGGAGGTGTACAAAAAGTTGAAGGAACCTTTGACTAAAAAGTAGAAAATAGAATAGTTCATATCTAGACTACATAAGAACATAAGAGTAGGATTGGATGGTAGAGGATTTGAGGAGTATGCTGATCTAATTGCCATGGCCTACCGAGTTGAAGCTCAACCATGGAGGAGACCAAAAAAAATAAAAAAATATTGAAATACTTAAAAAAATATAGTTGAAAGTACATAAGGAAATCTGGGTTATTGAGCCTAAACAACTAGAAAGAATATGGCACACATTTTGTAATTGGGAAGGGAGCATCTGGAATATATGCCCCAAGGGTAGAGAAAAAAAGATATTAATTGATAGTCAAACTAGTCAGGCCTAATTCAATGTATTGTGCTATTTGTCAAGAATGGGACTTCCACCTTATTGAACTAATTTCTTATTGTAAGAGTTCTCGGCTTCATGTACCAAATGGTACTTTTCTACCCAATATCTAATGTATGATAATCAAATGGATATTTCTTTATTACTATTTCATGCTTAAAAATCATTAATGCAAAAATAGGAAATAAGGACGAATCACCAAATCCTTAACTATCAAAGCAATTTCAAACATAAACCAATAGAAATTAACACAAGATAAGAATAAATTCAAATAAATGAAACTCCCTCATCCTGTATCGTGGCTTCCATTGTGCTTCTTTAAATTGTGCTTCTAGGTGGCTCACAGGTATTGCATTGGGATTCTTGCATAGATTAGACAACTGTTTGAAGACTGTGATTCTCGAATGAATTGAGCAAAGAGGTTGAATTTATAGATTTTCAACACATAGGAGGTGAGGATTTGAACTGAAGTGTTGATTGACAGATAACTGATTTAGATTGATCTGTTAACGAAATTGATTGGAGAGTGAACTCAATTGATTGACCAGTAGACTGAATAGACTAGCTAGTTGACTGGATTGATTGATTAGAAGACTAAATTGATTGGAGAGAGAAGCATATTGATTAATTAGTAGACTAAATAGATGGATTAGTCATAAAAAGGTGATTGAGAGTTAAAAAGGATGATTGATGAGTTAACTGAAATAACTGTTTAGACAACTGATTTGATCAATCAGTTCTGATTTTAGCATGTGTTGTAGGATTTTGAAATTGAATTTCATTTTCATTTTCAATTTGGATTTGAATTTGGTCATTCGAATGCTGAAATGCACATGAAATTAACTGAAATTCAGATTTGGTGAAATGTGAATTTGAAAATGTGAAATTAGATGAAATTATGTGAAATTTGAATTTGGGAGAAAATGAAATGAAATTGGATGAAATTAATTGGAATTATAATTTGGGGAATTGGAGGAATAAGTTAATTAATTTAAATAATTTAAATTAAATTATTTAAAATTAGAAATGAGCTTAATTAAATAATAAATATTACTTAACTAAGGAATAAATCATAATTAATTAAATAATTAATATTTAATTAATTTTTGAAATAGGGTTAACTGATTAAAATGATTTGAGAATATAAATAGAATATTTAGAGGCGTTAAAGGGTGATGATTAGAACAAATAGTTAGTTTAATCAAATAATTAAAGAATTACATAATTAAATAGACGAATAATTAGTGTAGAATTAATGAGACATTTTTAAGTGTCTACATTTGCCCCTCTTTGAAACAATGTCGAAACAACATTGTTTCAAAGAAAATAAAATAAAATTTGCCCTAGTATGCCCCGATGATGCTTAGGGTATAATGCCCCCTCGAGAGATTGTTTGTGCATTGAATACATGAATGATCTCTCAAAAGAAGAAGAATGTTAGATGAACGATGAAAAATGATTAATTTGATGTTAGGAATGAGTTTTATTATAGAAAAGAAATGGTTAGAATGATTTATAGATAAGACTGATATGATTCATCCGATAAAGATAAAGTCTGGTTTCAGGAAGGACACATCCTGTATAAGACAAAAATGATCAAAACGTCTAGTTTCAGGAAGGATACATCCTGTATAAGACAAAGATGATCACGCTTGGTTTCAAGAAGGATACATCATATATAAGACAAATAATAGATCAAAATATGATGAAAGTGAAGAATAATTGATTGATAGATAGAATAGTTGATATGAAAAAATGATAGAATCATAGATGAAAAGATTGGAATTAAGTGATGAGAGAGATCATGTTAGAATGATTGGAAGAATTGAAAAGGTTGATTCAAGAAAAGATTCTTGATGACAGAATGATATGAAGAGACAATCATCATGATGAGATCAGAAAAAAATTGAAGTGATATGATTGATGATGAATAGTCTTCTTGTCTTTATTCATAGTGCAATACATTTTCATCATTGAGCCTTACTATGTAACAATGAAGCTTTGTACACCAGGGTATAAGGAACCAAGATGCATAGATATCTCATTGCAAAGAAACAAACACATAACAGACAAGGAATGAACCCTCCAATCTGGGAATAGCGCCAGGGGTTGAGGTATGTGTGGCATTCACAGGTTAAATGCTCCTATCACAGACACCCACTAGAGCAATTGCCCCAGAACTTCATTGGTTCAAACCACAAACAACAAACAAAGAAAATGATCCTACCCATCATGACGACTCCTCCAGTCACTTTTTGGACATCCTTGAGTAGCTAAAAGCAATGATCTTCGCCAATTTGATAAAAGATAAAACCAACTAGAACAAAATGTAGCAACCATACTGATTTCTGTCTTCATGTGATTGCTTGATGTGATTTTGATAATGTCTAGTTTTAGAAGTTTTGGACCCCATTTAAGAATGATTTGTCTGGTTTCAGGTGTACCGATTCTGTTTAAGACAAGATGTTGGTCACATTGATAGTTTGATAGTGATTCGGTAGATTAGACAGTTGATCAACTTGATTGCAGTTGTTTTAACAAGATAGTTGTATCCTTTGTTTAACTTCATGCGAAGTGTTTGCTAGATAGCTGCTAGGATATTTGATTCTCGCGAGACATGTTTATTGCAAGTTTTTGATGGTTTTGGATTTTTAGTTTATTTTTGATTGATTTTTTTTTATATTTGATGTTTTTTGTGTTGATTTTTTTAGGACTTTTTCTAAATGTTTTTGGTATTTTTTATAGTTTTCAAATGTTTTTGTTATTGATGAAACATGACCTACCATTAATTGATAAAGATAAGACTAACTTGGACAAAATCCAGTAGTCATACTAATCTATGTCATTGTTTTGATTTGTGTGATCATTGATAGGAATGTTTGGTTTCAAAGAATGAGTACCCCATATAAGACCGATCTGTCTAGTTTCGAGTATACCCTTCCTTGTATAAGACATGATGATGTTTGATAAAGTTTGATCGATAGATAGATTAACAAGACATGTGATCAGTTTGATTGTAGACTTTGTGAGTTTTCTTGTTGTTGATTTAATTTGATGGATGGTCCATGCTTTCTTGCCTTGACATTTTGTGAATGTTTTTTATTTTTTCATGACATTTTGTGAATGTTTTTTATTTTTTCATGACATTTTGTGATTTTTTGATTTTTTCATGACATTTTGTGAATGTTTTTGATTGATTTTTTCATGACTTTATCTGATTTTTTTTTTTAAATTTTTTTAAAAAAATTCAGGACTTTATTTGAATGTTTTTGATTGATTTTTTCAAGATTTTTTTATGATTTTTAGAATTTCTTCAGTTATGCCCCCAAGTATGCAGACCTATGATGATAACATGATGATGCATAATGCGGTGGAGACAATGAATTTTTGATGAGTTATGCTAATGCAAGATGCATGACAAAAATGCAGTTCCTATTTGAACAAGGATGTGTGTGTGTGTCTTTCATTCTGAATCGCACTAATTGGATTGAAGGTGCGAAACGTTTCAGAGATAGGAGTTCAATCTATTCTCAAAAGACTTAGACCATCCAACCTAACACACTATGTAACCAAGATTTATGAATGGAGGCATGAATGACTTCTCCATCAATTCTTGAAATTTTGATCTTCTTTTGCCCATGTGTGTGCAATTGAGTTCAATCTAACTCTTAAAACCGTCAAAGACCCTTAGAATCCTATGTGGTTAGCTATGTGGGTTATTTTGACTTCAAAAGCAACCTGGCTAGAGCCTCGCTGCTAGCAAGCTTTTAGGGCTCCGACGAGGTTATGCACTGTAATCTCTCAAATATTGCTCCATTGCCAACAACCGTCCATAGCCCTGATGGAGTTATTTGCATGTTTCCATAGTCAAGTTTTTTTTGTCACACTTGTATACATGATATTTCAGTTATATATCTTTGCTCTTTTTGCTTTGAGATGGATATTGACATAACACTTTTTTCTTTTATTTGCCTTGACTTGTAAGTAATGAAACCTACTTGGGTATGACAGTTACAATGATGCTGAAACAAAATATTAGATTTTTCACTAGCCACATGACCAACTAGGTATCTGTAATGACTTAGAGCTTTTGATTAATGTGTGAGATATAGCAATTGATATATTTTGGGTAACAAGACTTGATAGAGAAACTTGTACCTAACCAAGGATAAAGCTTAATCACAATGTGACATTGGAGATGAATGACTAAAGGCCTCCTAAAGACTTCATGAACAAGTATCTAGGAAATGAGACAATCTTCATTCCTTTCAGTGCAGATAGGTGAATAACTCAGACAAGCATCATGTTTTTATTGATGCAACTATATGTAGACACTTAAAAATGTCTCATTAATTCTACACTAATTATTCGTCTATTTAATTATTTGATTAAACTAACTATTTTTTCTAATCATCACCCTTCAACACTTCTAATTATTCTATTTCTATTCTCAAATCATTTTAATCAGTTAACCTTATTTCAAATATTAATTAAATATTAATTATTTAATTAATTGTGATTTATTCCTTAGTTAAATAATCTTTATTATTTAATTAAGCTCATTTCTAATGTTTAAATAATTTAATTTAAATTATTTAAATCAATTAACTTATTCTTCCAATTCCCCAAATTATAATTCCAATTAATTTCATCCAATTTCATTTTCTCCCAAATTCGAATTTCATATAATTTCATCTAATTTCACATTTTCAAATTCACATTTCACCAAATCTGAGTTTCAGTTAATTTCATGTGCATTTCAGCATTCGAATGACCAAATTCAAACCCAAATTGAAAATAAAAATGAAATTCAATTTCAAAATCCTACAACACATGCTAAAATCAGAACTAATTGATCAAATCAGTTGTCTAATTAGTTATTTTAGTTAACTCATCAATCATCCTTTTTAACTCTCAATCACTTTTTTTTGACTAATCCATCTATTCAGTCTATTGATTAATCAATCCACTTATCTCTCCAATCAATTCAGTCTTCTAATCAATCTATCTTGTCAACTAGCTAGTCTATTTAGTCTATTGGTCAATCAATTGAGTTCACTTTCTAACCAATTTCGTTAACAGATCAATATAATGAGTTAACTGATCAATCTAAATCAGTTATTTGTCAATCAACACTTTAGTTCAAATCCTCACCTCTTGTGTGTTGAAAATCTATAAATTCAACCTCTTTTCTCAATTCATTCAAGAATCACAGTCTTCAAACAATTGTCTAATCTATGTAGGAATCTCAGTGCAATACCATAGAGCCACCTACAAACACAATTTGGAGAAGCACAATGGAAGCCACAATACAGGATGAGGGAGTTTCATTTATTTGAATTTATTTTTATCTTGCGTTAATTTCTATTGGTTTATGTTTGAAATTGCTTTGATAGTTAAGGATTTGGTGATTCGTCCTTATTTCCTATTTCTACATTAATGATTTTTAAGCATGAAACATTTAGTGAACCCAACATGAACTAACAACAATTTGAAATTTTGTGTATGCTTGCAGGTTTCCATTTTTGGTAGGTTTCCATTTCTAGAAAGTTTCCATTTTTGGCAAGTTTCCATTTCTAGAAAGTTTTCATTTTTGGCAGGTTTTCGGTTTTGGAAAGTTTTTTTTTTGGCAGGTTTCCATTTTTGGTAGATTTCCATTTCTAGAAAGTTTCTATTTTTAGAAGGTTTCCATTTCTAGAAAGTTTCCATTTTTGGCAGGTTCCCATTTCTGAAAAGTTTCTATTTTTGGCAGGTTTCCACTTCTGGAAAGTTTCCATTTTTGAAAGGTTTCCGTTTTGGCAATATTCCATTTCTGGAAAGTTTCCATTTTTGGTAGGTTTCCGTTTTTGACAGGTTTCCATTTCTGAAAAGTTTTCATTTTTAGCAGGTTTCCCTTTCTAGAAAGTTTTCATTTTTGGTAGGTTTTTGTTTTTGGAAAGTTTCTGTTTCTGAAAAGTTTCTATTTTTGGCAGTTTCCATTTTTAGCAAGTTCCTCATGTAAAAAACAAAAACAAAAAACCTCTCCATTCTTTCATTTTTCTTAAATTCTAGTCTTTTAGTGTTCTGTTTTATAACAGATCATTGATAAACACTGAAGCAAATTTTTGTAACCAAAGGAAGGAAATTAGGCTGGATAGCCCACCATGTGTCTACTAACATTATTTTCTCTGCAGGGTTAGAGTAGAGAACTTCTTTTGATGCTTTTAAAAAGAAAAAAATCAAATTCTTTTCTTTTATTTCACAAATTGCTATGAAGGTTAAAAATGAAGACTATGCCTGTGTGGAGCAACATCTCCACTTATAATAGAAAATCATTGCAATGGAAGGATAAAAAGGACTTTGTTTTTTGTGTTTTCGAAGGGATAGGTATTATGCTCTCCCCTTCAATGGGTGATCAAAAAGCCAGACTCTCTTCTTTTATGCTTTCAATAATTTTTTGTACTTACATCCTTTAGAAGGCCCGCCCTCCCGAGTTACCCTTAGGGCGCCATTAAGGCCGGTGAGAGGGGAACGACCTAAGTGGCAACAACTAAAGCCAAGTAATCCAAGCCACTATAAATAAATGCGTATGCGATGAAAATCATATGCGACAAGTGTTACATGCTGTCACAACGACGTTATGCCTCCTTGAGTGCCTATACAGTGCGTTAAAATCTGTAGAGCGTAACCTCTACAGACTGGGAGACCTCCCTCAATAGTGTAAAATGCTGGTGATTGTGACCACTCGAACGAAACCCTATCTAAACACCATAGAAATTAGAAGCCAAGCTGAGTTAGTAACCAGACACTTGAACTATCATAGTGCAAGGGTGGGAAAGAATCCACCCCCAAGACACTCACCATATATCTCCCAGGATAATAGACCAATTGAGGAGCAATCTTCTTTGGTCTAATTTTTGGAAAAGGCAAAAAAACAGGTGCACCTTAGGGTGTGACAGAGTTGTTTGAGCTAACAGAGTATCAAGATGTGGGCTGTGATAATACTTGTGACCTTTTGACCTTAGGAGAGTCTACTTGATGTGATATTGAATTGCCCAAATACAACGAAAACAAAATGGGGTCTTGAAAAAGACTCCAACATTCATGGGAATTTAAAAAAAGTTCCTTAAACAAGTATTCTTTTGATGGCTTTATTCCTTTTTATGTGTCTGTTGTGTCCTTTGCTATATTTCACCAAGTTCAAACAATTTAGAAAATACCAAAAACAAAGTGGAATCTCAATCAAATTTTTGTCAAAAACATCAACAAGATCAAATCCCTCAACAAAGTCAAGTTTCAATATCAACAAGATCAAAACCCTGCAACAAACAAGCTTATCAACATCAACATCAAATTGAACTTTTGCAACATTCTAGAAATGAAGAAAATATCTTACATGTTGTGATCTTAGGTTCAAACCAATCAAGCAAACATCATGGATTGACATTATACATTTCGTAGGAAAGGTGAACAATTCATCCCTTCTATTCCTATTCCATCGCCATCCATAGAAACCTTATCTCAACAAAATCAAGACTTTGCAACAACAAATGAGAAACATGACTAGTCCTAACAACCATAGGGGCTAGTTAGAAAAAATGATGAGAGAAGTGATAACCACGAGGGAATCATTATCAGGCCAACCTTCTTCTTCTTGTGAGACCATTCAAACATGCCAACCTTCATTCTTCAACAAAATCATTCCTACCTTAGTTCAACCAACATTAGAGTCATGTCAACCTTCTTTCAACCCAACATATCAATCATACCAATCATATCAACCCAACATATCAATCATACCAATCATATCAACCCAACATTCAAAGTACCTCTTTCAACCAAAATCAAACCTCTTTCAACCAAGGTCCAAATCAAAATTCACACCAACCCAACACTCAAAGTACCTCTTTCAACTAAAATCAAACCTTCTTCAACCAAAATCAAACTCCTTTCAACCAAAATCAAACCCCATTCATCCAAAGTCCAAATCAAAATTCACACCAACCCAACATTCAAACTCCTTTCAAACAAAATCAAACCTCTTTCAACCAAAGTCCAACTCCTTTCAACCAAAATCAAATCCCTTTCAACCAAAGTCCAAATCAACCACATCTA
Organism: Cryptomeria japonica; assembly: GCF_030272615.1. Taxonomy (NCBI): domain Eukaryota; kingdom Viridiplantae; phylum Streptophyta; class Pinopsida; order Cupressales; family Cupressaceae; genus Cryptomeria; species Cryptomeria japonica. The sequence continues at coordinate 325,144,082 of NC_081409.1, forward strand.
TCCACCATTTCATCATCCCCTAAGGTTACACAAGACCAATCCATGCTATCTTCATCCAATAGCACAATCTCCCAAGGGCTATCCATAGCACAAATCCAATCTAATCCAAGTCATGATTCAAAGAGTCTTGTTCAATATCCTTTCTCATCAAGTCAAAAGGTTGAAACCTTCCAAGAATCTCCCATGAATATCCAAACTCCTTCCCTATGTCAGGAGGACAATCTAAAATCAGAATAAATTAGTCATGAAATAAATCAAGATCAAGAACAAACCTTTTCATCCTACCCAGTTTTTGAAGAAGACTCCCTCTATCAAGAATCTTATGATGATCCCCTCATTCTTTTCTATTCCACTCATAATAAGACCCTTGTTTCTCAAGAGCAAGATGTTCTTTCAAGTACCATCCAACGTCCACCTCCTAAACAAGATCCCATTATCATTTCTCCTAGTCTCTCTCATGATTCCAATACACAAGTTGTTCATGAACCCCTCGTTAATGAAATCACCAATCCAGATCATACTGCAGAGAATAATTTATCAACAATGGTATGTGAACCATCATCAAATGCCAATGTAGTGACAGAAACAAGCATAACACCAACAAATGAGATCAACACCTGGTTGGCTTCATCATACTCTTCAAGTGCATCAATAAAAACAGGCATAGCACCCACTCACATCACAACTTTGAAATCAAAATCTATTTTCCTCATACGCCCACACTTGAAAGACTGGGGTCAAGAAGATTTACCACAGTTGAATTGGTTTGAAAATAAGGAGGCTATAACAGACACTGTACATGAAAGACTCCTAGCTGACTGTCCTATTGAAAAAGACAGGTTCATCCAACTCTTCAAACAAAGACCAATGAATTATCTACACAAAGTTCATAACAACTCAATAACAACATGCACCTAAAAAGATATTACATATAAGGGTGGGTTCATTTCAATTTTCAGTACTGCATTTGCATATTTCTTTACTTCATTGCATATATCCATTTCAGAATGCATCATAGTTGCTTGCATATCACCTTTGCACAACATATAGTTGCATATCATTATTGCTTTCTCATATAGTTGCATCAATAAAAACATGATGATTGTATAAGTCATTCACCTGTTTACACTGAAAGGAACAAAGGTTGTCTCATTTCCTAGATACTTGTTCATGAAGTCTTTAGGAGGCCTTTAGCCATTCATCTTCAATGTCACATTGCGATTAAGCTTTATCCTTGTTTGGATAGAAGTTTCACTATCAAGTCTTGTTACCCAAAATTTATCAATTTCTATATCTCACACATTAATCAAAAGCTCTAAGTCATTACAGATACCTAGTTGGTCATGTGGCTAGTGAAAAATCCAATATTCTGCTTCAGTGCCGCTGTAATTGTCATACCCAAGTAGGTTTCATTACTTACAAGTCAAGGAAAATAAAAGAAAAAAGTGTTATGTCAATATCCATCTCAGAGCAAAAAGAGAAAAGACATATAACTGAAATATCACGCATACAAGTGCAATACAAAGCTTGACTATGGGAACATGCGAATAACTCCATCAGGGCTATGGATGCCTACTGGAAATGGAGCAATATTTGAGAGATTACAGTGCATAACCTCCTCAGAGCCCTAAAATCTTATTGGTAGCGAGGCTCTATCCAGGTTGCTTTTGAAGTCAGAATAACTCATGTAGCTAGCCACATAGGATTCCAAGGGTCTTTGACGGTTATAAGAGTCAAAATTAACTCAATTGCACACACAGGGGCAAAAGAAGATCAAAATTTCAAGAATTGATGGAGAAGTTTTCCGTGCCTCCATTCATAAATCTTGGTTACATAGTGTGTTAGGTTGGATGGTCTAAGTATTTTGAGAATGGATTGAACTCCTATCTCTGAAACATTTCGTACCTTCAATCCAATTAGTGCATTTCAGAATGAAAGACACACACACTCATCCTTGTTCGAATAGGAACTGCATTTTTGTCATGCATCCTACATTAGCATAACTCATAAAAAATTTATTGTCTCCACCTCATTATGCATCATCATGTTATCATCATAGGTCTGCATACTTGGGGGCATAACTGAAGAAATTCTAAAAATCATAAAAAGTCTTGAAAAAATCAATCAAAAACATTCAGATAAAGTCCTGAAAAAAATAAAAAATAAAAAATAAAAAATAAAAAAATAAAAATAAAATCAGATAAAGTCATGAAAAAATCAATCAAAAACATTTACAAAATGTCATAAAAAAATAAAAAAATTACAAAATGTCATGAAAAAATAAAAAACATTCACAAAATGTCATGGAAATATTAAAAAAAACAAAAAATCAAAGCAAGAAAGCATGGGCCATCAAATTAAATAAAAAACAAGAAAACTTTCAAAGTCTACAATCAAACTGATCACATGTATTGTTAATCAATCTATCGATCAAACTTTATCAAACATCAACATGTCTTATACAAGGAAGGGTATACTCGAAACCAGACAAATCTGTCTTATACGGGGTACTCATTCTTTGAAACCAGGCATTCCTATCAATGATCACACAAATCAAAACAATGACATAGATTAGTATGACTTCTAGATTTTGTCCAAGTTAGTCTTATCTTTATCAATTAATGGTAGGTCATGTTTCATCAATAACAAAAACATTTGAAAACCATAAAAATACCAAAAACATTTAGAAAAAGTCCTTAAAAAATCAACACAAAAAACATCAAATATATATAAAAATCAATCAAAAATAAACTAAAAGTCCAAAACCATCAAAAACTTGCAATAAAGATCTATCGAATCACTATCAAACTATCAATGTGATCAACATCTTGTCTTAAACAGAATCGGTACACTTGAAACCAAACAGGTCAGTCTTAAATGGGGTCCAAAACTTCTGAAACCAAACATTATCAAAATCACATCAAGCAATCATACGAAGACACAAATCAGTATGGCTGCTGCATTTTGTTCTATCTTTTATCAATTGGCGAAGATCATTGCTTTTAGCTACTCAAGGATGTCCAAAAAGTGACTAGAGGAGCCATGATGGGTATGATCCTTTTCTTTGTTTGTTGTTTGTGGTTTGAACCAATGAAGTTCTGGGGCAATTGCTCTAGTGGGTGTCTGTGATAGGAGCATTCGGGTTGTGAATGCCACACATACCTCGACCCCTAGCATAAATCCTAGAATGGAGGGTTCATTCCTTGTCTGCTATGTGTTTGTTTCTTTGCAATGAGATATCTATGCATTTTGGTTCCTTATACCTTGGTGTACAAAGATTCATTGTTACATAATAAGGCTCAATGATGAAAATGCGTTGCACTATGAATAAAGACAAGAAGACTATTCAACATCAATCAAATCATCATCATATCATTTTAATTCATACCAATTGATTTTGATCTCATCATGTTGATTGTCTCTTCAGATCATTCTCTCATCAAGTATTTTCCTTCTTGAATCAACCTTTTCAGTTCATTCTTTCATCTAACATGATCTCTCTCATCACTTAATTTAAATCTTTTCATCTATAATTCTATCATTTCAAAATTTATATCTATCAATCAATTATTCCTCACCTTCATCATATTTTGATCATCTATCTTCATCTTATACAAGATGTATCCTTCCTGAAACCAGATATTTTTTATCTATCTTTGTCTTATACAGGATTTATCCTTCCTGAAACTAGACGTTTTTGATCTACCTTTGTCTTATACATGATTTATCCTTTCTGAAACCAGATGTGATCATATATCTTTGTCTTATACAAGATGTATCCTTCTTGAAACCAGACATTTTGATCATTTTTGTCTTATACAAGATGTGTCCTTCATGAAACTAGACTTTATCTTTATCTTATCAATCCCATCAATCTTATCATTAAATAAGTCTACAAATCATTCTAACCATTTCTTTTCTATAATCAAACTCATTGATTTCATCAACTAACCATTCTTCCAACTATCATCTAACATTCTTCTTCTTTCGACAGATCATTCATGTCATCAATGCACAAACAATCTCTCGAGGGGGCATATTTATACCCTAAGTGTCACTGGGGCATACTAGGGCAGTTTTCTTTGAAAAAACATCGTTATGAGATTGTGTCAAAGAGGGGCAAATGTAGACACCTAAAAATGTCCTTTTAATCATACACTAATTATTCGTCTATTTAATTAAGTAATTCTTTTATTATTTGATTAAACTAACTATTTCTTCTAATCATCACCCTTCAACACTCCTAATTATTCTATTTCTATTCTCAAATCATTTTAATCAGTTAACCATATCTCAATTATTAATTAAATATCAATTATTTAATTAATGACAACCTTTTCCTTAGTTAAATAATCTTTATTATTTAATTAATTCTATTTCCTAAGTTTAAATAATTTTATTTAAATTAATTAATTAAATTCCTCCATTTCCCCAAATTATAATTCCAATTAATTCCATCTAATTTCATTTCATATTTTTCCCAAATTCAAATTTCATATCATTTCATCTAATTCCAAATCATCAAATTCACATTTCCCCAAATTTGAATTTCAGTTAATTTCATGTGCACTTCAGCATTCAAATGACCAAATTCAAATTCAAATTGAAAATGAAAATCAAATTCAATTTCAAATTCCTACAACACATTCTAAAATCAGAATTGATTGATCAAATCAGTTGTCTAATCAGTTAACTTAATTAACTCATCAATCATCCTTTTTAACTCTCAATCACCTTTTTCTAACTAATCCATCTATTTAGTCCACTAATCAATCAATCCACTTATCTCTCTAATCAATTCAGTCTTCTAATCAATCAATCCAGTCAACTAGCTAGTCTATTCAATCTACTGGTCAATCAATTGAGTTCACTCTCCACAATTCTGTTAATAGATCAATCTAATGAGTTAACCGATCAATCTAAATCAATTATCTGTCAATAAACAGTTTAGTTCGAATCCTTACCTTCTTTGTGCTGAAAATCTATAAATTCAACCTCTTTGCTCAATTCATTCTAGAATCATAGTCTTCAAACAATTGTCTAATCTATGCAGGAATCCCCGTGCAATACCTGAGAGCCACCTACAAGCACAATTCAGAGAAGCACAATGGAAGCCACGATGCAGGATGAGGGAGTTTCATTTATTTGAATTTATTCTTATCTTGTGTTAATTTATATTGTTTTATATTTGAAATTGCTTTGATACTTAAGGATTTGGCGATTCGTCCTTATTTCCTATTTCTACATTAATGATTTTTAAGCATGAAACATTATTACCAATACTCTTCTATTATATTTATAGAAAAAGATCAAATTTTCTAAAATTTATTTTCTTTCTACACTTTTATTGAGATGATGTTATCTTTTAAGATTCTTATTCTAGAGAGATGTCAAGCATGTCTATTTTACAAATTCATAACTATTGAGAAAGATTTAATTTAAGGTACCATCTTTGCTTCAAAACCTGTTTTTACCTTAATCTAAAACTAAAAATATGAATAAGAGTATGATTCAACTTTTGAACGAGATTTAAGATAAGTGTTTACTGCAGATCAAAAGCTTGAAGGAACATCTTAAGACAAGCAAATTGCTTGCATTTTAAGTCTAAAACTCAAACAAAAAGATGGAGGATATAGATAGCATCCAAAAAGAAATGAATTTTCTCCCATGAACTAACATTATGGCATGTTGGACATGAAAAGGTTTGTAGAAGGATTTATAAATTCTTAAGAATAGCGCAGGGGAGACTATAAGGCCAAATTAAACTTTCCTTGTTCTACATTCTCGTTGTCCCCACCCACATGTGGATTTTGGTATATGGTTCTTTTATGACACAAATTTGAACAAGTCTGAAAAATAATTACAACTATTAATGCTTTAAGCCTCTTAATGAACTTACAATTTGGACCCAATTCTTGCACCTTCACAAAGATCTGAGGGAATTTATCCATACTCAAAAAGAAGAATGTAGAGTACTTACTAAAAGATTTTTGATAATAACCACAAAGAACAAGGACCATCGATCTAATGGACAAAGAAGATAAAGGACATGCAAGAAACTTTGATGATGAATGCGTGCCACGATATCTTGGCATAATCCATGAGCACAAGATACATACATACATGGAGATTGGCAAGGCAACTTGAATCCTGACAAAGGTAAATATCACACTATGAGTCTTACAAGAATCATAAGGAAACTAACAAAAGATAGAGGCTAGTATATAAAATGAATTGGTAAAAATGTGACAAAATTTTATCCAAGTTTAAATCATTATTCAAGAATGAAGATGTGAGAGTTATCTTACCTAACCATGTTGACCCAAGATCTAAGTTTTATTAACTAGGCTTCTTCTTGTTTCTGTTATGGGAGCTTTGATATAGAAAGATGTCCACCATCTTCACTTATGAAGAAATAATCTAGGAGACCTTTTAGAAAACAACTATCTCAAAGAAGAAGACTAGACTCATTGAATAGTTCCTGTCGAGGATCCCACTGAATATGACATTTGAATCCTTTTTCCCTCCCTCCAATAGATCTATGTGAGTTTCTCTTCATGCAATAAGGATGCCATATAATGCTTAGCACCTTGGCTATCAAAATTCCCACAAATTGTTGAAGAGAAAGACTTTTTATTCAATTCATAAATGCCATCATGGTTTTTTCCACTCTATCCACTATGTTCCACTAAAATAGTGTAATTTTAGCTAATACCAAGAAAACGGTTTCTAAATGGAATTCTTTAATGAGGGTCAGAATAATATAATTGCATGAAAATAAAATAAATATTTGAATAAATTATGCTGCAAGATAATAAATTAATCTTAAAAATAATTGATAAATATTAAGTTATGAAAATATCCTTTTCACTAATGTCTAACATCAAAATTTCTAATGCCTTTTCCTCATTTTTCTATGATTGATCACTATGGCGGCGAGGCTTGTTTTATTATTTGTCATATCATATTTATTTGACACGGATTTTGGGTGGCTCATCATAACAACAACAAAATTGTTAGGTTTCTTCACAGAGATCACAGAGAAAATAACATAGCTACGATAAAGAAGAATTGGGAAATTAAAGGTAAAATGGGGGGTAACAAAAAGAGGTTTGAACCGGCTTCTTGCTCAGACTGGAAGAAAAACAATGAAGTCTAGGATATTCTTCAAGAGGGAGGTTTGAATGTTTTTATGGAAAGGCTCTGCGACAAAGACCCTACTGTCACTAAGCATTTCATAAAAAACTGGAAGAATGGTAAGGTTCTTGTTGGCACCTAGATGATGCAAGTGGACGAGGATGTCATTGCTGAAGCTACGGGTATGGTTAAAGAAGGTATTAAATTTTACAGAGACCAAAGTGTATCTGACAAGGCCGCGGATAGGTTTCCTATCATTGATGGAGAAAAAAGGAAATTGGTGAAGGTGGATAATCCCTACTATTCCCCTAAGTGTATTTGCAAGTCGTGGAGGTTTGTGTTGTTTGCCACCATCAGCTTCATTACTTTGGACGGGAGATTCACAAGGGCTTATGGGCATCACTTTGTGCTGCTCAATCATTTTTGCCATGGTGACAAGGTTAGTTTGCCTTACTATCTTGCCTGCTCTATGGATCATACTATTCATGAAGTGCAAAATGATTCTCAAAGAGATCACGCCCTCCACTAGGGTTTAATGGTTTTAGTTTATAAGATGTTGAAGGGGAAAATTATTGAGAAACCAATTAGTAAAGCCAAACAAATTAGGGATGATGATACTGAAAGTGAGAATAGTGGGTTCAATCTCTATTCTGAAACTGAGGGTGAGTCTGAGGATTTTAGCAACAAGGGGAAGACCAAGGGGACTGTTGTGGATTCTGACCTTTCAGACTCTGAGGATGAGTCTTTTGATGATAAATTCATAAAAAGCAAGAAGAGAAAGGGAATGGGCAAGCAAACCCAAAGGACCAAGAAAACCAATAAGGGGATAAACAAGGTCAAAAGGAAGATTATTATTTCTTCCGATGAGGATTCTGAGGTTGAAAAAACCAACAATAATAAGGGTAAGGAGGAAGATGAAATGCTGGATGGTGATCATGGGGAGAAATTGAACACACAGAGAATGCAGAATGAGGGTCAGGAGAACAACATGGGGAATCAAAATGTCTATCATGGGGCCATTGATAATGACAACATCAAGGGTTTTTGTGAGGTCATTAGCAAAATGGCGAAAGAGATTGGTGACTTGAAGACTGACCTCAACATGATAAAAAAGGCTACTATGGGTGAGAAGTCTCTCTTTGAGAACGTTAAAGAATTAATGGTTGCTATTAACAAGGCTCAAGCAATTAAGGCTATGGTTAGTAAAATTCTGGAAACGGAAAAGAAGGCGAAGGAGCTGAAAGGGATCAAAGATGATAAGGGTCTGGAAACTAACCTGAACAATCTGGTGAATAGAGTGGATAGGATGGAGCTTACTGTGAAGAGGATTGCTGAGAAAAACTTCCAGATCCTTAAGGCCACTGTTGACCATGTTAACATCTTGATTAACAAATTTGAATAGATTAAAGGCGAGGAGGATGATAAGGATTAGACTGAGAAGAAGGGTCATGAAAAAAGAACAAGGGCCAACACTCGGAAGCAGGTTGATATCAAGGAAAAAGAGTTGGAAGAAATGAAAAATTCTGCGATCAATATGAAGCAGATGGTGGTTCATGCAGAAGAACTCATGAGAAATATTTAGCTGTCCTTGTGTTGTCTCGGTGTTGTTTTTGTGCTTTCCTTTGGGTGTCTAGTGCTGATCTCTTTGTCTTGTGCTCCCTTTTTGTTTTGACTGGGATTTGTTCTATGTATGGGTGACCAGGCATTGTTGTTTCATGCCTTTTTTATGCTTTATCTTTCTCCTGCTATGTAACAAGGTTCCAGGTTTCTTTCAAAAACTTGTTTTTAATTAATCAAAACATCAAAATGTATTTAGAGATATTGGGAATAATTTAAGGTGTGACATACTTCCCCTCAAATAAAATGCATCCTCTTGATGCATTATAAAAAGTTGAGCTTACCATTTAACCAACACAAAGTCGACCAATTTATATTTGACTTGGTTAGATTTTTTTCATTAAGATAAAATGCAATCTAATTTTCATTTTTGCAAACATTAAAGATAAAACAAACACACTCATTTATTCAAATAGTTATTTCACTTATCCTAAGTCATTGTGTCTACATCCCGTCAATACCCTTTAGTTTCACAAAGCCAGGCTTCCCCTCTCTAATAATCTTCTCTTCTTGTGATGGTGATGTCCTATCTATTGTACTCAAGAAAAAAAACAATAGCACTTGAGTTTGTGTTGGTGCTCATTATCAAAATCAAAATCAAAGATTTGTCAAAACATAATTTCTCCTTGGTCAAGTCCTTTTCCATTGATGTCAAAGGAGGAGAAAGAGACCCAAAATGCTATATTTTATTGTATTCAAATGCTTAGAAGCTTCTTATAGATTAGGTATACATCACAGGGGGAGTCTTTGATTGATTTGGTTTGTGTTGATCTGCTAACATCATTTTGTTGTTTGCCATCAATGAAAAAGGGGGAGATTGTTGAACATACATTGTCATTGATGTCAAAGGTGTGACAATGGTATGATGTCTAAGGTGTCAACAAATTAGTGAGAATTAAATGCAATTGCTTCTAACATGACATGTTTGAACATTTGAGTTCTTGAATAAAAATCTCTGTTGAATAGCTCTCTTAATGCCATCATTATGCCCTGGTTTGAGTTGTTCCTAATTGTCTTGGACATTTTGTGTTGTTTGGAAGTATCCACCATATACTTCTGAAGCTTGTTGTTCAGGAACAAAATGTGCATTCAGTTGAATTGTCATGGTGTTGAGTTTCACATTCTGCCGCAATTGTGAGCTATGGCCTATGGTTTTAAGGTTAAGTATACACATGATGTCTCTTCTAGAATTTCAATGGTTGAGCTTCAGTAGACAAAAAATTAGAATTGACAAAGTGCTCATTATGCTTGTTGGCTGACTAGATCGATGCACTTGGTGATTGTAATATGTGCTAGCTAGAAGTTGCATGTTGATGTTTTGTGGGGCCAATGGAGCATGTGTTGGGCAACACATAGCATGTCGTTTCTTCTGGAGTAACGTGGGGGCTTTTGGATCGAGCACATTACATGTTTGGTGTAGGGTTTATTCTTGTGGTTAAAATGTAGATGAAATAATCTTATTCTAGGTCAACATGTGAATGTAATTATGATTGTAATTCACATATATAGTTGATCTAGGTTCATTCCTAGTTTGGTTCCTTAATGTGAATATTCAGAAGGTGCAATTTATGTGCAAGCATGTGGGTGATGCTGTATGAGTGACATCTCAATCATTTTGTGGTTTCATCTAAAGATCATATGCACTGTGTGAGGTAGTTTTGATGTTGATCCGATCATAAAGATGTTGAGTAATCAAACCTGAAGTCCGCATTTCATATCTTTTGTATTTTGGTGAGATTGGTGTCTCACATGCTGAGTTGGTGCTCATACTTGGATTAGGGGATTAGTGTCTCCTATAGTTTGGTGCCTACAAATGTAATTGAGATTAATGTCTTTGATAGGTTGGTGCCTACTTCATATTGTGAGTTCTCTTTTATTTTGTGGGGCTAGATTTGGGCAATAGATCCAAGTAGCTCTTCTCATTGTGGTTTTTCCCTTTTGGGTTTCCACGTAAATCTAGTGTTCATTTGTGTGAATGTGTGTGTTAGTCAAAAAAAACTAGTAAATGATACTTTGATGAATTGGGTTTCATGTTTGGAGAAATTATTAATGATAATTAATGCTTAATCAAGTTGATTCTTATAATTAATGATAAAAAATATGATGATAAGCTCAAGCTAGTTGTATGGCTAGATACGATGACTACTAAAAAGTTAGTAGAAGAATCTCTATTTGAGTTATGTTTATTGTCTTTCCTCTATATTTGGAACTACATGTTTATAAGCTAATATCACATGTTGCTAATGAAGATGAAAATGGCTCGAATGCCAAGATGAATTAGATAGTGGAGTTAAATGAAGATAGAAGAAAAGCCCATGCAAATAACATTAAGAATTAATAAAAGGTTAAACTTTATTTCATAGAAAGGCAAAGAAACAAAAATATTCAATTAGGTGACATTGTTCTAATGTGGAATTCTAGAGTAAAAGTAAGATTGCAAAGTTTGAAGCACTCTAGACAAGATGATATATCAGTGAAAATTAATATGGGTCAAAGAAATTTTACTTGAGAGGCTTGAGTAGTGAATTTTTAGAGTTTCTTGTTCATGTGAAATACTTGAAGACATATTTTTCTAAACTTATGAAGTACCCCACTATAAGTATACTCTTACCCCATATGTTTTCGCCCATGCAACTATGTTTGCCTTTGAACTCATGGTGAAGTGTAGGTATATGCAACCTATTTGTGTTTGACCTCTTATCTATAGCTTATCAAACTTGCAAAGTTTGTATTCTTAAAAGAGTTTTCTATTTCTCTTTTCTACAATATGCATGTGCCCCTTGGAAAGAGAAATTATTGGCATCCTACTAACACAATATACTTTGGGACATGTTTTCTAAGTGTAAACGTGTGATTCATAATGCTGAAATCCAAACATAAATATTTTACATATCTAAAACCATATCACATTTTATGTTCTTTTTCAGTGCTGACTTGTTCTAATTGTAGCATTAGAACTTAAAACATGTGTTTTATTTTACCACTCATTGTTTACCATACCTCCCCACCATGCTAACCACTATATCCCATGGTTTACCTCTCATGTTTTATGTTGAATGGTGCTTAGTCTTTTGCTAGTAGGAAATTGTCTTCCAACAACTAAACTTCTTACTATGCTATTTTTCTTTAGTTGCCATGCACTTACCATTGGATTTTAAACCTTTCCTTATCTCTACCATTGATCTTTCCATGTGTCAACTATCATTTATTGTTTAGTTGTTGCTATGTGAAAAATTATTATTGGCCCTTGTTAGCTATTTGGTGGATCTATTTGAATGTGTATTCTTTTAATACCTTATGTCACATAGTAGTTTCTTACAAGCCAATGACTAATTTATGTGGAGAAACTAATTTTTTTCTTCAATTCCTTAATGCCCATTTTGTGTTGAGCATTGAATTTATAGATATGAGTTGTGTGAGTCATGGGATTGACAAGTTTTAGTTAACATGACATAAAGATGTCACTAATTGACGAAGGCATTTAAAAGAATGACACCATGGTTTCTTTGTGTACAAAGTTGCAATACACTAAGTGAATGACATCATAGTTTCTTTGTACAAAGCAACACTACATTAAATGCCATTAAATGCAAAATCTAAATGAGCAAAGTATGTTTAAATGAATTGAATTGATTAGAGCGTTTAATTTCAAGTCAACAAGAGAACAATGTACTTGACTATTTAGGATGGTCATTCTATACCAACAATTAGATAAAGAGGCCAATACATAAAAGTTATTATCAAGGATACAAATTCAAACAACTTGACATCTAAGGTGACCTATGCAAGAAAAGAGCTAACCTCCACGAATGAAATTTGATTTATGTTGTAACACCCTCTTAACTCAATAATCTAAACTTCATTCCCCAAAGTATGCCAAAATGTGTTCATATTGTTTTATCATTTGGACAAAGGACACTTCACTAACCGTGTTTGATTACAATGGCATTTTAGAGTTATTACTCAAGGCTGGATGGCTTTATCTCTACCTTATTCCCTGGTTACTTCTTGATGAACAATCCTCCAATTATTTCTTCCCTAGCAAATCAAACCAAACTTAAGTTTTAGATTTCTAATTTCCTTCTTATTACCTAAAGGAGCAAAATAGTTTAGAATTTGAAGACTTTAGAATTGAGGATTTGGTGCAAGTCAATAACAATACAATAAAATCAAGTACATATGTTAAGTTTGCTGGGCTACTTCTTCCCTTCGAAGATCTAACTGAAGTCTTTGACCATTACAATACAAAGGCTCTAATCAAATGGGTTAATCATTGCATCAACGAGCTCCTCACAATAATTTCTCTTATTGTCATACTTATTGCCATATAAAATTCTCTTTCATTATTTGAATTACTTTCTATACACATTCTAGCCTCCTACTTAGTACCCTTTTTAATTCCTTTTGTATACTAAAAGAGGCTCTCTTACTCTCTACATTTTACTATTTAGAGTTGTAGTACAGCCCATATTTTATGTACTCAGGTCATAGAAGAGTTTAAAATTACAGCACAATGTATGGACAAATTCAATTAGGATTTCTCAAAAACTAAATACATAGAAATGGCCTTTCATGACCGTGATAAAGATAGTATGATATATAATTTGAATTTTGTGAGACTGCTAACAAGATATAAGCATCTCTCAATTGAGAAAACGAAAATAATATATTAGATATAAAACTTTTATATTCAAAGAGCACTCACTGGCATCTTGGGATAATAAGCATATCAATTTATCAGAGAATATTATTCAATGAACAAGCAAGTACAATAGATGCATAGGCTTAGTTTAATAACATGAAATAGAAGAGATGAGATTCAAGGCCTTTAAAAGCCACAATGGAGTGCTAATGTGAGAACCTCACTAAGTGAAATGAATTGAACACATAACGATCCTCATTCACCTAAATACACCCAAACCCATTACATTAATAGGCATGTGAACTAATTTATCAGGCATATGGACTAATTTATCATACATAACGATCCTCATTTTGCTGCTGATTTGTAAATTGTTTTTGTAACTGTTATCTTGATTTGCTTCATCCAATAAAAAGAACTAATATATTATTCACAGGCAACACAGAAATACCAGATGAATCCCTTTGAAAGAGATGATGTATAAACTACTAAAACAATGGATCAATGTAAACTATCAAAACAATTAACTGTTTTTTATTGAAAAATAAATTCAAATGAATTGAGCACAAGTTTAAATCATCAGAAGACCGTGTTCAAATCCCCAGAGACAATTTACATGCTAATATGTGCAGATGTTGAGTGTTTAAATCTGATCAACTTCTACACTAAAAAAATTCATAGGTTCTCACCATAGCTCATATTACGGAGGAGCATAAATCTAACTGCTATGCACGGGAAAGGTACTAAAGAAAGTCAAGAAACGGGGCAAGAAAATTAAAATCATTTCACTTAAAGCCTATGTGAGAATGTCATATGTATAAAAATTAGCTTAGTAAAATCGGTACCTGCAAAAAATAGACAAAAACTGCAGTATAATAGTTTTCAGCTTTAGACAAATAAAACCATGTACAATATCCCAAAATTATTACCCTTGCATAAATATATATAATGCTTCAATGTATTTGATGCAGCTGCTGAACTGATGGTATATGCATCATACAGGCACACACAATGTTACAATAAATGAAGTATTGAATCCATATACCCACATTTTAATTTTATAAATTAAAGTTAACAGAAACGTGAACTTGCCATATACAGTCACAATACAACACTATTATTTCGTATGTCCCAAACAACATCGTGCAACTCAGGAAATATAGTGATAAGCAGCAGTTCAAGTAGGCTATATGCAAGCTGCTTAAGACATACGGTAGACTGCAAACAAAAGCAAACAAAAAAACAATTCCTTATTAATCCCAACATGCATAGACCAAAAACAGAAGAAGCTGTCTGAATTATAGGAAGAACCACAAGAAAATGTCTCACCTGAAGAAATAAATATAGATCTTCTGCACAGCGATTGTACTGCTTTCTGCCAATTATGCTAACTAAAGGTGCTGGTGCTCCTGCAAATCGAAATTCAGTGTTATTTGTAAGAGAATTGAGTATAGCATAAGTGAAAGAAACTACTTTTCTCAAAGAAAAATCTTATTTCTGAACTGCTGTTTATTCCTCGGATCATGATTTTATTTGATTGATGTTTTCAACATAAGGAAAACAGAAAATACATAACAGACAATAATGCTTAACCAAATCATAGCTTTCAGAACCATTTACAGAATCATTCCAACTGGAACTTGAATCAAAGCAATTTCTGCCATGTCAGAGGCAGCACCAATACTAACACAGGTGGAGTACAAATATATATTTTGGCGTTGGAAGTCGCCAAATAAATTGTGTTATGTGAAGGTTGGCTTATTTGATATAACTCATACCTCAGCAGAAATCGTGGCAATCTAGAGACCTTTAAGGGAGACACCCAGCAATCCAAACGTAGTACTAAGTATGACAAGTTAGCAATTAATCTCCATGTCGCATCTCAAAAAATCCTTGCCGGCGATGAAGAAGGATATCGACATGCATAAAAATGCTTCGTCATGAAAGTCGATTATGACTCGAACTTCTTCGACCCCTTAACTGTCCTTCACGGTAGCGATCAGCACCCACGGTAGAAAAAACAGAGACACATTATCAATATTAATCACCAGACATCAGAAAGTTTGGACTCTTCGATTTATTAAACTTCTCCGCAATGATCTCTAATCTTCTATTGAAGCCTCTGATAATCGAAGCCAGGACTTAAATATTCCCCCTTATATTAATTCGCAATGTCTGCATAGCTCAGTGAATATGTCTTTATTATTCTGCAGATGAAATACGAAGCCACCCTTTATGGAATCAATTAACTTCAAAATAATTTTCTTGCCGACAATTATATTCCCTGCTTCACCTTTATTTCTCACAATATTGAGTGAAAGTCGGCTTAAAGGATATACTCACAGAATTATAGTTTCACTTTATATAAAAGTCAGCCTTTGACACGAATGCTAATCTCTTATAATATCCACAGCCAAATTAACTAAACCCATGACTTTACACAATGCAAATATATCGAACTCCCTCTATTTATTTTGCCGATCGCCAAATTTACCCAGCCACGACTTTATAGTGATAATCACAGGTGTTGAAAAGAGCAGCCAGTAAAATCAATATCAATATTTAAACTTCAGGGGTAATGCCGTCCATAATAATATTACCGGGAAAACTGTCCATATTTATTTCTGAATCAACAATAAACCTCAGCTGTTCACCTTTTGGAAGAATCAGGTTTTCGTCCAACTCTTTTGTCATTCCAAAGGTTTTCTCCCAGGAAATCATAAATCGTTATCACATCCATAAGAATCCCTAATTTCTCCATAAGAATCCCTAACTTGAATATTGGAGAACTTTATTTAATAAAGTGACTTATTTGATTGTTTTTCACTTTATTTTATAATTAAATTAATTAATTAAAGTCATCCTATAGAAATAAAATTAATTTGTAAATGGTAGTAAAAACAAAAATTTGAATTTTAGGGAAAGCGAAATAGAGTTCAAAGTCCAGGGTTGGAGGCGAACAAAGGCGTGATTTGAACAGCAAACTCAACTGTTTCATCAAATTTTTGTATTAGCAACTCCCTCGAAATACGACATTCGACTGTTGTTGATAAACAATAATAATCGCTGATAAACAATAATAATTTTCTAACAAGAGACACTTAATTAAGTCCCAGATGGACTTATTTAAGTGTGATATTTTTATGTTGCAAGAAACAAAGTTGTGTGATATTTTTATGTTGCAAGAAACAAAGTTGTCAAAGGAGTCTGCTGATTCGGTTTTTTCATCTTGGAGAAGGTGGAATTTTCTTCTCCTTCTTGTGGTGCTTCAGGAGGTTTGGCACTGCTTTGGAATAATTATAATATTGAGGTACAGTTAGTGGCATCTGCTACAAATTGGATGTTGACTTTAGTTATAAGCAAGATTTCGAAGGTTAAATTCTGGTTTTTTAATAGTTATGCTCCGTTAGGAATTCAAGGGAAGAGTAAGTTATGGGGTCAATTAAAGAGGATTTCTTCTCCCTTAAGACATGGTTCCTTTATCATCTTTGGGGGTGATTTTAATGCTATCACCGATTTAGATGAGAAAAGAGGAGGTGTTTTCCCTAATAAAAAGATTATGGATGACTTTGGGGATTTCATTTCTGATATGAGCCTTTTTGATTGTAAGTCTCAGAATGAGGTTTTCACATGGACAAACATGAGAAGGGATTTTTCTCAGATTGCTGAGAGATCAGATTGGTTTTTGTTATCTGAGAATTGGATTGATTCAGATTTTGAATTCTTTTCCTCTATTCTACCGGTCTCGGGTTCTGATCATTTTCCAATTTCCCTATCAGTTATTGAGGATAGGGCTTCTTTTAAGTCTCCATTTAAATTTGAGCCCATGTGGTTTAGGGATTCTTCCTTTTTGCCTCTACTTATGAAATGGTGGAATTCTGCTCCTTTCTATTTTGGGTCTCGTATGTTTCAGATTTCTAAGAAGTTAAGTTATTTGAAATTGAATATTAGGGAATGGAATATCTCGCATTTTAAGAACATTTTTCAGGAGAAACAAAGGATTCAAGATATGATTGAGTGTCTTAATACTCATGTGCTTCAACATGGTATGGTGCCACAAGTTTTTGATGAATTGAAGTCACTAAACTTAGAGCTTGAGGAGGTGTTAGCTAGAGAGGAAATCTATTGGAGACAAAAATCTAGAGAGTTATGACTTTTAGATGGTGATAAGAACACAAATTTTTTTTATTCTTCAACTAAGATTAAAAGATGTAAGAATAGGATATCTTGTATTCAGTGTTAGAATGGGAATTTATTGACAGAGCCAGAGGATATTGCTTCAGAGACAGTTAGGTTTTTTAAGTCATTATTATCTTCGGAAAATGGAAATCTCAACAATGATATTATATCTAATATTCCTCCTTTAGTATCTTTGGAAGACAATAAGATGTTGATGTCTCCCTTTTCCTTAGAAGAAGTTAAGAGTGTTGTCTTTGCCATGAATTTGAATAAAGCTCTGAGACCAGATGGTTTTACTCCTTTATTTTTTCAGAAATGTTGGGATTTTGTGGGAAATGATGTTTTGTTGGCTCTCGAGGAAGCTAGGAGAAATAGGTCCGTTTTAAAAGAACTTAATACTACAATGATTGCAATTATTCCTAAAAAAGAGGATACTAAGACTTTGCTGACTTCCGCCCCATTGCTTTATGTAACACTTTGTATAAGATATTTACGAAGGCAATTTCCCTTAGGTTGACAAAAATTCTACCTAGGATCATTTCATTGGAGCAAGGTGGTTTTGTTCCTGGAAGGGAGATGACAGAGGGTGCAATTGTAGCACATGAGGTGATTCATTCTATTTCCACCCAAAGAACCTCGGCCATGATACTTAAACTAGACATGATGAAGGCTTATGATAGAGTAGAGTGGGGGGCTTTATGTGCTGTTCTTGAGAAGTTAGGTTTTTCCAAAGCCTGGGTCAAATGGATTAGTGCATGTATTTCTTCTGCAAGATTCTCAATTTTAATTAATGGTTCTCCTTGTGGTTTTTTCACTTCCACCAGGGGTTTGAGACAGGGAGATCCCCTTTCTCCCTTTTTGTTTATTCTCCTAGCTGAAACCTTTAGTTGGGCTATTAGGGCTGCTAAAGTGGGGGGGCTTTGGAAAGGTATAAGGATTCATAATATTCCCCAAAGTATTTCTCATTGTCTCTTTGCAAATGATACTCTGTTATTTGGATATGCTTCGTTAGTTGAGGCAAAAGTGATTAAAGGAATAATACAAAATTATGCATCGTTTTCTGGTCAGAAAGTGAATGGTGATAAATCAAAGATTTTCTTCCTTAATACATCACAACTGGTTCAGCATAGGTTGCAATCCTTTTGGGGATTTGAGACTGGAAATATTCCATGTACTTACCTTGGGATTCCTTTCTTTGTTAAACAGGATAAGATTGGTTTTTGGGATAAGATTATTTCGGTCATTTCTAAAAGAATTCTCTCATGGAACCATAGATGGTTAACTTTGGCGGGTAAAATTGTTCTCATCAATTCTGTTTTGAATGCTGTTCCCATATATCTCATGTCTGTTTTGAAGTCTCCAAAAGCAGTTATTGTTAGTTTACAGGATACCCTTAGAGATTTTCTTTGGAACAATAATAAAGATGGCAAGAAAAAATTCCCTTTAGTTGCGTGGGATAAGGTATGTTTGCTTAAGGAACTTGGGGGAACAGGAATTCGGAGTCTAGAGAATCAGAATTTAGCCTTAGGTGCTAAGTTGGTTTGGAATTTATATGACAAGCCTAGCTCCTTATGGGCACAAATTATGTTTGCCAAATATTTAAATAATGGACCAAGAGAGGACATTTTTAAAGTCTCAAATTTGCCTTCGGGTTCTGCCATTTAGAATTTCCTTTGTAAATGTAGATCAGTTATTTTGCCTCATCTCTCATGGATTGTTCACAATGGTAGAAAGGTCAGATTTTGGGATGAAGTATGGAATGGATACACACCTTTGGTGAATATTAGGGATTGGTCTCCTTTGATCACTATTCTTTCTTCTCTTTGGGGTGTTTTTGTAGCAGATTATTTTGAAATTGTGACTAGTGGACCCCTTAAGCTAGCTAGATGGAAGTCGATTGATTTCTTAGATGTTGATCAAAGTATGAAATTAGATTTTGAGAAGATTTTGGGGGATAGAATTGTATTTCTTTCTGATTTTGAGGATGAACTTATTTGGACAAAGAATATTTTTGGTAAGTACACTGTTAAAGATGGTTACAACTCTCTTATGGTTGCTAAAGATTTATCATCCTAGCCTTGTAAGTTGTTTTGGCATTCGGCTTGTCTTCCTAAAGCTAGAGCCTTTGCTTGGTTGGTAGTTCAGGATAGAGTCCTTACAGGTATGAGACTTGATAGGCTTGGTATTACTGCTATTTTCCCTTGTGTCCTTTGTAACAAAAATTTGGAATCTTCTTCACACTTGTTCCTACATTGTGATTATGCTTATGAATGTTGGCAGTGGTTGTTTGAGAAGTTAAATATATCCTTTGTTATTGGTAAAGATCTCATTTCCCATTTTAGATCTTGACCCTTTATGTTTGCCTCATCTTTTTATGCATGCCTTTGGATCATATCTCCATCTATTGTGATTTGGAATATTTGGCTAGAACGAAACAATAGGATATTTAAAAAAACAAGTTCTCCTGTGTCTGAGGTTCTATTAAAAATTGACTCTTCAATCTCTGAGGTTGCTTTGTCGTTTATTTATAAGAATTTGGACAATCTTACTTCTTTTTCGCACAGGGATAGTAGAGTTACTAGAGCTTGGAAGATGTTGTCGGTTTTACCCTCTCATGGTTCAATTTAAAAAAAGAATGATGCAATAGGTAAGAGATGCTTTGCTACATGGAAACCTCCTCCGTAGGGGCACTTTAAACCGAATTTTGATGGGGCCTCTTGTGGTAACCCTGGGCCGGCTGGGGTAGGCATGGTAATTTATGATCACAATGCAAATTTTATTCGAGCTAAGTGTCATGATATTGGTTTTAAAACTAACAATTATGCGGAATTTCATGCTTTGTCTTTTGGATTGGATATGGCAATCTCTTTGGGAATTAAGGACTTAATAATTGAAGGTGATTCTATGGTGATTATTCAATGTGTTATGAAAAAGAAATCAAATTGTTGGAATTTGCAGTATATACTTGATCTAATTTTACAAAAATTAGAATTGTTTGAATCTTTCTTGTTATCCCATTGTTACAGAGAAGTTAATAAGATTGCAGATTATTTGGCAAATTTAGCCATTGATAGCAATGCTAATCAGCAAGAGGTGGGTTTTGAGGAAATTCCTTCTAGGGTATGGGAAGGTTTGCAACAATAGTTATGTGATTTTCTTGAGTAATGTTGATGTAAAATTTTATGATGATAATTATTCCTGCTTTCCCCTTTCATTTCAAGTATTCATGTTCGTTGTTTGGAGGAGTGTTCGCGCTCATGGTATTTGATACAATAGTGTTTTTCCAAAGGTTTTTTGATACTTTCTTTTTTGGCAGGAAGGTTTTAGGCTCATGGGATTTGGCATAGGGCTTTGGAAAATTCTGTCTTCTTCCATTGAAAGAAACTGTGGAGTCTACATTTGAAAATTATATGGGCTCTATGTAAAACTGATATTATATGTGTTGTGACCGCATTTTGTATGTGGTTTTGCACAGGGTGTATAAACTGATCTACTAGATACTATAGGTTTATTTTATGAGCTGTGACCGGAGGTTTTCTTCCCAGGGTTCTTTCCTCTCGTATGCTCTTTGAATCCTGTGTAAAAAATAAAAAAAATATTAATAAAAAAGTTTAGTGGAATAATCCAATTTTATTGAAAAAAAAAAAAAATAAATTTGTAAACAACTTAATCAATTAATTCAATTAAGCCACTTTATAAAAATTTGAAGACATTACATCCTCTCGGCCCAAACATTACTTGCCCTCGAGCAATTCTTTGTTGCACCATCAAGATCCCAAATCAGCCATATGAAGAACACTATTACAGAAACTTGCAACTTTGTCATGCTGCGGTATTCCCACCATTATGCTGATCAATGGTTCCCAAATGTTGAAACTATCATGACTCCTGATGGAAAAAAAATGATTGTCTCTCATCCACTCCCCAACCAACAATGTCTCATCATAATTCCACCACTCTATACTCATGCTATAGAGTGAAACTTGATACTCATGAGTGTTTATATACTCACCCATTCTACATACTCCAAACTGCCCATCGTAGATGCATAAGAAATGGGAAATTCATCATGAAATCTTGTACCTGGAAAATTCTCTTGCATCAATATCATATCCACTGCTTGGAAGATCAATTGGTAAGGCTGTTTCCTCATTCACATAATGATTATCCATCGTTGTGGTCATCCTTGCTGCTTCTACCTGTGGTGCTTCATCCATCAAGGCCTTGAGTATGATTTTCTTTCCATCTACTATGAACTCCAACTCCAACTGTTGGAAGTACTGAATGTATCGTCCAAGAGAATGCAACCATTGAATTTCTTATATGATGTCAGAATCAACAATCTCAATCATGTAGGAATTGTCGGTGATTGTGTAGTCATCAAACTAAATACTCATTTGTGGTACCCTCTTGTTGCATCTCCTTTTAAACCCATCAACCATCATGACATGAAATCCTAAAAAGTCCTCTAATAGCAATCCTTCTCTTGTCACCAAGCTATTGCTCATGAAATTGTGAGTTGCACCACTGTCAACCAAACATGTCACTTGCTGTTCATTAACCATTCCTCTTACTCTAAATGGTTGATATTTGGGAGTACCTTGAAGTAAAACGGTTGCACTATGTGCTGAGGCTATAGTGTCCTGCTCCTCATTGTCACTTTCTGAATTATCGCCAATAGCATCATTAACATTGGATGTAACTTCAATATAATGCAATTGACCTATCACATGACATCTATGACCAAGCACCCGTAGCTCCTTACAAGTGAAGCACAATTTCTTCCTACGCAGCTCATTCTTGCTCTCAAAATCCAGCTTCTTATCATCTTCCCTAGCTTGGATGGGACTTTGGGCTCCTCTTGTGATACCTTCTTGTGCTTGGTACTAGTGTCCTCATGATTGTGCTTTCCCTTAGAGGTATAGTTGTTCCTAGTCACTGATTCCTCCAAATTAAGGGCTCTTGTGATGGCATCTTGCAAGGTATTCGGGTTGAATGCCCTTAATAAACCCTTAAGAGGTTCAACTAAGCCTTCACCAAATAGGACAATGAGTCTTCTTTGTGTTACATTCGGTACTATTACTGCAAGCCTTTAAAATTTTGCTACGAAGTCCTCCACTTCGCCTTCTTGTTTCAGCTGTACTAAATCCCTGAAGTGAATTTCTGGGTCCCTCCTATCAAATCTTTTAGTCAACCTTTTGCTGAAGTACTCCACAGTGGTTATAGAATCATGCCCTTGAGTTATCATGCCATGACACTGTTTATGGGCTATCCTTTCAAGGTGTTAAGTAGCAAACTTGATGGCCTCCTCTTCAAACATAGAACTCAATGAAAAGTAGGTGTCTAATTTCTATAGCCATGACCTTGTTGATGTACTACTTGTCTCATCAAAGTTGGGGTTTGTAATCTTCCCCAAATAATGCTGGATATCCTTTCTTTCATCATACTTCCTATGCCTAGTTTTTGTTTTCAGCTCATAGAACTTCGTGAAAGTCACATCATTGTGAATTGCAACACTCAAAGCATTGTATTCATCATGAAATTTATCTATTTCATTAACTTGATTAGACCATTCTTTGTCTATATCTTTTTGCAAGAACTTGGCCCTGAAGGATCTAGTGTTTACTGAGGCTCTTTCTCTTTTAGCAGAAGTTTTATCCCCATTAGAAGTACTACCTTCAGTCCTCTTACGTGTAGGCTTGTCAACACTTGGTTGCTGATTTAAGCCTTTCAGTAGCTGAACCATTTCCCTCAATCTCTCAGACATATTATTGTGGGATTCCTTAGTCCTTTTAAATAATGCTTCAGCAAGGTCACCTTCTTTATCTCCCATGGCGGTTCCCTCCTTTTCATGCAGTTGGCATCGCTGCTCTCTGTCACTCATCAATATCTCCCCTCACGCTAGCAGGTTCACTACTCTAATATCATTGAAAGATATCCTATCTAAAACTACTTTTCTCAACAAGAAAAACTTATTTCTGAATTGTTGTATATTCCTCGGATCATGGGTTTATTTGCTTGATATTTTCAATATAAGGAAAATAGAAAATACATAACAAAAAATAATACTTAACCAAATCATAGCTTTTAGAGAATCAAAACCATTTATAGAATCATTCCAACTGGAACTTGAATCAAAACAATCTTTGACCTGTCATAGGCGGCACCAATACTAACACAGATGGAGTACATAGGTATATTTTGCCATTGGAATTCGCCAAATAAATTGTGTTATGTAAAGGTTGGCTTATTTGATACAACTTACACCTCAACAAAAATTGTGCCAATCTAGAAATCTTTAAGGGAGATGCCTAGCAATCCAAACATAGTACTAAGTATGGCAACTTAGCAATTATTCTCCATGTCGCATCTCAAAAGACCCTTTTCAATGATGAAGAAGGTTATCCACATGCATAGAAATACTTTGTCCTAAAGTCTATTATGACTTGAACTTCTTCGATCCCTTATCTATCCTTCACGACAGCAATCAACACCCACGGTAGAAAAAATAGGGAAACATTATTAATATTAATCATCATACATCATAAAGTTTGGACTCTTCGATTTATTAAACTTCTCCACAATGATTGCTAAACTTTTATTGAAGCCTTCGATAATCATATCCATGGCTTTAATATTCTTGCTTATATTTAATATTAATTCACAATGTCCACAAAGCTCAATGAATGCCTTTATTATTTTGGAGATGAAATACGAAGCCGCCCTTCATGGAATCCATTATATACCTTTCTCTTCACTTTAAAATATTTTTCTTGCCAACAATTATATTCCCCGCTTCATCTTTATTTCTCACAATATTAAGTGAAAGTTGGCTTAAAGGATATACTCACAGAATTATAGTTCCGCTTCAAATAAGACTCAACCTTTGACACCAATGCTAATCTCTTATAATAGCTGTAGTCAGTTCCACGAGGATGCGTCTTCCCCAAAAAACCAAGCGTTTCCACGACAGGGATGTTTCTTGGATAGGGAGACGTGTCCAAAATGTCTCTCCGCCGCCCCTCCACCGCCGCCACATCTCTCAGCCACGGAAGAGACGTTTCTTCCATCTCAGTGCACTGGAGAGACGTCTCTCAGAGAAAAGATGCCGCAAATAGACATTTGGACGTCTCTTGGATGCCTAGACATCCCTTGATAGGGAAAGAGATGCCCAGGTGTCTCCCGTGGTGGAAAGGCAAAAAAACGTGTTTTTAAAATTTAAAAAAAACAATTTTGTATTGGTAAATGTAACCCTAAAACATTGATAAGCTAATAAAAAAGACATTCAGTCTCATTTCAGTCATTTGCAACAACATAAAAGGTTAAAACATCTAATTTGCTCTAGCTTGGAAACCAGAGAGATGGACTGCAAGATGAATCAGCAAGCTTGGAAGAGGATTAGAGGAAGCTTCTTCATTCTTGCTTCAAGATTCAAGGTAGGAATTTGCCATTCTTAATTCTTTAAAAATAAAATTTGTTATTGGGTTAAATGTTTTGATTCAAGAACCAAATTGCAGACATTAGAAACAAAGAAATTTAGAAAAAAAAACTTAGAAACTGAAATTTTTTTGTTTGCTTGAAGTTGAATATTAATAATCAGCACCATTAATATTCAACTTCAAGAAAACAAAAAATTTAAATCTAGTTTTACATACATTTCTAAGTTCTTTGGAAAAAAAATTAAAAAATAGTTTGCTTGAAAAATTTCCGAGTTTTTTTTTAACATTGTTTGTTGCAGCATCATTATCACTGTCAAAATGAGCTCTAACACCATGAGTGAAGATGTAGATGTTGAGATTCATAGTGAAAATGAATCATCCGATGAACCTAGCACAGAAGAAGTGGGGGCAAGTCAAACTGAAACAAGTTCTATTGGGAGTGGAAATTTCAACTGCCCTTTTGAAATCCACAAAAAATGGGCCAAGGGTCCCTTTGATCCAAAATCACCCTTAAAACAATTTGCATCTAAGGTACCAGCACAACTTGGGGCAGTTGGGGGCACTAGAAAGTGGAAGTGCAACTTGTGTAATCTTGAATGGTTTGGCAGAATTACTAGAACTAATGCTCACTTCCTTCTTGTTCAAGGCAAAGGTGTAGGAGTATGCCAGAAGGTGAATAAAAACTTGAAGTATAGGGCTGAAATGTTAAAGTTATGGGGCTGCAATGAAGATGAAGTGCCTACATCATGTACTTTGCCACACAGAAGTAGGGCTTATCAGGTTTCTACAGTTTCTTCTTCTAGTTTACAAACTCAAAGGCCACTAATTTCATCCAGTTCAGGGGCAGCAGAGGCTAGTAGTAAACGTAAGATGGCTAGTCCATCTTCACAACCATTGGATGATTTATTTATGCAAGCAAAAGATGAGGTAGATGATGCTATTGACAAACTCTTCTTTGCTAATGACAATCCATTCCAAGTGACCTGCTCTCCTTATTATAAGGAAGCTGTGGCAAAGATAATAAGGACAGGACCATCATATGTGCCACCTGGTGAGACTAAATTGAGGACAACAATATTGGATCAAAACTATTCCAAGATTAATATTTTGATGGAGAAGATGAAGAGAACTTGGGTCTCAAGTGGTTGTAGCATAGTCATGGATGGGTGGACAGACATAAGGCATCGTCCACTCATCAATATCATGGTTACATCTACAGCGGGCCCTTATTTCCTTAGGGCTATTGATTGTTCGGGGCATACCAAGGATGCTCATTTTCAGTTCCAGATCCTCAAGGATGCTATAGAGAGGTTGGGCCACAAAATGTGGTGCAAGTAGTGATAGATGCGGCCCATGTGTGTAAAGAAGTAGGGAAGATGATTGAGGCAGCCTATAGACATATTTGGACTCCTTGTTGTGTGCATGCCATGAATAATGCACTCAAGGACATGGGTAAAATCTAGTGGATCAAATCAACTGTTAGTGATGCTAGAGATGTGCAGATGTTTATCTGCAACCATCATACTTCACATGCACTCTTTAGGACCTTCTCCAAGAAGGAATTCCTAAAACTTGTAGAGACTCGGTATGCACCATACTTTATTCTCTTGGAAAGGATGCTTGAGTTGCAAGAGCCATTGCAACTAATGGTTATGACAACAAAATGGAATAGGTGGCCTGAGTCGAAGACACAACAAGGGTTGAGGGTGAAGGAGGTGGTGAAGAATGATCTGTTTTGGATGGATGCCAAATATATTGTCTCTATCATTTCTCCAGTCTTCACAGTTATTAGATTTGTGGATTCTAATTCACCTTCCCTAGGAGAGGTGTATGAGTGCATTGATTCTATGCTTGGTCAAAACCCTAAAAAAAAACAACAACTGGGGGTCCCCATTTGCAATGGGGTGATGTGTGAAATAGGTCACAACAGGTACCAAATAAATCCTATCCTTGTACAGGATGAGGTCATTAACCACCGCATATCTATCATCCTGTATAGAACCCTCAATCAAATTTGTAGCCCATTGATTCTTAGCATATTCAGCTATTATCTTGTTTCTCCAATCCCTTGAAATCTCCACTAAGGAACATACATGCGGTCTCTTGGAAAGTGCATTAGCCACTACATTCTTTTTCCCCTTGACATACTCAATGTCAAAATCGTATGCATGTAGTTTGGTGATCCACTTCTGCTGCTTGTCATTAAGATCTCTTTGGTTCATAAAATATTTTATACTGTTATGGTCTGTTTTAATCACAAATTTACCTCCGACCAGATAAGACCTAAACTTGGCCAATGCATGCATTATTGCCAGCATCTCCCTATCATATATAGAATAGCTCTTCTCTACTCCCCTTAGCTTCCTTCTCTCAAAAACAATGGGACGCTTTTCTTGCATTAGGACTGCACCAACCCCATCCCTTGAGGCATCACACTATAACTCGAATGGTTTGGTGAAATTTGGCAGTGCTAAGACCAGACAAGATGTCATTACCTGCTTGAAATATTTGAAGCACTTATGAGTTGTCTCTAACCATTCAAAGGCTCCTTTCCTAGTCAAATTTGTAAGGGTAGCAGATGTCTGTGAGAAGCCTTTCACAAACCTCCTGTAAAATCCACATAGACCAAAGAAACCTTTGAGTTGAGTAAGGTTGGTGGGGGTAGCCACTCAGCTATAGCCCTGATTTTATCCAGATCCACCCTCACTCCATCTGCACTGATGATATGCCTAAGGTATAACAATTCTGACATACCGAACTCACATTTCAATTCTTTGGCATAAAGTGATTCTCTCCAAAATGCTCAAAATCTCCTCCAGGTGCTCCTCCCATGTCTTATTGAATATGAGAATATCACCAAAGAAAATCAACACAAATTTCTTCAGCTGCTTCCTGAACACTTGGTTCATGCAACTCTCAAAAGTAGCAGGAGCGTTGGTTAGCCCAAATGGCATAACCAAGAACTCCAAGTGGCCGCAGTGGCATCTGAAAGTTGTTTTCTCTATATCTTTCGCTCTCATCCTGATTTGGTGATACCCAGACCTCAAATCTATTTTCGAGAAAAAACAAGCTCCGTGCAACTCATCAATCAACTCATCTATTTGTGGAATGGGATACTTGTTTTTGATAGTTTTCTTATTGAGTGCCTTGTAGTCAATGCACATCCGCATTGTCCCATCCTTTTTCTTAACTAACACTACTGCTGAAGCAAAAGGGCTTTTGCTCGGTCTGATGTGTCCCATCTCCAACAATTCCTTAATGGCTTTTTCAATCTCATCCTTGTGCTTCTTTGGATGCCTATAAGGAGTAGTAATAGAAAGTTTGGCTCCCTCCTCCAATTCTATCACATGCTCTATCCCTCTCTTAGGAGGAACTCCAAGAGGTATACTATCAAATACCTGAGTGTGCCTGTAAATTATCTTCTGTATATCCGGATGGTAATCCTTCACCTACTCCTGTGTAATTGTAGGCATGATGAGGCATTTCGCTGCCCACTCTACCTGGTCATGTCTGAACAAGTGTTCCATTCTCATAAGTGAGACTACCTTGACTCTTCCATCTGACAACCCTCTGAGAACCACTTTTCGTCCCCGATGCTCAAACCTCATTTCCAATTTCTCCAAGTTGAAGGTGACCTCAACTAGATATCTCATCAATGTCATGCCCAAAATGACATCATAATCACCCATATCAGCCACATAAAACTTACCTACCATGTCATAATCTCCTATCCGCATATGAAGATCAAGAATCATGTGAGTACTAAGAATCTTATGTCCACTAGCCACCATCAATCTGAATCCCTCATGCTCCTTTGTTTGAAGTCCTCACTTCTTCACGAAGCTTTCATCAATGAAATTGTGGGTGACTCTTGTGTCTATCAACGAAACCACTCGCTGCCCCTGTATCACACCTCTTACCTTGAAGGTTATCGACGATTCAGTACTGGTAAGTCATGCAATGGTCTTATCTTCTCCAGACTCCTCTGCCATAGTATCTTCTTCCTCACTACTTTCTGGATCTGACTGTTGTTCCGACTCTTCTGAACATGATTCTTTAGCAAAAAAATACTCTAACTGTTTTGCCTTCGCTTTAATAGTACACTTATGAGAAGGGTCCCATGGCTCTCTGTAATGAAAACAAAGTTTCTTTCTTCTGAGCTCATTCAATTGATCACTGTCAAGTCTCCCTGAATCTGTCCGAGGTGGGTGTGAATCACTCTATTTCTTGCCCTTTTCATTTTTCTGTGGAAAACGCTTAGACTGAAATCGACTTTTTGAGATAGAAGCCTCCATGTCCTTGAACTTCTTAATAGCCTCCTGTAGTGTGGGTGGATTGAGGGCCTTAATCCACCCTCTCAATGGATCAGTCAACCCATCCATGAAAAGCACCATGAGCCTCCTCTGTAATATATTTGTAACTAATACTGAGAGTCTCCGGAACTCTGACATATAGTTCTCCAATGGTCCCCATTGTTTCAATTGTGCCAACTCCTTAAAATGTAGTTCTGGATCCTTCCTATCAAATCTCTCTATAAATCGTTTTGTAAATTCAACATAGGAAGTGATTTGATAAAGTCCCATAGTCACCATTCCATGGTGCCACCACTCATGTGTAACTCCATCAAGGTGTATAGCGGCATATTTCATGGCTTCTTCTTCAAGCATAGGATTAAGCTGAAGATAAGTATCCACCTTTTGAACCCAAGCTCGTGCTGTAGTCTTCCCAAAAACATCAAAATACGGTAGAGACAACTTCCCTACTTTCTTCTGTAACTTGAAGTTTTGGTTCCCGTCTCTTGCACGGGGCATGTGTCTCATCCTCACATCAATGCAATCTCTTAATCTCGTAGAGATATAGTTTCCTGAAAATAGGGTCCTCCACTCTCCCAATCTCTTTTGAATTGATCCTATAAGTCGGTGATCTGAGGCTCATTCACAGGTTGTGCTGGTGCCCTAGATGGAAAGGTGGGTAGAAGAGGTTTGGAGCTCACCGTTCTAGTGGGTTGAGCTACGTGTCCAAAATTGTCATCCACATTTCCTCCTCCGTTACCCCCATTTCCATTTTGTCCACCAATATTACTCCATTGTTTCCACCATTTTGTCCATTATTACCTCCATTTTGATTATTGCCACCATTCTTTCCGCCACCCAATTTATTCACATTAATACCGAGCTATCATCTGTGTCAGTAAGTCCAAACGCTGATTTTGTTGCAGTGCTCTTTGCTCTGCTAGCTACTGTCCCTGAACTACTGTGTCCAATAATTGTATAAATTTCTCCTCACCTGGATCCCTTTTCTCGCCCATATTGTCAATGTTTTATTCTCTTGTAACTCCTTGTTGTTCCAGGCCTGTATTAAGTGCTACTCTATTTCTTCGTGTGTTGTGATGGTGGGTGAAGGGTTGCTGGTCATAATCAGACATGTCACTCTTTGCTCATATCATACCCTCCAGGATGGGTGGATACATTGCTTTGATACCACTGTAAAGGTCTGCCTTGTTTGTAGTTTAATGGACTGATTTTTGTATTTGTTTGAATGTATTGTTGTTGTGTTTGATGCAATTTATTTCACTCATAAATAATTGTAACATAGTAATAGATATTCAACAGCTCCAACTAATAGAATCATAGTTTCAAGTAATAACACATAAAATATTGTTTCTAGAATTAATCACAAATCTGCTAATGCATATTCCTTCAAATATTTAACACTTTCCTCAGAAAACAGTGATTACAAATTGATAAATGACATACCCAGAATTCGCAGTCATAGTCTTATTTGCTGTACATAAAACCTGCAACGGTGTGCCCTAGACGCCAACAATAACAGTCACACAGGGTCGGCCTCACAGAAAAGCGAACTGCTGTTCTTTACTTAGTAAAATCTACACTCTATTTTCTCTTCTAAATCCTCTACGCTTCTAGTTCTATCTATGCCAGCCAATAATGAGATCTGCAGCACATAGAACGACTCAGCTGTAGGTGCAGCCCAGCAAATGGAAAATATGGCTCCCAGCAAGAAGAATGTAAGCCCCAGCAAGAAGAACACAACTCAACAATGGAACTTGATATCAAATCTTTGTGAATCACTTCCCAACTAGAATTTTATGATAAACAATCAACCCCAAACTGTCAAACTGAAAATGTCTGATAATAACTTAAATCTTTGAAGCCCAATGTGTTTCTTGGAGTGAAAACATTATTAATCTTCTTGACTGTATCTCACAACAGCGAAGAAGATGTCATTCACGAGGAATTTCGTCCTCACAAACCAGTAGAAAATAATCCTGCAATACACATAAAATCTCTCCAACCAAGCATGCTGGAAAAAGCATACAAAATGCCCTTATATTCTTTCCTTAAGAGGTTGACTCATCTTGCCTCGCTTCTCATCCCAAAGAATCGCCTTTAGCTCCTAAAATCAGCGCTGTCCTTCAAGGTAATCTTCAATGCTCAAACAAGTGTATAAAGGCAAAATTGAGGGTTTGTAGGAAGGAGACGATTTTGTCTTAGATTTGTAATAAGCAGCTACCTCCCAGTTTCCTCTTTCAAAATGACCCTCAATGAAGTCGCCTTCCTTCACCAACGCTTTTGCTGCCTTCTTGAGAATGATTTGTGGTCTGAATGAGGTGGTATGACCAAATCGTGGCTTAGGAGCAGAAAATACAATTTGGTCTTGAGTCTGAAATTCTGATCAGCATGCTCCCAACAATGCTCCCAAATGATCTTCAATAAAAATTGGTTTCTTCTCCAATAGAAATCAATGAGTTTAAGGCACTTCAAGGATAAGCCTGAAAACTTCATGAACCCCAATCACCATGATCATGTATAACTCAATAAGCTCTATATGGAAGACTGAGTATCTTCCACTCTCAACTGCAACCCCTCGGAAGGTCTTCCACTCCCTCAGCTATGCAATCTATGGGAGTTTTCGTTCCCAAAGACCAAAGTCTGCAGACACCTCTCGGTTCTACAAAACCCAACCAAAATCAAAATCAAAATCCAAGCTGCCTTGAAACTTCATCTTGATCTCCTTTAATACTTTTTCACCCCAACATCCAAAAGCTTCTAGAAGTGACTTTATGAAATAATATTTAATTAGTCACTTTATTAAATAAATTAAATATGAAGTCATCTTTTAATTTTAAATTTATTTGATAACTTTATAAATAATTAACTTAATATTATTAATTAAAATAATTAATTAAGCTATCCATGAAAAATAATAATTATTTGGACAACTTAACTAATTAAATTAATTAATCAATTCTCTCCAAAAATGGGGACATTACAAAAACGCAGATTGAAGACATGGTAACGGTCAAAGCCGAAGGATGAAAGATGTAGCGCGTAGGATCAAACTGGTGATCATGGAGCACTGAAGAGTGTGCCATGAACTTAGGACCAAAATGATGATGTTCCAAATTTCTGAAAGGCATCGACAGAGCCACTCAAAGTGCTACTTAGGATGCATGCAAAAATAGAGAAATAGACAACTGGAATTGATTCCAAAAAATCAGTTTGAAAAACTGAATTGTTTTAATGTAAAGAACTACTTGTGGGCCCCTTATTAATGTAAAATAAAACAAGGGTACTGTTGATGTGTTTTTTATGCACATAACAATACAGAATAAATTACCAAAGTAATTTACCCTCTCTTGAACAAAATCACCTCAGATGCTAAGAATGAGATCAACTAATGTGATTCCAAGGTTTCTACATGTCAGGTCTTGACGAGTGGGTAAGTTTAGTGGTTGATGTGAATTGCTGTGTTTCACTTTGGGGACTTACGCAAATGTTTGGATTATCATGAATGATGCAGAATAGGTGTGCTGACAACTTAAGATTTATCAATAAGGCTCTGGATTTACTTCTTACTAAAAAAGGGGGAAAAAGAATAGGGTTTAGGAAGTCTATTCTAATCCTAGGAATGTAGGAAATGATGAATGGATTTAGTGGAATCAAACCAGGCAAGGTCTCACAATCAGGTATTGACACAAGCTTAGTGCAATCATCTAATGTATACTTAATGATTTTCAGACTATTACCATCAAACGTAGACACCATCCAAGTTGATGCTTGTCAACGGACGCATAATAGTTGAAGTTATGCTTACTCAAACTCCAGTTGACCACACAAGGCGCACTTACCAACGGAAAGAGGCTAGTGGTATGGACTAAGGATTCCACACAAATGAATTCAACAAATCTTCCACTCAATCTAACATACATGAAAATAAATTCTAATCTAAATTCTAATCTAACTTGGAGGAATTGAGAACCATGAATGCAAAGACAACATTTGAAGAGCAAAATCACCAATAGTTGAACAATGATTAGGATTCAAATAGCTGCAGCATATACCAACAATTCTACAAAAACTCTCTCTTACAAATGAGAGACAAAGGGGCATATATAGAGTCTCTTACAAAAATGGATGGCCCAGATTGATCTAAGATCAACGGCCAAGATCATGCCAACAAAACCCTAGAATTGCCCTAATTAGGGTTACATCAAAAATGGCGCCACCAACATATGGCCCAATGAAAAGATACCTAGTCATCATATAGGGAATCTTCTAGAAGATTCCTTCTTGCATCTCTCTCTCTCCTAGCATACTCCAAGAATCTAGCCAATACTGAATCTAACTCCTCCATGAAAATGCTAGGCAAGGTATCCTATTGTAAATCAATCACATCCAATGAATCCGAGCAAGCATTCAAAGTGTTATCCCATTCTGGCATAAGCTTCTGCGAATTATGAACATGAATCAACAAAGAGACCAAGTCATCAATTTGACTCTTCTTCAAAGAGTCCAACTGGCAAAAATACATAAATTTCATCTTGTCTTTTAATTCGGCTAAGTGTAAACCACTAGCATCACTAACATCAATACCTAATAATTCCTCAATCGAGGCAAGGATCTTCATCTGAATGTCCTGAATTAATTCTTCCATCTCCATACAACTCGATTGGGCGTTCTCATAAGCTGATTTCTTCAAGGCTAATGCACAATACCAGCCATGGAAATCATATCTGTCTCCACTGTGCACAATGTTCTCGTTGACCAAGGTGGAATTAGGAACCTTCTTCAATGCCAGGAGGCATGGAATAGTCTTGTCTTGAATAGGTTGGAATTCTTCCCAAACTCCCTCCAAATATTGGATTCTGAATATGAGCATTGTTGTCTTATCAAATGCATGGACAAACTAAGTAAGGAAATCATCTGCCTGTTTTCTTGTGCTTTCAATCCACTTTTCCACCTCTGAGTGTGTACCTCTCGCTACCTCGCAGTGTGAATATATTCCATGGTCAACTGCAATAGGGGAAATAAGGGTGGGATCTCCACGCCTTGTCCCTGCAATATACTCTCTGAGTCTAATATTTTCTTCTCTGTACCTTTCATTCTCCGCAATCACTATGTCTAACCTTGCATTGATTGCCTGGAGGTTGTCACCAATCTCTTGGAATTCCTGCCCTGCGGATGGACGACCATTAGCGACTGAAGTGATCTGGAAATCCATAGGAGTAGCAATGTTCGTTGTCACGCCTGCAATATGAACAACAATCTGTGCAATCCGCATTCCTGTCTCATCTCTAGCTATGTGCGACAAAATCTCCGCTCTCTTGGGCTCCTTCTTCTTAGCACTCCTAGCTAGCTAGTCATCAATATCATCAATAGGTTGTACCTCTATCATTTGTTTACTTTTCTCCATGCTTCTCCTTAGCCATTCAGGAATAGCGGCCATTTCCATACCATCATCAAGACATACTCCTCGATCAAGTCCTTTCAATGCCGAAATAACATCATCATTATCATCAGGATTACTCTTGGTCCAATCATATACTTCATTTCCCAAGCTAACTTCCAAAAGGACAGTAGGGGATTCCGGCTGATCATTATTCTCATCAGGAGGTGCAAATGTCGCTGTGGCATGAAATTCCTGAATATTCTCTGGTAGTATCACTGTGTTGGAACACTGCTGAGTCTCCTTATTCTGTTTTGTTACTTCAATCACTTCTATTGATGAGACACTAGGAGGGGGTGAAGGAATGATAAGTGGAGTGATAGTCTTTTGTTTCTTCTTCACCTCCTCAATCTTTTTCCCTTTGGCCTTGACTTCTCCAGGCATGTTCTTCCTTCTCTTGGGAGCTTGACTCTCTTCGTCTGCATGAATCCGGACATCACTGACAGTCCTCTGATCATCCTCGGAAGTAGACTCTTTTGGCTTCATCCTTTCATAAGTGAAGGGAACACCCATGTCAACTAATTTATTCATCTGTATATCCACCCATGTGCGGGAGAAATTCAAGACCTCTCTCATCAATATATTTAGGTCAATCTCTTTTGACTCTGACCAATTTGGCAATAGGATTGTCTTCTTCATTTCATTCTCATAATGTGGGTGTGTATGATCTCTATCATCTAATACCTGATCAGGAATGAGGAAAAGTTCACACTTCCTCCTGAAATCCACTGACATTCTGAACCACATTCTCTTCTTCACTGCTTGCTCGTCCATCAAGTTAGCCCAATAATCTTCTATGTCAATCTTATGAGTGAACTTCTCTCCCCTAATCCTTCCGACCTTGTCTGGATCAAATCTTTCTCTCTTCTTGTAGGTTGCAAATCTGTAGAATGCAATCTCCTCACCTGCAGTGCTGGTAGCTATGGCGGATTGGCAAACCTCTGATGTCTTCCCAACTGAAATAGGGAATGTCATTCCTGTCCTGTGCTTCTCTCTCTGGATAACATCATACTCTAGAAGCTGTCTCACCACTTCCAACAATATCATTCTGTCGGTAGGATACCTAGGAAGTCTGTAGGGTTCGGATTGAAACCCATGAATCCTCAGGTACGTGAAAGTGGGGAACTGTATATACTACGATCCATATTTCTCTATTAATTCTATTGCCTCCTTAGACAATCTTCTGTGGATTCCGCCCTATAGCATTCGTGTGATGTACATAGTGAATGCATCATTCACTCTCTTGTAGTCTTCAAATTTGTGCATACTTAGCTGGGGGTAGCATTCATAACTTTTGTACTGTCCTTGCCCATTCCCGACTTCACCTTTGCATATTAATCCTCTGTATGAAACAAATCGTGCAAGCAGGTACACCAGGTAGGAAGTCATGGCAAAGGACTTGGACCGCTCTACATTCCTCAACTAGAAATCTAGGTTGTCACTTATGATCTTGGACCAATTCACTAGTGTTCCTCTAAGACAATCCTGGATGAGGTAGAACATCCACCCATCAAATATTGCTCCCTGCGGCATTCCCATCACTCTGTTGAGCAGGAATATCAAATCACTATATTCCTCCTTAAAATCTATGCACATAAGTGTCTTGGGAGCCTTGGAATGGTGAGACCTAGGCTCAATCATCCATTCTTTATTAATTAAACTCTTGCATGCACCCATTTTCTTCGTGTATCTGTCTGCATAATCTTCCTTGGTCACATCCTTCATGTCTGGTCCGCGTGGAATTCCGAACACCTCAGCAATGGCATCCTCAGCAAGGTAGGCGATGACTACGCCTTTAGGACTCTTGATCATTCTTGTGAGTGGATCGTAACATCGTGCACACTCCAAGATCAACTCACTGCACTGTATGGATTGTGGAAACCCAACGGCATGGAAAATGCCACTCTTCATAATATTCGCATATGCTGGAGAAGGAACCTGATCTCTGAATCCGAACATCCGATGCTGCATCTGGTCGAAGTCCAGGAAATGCATGTTGGTATCTGTGATCTCCTTCCATTTGGATGAAATCTTAAACTCTGGATAAAATCCAGTCTCCAGCGTCTTCAACAGCTCTTTCCTTTCCTTGTATCCTGATTTTGACATCGCACCTGTATGAAGTTGGAAGTTAGACTTAGGAAAATATCCGTAATAAAATTCCTGACTTTCTAGAGATTTAGCTAGTTTAGAGCATGAAGTCAGGAAAATAATCCATACACTTGGTAAATTTTAGAAATTACGTTCAATGTGTGACAACACTAAGGCATGGAAGCCTTCCATAAAATTCATTTATACCTCCTTATGCTTAGAAAATATGCAAGCAAAAAATGCAAAGGAGTATATCGGATAAGTGATGACTAAGGAGAGGTGTGAAAGGTTGTGTTTTCACACAATGAATGTCTGAAAACACTTTCCACAGTCAACAATGGAGGTCAAAATTCTAAAGACAACTTGAAAAATCAGACTTTTAAAGCATGTTGGAATCTTCAAAATGTGCATGAAATCAATAAAAATCAGTTTTATTGATGAAAACAATCATTTTCTGGAATGTAAGTATGGCTAGTAAAAATTAGTTTTCTGAGGACAAGTCTGAAAATCGGATACTTCAGACTTACCAGTACCTTGCAAAGTGGTTTAAATCCCTGAAAATGATGAAAAATTGCTAAGGAAACAACCCCAAGCAAATTCGCCAAAGTTGGTTAGGTGGCTGGAAATGAAAATTTCTGAAGACAACCGCCTAACAATGGAGTTTCAGACCTGCAACAACAATAAAATGGTCTAAAAAGTGCACAGAAAACTCCATAAAATGCCTCCAAATGCTAAATGTTTAAGTTGGAATTGGCTGGGCAATAAAAACTTAAGTCTGAAAATTAATGGAAGCCATTAATGGAGGTCAAAATTTGAAGCAAACCTCAGATCTGAAGCGAATCAGTAGGTTGGAAGTGATGGCAACCACCAAACATGCATGAAAATTATCAAAATATGGCACCAAAACACCTCCCAAGCAAAATTGAAATTTTCCCAAGTCTAGCGCCAAAATGGAATTCTGAAAATTTGATGCCAATGGTAGCTCTGATCTGCAGCAATGAAGGATGGCAACAATCTGGAAAAATCGCCTTCCTTAGCAAAAATCGAAATTTTCAAAATTCTGAAAATTATTGTTAATGGCAGCAATCTGCAGCAATGAAGGTCTGAACAACAAGCACAAATGGTGGAGGAAAAATCGCCCAAGTCTCCAATCATGAAATTGCCAACTTTCACCAAAAATTGCCAAACTTAGCAAAATCGAAAATCTGAAACTGGTCTTTAATGGCAGCCAAGAGGAATAAATCAGCAAGCTGGAATAAATGGAGGAAAATAAATCCTCAATCCCACACTTCACACACTTCACAAAAACGCCTTGCTAAAAAAATTCGCCCAACTTGGAGAAAAATCGCTTTCATGGAGACACCTGGCAGAAATAATAATAAAACAATGCTGAAATTCCTCTCATATACTTGCTTTCACCTCCAACTTTCACCACACAAGCAATGTGGGATAAAACACTTGTATAAATACTTGCTTGGTGAAACCCTAACTTGCTTCTAGAAGGTTCAAACATTTAATAATTATTGCAAGTTATTAACTTTGCTTTTAAATTTTAAATAATCATTTAATAATTATTTAAAAACAATTAAATGGGGCTTATTTATTAAAATATTTCAATTTAAATCTAAAATAAAGCCTCTAGGGGAAAATCGATATAGGTTGGGATTGAAAAATCCCTTCAAAATCACTTAAGTGTCAAAATTTACCCCATTAGGGAAATTCGACCCATGCTTGGATAAAAATCCATGCTCAATTTCATCAAAATGCACATAAAAACTCTCCCAGGGGAAATTCGATGTGAGTTTGGACAAAAATCCAGACAAAAATGCACTTAATTTGCAAAAAATCACCCCCCAAGGGAAATTCGATGTGTGTTTGGACAAAAATCCACACTCAAAACTCACTTAACTTGAAAAAATACCTACTTGGTGGAAATTCGACCTCAGTCTGGATGAAAATCCGGACTCAAAACTCTTCATAATGTTCACAGTGGAAAATCGATCCTTGTTTGGATAAAAATCCAGACAAAAATCCTTACAAAAATGCTTTGGGGAAAATCGATCCCTGTCTGGATAAAAATCCGGACAAAAATCCTTACAAAAATCCTCACTTAGTTGTCACAAAAATCCTGGTGGAAAATCAACCCAGGCATGGAATTATCCTTGCACTCCAGTCCGCACTCCCAGGGGAAATTCGATGGCAGTCTGGATAAATCCTGACACTTAGCCAAATTTTAGCACTTCCAAGGGAAATTCGACTTGGGTGTGGATAAACAGTGGGGGAAATTAGTGGCCAGTATGGATTCCAAGGGAAACCCATGTGTAGTATGGATTTTGAGTGGGGGAATGGGTTGGGTAGTTTGGAATGTGAGGGGAAAAACACCTCTAGCATGGATTTTGACCCTTTAACCCTTGGAATATGAATTTCCCTTAGGATTTTATCATTTTAACCACTCAAAATCACTCAGCGACTTTAAATTTGACTGGACTTATACTAATTTTCCATAAATATGAGCGAAACGCTAGGAAAATATTGCAATAAAGTGCGAAACCAACTTAAATAATACCTTAGGAGCGAGAAAACAACTCCAAAAGGTCTGTGAATATCTTGGCACTTTAAAATCATTGATGCGCATGTTTAAAAACACGTTAACATTCAATAGGTCTAACACTTAGCAAAACTTAGGATCATTAAAAATAACATCTTTTGCAACTTGATCCTAACACTTCAAAAACCCTAGACGGCACTAGGCATGATCAAAACTCCGAGACTCGGGCACGGGAAACGCAAAATTGCCCACTAAGCAGCCAAAACCCTAACCTAACAACACAGGAAGCTAAAAAAGAGGGGGTCCCCATTAACAATGGGGCGATGTGTGAAAAGGTCACAACAGGTACATAGGTCAGTTATCCTCAGCTACCTGATTGACCAAATTGATGCCAAACAGTTGTAAGTAGCTAGGAAGGTGGTTGAATGTGGCAGTTGGAAGTTATAAGGAATAACTAGGCATGGGTTAAAGCTGCCAAGCTTCTAGAAGGCAAAGTGCAGTTGTTGGATGCATTCAATCCTGACCCTTGATTTGAATTGTAAAATCTATAAAAGGCAGATGCCTCTCTTTGTAGAGGGTTAAATTTTAGTAGTTAGAGTTTGTTAGATTTTAGGAATTAGAAATTGGATAGGTTTCAACAGTTAGTAGATCAGGAGTAGGATAGAGCTGTTGTAAGAAATTGTTGTAATTACAGCTAAAATCAATATATGAACATTGACGTATGGTGTTTGTTATTTTGGTTTTCTTCTATTTGATGCATTTCAGTTTCATACCATTGGGGACTTGTTGATTGTAGGTCACCGTATATGGTTAGTCTGAACCCAAAACTATGCCAAGTTCAACTGTAGGTATTCGTCTTAGGTTGCGCTAGAATTGGGTGCCTAATGAGTATCTCTAGTCTGAAAATCCTTCATCCCCTTGGAGCTTGCATTGTTCTTGTTGTGTTGTGAGGGTGTCTCTGGCAAAACAAGAATTAGTTTATGGAAATCTGTCTACCTGCTAAATTATTTGGTATTGTCACTGTCCTTAGGATCCCTAAACCCTTATCTTTTGCTTTTATTTTCCGTAGTCTGAGAATCGCAGCATCGTTTGGTGCAGGCCAACTTGTTGTGAACGTAAACCCCCTTGTGTTACTGGCAAAACACATCAATCGCTGAGCTATCCTGCAGTCAAGACCTGACATTTGGAACCTTGAGGTTGTCCCCTTTGATCATCTAAAATAGCATTAGGGATTTCTTATGCAAGAGAGGATAGGATACTCAACATTCTATTCTGTGTTGACCGGAGAGAGTTGGTAATCTGACTTTAGCCACCTCAATAGAAGGGAAGGGAAGAAAGGATCCCAAAGAGCTTACTTGCAGACCAGAATGAGGCAAGACAATTAATATACACTCTGGAGAAAACTATTGAAGAATATTGCAGATCCAATAGATTGCTATTAGGAGAATGCAATAACATGGAGACCTGTACCCTACGACAATCTCCCACAAACTCTACAAACAAACTGAATTTATCCTCTATTACAATCATACTAGATGACAGATTCTTGGAATTTTTGCAAACTTTGGAAAAGGTCTTACCCTTAAACAACATATATTTGGAAGAATTAGTTAATAAAAGTATAAGGAAATTGAGAAAAGAGGAAAAAGATGAAGGATAAGCCATGCTAACTTTGGGTGAAGAGTTACGGTTATTAACTAATCAAATGTCACAAACAAAACCATGAAAAGTTGTTTTGAGAAATCATAACTCCTCGACCAAGACCCATCCCTACAACCATATAAAAGTAGGAGAATTTTAGTAGAAGAAATACCATTGACAAAAGAAGAAGAAAAGAAAGAAGCAAAGGCAGCACAAGAGATTGCTTGGGAAATAAATTATTTGATATCAAATTGAAACGAGATAAAGGTAGGGAGGAGAAGCCCTAGATAGTCCAAAGCATCAAGAAAGAGAAAAAGAAAAGCCCTCAAATCTAGAGATATACATTGGAGGAGAAACCACATAAGATGGAAGCCTCAATTAAGATACCTATTTTTGGCCAAAACCCATTGAAGCCATCGAACATGTCCTGTTATCGGAATCCTTGTGTGAGAGAAAAGGTGTGAAAGAAGATAGGCTATTAGGCAGAGACTATTGGATTTTGTATCATCTCTGAGAAAGGAAGAATTAGATTAGTTCATGAAAAACTATCCTGAACATAACAGCAGTTGCGATGATTTCTTAGTAAATTTTGATACACCGGCTATTCCTATCGAAAGTGTGGGTAAAATGAGAGAATTGGTGTAGAAATAAAATGAATCCATTATGGCATATGATAAAAGGTTCAATGAAGTTTTCCGCAAATTAGACGAACCATTGTTAGAGAAACAGAAGATTGAATGGTTCATTTCCAGATTATAGGACATCAGGGTTGGATTGGATGGAAGAGTCTTTGACTCCTACATAGACTTGATTACAATGGCCTATCAAATTGAGCCACAACCTTGGAGAAGACTAGAGAAAGATGAAACAAAAGAAGCTCTAAAGGAACTTCAATTATCAGTTAAAAAGTTAACAATTTAGAACGAAATTCTATCAAAAGAATCAAAGAAAGAAAAGGAGATATGGTGTACATATTGTTCTTGGGAAGGACATGTCCAAAATGATTTGCCTAAGGCACAAGGAGATAAAACTGTTATTGCGCTACATGTGTAAGTTAAAACTATTAAAACCAACTTTATGTGCAGAAAATGGATTCCTGAAGTGTTGAGGTGCATATCCTTGGTCTATTGAAGCTTCAATAGCCTAGTTTTGGAAACTCTGAATAGTTTCAGAGATTAGTGTTCCAAAATGCTAGGGGTGGAATGTCTAGTTTCAGTAATCTCTATAAAACAGAAAAGTGGCTTCTAGTTGTTGATGGTTCCACAGATGAGTTCTAAGACCTACAAAGGTGCTAATGAGTGTTTCAATATCTGTAGAGTTCGAAAGTATCAGATATACATAGGCAAAGTGCATAACTCTAAAAGTAGAAACAGGTAACTGTCAATGATGTCTTTTAATGGTGGTCAAAGAGGTAGCGATTGAAAATTATGAAAACCAATTCAGCGTTTAGAGTTCATCAAATGAACTCACATACATGCTGATTTTGTTTAGTCATGCTAACCTAGAGCTTGAGCATGAATATATCTATTGTAAGGCCATAACCATTTAA
This sequence comes from Cryptomeria japonica, assembly GCF_030272615.1. NCBI lineage: Eukaryota > Viridiplantae > Streptophyta > Pinopsida > Cupressales > Cupressaceae > Cryptomeria > Cryptomeria japonica. Next base: position 325,186,672 of record NC_081409.1, read on the forward strand.
CTGCTTGTATCCTGAGTTTACTAGGGTGACAAAGCCAACCTTCAATAAGCAACACAGTGCAAGCCTTCTATCCAATCTCTACATTTGTATGTGCAAAAGATAGGTTTCTTCTTATTTATTTGTTGTGGTTTTGCCATGCTGGGTAGCTCTTCGTGTGCATGGCCAGCTTAAGTTAGCTGTTAGTATTCACTTCTATATAAGTTATGTTGCTCAAAATTAGAGAGGAAGCCTCCAATAACCCTCATAATTACTTATGTAAAAGCAACTTTATGCCCTTTACTTTCTCCTGTATAGTTGCTCTTGTAGATTATGTTATATTACACTTACTTTCATCTCACTATAGTGAACCTATCAATAGATGATCTTAACAAGTTCCCTCCAGTTTCTCTTACATGTAATTTTTATCCCTAGTTATTGACATTTCATCTTTCAGAACAAAGTCAAAATCTTTATTTATATAATGAAGACAATGTGATGAATGTTCTTAAAAACCCAATATCCACATCCAAATTAAATAAGTAATTGAGAACACAAGCGTAGAAGAAGTCAAGTCACATTGTTCTCACACGGTTAGGTGCCCTATACCATTGTAACAGACAGATAAAGAAATAAAATGGAAATTATGATAAACATTTCACAAGCTCCTTCAACGTTGTTTTCCCATGCAATGAATGATGCTCTTTAAGATCAAACTATTTTTTAAAGATTACATCCAAGAACCTAACTACACTAACATAATTGCAATAAAGTGAAGGGAGAACGCAATGACTCAGATTGTAGGGGAAACTATGCACAATATTTTAAGAACAAAAAAAATGTCCTGTTCAGATAAAATTAGCAAGATTTTGAAATACGCACATCTATACAATGACAGCTTCAGCTTACCGAGAATAACATCATGAACCAGATTTGCCCTGCGATCTGCTTCTAGTTGATTTTGAAATAGTTCAGGTGGATTTGTGTTGATCTGGATCATTTCGCCATCTACAACCCCATCACTAGAGCTAAAAGTTCTTTCATTTTCTTTTTGCTGTTGAATACTGTATTCAGAAGTGAAGATGCCTTTATCTAAGAGAACCTATAAGTGTATAACCACAAAATATGTCAAATGTACAAACTAGAAGGAAGACGTTTACATATCAAGGCAGATTCACTTCTATCAAAATGTGGGCTTTCAAAATGAAGAATTCCATGTCTAAAGTACCAATTTATTAAAGCACAGAGAATTTTTGTTGTCCTCAGTTTTAGTTTACTTTTGTTTTTTCTTTTACTATGGATTCATTACAATTTACAAGGCAATTACATTTATGATGGCAGTATCAACACCTTATCATCAAAGTATAAACCAAACATCTTCTTTGGAGAATTCCTTGTTTTGCCCAATAGAAATATCTTTCTCGTTGTACTATTGAAAGAAAAGAAAATGTCTGTTGTAAATGACTTAAAGAAGAATATTCCTTGTTATTTAATATACTTCAAATCTTTGAAAATGAAACAGTGTGTGCAAAACAAAATCCATTGGTATGTTCTTATTACTCCTTTTCTCAATCTATCTTACTTTATTCTCTTACTGGAAATGAGTGTGCCCTTGGAAATGGAAAGAACAATACCCAATTATAGTTTGCAAAGCAATTTTTTTTTTTTTGTGTATTGCTCTATCACTTGTTCTATCCATGTATTTATCTGTCAGTCTATCTCTCTCTCTCTCTCTCTCTCTCTCTCTTAGTTGCTTAAAATGGACTAAACAAAATGAGACTTACTTCATGGACTTGTCTAATATAAGAAGCAATAACATCTTCTCTTCTCAACAACTGTATTTGTCCCAATAGCCATTCATCAATTGCATCCTCCATTACCAAGTGCAGAATTTGTTTTCCAATCCAGAATACTTGTCGCCTGCAAATCAGTAATATACTATAAAAACTTTTTTATCTATCAAATGTCCCTACATGAAAAGAATAAAGTACACAAGCACTAAACTTATTCTCAAGGAAACAAAGATCCACATGATTTACACAAATTTCATCCAAAGACATCACCCAAAACATGATTCTATTATTGGTACAAAACCCACACTCAGATTATAGTCATTTGTCCACGCAACCAAGGAAAATTATAACGTAACATTTAAACATTCATGTGATTCTTTACTAAACTTAAAATTTCTGTCAATTTACAATTAATCTAGTGAGAAGATTTCCATAGATTCAAAATTTCTAGATCATGTAATTCCATTAACAAATTCATCATTTCCTTGGTCTCACCTCAGCCAGCCTCTTTGATTAAGTTGAAAAACCTTGTCAACTAGATTCAACAAGGGGACACATAATTTTGGTGGAGTCCACTGAAAGCATTTCCAGAAATAAAAATCAAATCATTAGTATAATTCATCATACACAGAAAAATTGAAAATCTATAATTACTTACAAAATTGGCATCTAAATCATTACTTAAACTGTCATCAACAAAACGCCACAAAATACCCCTCCATAGTAATTTTGAAATAACAATGAACATGATTACAAATAAATTAGAAATTAAAAAATAAGAAGAACACTTACCAAAGGACTATAGTTGAAAATGACTTGCAAATTTGCAATATATCATATGGTACATATATTGAGGTTGCAATAAGGAAAAAATATAAATGAAGGAGTTCATGCTTCTTGTCCTAAGAACTTAAGATCACTATCTCTTTTCTAAAGTCAAGACTATTTTTGAATGAAAGATCCCTGATGGATCTCTTTTACCAATCTGCTGTAATTTTTATTTATTTAAATTGATTTTTCCTGCTTATTAATATTTTCTTTCAGAAATAGACAAAAGTTGCAGAAGGGTTGAATTCTTTTTGTATTTTGATGATTTTTCAACAAGTAAATAATGAAGTACAAGTACATGAACAAAGTACTGAAAATGAAGTTCATATACAGCCAAAACAAATTCGATTCAAGGCAGATTTCTGAATATAAAATCAAATATTTGACCAGATGAAGATTTCCAATAATTTCAGGAAGATTACAATCAGGAATAATTCCAACCTGGATGCTGAAAGAGTAACATAACTAGGAATGAAGTTGTGGCAAGATTCCAGCCCTCCAAGTGCTGCACGTGGGAAGGAAAGTGGCTGCCAGGTACAGCCGTACGGCTGCCAAGTACACCCAAGTACACCCAACTGGTTAGAAACCCCAAAACCCACGCTGAACTCTGTCAGAATTGCTGAACCTCCAGAAAGAATGTCGTACAATCTCCAAGATGCTAATAGCTGCAAACAAATCCAAACCACTGTATTGGGGGCTACGTCCCAAACAGGCAAGGCATTGGGGTTGGCGTCCCAGATGCTAAAAAGCTCTTCCAGAGCCAAATCTCAAATCCAAGATGTAAAATGTGTAAAAGATAATCATAGAATGAAGCTCCTATCCCCTTATAACCCCTCTCAATTGCAAATCGAACCCTAATTGTCTCCAAGTGGCGTGGTCTAGTGGAAATGTTATAATTTCTTATTTTAAAGTGGTCATGTTACTAGAAAATGACCTTTTTCCCCATAGACAGAAATCCGCTCACTGAATTGCCCTGAGACCAAAGAGAAAGATTTAAAGAATTTCAAGATCTTTCCAACGAGCTATCACACAATAGGATGCGCATCCAGATGAGACCAAATCCCCTTATTACTCCAAAATGGCTAACAACTTAGCCTTATTTAATTATTAAATGCTAACTTAGGAAATATTAAAAATATAACCCAAATAGCCACAAAATGCCCAACTGACATTACAAACCCTAAAATCATCCTGTCACCTGTCTGTGACTGAAGTCGGAAATCAAGGATTCACTGGTAGTCTCATCCCTAAAATCTAGGGATGTTCCTAAAATTTAGGAAACAAGCCCAATCTCTTTGAAACTGAAACCATCTAAAAGGTCATGAATAACCTCACGACTGGCAACTGTCACGACCTCCTAAAATTTAGGGATACCCCCTAAAATCTAGGAACTGCTCCAAACTGCCTGTAAAGCCAAAATCCAATCACTATATGCACTGAATGAGTCCCAATCAACCTCTGCTAGCCTACGAGACTCCAATTATAGGCCAACTCCTCCGTCTCCGATGTCCACTCTAGAAAGGGGACATGACATTGAAGTCGACAATGGGGTAGTTAACAGATAGAACAAGTTAAACTTAAAATATAAGTATGATAAATGTAGCAAGGAAAAAAGTTTGGTACAACTTGAGTGGGCCTTAATGTGAAGATGTACGTTCTCTAAATTGGATCACTTGTTAAAATCTAGAAGGCGGAAGAGCTAAATGAACAATTTACAAGATAACTGGAAAAAACAATTCCCTTGTGGAATGCTTTCACAAAAGGGATAAATGGAAAAAACAATTCCCCTGTGCAATGCTTTCAAAAAAGGGGTCTCATACACCAATTTGGTATCTCACTTTGTTGTAACCTTAAAAGATATGGTCTGTTCTTGTTCTCATAATGTGGAGTTCAAATTGGGTTGCTAGTAATGTTGCAGTTCATGATAGATTCAATGCAGAGAGTTTGCACATAGGAGAGTAAAGAGGTCAGCAAATATGGGTAGGTCCATATACTCTTTATAGGAAACTTAGCCAAAGTAAAGAAAATAAGAGTTTGTGGTTTTTCTTTTTCCATGGTGATTGACTCTACCTAGAAAATTGCTATATTTTTAATTCCAGATTCCTAGAAAAAATTGAATTTATTATGAAACTTTAGTATCCAATCTATTATAAAATCTATGGGAGGTGCTATTGTTAATACTTAATACACAATTTCTAGTGTTTCTCTTTCTTCTTTCTTTTGTTATCCTAATTAGGTATTATTGGCTCCTTTTCTCCATGAGGTCATCAAGTTCAACCATAGCTGTCTTCATGTGGTCCCAGATCTACCAAATTGATTACTTCTTTCAGCCCACCATAAATATTGGAGGCATTAAACACCCTTTAGGATATTATTGGTTCACATATGGGTGGATATGTATTGTTGAAGCACTTCTCATTCTTGAAATATGCTATGGCTAAGACTCCTTGACACCTTAGCTCTCCCTCTAACGGTCATGGCTCTATCTCTTCCCAATATCAAATCCCTTCTCACAAGACTCTTCAATAGCATAGATCTCAGAAACAAGATCACATCACCATTTTTTCCCCTAATACCTATAATTCTTCAGCTCTAAATGTTAAATATCCTATGTGGAATTGGTTGCCGCCTTAGATTGGCGAGAGCAACCCCCTTATCCCTAGACATTCTCCCAACACATTCTCAAACTTCATATTGGTACTTTAGATTATAATGTTGTTGACCACTCAAATAGGTTATTGACCACTGACACCTATGAATTTTGGTTTTCTACTTGGGTGGCCTTCTTTTGGTTCTATTGCTTTGTGGGGTTCTCCCCACATTTCTCTATTTCAAATTGTACTTGTTTGCATGTTACTCCTTTACTCCTTTTAATCCATCCCCCATTTTTTATAGCTATTCTCACTTTTTCATTCTTTCTTTTTTCATGTCTAGGGCCTCTTTTTTCCCTAGTCATTTGCTGTTCTACCTTTTGCATCTTGCATGTTCAAGTCCCTTTGATCTACTTTTGATCATTCATGGACATTAATATATGTTTTTTCTTTCTTTCTATGGGAAACAATATTTTTATGGATTTTGGAAAGATGAAAATATGAATGCTTTTAATTGGAAAGTATATATTAGTAGGTATCCCTTGATATCCTCATGTTGACTATGAAACCCTAAAAAGTTACAATAAGCTAAAGTGGATTAAGATTCAATTCTTGGATACCTCTTTGTGGATATTCATTTTTCAACTTGTGATGACTTGTAGCTAAAATATTCATAAATATACTTGTTGACGTGTCTAAAGTTGTGTCGTCACAACACTCTATCGGCCAACACATAATAGAATTTACTAGTTGAGTATCCTATCCTCTCTTGAAATAAGGAGATCCCTAATGCTGTTTGGATTGATCATTTGGGCATGACCTCAATGTTTCGGTTGTTAGGTCTTGATTGTAGGATAACTCAATGGTATGATGTGCTTTGCTGGATACACAAAGGGGACTTACGGTTAGGTAGAGTCGGTTCTGTTCGTACGGGCTCCCTAGGATTCTACGGTTTTGATTTCATCAGATTTTACTTTAACACAATGCTATTTCAACTTCAACTTGATAAAAAAAGGAAAAAGGGAAAGGGAAGGAGAGAGAAAATCTAATTAATCTACCTAAGATAGCATGTTCAGAAAAATAGACAGAAACCTTAAAAAAACCAGATTAAACATCATCAGCTAATGAAGCACAATTCTGTAAAAACTAGTGCAATCTTCAATGGGAGTTAGATTTTCATGCTATTAAACATAAACATAGAATCATATATTCATTCATTTAATGTTTAATAACCGAACAAGAGCATAAAACTAGTTCAGATTAACCATGCAAGAGGAAATGACAATCAATCAATCCTTCATGGTGTGAACACTAAGGTTTCTATTAGATATAATCCTAAAAATACCATCTGAAATTAAACTACATAACAGGAAAAATAAAAGATGAAGAAGGAGACCATGCACTCACAAAGAAACCAGACAACTTTAATATCCATTAAATCTGCATAAATTCCACCAGAGTTGCAATAACAATCTTAAACTTCCTCTAAAACGAGGGAGAAAATATCCCTTATATAGACTTTCAAAAATGGATGAATGGCCAAGATCTAATCTTACAAGTGGCCTAGATTCATCCTATAAAACATGGCTGCCCATACCTATTGATGAAGAACAAAATATCATCACCAACCATCAACTAACTAATAACTACCAACTACCCAACATAAAGTTGCTCCAAAAAGTGCACTTGCACAGAGCTCAAAATCTGCAATGACTTTGGTAGTTGGAAATAAACTTTATCCTGAAAAAGTGCACTTAAAATTAAAAGAAACAAAATACTTTTCAAGAAAGCACTTTTTCTTTCCCCGAGGCAGACTCTTTCTCCAAAAATTCGACTTCTCCTTGCAAGTAGTCCTTCCACATATCCTGATCTGCTGCGTGTTCTACCTGAACGTAGTTCTGGAATCTTAAGCACAACTCAAATAGTTCCGTTCCTGGAGGCATAGGAGGATTAAGCATTTTGTACTGAATACCCTCGTGGCGGTTATCTACATTCTTCAACTCTTCTCTCCAATATGATTTACGAGCTTCAAAACGCAATATGTCTACTTGTAGCCCACTAGCAAATTCCAGGTCCTCCATGGAGTAGGTGATTTTATTGGTTTTCAGCCTATCCTCCCACTGCAGTCGTATCTCATTATCTTTCATGCTACTCTTCCAGCTAGGGACCATCGATCTGAGGATCTTTTCACCAACATGCTCCATGCTTAACAAAGCTTCCTCGCACTCATCTTGCACTTTGTTGATTTTGCCCATCATGTCATTCTTCATGCTGAGAATCCAATGCCACTCCTTGAAAGTATTGACATTATAGGGATCTAGGATAGTATGTAGTGTGGGGATCTGAGTGTGGGTCTAAAATAGAGCCTTCGTGAGGGGCAATGCCCCGACAATCGCCTCTTGAGCATTGAAACATTCTTTTTTTAGCTCAAACACTTTGACACGAGTGGATTCCTTGTGGAAAGCCATTTCTCGCACATCTTTGATGATCTGCTCTCCCTTTTTCTTAATGCCCCAAATCCATTCCCTGACTACCTTGGCAGTGTCACGCACTCCTTCAAATTTAGCTATAGTTTTTTGTGCTAATGCCAATGGAGGAATGTGGGACTCAACGGTATGCTGCAGTGGTCTTAACAAGTGGTCTATGTACCCCTCGACTTGCTCAACATGAGCTCGGTACATATCCCTTTCAGCAGTTATTTCATCTAGCTGTCTGAGCATATTCTGTACGAAATCTTTGAATTCTTCCCTCTCTTGCTCTTTGGTTGCTCGCCCTATTGGGATGAACGTGACGCTACAGTCAATCAATGCAACCTGATCTGCCGGTTTGTCTACAAGCGGGGCAGCAATATGAATCGTACTATTCCTTTGCTCATCCTTGGTAATCCTGGAGTAAGTCTTTGGCTTTTTCTTTCCTTTAGCTTTTATTTCTCCTATCCGAGAGAAAATATCCTCCAGGTTAATTGGTGACTTGACAGTCGCCTTCCACTGTGCCCGAGCTATTAACCAGTCCTGAGGGATGGCCTATCCAGATGTGACTACTAAATCCCCACTTTGCTCTTTGGATGCCCCAACCGATTCACTGCTTATCTGTAATTGATCGGAAATAGAAGGAGGAATAGGTGCAGTATCCAATCCTTTACTCACGGCTGAGTTTTCTCCCACCTCATTGAGCAATTGCTGGGTATCCTCTAGTAGTGGCTTCTCTTTAGTCCTGTTGGGTTCTTGGGTTCTATCTTCTTCCCTTTCTCCCTCAATCGTGGTGTCATCCTTGTTGCCACCTTCCTCCCGCTGCAACTCATGTCTGCTCCCTTGTGTGGGCTCTTGTTTGTCAGCTTCTTGATCTGGTGATATCTCTCCTTCCTCGACCTGATTTTCAGGTCTATCCAAACCAATGATCCTTGCCTCCATTCCTTGTTGACTTTGTATTTGCAGATCATTTGCTTTTGATGCAATAAGATCATCCTGTGAAGGTGGAGTTGGTAGGTGATCAAGTTCAACTACATCATCCTCTGAACTGGGGTCCTTGGACGAGGAAGTAACCTCTGGTCTCTTGATTGACATCTTTTCTCTTCTTGTCCTTTTTGATGTCCGAGTCCCCCTATTGGCTCTTGCCTTCTTTCTCTTTTTTTCAAGTTTCTCAACCTCCTCTTTTGGCATGCTTGATGCCCCTTCGTCCTCTGAAGATTGGGAATCGAGACTATCCATCATATTATATGTAAATTGGGTTCTCTCATGGGTTAGCCTCTCTATCTGTTGGGACAGCCAGTTCTCTGTGTATCTTCTTGGGCTCTCCATGACAACTTTGAAATCCGTGATTGGGTCCTGAGCCCAATCGATGGTTGGCTGCCTCAAACTCTTGGACTTGCAAGCAATTCCCATAGTTTGTTACCTGATCTGGGACTTGGCAGTACTCATAAAGTCGCATTTGTTGAACACTCAACCTTGAATATTCCCGCCGACGGACTTCAAAGTCATCCGAACACTTGCTCCAGTAGTCCTCAATTGATGCCTAGGCCCTGTAATGCTTGCCGTAGGGCCTACTTTCCCAATCCAGCAGGATCAAAGCATTTCCTAGGTAAGTGCTCCTATAAGCAATATGATGCCAGTTCGTTGAATGATTCCTCGGCCTGCACCGAATTCTTGAAGTGCACATCAAGGTTACCCAAAATCATAGGGAAGGTGAATCCTGATTGTTTTTTGTCCCTGAGTATGCTGCTTGCTGGGTGTGCCTGCCTTGCAACCTCCATGAGGACTAATCTATCTGATGGGTAACACGGAAGCCAATACGGTGTTCCCTCAAAGCCTGATATTCTGATGTAAGTGAATCTAGGGAATTGGATGAACCATGCAGTGTACTTCCGAATCAGGGTGGTAGCCTGCTTTGATAATCTTATGCGTAACCCTCCTTGCATTAATCTGACCATGCACATTGTAAAAGCGTCATTCACACGTTCATACTGACCAATCGCATATGCAATGTTATTCTTTTCTCTTTGAACTATGTCATAGTAGTGCAGCTGAGGGTAGTAGTCGTATACTTTCACCTGATTTGGCCCATTCCCAATCTCACCTCTTTTTATTAATCTTGGTAGTGGCTGATGCCGAGCAAACATATAGACCAGGTAGGAGGTCATGGCGAAGTACTTTTTCTCTTCGAGCTCAACCAGCTGTGTATGAGTGTTATCGTCGATGATTTGAGCCCAGTCAAACTTAGCTTTCCCACCGAAGACCTGCTCGGTAAAGTAGAACATCCATTTCTCAAAGAGATTAGATTGTGGAAGTCCCATGACCTGACTAAGCAAGGTAACCATATCACCATACTCATTGTGGAAGTCACTTCTGTGGGTCTTTTTGCCGAACCTAGTGCTCGGGGCTCTTCTTTCCTTGAACCACTCTTCGTTTATCAGTGTTTTGCACTGACTAGGATTTGTCATAAATAATGTGGGCTTCATCAATAGTTACTGCAGAAGCGTGCTCAGGAAGTGGGATGTCGAATGCTTCTCCTATAGCTTCAGGTGTGAAGTCGGCCATTACCATTCCTTTCAACACCACTAATCTGGTTTGTGGTTGATAATGCTTAGCGGCTTTAACCACCAGCTCAAAATTCTACACGGCCGGTGGGAAACCAGTAGCCTAAGCAATACCACTCTCCAACATCCGTTCGGGCTTGCCATAGGCATTAGGAGAGTATACCCTATTCCTAAAATCCTGAATGTCGATATGTCCCAGGTCTGTATCTCCTATATTGTCCCACACACTTTGGGCCTTTGACTCTTTGACTCCTCTCCCTTGGTACTGGTATTTCATTTTTTCAAACTTGTGGGGAATGTCAACTTTGGAAGTCCATGATGCTCCGATTGTGTTAGGTGCCATTGAAGACTCTGTCGCTGATTTAGGCATTTATCCTGCACAACTGGACACAAATTACAAGACAGGCCTTAATGTGAACATGGGTTAGCAGAGCCAGAAGACGACGTTAGTATAAAATTGTTGAACAACCAGATAATTTAAAGTTTGAAAATGTCCTAAAACAGGCTATTTAAACAATTTTTATTCTGCGTTTTAAATATGATCGGGATACTGAAAATTTAGTTGGTTTCAGGTAGTTGATTTGAGCAAATTTTCATAAAGAGTTGCTCTTAATTGCTGATGTTTTGAAAAAGTTGCTATGGTTTAGGTTCATCATTCAAGTTTTTAAGCTTTGATTGAGCATTTGAATGTTTTGATCACGTGTTTTGAAAGATGGGCTTATGTTCTCAGTTTTGGACCGAATTTTTGAGTTTGCCTAAGTCTGAAGATTTTTTGGTTGAAAGGTTTATTTAGCAAATGATAGTTGTTAATTGCTGAAGGGTGTTTAGTTTTCAAAATGAATTTGAATTCTACCTTGTATTTTAAACCCTAGGTTTCAAACATGATCATTTGCACAAATTTAAATCATTTGAAAGAGGAATTCAAACTTACCTGTCGACTTTGTCTTTCGAATGACCTTGCGAAGAAAACTTCTCTTGCTTGTTTGCGCGATTCCGAACCTATTGTTTGATTTTCGGCTTGAAAGAGGTTTAGGCGATCTGATTCTTCATCTTCTTCTCATTCTCCATATCAGCCAAATGATGCTCTTTGCACAATTTGGAGGTTTTATTGTTTTCGATTAAAAAGTGCACCTTTTGGACTTTTGTTTTTCCTTATTTCATTTTCGGTCTTTAAACTATTTGGCGTGATCTGGTGCTATCATTTTTGGCTTGTTTGGGGACTTTGCGGATTTCAGCCCTTATGGAGATTCTGTGGATTTGAAGCCTTCTCCTTTCTGGCTAAAAGTCTCTCCTTTGCATGATTTTGATCTTTGAATGTTTTCAGACTTAACGAGAGAATCCTCTGGCACGATGTGGAAAACTGCTTACGATTTTCGGCCTATAGAGAGACGTTATTCGCAAACTCTGAGCTCCTTGCGATCTTAACCTTACTTCATTTTCGGCCTCTTAGGCTTCCTTAAGCGATTTTCGGGCTACTTGGCATCTTGAGAATTTGGAACTCTTTGTTCATTTTTAGCTGATGAGGCGAACTTAGACGTTTTCTTTCATTTTCGGCTTATGGGCCGAATTTGTGATTTGAACTTAGCGACTTACCGTTTTTGAACGTTTGGGCCTATGAAGATTTTGCAAACCTGAACGTTTTCGGCCTATAAAGGTGTTTTGCGAGTTCGCCTTACTTGGGACATTCTTGGCTTCCATGCCGATTTTGTGAGTTTAAGTTTTCTTTGCTTTCAACTCCAAATTTCGTTTTTCAAATCTTTGCTCACATTTCGGCCTATTAAGCCGATTTTCAAACCTTTGCTTGCATTTTGGCTTATTAAACCGATTTGAACTTTTAAGTTGTAACTTTTCAGTTTTTAGGCCGATTTTGCCTTTAATTAACATTTTGGCTTATAAAGCCCATTTGTGAGTTTTAGTTTGCAATTTGGCGTTTTAGGCCAACTTGAACTTTTAAACATTTTGAATTTCGGCCTATGAGGCCGATATTGAACTTTTAAACACGTTTTTGGTCATTAGGCCGATTTTCCAATTTTCTCTCACTTTTCGGCCTTGGAGGCCGATTTGTGAGCCTTTCCTTTACTTCGACCCTTTAGGTCGACCTTTAGCTACGTTAAGTTGCATTTTGCCTTGAATTTCGGCCTTGGAGGCTGACCTATGAGCCTTTTGACTTTGCATTTTGGTTTGGAGGCCGATTTTTGGCCTTAGAGATTTTTTAAAGTTATTTTCGACCTGAGAGGTTATCTTGGGAGTCATCTAAGTTGCCTTGCTCACTTGTCTCAACCAGCTTTAGGCTTGAAACTCGCCCACGAGCGATGTCGACTTGACCATATTTGTGATTTGAACTTCAGGCTCTTCATTCATCTTTCCCTTTGCGAATGGAATCACGATCAACTTTCAAGGTGAATTCCCTAGGACTTAGGATGTATCATCTTCTTAACACTTCAAATTCCTTACTGTTGCAACTCCTCTCTACGAATTACCAGAACTTCCAACTTGGGACATCAGCGAGGACAAGACAAAAAACAAAAAAAAAGGGGGACCGTGTCGGCGACGGGGAGTGTGTGCAAAGCACAACAATACCTAAATCTGAAATCCCTAATAGAAATATACACATAGTTTGGAAATGAATATTTCCATTGAAATATATTAGACTAACTAAAATCTTTTAATACAAATGCGATTCCTAGAAGAAATTGCCTTATGAAAACAAAGAGTTTTGTCCTCTAATCTCCAAATCCAAAAGGTTACATCCTTAGATCCAGCAAAGGAACACAAAATGCTCACAACTATAGCCAATGAGGGTTTTGTTTTATAAATAGGCAAAAGATCCAAACTAATGAAGCTGCTTGAATTATAAAGAGATTCAAGACCTAGCTTAGGGCTCAAAATCGCATGCCCAAATCAACCTCAAATGGTCTTGGAGGAAGAGTGTAAAACCACCCCTACATTTTATTGATTATTTTTAGCCAAACAACTTAATAACAATAAGCATTCAATTGATAGATCATTGTTGTTCTCAAACTGATATATCATTTGAAACATGCCAACAACTGATAACAACAACCACTTGATGAAATTTCATATTCAAATATCCAATTATTACATAGCATTAATAGAATCACAATCAAAAGTATGAAATACCTCTAAAATAGGACCAATTGGTAGCTCAAAAAGTTTGGAACCACAAAATGGAAGAGGACAATGTTGTACCTAACGCACACACACCCCATCTTTTCCGACAGGGATCCCCATTTGTTTGTAGCCTGCCTAAGTGAGAGGAATCCAAAAGGGGAGGGCCGTCGGTTATTTCACCAAGCAAATAGGTGAAAATCAAAACACTTGGTGCATAAAACAAAGCCAGAATTCCTGTCAAAAATGTCGAGAGGAAAAACCTCAAATTATGCCTTAGGGCATAGTCGCGCAGAAGCAAAATCTTTTTGTGTCTTAATCGCCTCAAAGGCCGATGAAAAGGCCAAAAAAATCCGGAAACCTGGTGCTTAATACACAGAACAAGAGGCTAGCTCGCAAATTGTTTTTATCCCGCCTTCCAAACTCGCAAGAAATACAGAAAAGGGCGATGAAAATACCGATAGAAACCCCCACGCATAATGCCAAGGTTGAGTCTCATGGGCATTTTAAAAGTCAAGGCGTTTCGTATTTTATCATCACCATTCAAACACAAATAAAGGCCCGAAGTTCAAAGGCATCCAAAGGTTTACCAAAATGTATGAAAATGGGAACTTACCAAAATCGAATTCTTATGCTTTAAGCATGAAAGCATTTCACCTTCATAACCCGATAAATATCTCAATAGCGCCAAAGTTTGGCGAATGAGCTAGGAACAAAGCATGGGGACCAATGTGCCTTTGTGTCGTGACTCCTCCTAGGACGATGAAAACACTGAGGAAAATGCCCAAAAGATCAAAGCATTATTAATAGGTTGAAGTAATGAAGTTTGATATTTTTAAAGGTGCTTTTATTGGCATTCTCTATTAAGCCAAAAGTTCCTTTCCAAAATGTCGAAAGTGGTAAGCATTTAAAAGACACAGCAAAAATAAATAAGTTCGTATGTTTTGTTTTAAGGCCCAAAATTCTTTCGCCATAGCCTTTTTCGCCGAACATAATGCTAAGGTCGGGTCAAGATAAGTAAAATCAAATACAAAAAGGTTCAAATTGTTTTAAAATAAAACATCTATCATATCGACCCTGATGAGTACCACCAAACAAAGAGGATACAAAAATATCAAGCCTATTTCTTTTCGAGTAGCAAAAGTGAATGTCATTTATCCTATCGAGCCTTACAAAACCAAACAAAATACAGATAAGGGGTTTATTAAAATGACAAAACAAAAGATCGTGGCATTTTGAATTAAAATACTTTTGTCACTGCCTCCTCAAAATGTCGAGAGATATACCGAAAGCACAAAATTGCTACCAAGGCACAAGATAAGGTATTGATTCATTTCATTCGTCTAGTTTTGATCTGAGGTGTTTTCTTTTCAAGTTTGGATTCAATCATAAGAAGATGTTAAGGCACATATCAAGAGGTGACAACGCGATATTGGATTTAGAGGAAGCCCGAAGCACCAATTGAAGATGGGATTGTGTTGACAAGTAGGGATCCTCACCACCGCTACGGTGCCGAAGGATAAAGTGATGTCATTCTCAGGGCGTGAGATGGCGACAAAGCAGTAACAAAACACAAAATGCTACCCAGGAAGTATGCAGACTCATAAATACACAACTGGAAATTCCAAAAAATTAGTTTGTAAAACTAAATTGCTTTAATGTAAAATAACTACTTGTAGAGCCCCCATTAATGCGATTTAAAACAAAAGGGGGCACAAGTCAGTTATTTCTCAGCTACCTGATCTACAAAATTGATGTCAAACAATTGTAGGTAGCTGAAGAAGTGGTTGAGGGGGCAGTTGTGAACTTATGGAAGCTACTATGCATGGGTTAAAGCTGCCAGGCTTCTAGAAGACAGATCTCAACTATTAGATGGCTTCAGTCCTGGCCATTGATTCAATTTGTAAAATCTATAAAATGCTTGGACCTCTCTCTTTGTAAGGGTTAGATATTAGAAAGTTAGATTTTACGAGTTAGAACAATCAGCAGTTAGGATATTAGGAGTAGCAATAGAATAAGACTGCTGGAAAGGAATTGTTGTAATGGCAACTAGAACAAATAAATGTGAAACATTGAAGCATGGTGTTTTGTTGTTTGTCTTAGTGTGTTTGCATGGTTTCTCTTCATCCGATTAGTTAGAGTTCAATGTTTTTAATGGTGAAGTGTGAGGGTATTTGATGTGATTTCAGGTTCATACTATTAGGGGTTTGCTAATTGTAGGTCTCTGTGTATGGTTAGTTTGAACTCTTTTATTGTGCTTAGTTCAACCGTAGGTGTTTGTCTCAAGTTGCGCTAGAATTGGGTGCCTGAATGAGAACCTGTAGTCTGAAAATCTTTCATTCCCTTGGAGCTTGCACTATCCTTGTGGAGTTGTGAGTATATCTTTGGCTAAGAAGGGGTTAGTTTATGTGAAATCTATCTACCCACAGCATCAATCATTACCATCATTGTCCTTAGGCCATCTGAACCCAGTCCTTTTGCTTTTATTTTCCTAGCTTGAGATCCAAGGCATCATCAGATGCAGGCCAGCTTGTTGCATTCATAAGTCCTCGTGTTTACCAGCAAAACACATCAACCACTGAGTTATCCTAAGCCATCAAGACCTACCAGTTGGAACCTTGAGGTTGTCCCCTTCGATCAGCTCGAACACCATTAGGGATTTCCTTATTCAAGAGATAATGGGATACTCAATATTCTATTCTATGTTGACCGAAAGAGTAGTAGTACGATATCCCGCATCAACAAAATTGGCGCTAGAGGGAGGGCCAGATCATCATGAATTTCTGAACAACTGAACTCTAAATCTTATCGATTCATATTTGTAGAAGTTATTTCAAGCCTTTTCACCCTTATCCGCACTCAACATAATTGGCGCTAGAGGGAGGGGCTTGTTAGGATTTCGCAGCAAGCTGAGTCTGTTATGCCTTTTTGAATACTATATTTGGGATATGCTAGGTCCCTATTAAACCAGAAAAAACAAAAAAAATCAGAAAACTAGAAAAGTACCAAAAAAGTAGAAAATTTGAAAACCAAAAAAAAATTCTGAGTCAAGATGTGGTAGCAGCTGCTTCATGGTGACAATCCCCAGGTCAACGTTTCCTGACTTCATGAAAGACTGGGTGTACAACTATATCCCAGGCAGCTGTTTGAGTTTGCATCTGCAGGTCACTGCAGAATCCACGACACAACATAACATGATGAGTTTAACTGTTTGACCTTTTTGTCAAGAGTCGAGCTAGCGCTACAGGGGCATATCTTTTTCTGGGATATTCCCAAACCAAAGGTGCTCATTCAACAAGATAGTCCTAACTCTCCATCGTGCACCGATGAATTTACCTGATTCAAGGGTCTGATTGAGAACTAGTTCGGTCTCAGTGAAGAGATATGCTTGGAGAGCGTGCTGTCACCTTGGTGGTGCAGAATTCATCACACCCCTCATTCAGAATTACCTGCTCATTGTGTAAAGAGGCAGTCAATCAAGTCAGATCTCAGTATGGACTGCCAGAATCATCAGAGGAGTGCATCAGAAATAAAGTGTGGACTGCATATCTCGCTGTTGATGAGTACAGAAGAATGCAAAATCATTGCAGCACCACACTCTCTAAGGATGACAAGGAGGAGCTGCTAGTTACTGATTTAGATGATTCCACCAATCAGACTGTGACAGTGAATGATTTTGTTGTTCCTGTGCCTAAGAAAGAGAATGCTGAAGATAAATGGGATGATCAAGTGAGCCCCATAGAGCAGCCAAAGGCCGAAGAACAATTTGAGGAAGCCCCACCAATGGAGGACATGTTCCAGGAGACCGTTGGGGATGTTTTTGAAGATCGAGATATCAAAGGATCTGTTGTGCATGATGCACACACACCCCGTTCGACAGGGAACCCCCCCCGTGTTCGTCATTTTGAATAAGATGCGATCTGGTTTTCTTCTTCAAATTGCCTCCAAAGTCTCTGCAAACGCCCTCCAAATCCGAGATAAAACGTGAAATAGAGAGCCAAGTTTTATAGATGGTGAACAATGAAGTCGCACATTTTCTTCAGATCGCCCAAGGATAGTGTATCGTGCCTCCATTTTCCTCTCAAATCGCTGAAACATATCGCGATATAGCCAATACACGAATCACGAGAAAAGATTCGAGCATTTGCTTGTAAAATCCGAAATAAACCCTCATAAATGCCTTTGAAATTGCCGGCAGAATTCTAAAGAAATCGACCAAGCCGTAAATCATGCATTTCTTCTATGAAAAGCCAAGTTTGCAAAATAAAGAAAATCGCACTATCTAAACCCTGAGTTTCACAGTGCGAAGAGGGAAATAGAACATGAAGGTCGTGCATTTTCGTTAAAAAACCTGAAATTCTCAGACCAAGGTGCGCTCCAAACAAAGTTCGGCGATTTTGAGCAGCAAAAAATCGCTCATTTTCCTTGAAATTCCCGACAAAAAAGTCGAGTTTCGTTTAAGATGGAAAATAAAAGGCAAAGTTCATCATTTTTTTACTTTGCACAAGGATAAGTAAGTTGTGCGATTCCCCAAAAAACCCGATTTTCCTACTAGAAGTTAAATCAACAAAAATCGCTCAAAAGGGTCAAAATGGCCAAGTTTTCATTAAGGCAAAAAACGCAAAACCTTGAACTTCAATCAAGAATGTTGAGTTTTTATTATGAGTCAATGGGCGTTTAAACAAAAGAAATCGCTCATTTGTATGGAAAAACCTGATTTTGTAAAAAGGGCGCTAAAAATGAAATCTCACACGTCAAAGACAAATCACACAAATTTGCCATTTAATCCTGAATTCGCTAAGGATTGGTGACCAAAAAAAAATCGCACTTTTCCATTAAAAGGGTCGAATTTCCCCACTCATCGATTCGACCAAGTAGAAAGAGGAAAGAAGGATTTAAATTAATTCAAAAAGTGAATTTTTTTATTATTTTCCCCTCTTATTCGCTGAAATGAAGACTGACATTGCCTTGACAAAAATCGCACTTTTCCATTAAAAGGGTCGAATTTCCCCACTCATCGATTCGACCAAGTAGAAAGAGGAAAGAAGGATTTAAATTAATTCAAAAAGTGAATTTTTTTATTATTTTCCCCTCTTATTCGCTGAAATGAAGACTGACATTGCCTTGACAAAAATTTAATATTTGTTAAATTTATTTAATTTTGTGAGGTGATTAATTCAAGTCGAAATTGATTGTTTGCAGATCGACGATGTCGAGAAAGGCTAAGATGACAACTTGAGGCGCAGATTGAGGACTTGATCGCGATCAAAGCCGAGAAGCAAGGATGTTGGAGCGCAGGATCAAAATGACAAAGCATGGGGAAGCGCGCCACCACCTGAACCACAAAGTTGAAGACCCAACAAGATTGAAGACAAAAGAACACACAAAATACTACAAAGAATGCATTCTAAGAAATACACAACTAGAATTAATTCCAAAAATCAGTTTGTAAACTAAACTGCTTTATAGTAAAATGACTTCTAGGGGGCCCCGTTCAAGACATTTTAAAACAAAGGGACACAAGTCAGTTATGCTTCAACTACTCGATTGACCAAATTGATGTCAAATAGTGGTGTTAGCTGGGAATATGGTTGGGAGGAAAACTGAAGATAACTAGGCATGGGTTACAGCTGCCAAGTTTCTAGAAGGCAGGTCAGGGTCCTTGGATGCAGTCAATCTTGGCCTTTGATTCAAATCGTAAACTCTATAAAAGGCAGGAGCCTTTCTCTTGTAAATGGTTAGATAGTTAGAAGGGAGAAAGTTAGAGAATTAGTAGTTAGAGTTAGTTAGAGTTTTAGGAGTTAGAAGTTAGATGCAGTTTTTAGATTAGACGTAGAGTAGAGATGCTACAAGAAATTGTTGTAATAGCGGTTGAGATCAATATATGAACATTGAATCTGGTGTTTGTTATCTTGGTTTTATTTTGTTTGCATGGTTTCCTTCCAGCTGGTTAGAAGTAGAGTTCAATGGTTTTAATGGTGAAATGTGGGGCGTATTTGATGTATTTCAAGTTCATACCATTGGGGACCTGCTAATTGTAGGTCACCATGTATGATTAGTTTGAATCCAAAACTATGCCTAGTTCAACTGTGAATATTTGCCTCCGGCTGCGCCAGAATTGGGTGCCTGGTGAATCCCCATGGTCTGAAAATCCATTTATCCTTTGGAGCTTGCATCGTTCTTGTCAAGTTGTGAGGGTGTCTCTGACGAAATAAGAACTGGTTTATCGAAATCTGTCTACCCGCTGCATTAACTGTTATCATCACCGTCCTTAGGTCTCCTAAACCCTTCCCTTTTGATTTTATTTTTCGTAGTTTGAGAATCCCAACATCGTTAGATGTAGACCAGCTTGTTGTGAACGTAAACCCCTTGTGTTACCAGCAAAACACATCAAACAGTTGAGCTATCCTCCAGTCATGACTTGACATTTGGAACCTTGAGGTTGTCCCCTTTGATCACTTAAAACAGCATTAGGGATTCCTTATACAAGAGAGGATAGTGTTGATGTGTTTTTTACGCACATGCGAATACAAAATAAAATACCTAAAAGTATCTTATCCTCTCTTGAACAAAGTTACTCAAATTTTGAAGATTGGATTAAGGATCACTTGAGATAACTCCAAGGTTCTTATATGTTAGGTCACGACATGTAGATAAGCACAGTTGGTTGATGTGATTGCTGGTATCACAAGGGGACTTACATTGAATTGTTGAATGTTTGAATCATTGGAACTTGATCATCTGATGTTGCAATCTTGTGATGCTGTTTGATCCTAAACTAACTTGAGTTTTAAAAAAGGGCAAAAGATGAAAGGTTGAGAGAGTCTATTCTAAGACCTAGATTGCAAGAAGATAGGTGAATGATTCAATGGAATCCTACTGAGCGAGGTCTCACCATCAACTTGAACAATTTGACACAAGCTCAGTGCAATCTTCCAGGGTGCAATTCAAATATGTTCAAATCATTATCATCAAACATTGATTACCATCCAAGTTAATGCATAAACAATGGACGCATAACAATTTGAAGTTAAGCTCATATCATTCCAATTGACCACACAAGGCACACTTACAATTAGCAAGAGGCCAGTGGTATGGACTAAACGGATTCCACACAAATGCATTCAACAAATTCCTCCATTCAATCTAATCAACATGAAGACAAATGAGAAGTAGAAACCATGAGACTTATTGAAATAATACATTTCACCATAACTTCAATGAAAAGAGTATCTCATTTACAAGTCTTTAACAACAATTCCTTCTTCTCCTAATCTATTCTATCTTCTATTCTATTCTTCTCCTACTACTATTCTTCTATTCTCTCTATTTCTCTATTAACTATTAACCTTTACAAATGAAGAGCTTGAGCCTTATATAGAGAGCTCATTACAATAAATGGCCAGGATTGATTTGAGATCAACGGCCGAGATTTTACAATGAAAACCCTAATTAGGATTTGTTACAACAAACTCTATTCTAGCCAATGAAATAATTACAACACTTTGTCCTGACCAATAGATAATAAGGGTAGGTGCCTCGAAGTTTGTGCCTTCATGTATTAGTCAAGTTCATTGCATCTAGACGTGCTGATGTGAAACTTCTTTGATTGGTGGAGGTAGTAACTAGATGATGACTAGGAAGCCACTTCGACTTGCCCTTGTGGACTCGATTCTTCATGATGAAGGGATGTTGATCTCTTGATACTCAACATTTCAAGTTCGCTCAAAGTAGTGGTGATGGGAAGCATTGATGTGGTTGAGTCATTCCTCCATCCTCGCCCGCTTGCCTTAGGGTGATTGTATGACTTCATCCTTCGCACTCCTTTGATCTCTTCATCATGATAGAATGGGAACTTAGAAGGTATCCTACTCCATTTGCTGTTGTGCTTGCTTCATGTTGCAGCTGTTGAAATGTTTTAAGTCCTATCATTTTGAGTCTTCTTCCGTGCTTTTGAAGTGTTCTTGATGCTGCTTCCAGTCTGTTTCTCCATCCTTTTCATTAGTTATTCCTGCAAAATAAACAAAAGAAGGTATTAAGCACACATGATACATAACTTATACAATCTCTTAATTTGATATAGTCTCCGATTTTATGTGATTTGCAAGTTGATAAGTGTATCTGGAGAGAGTTCATTCTCATGAAGGAGCAATTGAAGTGTTTTGTTCCTAGAGAGGAGCTCTTGAAGTTCGCTCCTAATGTAAGTGCACATGAAGTTTGCTCCCACTGGCTTGCACATCAAGTTCGCTCCCCCTGGCTTGCACATGAAGTTCCCTCTATGTGGCTTCAACATGAAGTTCGCTCTACTTGGCTTCAACATGAAGTTCGCTCCCCCTGGCTTGTACATGAAGCTCACTCTCCTTGCCTTGGACATGAAGTTCGCTCTCCTTGCCTTGGACATGAAGTTGGACATGAAGTTCGCTCTCCTTGCCTTGAACATGAAGTTTTCTCTCCTTGCGTTGGACATGAAGTTCGCTCCCCTTGCCTTGGACATGAATTTCGCTCTCCTTGCTTTGGACATGAAGTTTTCTCTCCTTGCTTTGAACATGAAGTTCACTCTCATTGCCTTGAACATGAAGTTCGCTCTCCTATACTTGAAGATGAAGTTCACTCCCCTCTTTCAATTCATGAAGTTCGCTCCTGTAGGCTTGAACATGGAATTCGCTCCTGTAGGCTTGAACATGAAATTCACTCTATTTAGATTCCACATGAAATTCGCTCTCCCTGCCTTGAGCATGAAGTTCACTCTCCTTGCTTTGAACATGAGGTTGATTTTGAACAAAATTTCCTCCAATCACTTCATTGTTTCATCAATTCAATCCTTAGGTTTTTCAAGTCTTCACCTACAAAAACATGTCAAACTTTCCCTATGAAGGCCTAAAATGCAAAATTCGCTCCTATCAAAGGATACATGAAGTAAACTTTTCTCTAAAGAAGAAGTACTTGATGTGATCTCAAATTGAAATCATACTCACTATCTTCATTCAAACACTCATATTCACACTCAAACAAGGCTCCTAGGGGAAATTCGCTCCAAAAGTGATGGTCATGAAGTTCGCACCTAAGGCTAAGCACATGAAGTGAATTTCAAATCGGAACTTTGACTCACCTTTGCTCACTTTCACTCACTCTCTCAACTTTGATGTGTGATGACATGCTCACTATGAAGTATTAGGAAAAATATCTCTCCACAAAAGGTACATATGAAGTTTGCTCCAAGATGGCTGCTTATGAAATGGATTGAAATTCAATACTTAGTGCTTTCTCATTCGCCTTCCTCCATTCCATTAATTCAAGCTTGTTGAACTAGGCTTACGGTGTGGTCTAGGAGCACTTCGCTCTCATCTGAGGGCAGTTGAAATGAATTTCACTCCTCAAGAGGAGAACTTGAAGCATTTTCGCCCTCCTCCTTAAGCACTTGAAGTTCGTGAAAATGTACTCTTAAATTACATCTCACTACTTCATACCTTAGTTCATGTTTCTATATAATATAAGACCTCAAAAATCACCTTGAATATGATTTTTCCTTCGACTTGAGGCAATAGGAGTGAAATTCGCTCTAGGAGAGGGGCACTTGAAGTTTCCCTATCTAGCATTCTCTCTTTCATTCTTTGTTTGAACTCACGATGGGCTTTACTCCTCATGTGATCAAGACATTACTAAAGGTTAACAAACTCACTCACTTCACCTCTCACAGAAGGCTATCCACCTGACTCTTGGCTTCTTGACCATCTATACCTCTTCAATGCAAAGGCTAATAGCTAAGGACTCTAACACTAGCCTAGAAAGTAGGAAAAAAGTGGGGTCCCCATTTGCGATGGGGCGATGTGTGAATACCTCACAACAGATAGGATACTCAACAAATTCTATCCTGCGTTGATCGAAGAGAGTTGGTAATCCGATTTTAGCCACGTCAACGGGATCCTTGTTGTTTAAGGACATGTTGACAGAAACTCACAAGGATGCATGGTTCATGCAACATGAAGATGCACCAATTGATGGATTCCCCCACCATTCTGAGCTTGAATTTTGGACTGATTTTCAACCTATGCATCTTGCTATAGAATTTGATGCTGATTTGCACAAGCTGGACGCAAGCGGGATGCTGCGCCACTAGTTGCGACCTACCAAAGTTGCTGAAGCTCTTCCCTCGCTCAACACATTACATAGACACTAGGTTGTTTCTTTCCTTTTTGTTGTTAATTTTGAATATTTTCAGTTCAATTTTGAATGTTTTGGGAAAGCAACCTGCATATGGATTAACCATGGACCCAACAAACTATCCCAACTGTTAATATTGTTCAACATCCTAGTTAAACCCGAAAGTGGCCCACTGAAATTTTTTCTTTCAGAATACAAAGACAAACCAGCCAGACCTAGGACTATGCCTGCTACCCTATTACTTTTGCACGTGCTAAGAAATCATCCTGTGTCAAGGACGCATGCATATGGTCCACATTTTGTACAGTTAGTTTCTCCTTGTATATAGTTAGTTTAGTTTTCTTTTTTGTTTTATAGTAGTTTGCTTTTCTTTTTATAGCCTACATTTCCTATTTTCTGCTTTAGTTTAGTTTGTTTTCTTGCTTTAGTTTAGGTTTTCATTTGAGAGGGTTGTTTTCTGTCATTTTGAAAGGGGTTCGTGTTCATTATATGGCATTGGTGAACAAAGTTAGAGGTTTGTTTTCTTTCGTTACTTCAATGTTAGATCTGGCAAAACGCTTGATCACCGGGACGCCCCATAGGAAATTCAGTCGGCCTAGAAAGCCTTTCCATTCAAAATATTGTTGCTTGTCAAAACTTGTCTTCAGCATTGCGATTACTGCACTTTACATTTAATAGCTCGCCTAAATCAGTTGTTCATCAAAAGGAAACTATGTCAAAGTTAAAATTTGAAGCTCCGCTTCAGCAACCACTGTGATGCTCAATCCCACATAGGCTTCGTTGCTTACAAGCCAAAATAAGTGAAAGTGAAAAAAAAAGAAAAGAGAAAAATCAAAAGAAAGAAATTGAAAAGCAAAGAAAGAAAAGTCAAAATGCTTGGCTTTGGGAGTGCAAACACCTCTATTGGTATTCAAAAAAGAAAATCTATCAAAAAAAGAGCAATCTCTGTGAGATTACAGGCGATAACCATGTCGGGGCTATAGATGCTTGCTGGCAACGGGGCTCTATCCAGATTGCTTTTGAAGTATGAGTCCCCAAAGTAGCTTGACATAGTGAAACGTTGATGCTTCAACTTATTCTAAGCTAGAATGAACCTCATTGCACACAATGGATGATCCAAAAATGTATGATTTGATTTGACTTGCAATGCTATTTAGTTTTGAAAGAGCCTTCTCTACCCTTCAGTCTGACCAGTGGTGGCTAACCAAAGATTCTGGGTTCAACCTGGACTATCATCCCTGAAATGATTGGAAGCATTTCTCTAGCAGAGTTGCCAATTGTTGTGCGTAACGCACACACACTCTGTCTTTTCCGATAGGGACCTGTTGTGACGTATTCACACATTGCCCCATTGCAAATGGGGGCCGCCACTTTTTTTCGCTTTGCTTAGTGTTTAGCTTGGTAGGTTTAATAGATGTCCGCCCTTGCTTGTGAGAGGAGATGAGTTTAAGGATGTGGCTATGTCAAACTCACAAAGTTGCTAGGATTGTCAAGATGCAAAAAGGTTGTCAATTTGCAAGTTAGAGGGCATTAGGGGTTTGAGATGGCATGAGCTAGGGTTTTGATGTGAAACTTGACAAAGGCATGAGTTTACTTGAAAGATCGATTTTGATAAATATTAGCTTAACAATTTCAGGTTTGTACAAATGAAGCTTTGATGAAGTCAAGATGCTACGAATGAAAGAGAATTGCAAAGGTCCCTTCAAAAGACGCCTACAACACAAGCTGCAAAGGTCCCTTGAAAAGCCACCCAAGTGTATGACATGCAAAGGTCCCTTGAAAAGCCACCCAAGTGTATGACATGCAAAGGTCCCTTAAAAATCCGCCCAAGTGTATGACTTGAAAAGGTCCCTTAAAAAGCCGCCTAGATCATAAGATGCAAAGGTACATCAAATGGCCGGCCAAATGAGTGAGATGCAAAACAAGTCTAAGTTGGCCGATCAAAGAAAATGTTGCAAAGGTGCCTCCAAAATCCGCCAAGAGTGCAAGCTGCAAAGGTGTTATCAAAAGCTGCCCAAGTGTATGACTTGCAAAGATACTTCAAAAAGCCACCTAGATCCTAAGTTGCAAAGGTCCCTTAGAAATCCGCCTCCAACCAAATCTTGCAAAGGTCCCTTGGAAATCCGCCATCATGATGAATTGCAAAGCTATCTTCAAAAGCCGCCATGATGATAAGTTGGAAAGGTCCTTCAAAAATCTGCCAAGGTTGCAAAGCTAAAAATCAATAATCATGAGCAAAATAAGAAGTCGGCCTACAAGGATGAGCACTCAAATTAAAATGTTTTTTTTAAGATGCAAGTCGGCCTATGGGGAGATGAAACAAAAGGGCACATCTCTAGCCCTCAACGCCTATATAAGAAGGTGTTCTTGTTCATTTCAAAAGACATCATTGAAGACAATCAGATGCAAATGCAAAAGACAAGCATCAAAGAACAATTCAATTCCGATTTGCATCTCTAAACTTGTGATTTTGAAGGGCGAATTTATCTATATTAGCAATTTTGGCAACAGATTTTGATCATTTCATTGATCAAAATACATTTCCAAGAAAGGAGTGATTGACTCGAGAAGTTTTACTCGGTTTAGAAGCATTTTCAGTACAAATTGAAGGCAGCCTGGGTAAAATTGTGTGAAAATTCACATTGCATCCGACCTATAACAAGCACAAAATCAGACATATAGAAGTGGAAGGTAAGTGAAACTAGTATGTATTCTATGTATTTGACGCACTTTTGTTTGCTTTGGAGGCGATTAAATGAGGAATCAAGGACAAGTCAACATCAAGATCAAGCCCGAGTCATGCAAAGCATAGATCAAAGTCAAGACCTTGGAGCATGAATGAAAGATAACTTACACGATGAAAGAATGTTTTACAATCTTGAATTCCCTTCAGGAATCCAAGAATCCTAGACAGTACACCAGGTGCACCATTCATCAAGTGTATCATGAACAAGGGAGGATCAATCAAAGTCATCACACAATCTACATCAAACATGATCAAGGAAGCAAATAGTTTCAGAAGAGTTAATCAAAGTTCGCTTCTCATCATCATCACATTGAGCAAACTGGATAATGTTGGGTATCAAGAGATATTACTCAATACTCATTCATGATGATGAATCAAGTCTACAAGCAAGTTGAGATGGCATCCGAGTCATCATTCCACCAATTAGAGGAATTCCACATTAGCAAGTCCAAGTTCAATGAATCTACTTCATTTCATGGTGGAGCAAGTGACACATGGCGGCTCATCAAATACTGTTTTATGTACCTAACCTCAATTCTCATTGGTTAGAAATCAAGATGGACATGTGTCCAGATTATTGCAATGATCTTATTGGCCAGAAGGAAGTTTGTTATAACAAACCCTAATTAGGGTTTTCATCTTGTAATCTCGGTTATCAATTTTGGTATTTCCGATTACTGGTTGGTTTATGCCTTTACCGGCTAGCTTTTGGCTTCACCGGCTTCTGGCATTCCTGGTTAGCTTTACCGGTATGCTGTTTTGGTGACTTGGTCAGTGGATTTTGGGTCCCGCTTATGGAATCGGTTTCTTTCATGCTGTTGGTGCTTCTTGATCATATCCCGAGCATTTGGTGACTTTGCATTGGATGGTGTGCTATTATGGCGGTCCTATTTTGATCCGGTTAAACTTTCATTGAGGGTTTCTATCGGCAAGTGAAGCGTGTTGGATTTTGGTCTTAGCGGAATCCCCGACAGATATAATTGTTTGGTTACTTGATTTAGGTCCATGCTATGTAATGTAAATCATAATATTGGTCTGGTGGTATCATGTGATGTAATTTTTGTAATTATGGGTTTATGGGTTTAGGGTTTAGCCGACCTTGTCAATAAGGTTGATGATCTGTATTTATAGGTGACTTATTCATATAATTTGGTATGCGATGGTTACGGTTGGTTGAGTCTGCATTATCAAAGAAAGAATTAAGTGCAAATAAAGTCATATCATTCAGGTGAAGGTTGGAAAGGTTTTGTATTGCAGAGCAGACAACAGTGCTTAACCGGAACTGTATCAGGCATTAGTAGATGCTACTTTCACAGTTCATTGTTTTCCGGATTGTAGTCCGATGTTTTTGTAAGTCAATGAGACTTCCCTTTTTGATGAGTAGTGCACTCTAGGCTATTGGCATTTTTGCATGTGCAGACCCCATTGCAATTATTCATAATACTACTATAGAGTATTCATCTAATTGTGGGTAGGGTTTCCCACCATGGTTTTTCCCTTTCTGGGTTTTCCACGTCAAAATATTGGTGTAATGTGCATTGTGCTTTCATGTTATATTCTTCATTGGGTTGTGCTCCGGTTTAAGGTTTATAATTGAATTAACTACTGCTATTGTTAGTAAACTGATTCACCCCCCCTTCTCAGTTTATTGCCAGTATCAGTGCATTCCAACAATTTTGATAGCAGATTTTGATTATTTCATCAATCAAAATTCATTCTCAAGTAAAGGCAATATAGAATTGAAGAGTTTTATTCTGACTCACTAGCATTTTTAGTTCAATTTGGAGGCAGACAAGAAGCAAAACTTGGTGAAATCTTGTGCATCATCAGACCTCACATGTGTAAAATCAGATCTAAGGCATAAAGTTAGACTTCAAAGGGTGGAATGAGATCTCCAAAACATGTGACTCCGACCGCAGAGCACTTCAAATCAGATATGGAAATGAAAGATAGAATCACCATCTCATCATTGTTTTGAGGATATACCAAATTGTAGGTTTGTGAAATCTATCCATATGTGTTTGATACCATCCTTGTTTATTTTGCAAGTGACAACATCAAGAACAATTCAAAAGCATGGAATAAGATTCAAGACATTGCAGAGATGAAAGGACTTCAAACATATCAATCAAGATCAACACGAGGAAGTCAAGACCTTGGAGCATGGAGGCACAACTTATTTGACAAAGAAATGTTTTACAATCTTGAATTCCCTTCGGGAATCCAAGAATCAAAGCCAATACATTGAGGAGTCTAATCCCACTAGGTGCACCATTCATTAAGTGTATCATGAACAAGGGAAAATCAATCAAGGTCATCACACAGTCTACATCAAACATGATCAAGGAAACAGATAGTTTCAAAAGAGTTAATCAAAGATTGTTAGATCATAACGATGCTTCTCATCATCATCACGTTGAGAAAACTGGATAATGTTGAGTATCAAGAGATATTACTCAATACTCATTCATAATGATGAATCAAGCCTACAGGCAAGATGAGATGGCGTCCTAGTCATCATCCCAGCAATCAGAGGAGTTCCACCTCAGCATGTCCGGATTCAATGAACCGAGCTCACCCATGAGGGCACAAACTACAATGTACCTACCCCCACTATTTATTGGTCGAATGTTCTAGAGAGGACAGGTGTCCAAATGTTGTAATTATTTCATTGGCCACAATAGAGTTTGTTGTAACAAACCCTAATTAGGGTTTCATTGTAAAATCTTGGCCATTGATCTCAAATTGATCCTAGCCACTCATTGTAATGAGCTCTCTATATAAAGCTCAAGCTCTTCATTTGTAGAGGTTAATAATAGAGAATAGTTAGTCGCAGAGAAATAGCGAATAGTAGATTGCAGCTAGAGTAGAATAGGAGAAGGCAGAAATTGTTGCCAAAGTTGTAAATAAACTTCCTTTTCATTGAAGTTATGGTGGAATGTGTTGTTTCTTTACAAGTACATGGTTTCTTGTTGGATCTTCATGTTAGATGATGAATAATTAGATGAATGAAAGGAATTGTGAATGATTAATGATGAAATTCATATATCCATACCACTAGCAATTTGCTGATTGTGAGTTTGCCTTGCGTGGTCAATTGGAATCCTTGAATGAGCTTAACTTCAATCGCTATTCGTACCTTGATATGCATCACCTTGATGGTATCTTTGTTATTGATAGTGATTCGAACATCATTTTTTTTACCTTCCTTAGAAGATCGCACTAAGCTTTGTTGAGTTGTTGCTTTGCATGTCAAAGCAAGGCTTAGTGGAATTTCACCAAAGGTTGTCCATTATCTCTTGCATTCTTAGGAGTAGTGCAGTGTTCCTAAACTCATCTCTTTTGCCATTTTTTATTCTCCCAACAAATAGTTAGAATCCAAGTTCCAATGATTCAAGCATTCAACAATTCAATGTAAGTCCCCTTGTGATTCCAGCATTATCACATCAAACCATTGAGTTTATCCACACATTGTGACTCGACATTGAAGAACCTTGGAGTTATCTCAAGTGATCCTTATGCGAATCTTCAGCATTTGAGAGACTTTGATCAAGAGAGGATAAGATACTTTTGGGTATTTTATTCTACGTTTGCATGTGCATAAAAAAACACATCAATAAGTAGCACCATAAGCATATCCGGTAATTGTAACATGGGTGGGAGAGTATTTTAGTAGTGGGTGGGGCTGAAAGGGACCTATAACCCATAGAATAGTAGGGGCCTGCACATGAAAAAGAAAATGGGACATTACACAACTCCTAAATTAAATTGGAGAAGCTTTATGACAAACATAAAATCTTACAACTAACATTGTCAAATTTTGGTTTACTCCTTAGACTATAGAGATAACATGCACAAAGGTCTTTATATGCTCATGTGTTAGCTCTTACGAAAAATTTATTTGGGTATGAATAGATGCTATAATTATTAAGAGACTATGAAGTATGTTCAAAATGATTGTCCAAAGTTGAATAAATACCTAAACAATGATAATTAACTTGTTAGAAAGGAATTTCACCAAACTAGTAAGGTAATGCATGAAAAACGGGTCTAAACCCTATATCAAATGATCTTAGTAAAGATGCACAACTAATCCTAATAAACATTGCGGGGGAAGAATCAAGTGTGGTCACTAACCAATGTGACAATTATTCACCATTAGTGTTTCCTTAGGAACTAATTCCACTAATTCATCGCTCCAACCAATTCTATCATATTTATCTTACAATATATTTGTGCCATTGGAGGGAAACCAAAGTTACCTCCAAAGAGAACTTAAATAAAGTTATATCTCATTGGAATTATTACAATCCACAATGGATGCAACCAATTTTTACATAGGTACTTAACTTGGCATACACTTATAAAGCTCATAATAATGGAAAGGAAATCAAGGTTCTTCCAAAATATCAGTAGAAGAGATGATTTCCAACAAAAAAACTCATGCATCATTCTAAGGTCATACATTCTGACATTGATTCATGTAAGAATTTCACAAATAAGTCATACTCATTATTAAATACAGCATATTTATAGTAGCAAAAACTTGAGTGTTGGGAAGTACATCATAGTGAAAGAGAAGTTGAGATTTAGAATGGAAATGAGGGCAGAAAGTGTCATTAAAAATGTACATATACAAATGTTATTTTAGTCACTAAGAATTTGATATTTATTGAGCACATTGAAATAGAGATACACACTCTTAGTGGATTATTTAGATGAATTTAATGCCATTTATCCACTCAAAGGTTGACTTAGAGGGCTTCATTTGGGGCCAAATATGGCACCACCTTTCCCACATATGGGACATATTTGTGACGTCTTCACACATCGCACCATTGCAAATGGGGACCCCTCTTTTCACTCGGTAGCTTAGTGTTTGTTTGAGTTAAGTTTCAGTTTGGCAACTTTTTGGAGTCTTTGAACTTTGAATGAGTTTAGTTGGTTTCACTATAGTATAGAAGTGAGTTGAGGAGTGCATATTGATAGTAAAGCCCAAGATTGCTTGCAGTTCCATTGGAATTGCAAGCATCACATCAAATCAAGTTGGAGCCGGTCCTAAGTGTTGAGCTGATTGCAAAGTCACGCTTCACAATACATGAGTGTTGCAAATCTTAGATTTCGATAATGATTAAGATTGAGGTGAACATGTTCATGATCAAATCATTAGGGTGAGTGAGTTGAATGGTATTTGAACATTTGTTGAGAGTGGAGGAGGTAAGGGTGATTTCAAAACATAAGTGCTTGCAAACTTGCAGTTCATTATGCGAGTACTTGCAAATTCCAACAAGTCTTGCATGAAGTGCTCAAAATCCCTAAATCTTGCATGAAGTGCTCAAAAATCTCTTTTTCTTACATGAAGTGCTCAAAATCCCTATTTCTTACATGAGGACCCCAAAATCCCTAAATCTTACATGAGTAGGGAGAAATCCTGAAATCTTACATGGGATGATGCCATCTTCGAAAATGCAAACATGAATCAAATCTACAACAAAAGGGGTAAGATTCTTAGTTTAAGTTGCATGAGGTATAGTGCAAAGGGAAAGAGTCGATTTTGAATCAAGAGGTTGTTTATGCATTGTTTTGTTGAAATGTCTACAATGCACACATGCTCAAAACTCCGATCTAATCTATTTTGCAAAGGCATAAACATCACAATCAGATTTGATAATGTACATGGGCTTCACTGCAATCAATACATGAAGGCTAGAAATTCACGAGATTGCAATGCATAACCATGTGCAATGCATAAAGGATGCATTGAATTCATTGCACAAGCCTCTAAAATGCCCAAAATTTGTATTGAAATTAATACACAAGCATCTGAATTCTCGAAAATGTTTGTGCAAGATCACTTGAAGGATAAAAATGCAAAGGTAAGGTGTACCTAGTGAACGACATACCTCCAATCCAATTTCAAGCTTGAATAACTTAAACTCCCCAAAACCCTTGTGAGAATGCCTTGTGTTCTTTTCAAAAATCATAAGCTAAAGAGTTAAAATTGTCAAGACAAGTAAAAAAATGACTGTTCAAAATCAATGCATGACAAAATCTTACATGAGCATATGAAATTTCCAAAATTGTGTATGCATAGCTTGAAAACTTGAAATCATACATGGCAAGCATGAAATCCCAAAATTATAAATGGAGGTTAAAACCTAAAATTGTGCGAGAAACCCTCTAAACCCTGATTGTATACATGCAAGGGTTAGATTTCCGATTTTATACATAATCATCCCTTAAACCCTAAATTATACATGCAAACCCTTAATTCTTGATTTTGTGCATGGCAAGGTGAAGGTTCCTATTTCTTACATGATGTAATGTCCCCTCCCTAGGTGACATGCAATTAAGTAGGGATTAGCATATCATCAGGTTCCTGTAGGCCAGTGGAGTGGAAAGGGGACCCATACCGAGGCTTGTGGAGCTATGCATCAGGAGACCTCAGGGATCATTCTAGAGGCTTTGGTTGTGTTGTGACCTTTTTCACACATTTCCCCATTGCAAATGGGGACCCCCCTTTTTTTCTTTTTTCTTTTTAGGGTTTTTCTTTGGCATCGCAATTGCTAATCGCCAGTCTTTTTACAATGAGGAGTTAGAGTTTTTGAGAATTCATCCCAAGCCAAGTTGAGAAATCATTCTCAGAGTCATGTATGAATGTTGTCAAAGTGCTTAGAAGGTCTGAAGGATGAGGATCGCAATTGCTTTGGGTCATTTCTGACAACTTGCTATTTTTTAGAAATTTCTGCTTTTTTGAAAGTAGAATCTGGGTTTTGTTCCTCAGGTCATTTCATCTTTGCCCATGTTTTCGGAATTTGAAAATCTTGTCTCTAGGTATAAAAAGTAGGGCTTCAAAATTTTTGTTTTTTTCTTGAGATTAGGGTTTTGTTCTTTAGGTCATTTCAGTCTTGCCCATGTCTTCAGATTCGAGAAATTTTGCTTCTAAGTATAAAAAGCAAGGGTTTGGAATTTTTCTTTTTTTTCGAGATTAGGGTTCCGATCTTCATGCCATATTATTACCCATGTTCTTAGATTTTGAGAAAATTGTCTTTAAAGGTAAAAAGCAAAATGCAAACCCTAATTAGGGTTTTGTTCCAGAAGAACAGCCATATTATCAGTGCCCATGTTCTCAGATTTCGAAAATATGGTCTCCAAGTTCAAAAAGCAGAGTGGAAACCCTAATTAGGGTTTTAATCCAGATGAAGCAGCATGGTATCAACATGGCATGAGCATTGTTGATCAAGTATAGAGAAAGAGTTTGGGTATGGCACATTGAAAATTTCGCCTAAGTTGGAGAAGTAAAAATGGCAGATGCTTAGACAAGCTCGTCAAGGCTTAAAGTCAGACAAATGGAATGGCAGATGATCAGTCAAATTCGCCCAAGGATATCAAGTATGGAAGATGTTTAGGTAGAATCAATGTCTGCCAGAGCATAAGAAAGTTGTCCAAGACTCAGTCGGGATCACCTTATGATCAAGTAAAATTGTCCGACAGAGGGTAAACTCCTACCAATGGTTAATTAACTCTTGGCAAGATTTAGTTAAACTCCTACTTGATATTAGACCATGTTGGAAGAAAAAAATAAAAATAAAATTATAAATAAACCAAGGCATGGAAGTGTAAAGCAAGTTGGAAAATAAATTTGTCACATGAAATAAATTTTTAATTATTTTCCAAAAAAAATTAAAGAATTTTTTTTATTATTTTCAAGTAATTAAATTTCAACACAGGATAAATTCAAGAATTTTGGAAATTAAAAGAAAGTTCTAGAAGATTCCTTGATAAAGAAGAATTTGAGAGATAAAATAAAACTTTCCATCTTGGAAAGATTAAAACATAAAAAGCACAAAAAATTATTAAAAAAAAATAAAAAAAATAAAACAATAAAACAAAAATAAAACTTCTAAGTTAAGGAATCCTAGACTCTATATATTTTCAACCAACTCATTTTCACAATTCATTATTCAGGTTGAGAATTTGGAGAGCACTTGAGAAGAAGTTTTCTCTCAAAATTTGTGAATTTTGAATTTTTGAAGAGAAATTTTATTAAAATTCTTCAAGTGTTGAAATCAAGAAATTAGGTGCTTTTTTTTAGATTTTAAGACAAAATTTCAGAGTTGAAGATAAATTTCAGTCATTCAAAGATTCAATCCGACTGAATTTTCTTACCTTTCTGTCTTATTTCTTTCAATTTTATCAATTTCTTGACCAAATCCTTCACTTTCAGTCCGCTTTTTCGCAGAAATTTAACCTTTTCACAGGCTGAAGAGGATTAAAAATCAGAATTAAAATCTGAAAATAATATGGAATTTTCATGTGTTTTTGCAGGTTAAGGCAGACAAAGGTTGAAGTTCGCCTTGTCTAGAAACATTAAGAGAAGTAGCAAGAGATTGGTGAAAGTCTGCCTAGGCAAGTATGGTATGACTACTTCCAAGTCCGCCATGGTAAAGACAAACAAAGTTGGCAAAGAACTTTCAAAGTCCGCCATGCCTAAAGAGATACCAAGTCCGCCTTGGCTAGACACACATCAAGTATGCCCTTGGACTGTCTCAACCTTCATGAACTCTGCCATGTCCAAGGAGAGACAAAGTCCACCCATGGCTAGTGCACTCCAGAGTCTGCCTAGGTTGGATGATAAAAAAACATGTCTGGACATCCTCAAACCCCGCCTAAGCATGATCAAAACAAAGTTGGCAAGGCTTCTTCCAAGTCCGCCAAAGGAAGAGCAAAGCAAGTTTGGAAAAATATTATCCAAGTCCGCCTAGACACATGAGGAAGAATGTCCAAGCATAGTTGAACTCCGCCCTACCAAGTGTGTGGCACAAGCAACATGAAGTCCGCCTAGATGGATGTTCAAACATTATTCCAAGGGGAAAAGATGTCCAAGGCAATGCAAAGTCCGCCCTTGGAAAAGCATGATCAAAGTCCGCGACAAGGAGAGGAATAAAGTCAAGCAAGCAAATCTAACCAGGCTTCTTCCAAGTCCGCCCTATGCATAATGTCCATCAACCTTCCAAGTCCACCTTGGCAAGGAAAACATCAAGTCACCAAGCATAAGAAGAATGTCCAAGGTATGAGAAAGTCCGCCCTAACACAAGGAAGATCCAATGAAGCATGAAGTCCACTAGGCACAAGAGGTAGATGGCAAAGAAGTCACAAAGTCTGCCTTGGACAAATGGCTAATGAATATCAAAGTCCGCCTAGGAAGGGTAGAAGTTGGCAAGCATGTCTGCCTAGCCCAAGGTGACAAGAAGAAAGCTAGACAAAGTTAGAAAACATGAAAATTTGCCTAAGGAAAATTGAAATTTCCCAAGGTAAATTGTCCAAACACCTTGAAAGTTTGATCAAACACAAGTTGGCAAGACATTCCAAGTTTACCTAGGCATAAATGGAATATGTAAAGATGCCTAGGCAAAACATAAAAATTTGCCTATGGCTCAAGGATAAGACATGAAGACAATCAACTTACCATGCCAAAGAAAGAAACTGGCTAAAAGGAAAAACAAATTTGACAAAGTAGCACATAAAATCAAGGATTAATTAATTGAATGGGTTGGAAAATAAAAGTTTGACACATGAAAAATGGCTAAGTGTGGAATTTTCCACAACCAAAAGAATCAAATTTTGACTAAGTGTTGGAGAGGAAACAAGATGGAAGAAGAAGAACAAAGAGGAAAATAAAGAGGAGATGAATAAAATTCTTGTCCAAAGGCAGAGTTTGTTCTACTCAGCACAAGCCAGATCCAGAATTGAAGGCAATCCACAGGAAAAGTGTGTCTAAGCATAGAAATGGTCAAAATTTGGCTAAGTATGGGAAATATTTCACAGAAAAGTTCCAATTTCCTTCATTGTGGCAAAAGCGTAGGGGAATTTTTCTCCAAAATCCTAGGCATTTGAAAGAGTTTCCAGGCATCAAGAAAACTCTTCAGGCTTGGCAAAAGTTCTAAACTTCTTGAAGGATTTCATCTCTTGAAGAATTAAAGACAAGCTCCCAATCAAAATTAGATGGTGGCAAGAAGACTATTCCAAGCAAATTTTCATACTTAGGCAATTTTTTGGCACAAATTGGAGAATTCAAGGGGGACATTCAATTGTTTCAAGTCAGCATGTCTAGGTTCATTGAACACACTGCCTCTCAACAGAAGAAGGGGGTGCAATCCTAAAAAATAGCATCTTGTACCACTTGTCTCTCATCCGACGAATATTTGACCTATTTTGGGAAACTTTGATTAGGGTTAGGTTGTTTTAATCTCGGTCGTTGATTGGAAATCAATCATGTCCATTGAATTGTAATTGGGAAGCCTATAAATTGAGCTCACCCATGATTTGTAAATCATGGAAGCATGTTCCAAAACATGTTGAGATAAGAAATTGTTGCTTAGGATTGCCAAAATAATAAGTAATACATTGTTTGAATTGATGGTGATTATTTCCCTTATTTTGGAGTCTGCATGGTTCTTATCCCTCATCATAGTTTAGATTTTATTTCATGTATGTTAGATGTGAAGAGCACACAATTATACTGAGAGGGGGGGGGGGTGAATCAGTATAATGAAACTTTTTGCCAATTCAATATTTTATATGATAGAATCAATCACTGAAAAATAGTTATGCACATGAACACAATAATTTTGAGTGGAAACCCAATGCGGGAGAAAGCCACTAAAATGAATGTTATATATATATATATATATATATATAATTCTTCTTTTACAATTGTTTGTGAGCACCAACCCACTGGAAGCACCAACTCCCCAATCTGATTGTGTGAACACCAACCCACTGGAAGCACCAACTCCCTTATCCAAAATTAGCGAGCACCAACCCACTGGAAGCACCAACTCCCCAATCTGATTGTGTGAGCACCAACCCACTGGAAGCACCAACTCCCTTATGCAAAATTAGCGAGCACCAACCCACTCTATGAAAATCTGATTATATTTCCCTCCTCAATCTGTTCCTATCTGCTGTAAAAATGTTCACAAAACATGCTTCATAGTTTTGTATTGCAAAGCTTTTACAAATCTGGACTGATCTTCTATATACTCTTATTCACTCTGTTCATGTTCCTTTTGTATATCTGAATAAATTTTCTTTTATGTCTGCATATGTACTCTTTATATTTTTATCACAGCTATCACAAACTTTAATTTTCAAGAGTATACATGAATATATATATATATATATATATATATATATATATATATATATATATATATATATATATATATATATATATATATATATATATCTCTCTTCTTCACACAACAATCTGAAATTTTTATTTCAGCACACCCCACACTCAACAAAATGTGATATTCTTAAGCTTCATGCACAGCACCCCTACGCACAACACTTTCTCTTCATATATATTCTTTTTATTTTATTCTTCACACTCCACACATTACACTCACACCACACTCTCCAATACACTTCATACATATATATATGCTTTTTATTTAAAAGACACACCCTTTGATTATCGAAGGGTCACATCCATTTGTCTTAATAAACAAAGCACTTGCTAGTTAAGTATTATTTTTTTTATTTGCTGACTGCTCTCTTCATGCCACGTCTATTTTTGTCTTATATGACTTTTCAAAATCATTTGATGTTCTTAAGTCTTTGCTTCTTCTGATGTAAATGCACTTTTTGTCTCTGTCTTTTTCTGTTTTTTGTCTTATTTGCTTTTGTCTTTTTTTGGTTTTCCGTAGGATATTTGTCTTTATTGATCTGTATCTTTGCCTTTGTTTAATTTTGTTTCTACTCTGATCGCTTATTAATTCTCTTCAGTGCTTTAGCACGTTGGTCCTTCTTTAATTGTATTTATGTATATATGTGTCTTTATTAGTCCTCAATCTGCTGTATCGTCCACAATCTATCTACTCATAATGCTATGTGTACCAATCTGCATGGTATATGTCCATAGTATGGTATATGCAAATTACTGTCATTTTGGGAACACACTATTTGAAACCTTTTATTGATATGTGTATATTGTATTTTTACTGGTACTGTATATACCACAGTCTTCTGTATGCTGTCATCTTTTTATATATTACTGTATATATTATGAATATAATCTTTGCTTTGATTAATGAATGCCTTTGTTAATTTAGCAACCAACCAAATACTGTTTTGACAGTCTTTGTATTTTTAACATCTCTTTGAAACATATCAAACATAACCACGTTACTTTGTTTCCCATAATACATATCTGGAATATATACCGCTGCATCTAATATGAGTCACTGTAGTATTGGGTAGTGTTGGACATGCTCATCGCTGTTCCAGTATAGCATTGATATTTGCTTATAATAAACAAATTAATGACAATCGCTGCACACTTAATGGTGTCGTTCTTCTTTTAATTCGCTACTCTTCTCATTTTTTATCGCTCCATAGTACATTGTTTATATTTGCTGATGATAAGATATTCTGGAAATGTATTATTAATATTTTGGACCCGTCCTTTTTTGACATCAATGACAATACTTTCATCAAGATGAGTGAAGGATTTGATAGTTTAGATTGGTGAAACTTTTTGCTCATACTTTTGTTGGATGGATGATTTTCATCCAATGTGTAAAGTTAGCCTGAGTTTTGATGTCGATGTTTAACTTCTACTTTGAGTAATATTGTTCAGTTGTTGGTATTATTCATAAGTGTGAAAATCTTGAGCACAACCTTAGAAGATTGCAAATGCTTTGCATAGTTGTCCTAAGTGTGGCAAAACAAAGTGTTGTTATTAGTTCACCCAGTCTTTACTGTCTCTTGAATTCTTAGGAATAGATTAGAATTTCTAAACCCTTATCTCCTTTTCAGTTTTCTTGAAATCCATGATCCAAAACTCAAACGATAAATCTCTATTGTGAATTGAACAAGTCAAGCGTAAGTCCCCCTTGTATTTCAGCATACATAACCAAGGTAGCTATCCAACACAAAGTCGCTCGTTTGCATGTATAGACCTTGGAGTCGCCTTGTGGTCTTTCTTGCAATCTTGGTACAAGTAGTGATTTTGTTCAGGAGAGGATAGAGTATCCTTGGATATTTTATTCTAATGTTCGGTATATGATAAAACGTACACCAACATGTTGTAGTTCCTATTTTTTAGGAGGGGACTGTCAATCTGTCCGCTATTTTTATACATCATCAGGATGACACGTGCATCATCAGTTATCAGTTCAGGATGGCCAGGGATGTGGATTGAATAAAAATTAAATATTAAAGTATTGACTTTAATATTTAATTTAAATAAAATAA
This sequence comes from Cryptomeria japonica, assembly GCF_030272615.1. Lineage (NCBI taxonomy): Eukaryota > Viridiplantae > Streptophyta > Pinopsida > Cupressales > Cupressaceae > Cryptomeria > Cryptomeria japonica. Next base: position 325,226,191 of record NC_081409.1, read on the forward strand.
AGTGATTAATAATGTCACTTTATAATAAATTACGAAAGTAATAAAAGGAACCCTTGTCCTAGTTGAGATAATGTTGTTTTAGAAGAGGGCCATTGAAGGGGTGTTAGTCATTAATAAAATTTGATTTTTAATAATGGCATAAGGGACCCATTGGTGTACGTTTTATCATTCACTGAACATTAGAATAAAATGCCAAAGACACTCTATCCTCTCTTGAACAAAATCACTATGTATGCCAAGATTGCAAAGAAAGACCACACGGCAACTCCAAGGTTTATATGTGTGAACAGGTGACTTTATGTTGGATAGCTTCCTTGGTTATGTATGCTGAAATACAAGGGGGACTTACGCTCAACTAATACTGATCACAAGCAAGGATTTAGACAAATTTAACAATAACTGTTCTCTTTTCTCTTTTTTTTTTTTGATTTTCGGCTTTGGACTTCAAAAAAAAGATAAAAGGATAAGGGTTTAGAAGTTCTATGTTGCTCCTAAGAACTCAAGAGATGGTAAAGTTTAGGTATAACCAATCCACAAAACTCTGCTTTGCCACACTAAGGACAACTAGACAAAGTAAGTGCAATCTTCTGAGGTTGTGCTTGAGATTTTCAGACTACGAATGATACCATCCAACGAACAATATTCACCCAATGTAGAAGTTAAGCATCCACGATACAAGCTTAGGCTGACTTTACACATTGAATAAAAATCATCTATTTAAAGAAAGTATGAGCAATAGTTTCACCAACCTATACTATCAAATCCTTCATTCATTTAACAACTTTGAAATCAAATTTACTTTAAGCAAAACTATCCTATGTTGAAGAAAATATGGAACCATGCAACCACGTTATAACAATAAGATTTCAAAGCAAACTACGAATGGACTTATATTATCAAGATAGCTCTAAGCAACAATTTCATAAATCTCCACACAACAAAATGAGAGAATGAGAGTTTATATAGAGTTTCTGAAAACAAATGAAAAGTCGAGATCGATCTATGATCAACGGTTGAGATTAAGACACAACAACCCTAGATAGAGTTTCCCAAAATAACACCAGTGACAAATGCATGCTAGACAAGTGGCATGAAGAGCTATCTCCTAGGAAATCACATCCTTATCCTTGCGAACGATGGTGTGTTCAATGAATCTGGACACGATCAGGTCGACCTCCTCCATGCTGACATGTGGCAGCATATTGATCCTGTATTCCCATCTGTCCAAGTCGTCTACACAAGCGGCAAATGCAATCTCCCATTCCATCTCTTGCTTCTAGAAGGCATCCTTGATGGACAAGAAATCCAATGCCTTGGTCAAATTTTGCTTCAAGATTGGTCTAGTGATGGCGAAGAAAATTTCCTGAGTTGAGTTTGAGATTTTCCAGCAGCATATCATTTTCTTGGATGGTCTCCTTTTCAAGTAAATCAACAGTTACAAAGAAAATTTTGCTTTGTATTTCTTTAATCTTCTCTTCGGCCTTAATACTATCAACCTTCACCCTCTCTAGGACTTCGCTTTGTGCAACCAATGCCCAATGCCATGCATTGAAATCATGTGCAACTTTTGCTGCAATTATTTTCCCATCAATCAATTCCTATTTAGGAATCCCTTTCAACACTCTAAGGCACAAGATAATTCTGTCTTGAACATCATGAAGGTCAGCCATACTTCTGCCATGCTCGCAATTCTGGAGAGTAAAGAGGAAGTCCGCCCATATGTCAGCATCAATTTGTCCACTAATGTGGCTGCTTCTTCTATTTTCTTGCCATCCATTCTTTAGTCTCTCTTGCCATCACTTTTTCTTCTTCAAAATTTTCAATTGCTTCCTACGAGGAATTCAAAAGTGGAGGAACTGTTGCATTGCCCTAGTTAAGTGGCTTGGCCAAGTACTAAATATATTCCTTCAGACGTTCAATTTCCTTCTTGTATTCTCTCTTCTTTCCTACCTCTTTGCCCAGTCTTGCCTTCATGGAAGCAGCTGAATTGTCTAAGTCTTCCACCTCTTGACCCTTTGTAGTTGGTCTCAAGTCGAAGGCGGTAATTTCATACTCCTGATGAGTAATATCTTCTTTTGACTTGTCCACTTTTGGTACAACAATCTGAACTGTACGACAGGATATCTCATCTTTTTGGATTGTGGAAAACTTCCTGGCAGGCTTCTTTGTAGCAACCTTCTCTAATCTGGCCAAGAAATAGGTCGTGTCATTTTCTTCCTAGACTACTTCAATAGGTAATTTTATCTTCAACCTTTCCTTCAACCAATCAAGAATCGTAGGCTGCTCAATACCTTCTTCTTCTTGATTACTTTCTTCACATGGAATATCCTGACCTCCTCAAAGAGCATAAATCATTCACTCCTGAAATTTATCGCTCAGATATCCATTTCATTTTCTGATTCAAGTATCTTCGTGCTTGTAGGAGATGGAGGTTCTTCATCTTCCTATTGGACTGGACCAATATTTCCCTCATGGATTGTGTGTGCGTTTTGCACACACGCCCCTGTTTTAGGGGACCCCCGTGTTTTAGGTCTTCCCGAGGATGAGAGAGGGAGGTTTGTGCTAGGGTTGTCTAATTTGGATGCTTTGCCAAAGTTGTAAAAATTGACCATATTACTTCCAAAGGCCACCAAAGCCAGCAATAATAAAATTCAAATGGTTTAAAATATATACAGTCGGCCATTTCATTTCAAAATGTCGAGAAGTATCCCCGAGCATCGCACGAAGTCATTAGGGTAGAGTGCGAAATGAAAGAACGTTGCTGGCAAATGTCGAGGGTTTGCAGTATAAAGTCGACTCAAAACCGACCTTCCATTTCTTCTGTAAACCCTGATTTCTACCCTAGGCGACTTGGCCAGGTAAAAAAAAAAAAAGAAAGAGCTTGCAAAGTGCTTAAAATGTTGAGTTTTTCCAAAAGGGAGCGAGTCTTTCATTTTTTCTCCAAGGCCCAAGTTTGCAAAGGAGGTAAGTCTTGAAAGGGCGCGATAAAACATTTTGCACTTGCCTTTTTTTTAAGGGACGTTTTCTTGCATTTTACCAAAAAGGGTCGAATTTGGGCGTATTTTACAAGTTGGCATTTCACCCCAAACAAGAAACTCGGCATTTTTAGATAGTTTTATTAAATCGCAGTTTGCATTCTCCCCCAAAAGGCCAAACTTTCACCAAGTTTGAAGGCAATTAGAAAATCAGGGGTTTTTGGCAGATTTTTTTTAGAGATCAAACTTGCATTTTGGCTTGTAGGGCCGAGTTTCTCCTCTAAGACGTGAAAGACTTAAAGGGGGCCAAATGTTTAAAAAGTAAAATAGGAGGAAGGGCTCGCGCTATTTGCATTCTCTCTCAATATGCCATATCTCACATTTTGCCTAAAATCGTCGAATTTTTCCTTAGCATTTGACTTAAGAACAAAAACATCCTGCACATTCGCCTCAAATGCCTAATTTTTCCCCTTTAAGTGGCACAATTTTAAGTCGAAAATGAAATGAGGTAAAATGGTTCGAATTGTTTTAAAAAGCAAACATCTTTCATTTGCAAAGCTCGGAATTGCCTTGAAAACACTTAATACTTGTCAAAAGTACTTAAATTTTTTGAGGTGATTGATTTAGTTTGAACTCGCTTGTGCACATCGATGTTGCTACAAAGAGCCGAGTGGAAAGCTAAAACACAGATTTGGTCACGATCAAAGCCGAAGGATGAAAGATGTAGAGCGCAAGATGAAACTGGTGATCACAGAGCGTTGAAGAGCGTGCCATGAACTCAGGACCAAAATGATGATGTTCCAGATTTCTGAAAGGCATCGACAGAACCACTCAAAGTGCTACTTAGGAAGCATGCAAAAATAAAGAAATACACAGCTGGAATTGATTCCAGAAAAATCAGTTTGAAAAACTGAATTGTTTTTATGTAAAGAACTATTTGTGGGCCCCTTATTAATGTAAAATAAAACAAGGGTACACAAGTCAGTTATCCTCAGCTACTTGGTTGACCAAATTGATGCAAACAGTTGTAAGTAGCTAGGAAGATGGTTGACTGTGTTAGGTGGAAGTTATAAGGAATAACTAGGCATGTGTTAAAGTTGCCAAGCTTGTTGAAGGCACACTGCAATTGTTGGATGCATTCAATCCTGGCCCTTGATTTGAGTTGTAAAATCTATAAAAGGCAGATGCCTCTCTTTGTAGGGGGTTAGATTTTAGTAGTTAGAGTCTGTTAGATTTTAGGAATTAGAAATTAGATAGGTTTCAGCAGTTAGTAGATCAGGAGTAGAATAGAGCTGTTGTTAGAAATTATTGTAATGATAGCTAAAATCAATATATGAACATTGAAGTATGGTGTTTGTTATTTTGGTTTTCTTTTGTTTGCATGATTTCCCTCCAGTTGGTTAAGTAGAGTTCGGTGATTTTAATGGCGAAATGTGGGGGGTATTTGATGCATTTCAGGTTCGTACCATTGGGGACCTGCTAATTGTAGGTCACCGTGTATGGTTAGTCTGAACCCAAAACTGTGCCTAGTTCAACTATAGGTATTTGTCTTAGGCTGCGCCAGAATTGGGTGTCTAAATGAGTATCTCCAGTCTGAAAATCCTTCATCCCCTTGGAGCTTGCACTGTTCTTGTCGAGTTGTGAGGGTGTCTCTGGCAAAACAAGAGTTAGTTTACGGAAATCTGTCTACCCGCTGCATTAATTGTTATTGTCATTGTCCTTACGATCCCTAAACCCTTCTCTTTTGCTTTTATTTTCCGCAGTCTGAGAATTGTAGCATCGTTGGATGCAGACCAACTTGTTGTGAATGTAAGCCCCCTAGTGTTACCAACCAAACACATCAATCGCTAAGCTATCCTGTAGTCAAGACTTGACATTTGGAACCTTGAGGTTGTCCCCTTTGATCATCTAAAACGGCATTAGGGATTCCTTACGCAAGAGGATAGGATACTCAACATTCTGTCCTGCATTGACTGGATAGAGTTGGTAATCCGACTTTAGCCACCTCAACAGATTCGAGAAGGAATTTTTATTTCAGCAAGTGGTTGGTCCTCAATAATCATTAAGCTCTCCCAATTCCTAGACATAGCGGAATGGGATGGCTTTGATCTCTGCTTCTTTCGAGCAAGTTCTTCATTCACGACTTCCTTCCCCTTTGACCTTGAAGGATCATCAATTGCTTCCTTCCATTTCCTTGAATTGATGCTTTCGATTGGCCTACCATTTTGAGATGCTTCTTCATTGGAAGAGTATGATTCCATGGCACCCATTAAGTTGTAAGTGAGAGTCACACCGCTTCGCTTCAATACTTGGACTTGCTGGTCAACCCACCATTGCAAATACTTGACAATTGGCTGCATCAAGGTGGTTAGATCTGCTAGTTCTGGTTCTGACCACCTTACAGGAGGAAGACGCATGTTCTCATCAAAGCGTGGCTAAGTGTATTCTCTGTCATCCTCTAACTGATCCGACACACGGAAGAGGTTAGTTGTTCTGATCAAGCTTATTGGTAATCTAGACCATAGTCTTTTCCTAATGTCATACTCGTCTGCAACATTCGCCCAAAAATCCTCTAAATCAACCCTATGCCTGTACTTTTTTCCATTTACTGATCCAATATGGTTGTGTAGATCGAAATCAGCCCTGGATTGGTAAAACGTGAATGGGTACCACTACATTTCCAATCTAGCACTCTCAGCTACCTGTGCTGTTGGGCAAGACTCCAACATATTCCCAATGAAAAATGGAAGGGAAATGGCCGCCATTTGCTTTGTTCTTTGGAAGCCTTGATATGTTTCCAATTGTCGAAGGACTTCAAGCAAGACCATTCTATTGGTGGGATAAATCGGAAGCTGATAAGTACATCCGGTAAATCCCTGGACTCTTATGTATTTGAATCTTGGAAATTGGATAAACCAGGATCCATACTTGCATATCAAACTCTGGGCTTCCTAAGTGAGCCTTTGATGGGTTCCTCCTTGCAATGTTATGGTGATATACATCAAGAACGCATCATTTACCCGCTTGAAGTGGGCCTTCTCAATAAGCTATAGCTACGGATAGCAGTCATAGGACTTGAATTCATTTTAACCATTGCCTACTATGCCTTTGCAAATCAATCCAATGTATTTATAGTTTCTTGCCAGTAGATAGACAATGTAGGAGCTCATGTAAAAGGACTTCATCCTTTCCAAATCCTTTTGTTGCTCATTTAGGTTGTCGCTAATTATACTGACCAAATGAACATTTTGACTCCAGAGGTGATCTCGTCGATAAAATAATACATCCATGTTTCAAATGGTGCACCCCAAGGGCTGCCCATTACTCTATTCAGCAAAAAAATGATATCACCATATTCCTCCTTGAAGTTTGTGCGCAACAATTTCTTTGGCACTTTCTTGAGGTTGGGCCTTGGCTTCTCTAGCCACGACTTGTTGACATTTGTCACGCAGAACTCAAGCTGGTCTTCATAAAGTCTCCTGGTTTCTTCTTTAGTTTTATAGGAAGTCCGGTTGTTATTTGGTATCCCAAATGCCTCCTGGATGGCTAACTCTCCAAGATGAGCCAATACTCTTCCATCTGGTGCAACGATTTCTCTCTCTTGGGCATTGTAGTGTATGGCACATTCAACCATAAGCTCAGCACATTCCATAGCTGGTGGAAATCCAGCCGCTTGGACAAAATGCCATTTCTCATCATCCGGCGAGCAATAGGTGTTGGCAAGAGTCCCTCTTGCCCATACATTCTCCTTTTGAAATATTTGAAATCCATGTGCCCAAGGTTGGTGTCTATGACATTTTTCCACTTGGAATTGATCTTTGACTCGGGCTGCAATCCTTTATTGGTGAACTTCATCTGGGCTTTCCTTGAAGGTCCTCTGGTTGTCATCAACCTGCAATAAACATGAAAAATTTGACATTACTTTCAAGAAAATTGAAGATTCTAACTCTGATTTTTGGACCTTTTGCTCGAAATTTTCACATTCAGCTTGTCAAAAAGCTAAATTTTTGTGGAAAATCAGATTGAATTTGGCTAAATACTTAGTAAATTTCACGAGAATAAGTGAATAAAACTGAAGAAGGATAAAAGACTTCAATCAAACTCAGATTTTGAACCTTCAAAATTGCACTTGTGACTGAAAATCTGCCTTCAATTCTGAAAATTCAGTCTTTAACTAAAAAAAAAGCACTATATTCTCTGGAAATTATGTCCTTCAACTCAGAAATTTAACTTTATTATCTGTCCTGCACTTAGAAAATTTACTTTGTCTTCAAAAATTCTTCCTCATAAATCTATCTTTTGCAACCTTGAGAGAGCCAAAACCTTTTCCCAATAGAACTTTGGTGAGAATGAATTGAAAGTGACAAGTTAAACTTAATATAGAGTTGAAAAGTTTGATGATTTTAGCAACTTCATGTTTTTCTTTAGATTCGTCAAACTTGGACTTGTTTTATTTCTTCCAAAATGGAAACTTAATCTTCCCTTTGAGCGAGTTGGCGTAGAATCTTCTAGATCCTTATTGAGTTTGAAATTTTCTAAGTGTTAAGAATTATTTTTTCAAAATTAAAAAATTCTAAGTGTTGAGAATTTTTGAATATTTCTCTATCTTTTCCAAACCTTTATCCATGGCAAATTTTATGTATTTCTCATACTTTGGTGGACTTGGCACATCATTATACCAATTTGTTCTAGGCAAACTTCTTATTTTCCATGCCATTTTCCATTGATGGCATGGTGAACTTCATTTGAACATTGTTTTTCACTTTGGCGGACTTCACCTTGGGCTAACCACCTTCACATTCCTCCTAGGCAGACTTCATAACACCTTGGACATTGTCCACTCTAGCCTTGGACGGACTTGGATGTTGATTGGACATTCAAACAAATGTCAAGGCGGACTTGGCCTTTCTCTTACCATCTTGGCCTAGGCGGACTTTAAGACTTGCATGCCATTCCATGGCGGACTTGGCTCTTACCTTGCCATCTCCTTCATTTCTCCAAGGCGGACTTTGTCTTGGTTTGGACATTGCTAGGGCGTACTTCACCTTTGTCATGCCACTTCCTTTCTAGGTGTTGGGCGGACTTTATGATCAACTTGCCAAGGCTGGACGGACTTTGGCCTTGGCTTGCCATGGCGGACTTTGTGGATTCTAAGACAAGTTTGCAAATGCCTAGGCGGATTTTGGCAATGTTTAGCCATGTTGAGTTTAGCCTTGGCGAACTTGGCATCTCCTTTGCCATCTCCCCTCTATTTCTTCTTGGCGGGCTTCATGATTGGCAAGCCAAGGTCATGGCGGACTTTACTATCTTTATGCCATATGCTAGGGCGGACTTTGCCAACCATTAGCCATTCCCTACCTTGGCGGTCTTGACTTCATGTTGGACATTCCAGACAATGGCAAGACGGACTTCAACTTTCTTGTGCCATTTTTGTTTTACCTTGGGCGGAGTTGGTGATTGCCATGCCAAGAGGTAGGCGGGCTTTATGCTTGTGTTGCCACTTCATGGCGGACTTGGCACATGGTCTGCCATCCCCCCTTTATTCTTTCCTTGGGTGTCTTTGCATACCATTAGCCATGCCACCTCCCTCCATTCTAGGTTGGACTTTACTTGGCATAGGCCACTTCCATTTTTGCCTTGAACACTTAGATGAACTTTCTCACTCCACACCTCACGTTTATCTGGAACATCTAAACAAAACTTCGCCTAGAGATTTTCCCTTGCTTTTTACACTTGGAGACAAAAAAATTATTCTGAAGATGTGAACGTAGTTGCCATGACCTGAGGGACTTGTTGTGACTTTTCACACATCGCCCCATTGCAAACGGGGACCCCCTCTTTTTTTTCTTTCTGCGTTGATTAGTTTAGGGTTTTGGCAGCATAGTGGGCAATTTTGAAGTTTCCCGTGCCCGAGTCTCGGAATTTTGATCATGCCTATTGTCGTTTAGGGTTTGTTAAAGTTATAGGATCAAGCACGTAAAGTTGAGATTTTAAATGATCCTAATTTTGTCTAAGTGTAGACCTTTTGAGCGTTAACGCGTTTTTGAACATCCATGTCGGTGATTTTAAAGTGCTACGGTGTTTTAGGACCTTTTGGAGTTGTTTTCTTGCTCCTAGGAAGTTATTCAAGTTGATTTTGCACTTTATCCCGATAGGTTTCCTCTTGTTTCGCTCAAATTTTTAGTAAATTTGCCCAAGTCCAGATGAGTTTTATTGAGTTTAGAAGTTTCCTAGTGATTTTGAGCGGAAAAATCATCATTTTTCGGATGAAAATCCATATTCTAAGGGTTAAAAGGTCAAAATTCCACACTAGAGGTGCTTTTCCCTTCATATTCCTGACTACCCATGATTTTCCCCCACCCAAAATCTAGACTGGACATGGATTTCCCCTGGAATCCAAACATGCCTTGTTTTTCCCCCATTCAGAATCCTGACATGGATCGATTTTCCACTAGGATGATTAATTTTGACTTAGTGTTGGGATTTTTTCCTGACCGCCTTCGTTTTTCCACTGGTAGTGTGGATAGGGTTGCGGATGACTTTTGTGATGATTCCTGACTTGGATCGATTTTCCACTAGGACCTTTTGTGATGAGATTTTGTGGATCTATCGATTTTCCACTAGGACCTTTTGTGATGAGATTTTGTGGATCTTTATGTGGATATTCATTCCAAACCCTAGGCGAATTTCCACTGAGAGTGATTTTGATGATTTTTGTGTCTGGATGAATGTCCAAATAGGGATGGACTTTTCCCCAGGAGGATTTTTGTGTTTAGTGATGAAGTTTTAGTTGGAATTTTGATTCTAGACCAAAGTCGACTTTCCCCTAGACCCATTTTTGTGCAAGTTGATGAAATTTTGATAGGGATTATTCCTACTTGGATCGATTTTCCCCCAAAGGGGATATTTTAATGATTTTTGTTGGGATTTTTATCCCAAGTTAAATCGATTTTCCCCATTGGTCATTTTGGATCTAAATTTTCAAATATTTTAAATGAAGTGACCCACATTTAATTGCTTTTTAAAGTGCAATGATTATTTAAAAATAAAAACAATTAATAAATGATTTGCAATGAACATTAAATGAATTTTACCTTCTAGAAGCAAATCGATTTTTTACCAAGCAAGTATAAGAACAAGTTTTTTTATCCCACATTGCTTGTGTGGTGAAAGTTGATGGTGAAAGCAAGTGTAAAAGGAGAGATCCCAGCATTATTATATTATTATATTTGCCAAGTGTGTTATTGCAAAGGGCAATGTTTCCTCCAGCTGGCGATTTTTGGTGAAGTGTCAAGTTGACACCACTAAGCTGCAAGTTGATTTTATTGTTAAATTTCCTCCATTCCCAGCCAAGGCGATTTGTTTGGCTGCCATTTGAGTGCCATTAAAGCTTCATTTTCAGACTTTAGCGATTTTTGAAGGAGGGCGATTTTTGTTTTGGAGGATTTTCACCTCCATTTTTGGTGATTCTCTTCACCATTTGTGGCGCCATTATTGGAGGACTGCTGATAATTGTTTTCAGGTCTGATATTTCGCCATTCTTGAGCTTGTGTGACCTCCATTGTTGGCTAGTAATTAATTTTCAGACTTCAATTTTCATTGCCCAGCCAATCCCAACTTAGGCGATTTGCATTAGGAGGTGTTTTTGTGGAGTTTTAAGTGCACTTTCAGACCATTTGAACACTGTTGCAGGTCTGAAACTTCGTTGTAGAGGGTTGTCTTCAGAAAATCTTCATTTCTAGCCACCTACCCAGTTTGGCGATTTTGCTTGGAGCTCATTCCTTTGTCATTTTTGGTCATTTTCTTGGGATTTTTTACTACTCTGCAAGGTGCTGGTAAGTCTGAAATAATTAATTTTCAGACTTGTCCTCATAAAATATTATTTTTACCAGCCATACTTACATTCCCGGGATTGATTGTTTTCACCACTGAAATCAATTTTCATCAAGTTTGTGCACATTTGGGTGATTGCAACATGTTTTTAGAGATTAATTTGTGAAGTTGTAGGTTGTCTTCAGATTTGCTGGCAGCCATTGTTGACCTTGGAAGGTGACTTCAGACATAGTTTTGTGTGAAAACACAACCTTTCACACCTTTCCTTAATCATTGTTTGATCCAGTATACTCCTTTGCACTCTAATTTGAATATAATTTCTAAGTATAAGGAGGTGTTTTCAGACTTTGGTCTGAAAATTATTGATCTTAATGAATTTCATGAGGGTTTTATACCCTAACCTTGTCACATTTTGCATTCAATTGTTGAAATCTATTGAGAGTGTGGATTATTTTCCTGATTTCCATACCCAAATTTGTCTAAATCATTAGGAAATCAGAATTTTTGTCAAGAATATTTTCCGAAGTTCTAACTTCTAGCTTCGTACAGGTACGATGTCGAAGTCCGTACTCAAGGAAAGGAGGGAACAACAGAAGATAGTTGAGACTGGATTCTATCCACAATCCAAGATGTCATCCAAATGGAAGGAGGTTACAGACATGAACATGCATTTCCTGAACATGAGCCAAATGCGACAGCGGATGTTCGGAATTGGGAGCCAGATTCCTTCCCCAGCTTATGTGAACATTATGAAGAGTGGCATTTATTAGGCCGCTCGATTTTCGCAATCCATATAGTGCAGTGAGCTTATCTTGGAGTGTACATGATGTTATGATCCTCGCTCCCAAATGATCAAGACTCCTAAGGGTGCCATCATTGCCTACCTTGATGAGGATGTGATTGCTGAGGTGTTTGGAATTCCACGAGGAGCGGGGATGAAAGATATAACTAAGGATGAATATGAAGACCGATATAAGAAGAAGATGGATGCGTGCAAGACTGTAGCAAACAAGGAGTGGATGATTGAGCCTAGGACTCATCATTACAAGGCTCCCAAGACACTCATGTGCACAGACTTCAAAGAGGAATATAGTGATTTAGTATTCCTACGAAACCGAGTGATGGGGATGTTGCATGGTGCAATATACGATGGATGGATGTTCTATTTCATCCAGGATTGTCTAAAAAGAACATTGATAAATTGGTCTAGAATCATAAGTGACAATCTGGATTTTCAGCTGAGGAATGTGGAGCGATTGAAGTTTTTCGCCATGACTTCCTATTTGGTGTACCTACTTGCATGATTTGTTACTTACAAGGGATTGATATGCAGAGGTGAAGTCGGGAATGGACAAGGACAATTCAGGAGTTATGAGTGCTATCCATAGCTGAACATGTATCGAATTGAAGATTATAAGAGAGTGAATGATGCATTCACAATGTACATAACGCGAATGTTGCAAGGTGGAGTCCACAAGAGGTTGTCCAAGGAGGCAACAGAGCTGATAGAGAAATATAGATCGTGGTATATACAGTTTCCCACTTTCACATACCTTAGGATTCATGGGTTTCAATCCGAACCCTACAGGCTTCCTAGGTATCCTTTTGATAGAGCGATCTTGTTGGAAGTGGTGAGACAACTTCTGGAGTTTGATTCTATCCAGAAAGAAAAGCACAGAATGGGCATGTCATTTCCTATTTCAGTTGGGAAGACATTGGAGGTTTGTCAATCCGCCTTAGCAGCTAGCACAGTAAGTGACGAACTTGCATTCTATCGATTTGCAACATACAAGAGAAGAGAAAGGTTTGATCCAGATAAGAAAGTTGGAAGGATCAGGGGAGAAAAGTTCATCCACAAGGTAGACATAGAAGATTACCGGGCCAACCTGATGGACGAGCAGGCAGTAAAGAGAAGAATGTGGTCCAGGATGTCAGTGGATTTTATGAGGAAATGTGGACTTTTCCTCCTTCCTGACCAAGTGTTAGATGACAGGGATCATATGCATCCACAATATGAAAATGAAATGAAGAAGGCGATTCTACTGCCTAATTGGTCAGCACCAGAAGAAATAGATTTGAATGTATTGATGAGAGAGGTCTTGAGTTTCTCCCGAGCATGGTTGGATATTCAGATGAATAGATTAGGTGATATGGGTGTTACCTTCACTTATGAAAAGATGAAACAGGAAGAATCTGCTTCCGAAGATGATCAAAGGACTATCGGTGATATCAAGATTCATGCGGATGAGGAGAGTCAAGCTCCCAAGAGAAGGAAGAGCGCACCAAGAGAAGTCAAGGCTAGAAGGAAGAAGATTGAGGAGGTTAAGAAGAAGAAGCAAAAGACTATCATTCCTTCACCACCTCTCAGTGTCTCATCAATCAAAGAAGTTGAAGTGCCAGAACAAAACAAGGGGACCGAGCAATGTTCCAACACAGTGATACTACCAGAGAATATTCAAGATTTACATGCCAGAGTGACATCTGCTCCACCTAATGAGGATGATGATCAGCCGGGATTCCCTACTGTCCTTTTGGAGGTTAGTTTGGGAAAGAATGTATTTGATTTGACCAGGGATAATCTTGATGATGATGATGATGTTGTCTTGGCATTGAGAGAGCTTGATCGAGAGTTGTGTCTCGATGATGGTATAGAGAGATGGCTGCTATTCCTGATTGACTGATGAGGAGTATGGAGAAAAGTAAGAAAATGATAAAGGCACAGCCTATTGATGACATTGATGACTACTTAGCTAGGAGCAATAAGGAAAAAGAGCCTAAGAGAGCTGAGATTTTGTCACACATAGCTAGAGATGAGACAGGAATGCGGATTGCACAGGTGGTTGTTCCTATTGGAGGTGTGACAACAGACATTGCTACTCCAATGGATTTCCAAATTACTTCAGTTGCCCTTGGCCATACTACAAGAGAGCAAGAATTTCAGGAGGTTGGTGATAACCTCAAGGCTATCAGTGTGAGATTGGATAGAGAAATTGAAGAAAAAGAGAAGTACAAAGAAGAGAATATCAAAGAGAGTACATTGTAGGGATAAGGCGTGAGAATCCCACCCTTATTTCCCCTATTGCAATTGATCGTACATATCAAACTTAGAGAGTACATTCGAGGACATGTGCGTCTCTTCGGAGATAGTGGACCCCCCTCGTCCTTTCTTGTTTTTAACTTTTTGAATAAAGCGATGGACCGGGGGTCTCCCTAAACCCTAAACCCTAAACCCTAACTGCTCTCTCCATGTATGTCTATTGCTCTTGATGATTTATTATCTTGTAGAGTTGTAATTTCCAATTTGCTCCAACTAATTTGTTTCTCCAATCAATAAATACTCTTTTATTTCTTTAAGACTGAAATTTCTTGTTCTTCAAGTATCCATAAGAGTTCATTTGTTACTTTCAGAAATATCTGTGAAGACAATGCAGTGGTAGTTATAGTTTGTAAACTTATTTACTTTCTTTAAGAAGTCAAAGGGCCACAATGTTTTGAGAAGTCTGTGGGTCTTCCTATAGATATTTGATTTGACTCTTTATTAAGCTTTATTTCTAAATTTAAGTGATTGAGGTGTAGAGCCTTGGTATTGATATAGTATTTCTCTTGCTTGTTCTCTTTCTATATTTTTTTTGTTTGCACTCGATTCCTCCTGCATATTCTGTCATTTAGTGGAAACTTCCTATTTTCCTAGAAATTTTGGAAGTATTTATTGAATGATGGAAATGGATTAGAACTTACATCACTTTGAAACGTCTTATTTGAATCGTTGAGTTTATATTTTGATAGCTTCTCTCTTAAAGGGATTGTTTGGCGTGACATGTGATCTTGATATCTCTTTTGCTGTTTGATTTACTCTAAGCTATCAATTTGTTGATGTTGTTTGTTGCCGAACCTTAATTGAGTTTCAATGTTCCTTAAGATATTTTTCGAAAAGTTTCCAGAAAATTTTATGCATTTTGGCAAGCCGTATTTTGAGAAAACTTCAACAAAAAGGATGTCACCAACCTTTTTTGCATTGATACTTGTGTAATGTCCCCTTCTCAGTGATGTTCATTCAGTGGTCCATTGGCCTATTTCAGAGACTATTTGGAAAGGAGAATTAGGGTTTCCAACTTTTGTGGAGTTCTACATGAGATTTTTAGGGTTTGTTAGGAGGGAATTCTTCAATTCTGCTTATGGTTTCCTTCTAGGTTTTCCATGAACTCTAGGGTGGCATAACATGCATTTGATTCTTTGGTGAAGTCAAAACTTACTATTTTTAATAAGTTAGGGTTTGGTTGTTTGGATGATGCAGTTCTACTGAGTTTTCCAAGCCCTTTCTCTGGGTGTGAAGATTATGTTTTTCGGAGTAGTATTTCTTGACTTACTATTTTTAGTAAGTGGCTGTGTTGAGCATTTCTATTTTTAGTAGTCTCGGACACGGTCCTGACTCAGCACAGTTCAGTGGTCTTCATCACACAGCTTCATCCTTGATTTTGGTATTAAATATAAGTTATTTAATTAAATATTAATTCCTTATCCTAAGGTTTGATATTTAATTATTTTTATTATTGATTAATTGTGTTATGGGCAACTTCGGAAAAATATCTATCTACCACCAATATTGTTATTTTCCTAAGTTACTAGCATTAAAAAGGCGGCGTTGAGAAAGATGAAATATTTCATGTTTATATTATTTAATATTGCAAAGTTGTCACCTAGGAAAAAGTTCGAACTTTGCCTAGGGAGTTTGGGAAAATTAACGCCATGTCTAGGGGAGGCTATGACATGAAATGAAATTGAATTTCAATAGTTTTGGGCGCCATTTGCATTTGAATTTCAGAGGGAAAAATCTATAAATATAGGTGCTTGGCATCTCATTTGGTATCAAAAGAAAATATAATGTTATGTTGTCGGATTGATTCTAGACAATCTTTGAGGGTGAATACCTCCTAGGGCTCTTGATAGACTTCGAGTGTGAGACATCACTCCTAGCTGTGGTTGGATCTTCTGAATGTGTGGTTCGATTTCAGTGTGCATTTTCAGATTTCCAATGTGGTGTGGTTTTTAGTGTGGTGTGGATTTCAGTGTTGCTGGTTTTTGGTGTGGCTGTAGCACGTTTTAGTTCATAATTCTCAGTTCGTGTGTTAGGTCATTCTGGGTAGTGGCCCGTTCTCTTCCTATGCTACAGGTGATCAAGTTTGTAGAGCTTAATGTTGAGTATTTAATTTTAAAATGCAAATCGTACTTCTTTCCTAGCAGTACTATGCTGGGCTGCCTGGGAATGCGTGTATAAATTCATTTGAGGGTTTTGGGTGTAGTTTGTTGGTTCTAATCTCATCACCTCTCTTGTATCTCTCATTTGCATTCGTTTGGGGGTCATTTTGTTGAGTGTGAACAAAGTTACAAGCATTTTTTGTGAGTTTCTAGGCTGCTGGTTTGTGTGTTTCCAACGCATGGTTGCATATCAAAATATGAAAAATTGTTAGTTTGGAGTGTTTCCTTGTGTGGAGTTGGTTTTAGAGTGTGTGGGTTTTTTGGAGTGTGTTTAGAGATAATTTGAGTGTGTGGGGAGTGATTTAGAAGTGTTTGTGAGGATTTTAATGTTGTTGGTCTATATTTCCAGCCTGCTGTTCATTCATATCAGATTTAGTTTTTTGGGGTTGAAACTAGTTTTCAGGTGTGTTAGCCTATGGGTGTGGTGTGAAGAGTCTTGGTAATAAGTTGCAGCTGTTAGTTTGGGTTTTGGCATTTGAATATCCATGATGAATCATATTGTAATGCTTGTTAGTAGTACTAGCAGCAATTTATTTGAACTCTCTTAGTCCCACTGCATAAGTGGAAGAGGTTGACCTTTCCGCCTAGTTTGGACAATGATTCTAGTAATTTTGTAATCCATGTTTGCATTGTAAAGTTGATTAGTAGTACTAACAGCTATATACTTGGATTGTTGTTCTTTGACCCATTGCATAAGTGGAAGAAGCTGGCTTGCCGCCTTCTTATCTATTATAATTCTGTCCTCCCACTGAATAAGCGGTTCAGTTGATTGTAATCTCATTTTCAGTCCTCCCGCTAAATAAGCGGTGGAGTTGATTGCTATTTCATTTCTAGTCCTCCCGCTGCATAAGCGGTAGAGTGATTGTTCTTCAGTTTCTTGCATCATCCTTGGCTAGCTCACCAAGTGATTTTTAATATTTTGCATATCCCGTTGAAAAGTGGAAGGGGCTGGCTTGCCGCCCAAGCATTGTATTATTTCTAGTTATTTGAAGCTAATGATCCCCTCAACACCGTATGCTCTCACCTTCCCATATTGGGCACTTGGTGATCAGAAAGTGGAAGGGTTACAATTTCAGCATTATTGTATCTTCATTTCCTAACCTTAACAGGTTCTTGTTGTGATTGTAACTAGAAAAAAATTGAAAAAAATTGTGGGGATATTACAGTGGTATCAAAGCTGGTTTTCCTGCCAGCCTGTGTGTTCTGAGTGATCAGCATTCTCCTTGAGTGACAAAGAAACAGTGGTTGATTCAATGGCAAAGAGAACATCAGATCAGGAGGTGCAATTGGAGCTGTGGAGAGAGCTGAGAAAAAGTTCGACACTATGATGGACATGATGTCCCAGTTGATCAAATTCTCCACGAGTGATAGAGAAATTGGTTATTCCTGCCATCCCACGCTTTCAGTAGAAATTCAGAGTTTAATGATGGGTTCATATGAGGAGAAGATTAGAGAAGAAATTCTTGGCATGTTTGAGGAATATGATACACTTCCTCAAGTCATTAAGGAAGAAATTACCTTTCAATTGTTTCAAGAACCACCATCCAAAATTATGCTAGAAGACTGAGTTTGCAAAGAAAAAATACCATATGATAGCTCTTACTCTGTTTGCTCAAGAGGAGGAAAGAAAAACTTCAAGTGAGGAGCTTGAGAAGTTGATGATGATTCCCATGTCATGCATGCACCTACCATTGATGAGGTTGTCATTCAAGAAGAGGAAAAAACAATATTTGAGGTTGTGCATGATGAATCTCTTAATGTTTCTTATGGAGCTAGTGACAGTGTCGAATGCACTCATGTGCTTCTAGAGGAAGAGAAGATGAAAATTGAAGATGTTAAACAAGAGGAAAAGGTTAACAGATTGTTGGGTGGAGATCCATGTTATGAAGCTGAAAATATTGCAGCTAATGATGAAGTTCCTGATGACCAAGAGGCTGTCCTATTTTGTGAGTTTAAAATATGACAAAATGATGACATTCAAGGGGCAGATTTAGAGGACCTATCAGAAATTGCATTTCAGAACAATGGTGTTGAAGCTCATAGTTTGAAGAATAAGCTCGACCAAATTCTGAAAGTTTGTGAGCAATGTCATAAATTGGAATTTTCAGATTTAGGACAGCAGGATTGTTGGTCTAAGTTGGAAAAAGGAAATACTTTTCAGATTGTTGATAACCCATTGTTTGAGATGGGTATAGTGAAAACATATGACAATACACTTTTTGAGTGGGAAGATAGAACATCACTTGGTTCTAGCCTTGCACTTGGTGAAAATAACAATGTGTGGAAACCAAGAGAAGAATCAAGATCTAAGTTGGATGATACGTGGAGCTATGGTGAACACTTTTTAACTAAACAAAGTAATCAGCCCTTTAGCACTTGGGATCCAGGTGTGATGGCACCTAGGGATGACAAGGAACCTGTGTGGGATGAATTTCCCTTTGACCCTGATGAGGCTCAAAAAACAGATTTTGTTGTAGAGTTAGAGGACCATATGGTTCTTGATGAAGGAAAGCTTAAAGAAGTTTTGAAATACAAATCTGATTTACCCATTCATGAAGTTGGTGGTAAGCAAAAACTTGAAGATCTAGTAGAATCTAATCCTCTTCATGATATTGAGCAATTGCAGCTAGTGGGTGGTGAAGAAAAGGAGTCTTGGAGCAGCTTTGTGGGCAGCGAAGACAAGAAACAAAGTTCTGATTTTCAGTTACAACCAATGACCAGTACACCACCTTTAAATGTTCACGAGTGGAAGGATAAATTCATGAGGTCCTTTGAGAATGAGGTGCGAGTTCTATCTGGGTTTGACCATACACATAGTTTGATAGAAGAACTCTATTGGAAGGCTCAAATTGAAGAGAGACGAAAGGGAGTTAAGGATGAAGTTGCTCTCCCCAATCTGCAACTCATCAAAGACTCTTTGGAGACATTGAAATCAGAGTGCATACAATTGATCATAGATCGTGGTTATGCCATCAAATCTGCAAAAAAGATCCTTAGTGCTTTCCAAGGAAAAGAGAGGAAACTTGAAGAGCTTACTCTTGAGCTTGAGTCAACAAAGGACATGTTAGAAAATACTCGGTTGTAATGGAGGTAGAAGATCAGTTTGCTGATTTCAAACATTTAAAAGAGCAAGAAAATAGAGAAATGGCCAAGGAGATCAATCAGGTAATGGAGGAGCTTGATTGCATTCAGAAGGAGTATGATCTTGCTCTTTGTCCCCAAAGATCAGAAAAACTGATTTTGGAGCAAAAGAATGTTTGGGTGGAACATGACTCTGATAGTATTCAGCAGGTTGATAGTCCATTGTTTGATACAGATGCTGATTGGACATTTGTTAATCCACTTGTCAAGTTTGATTTGGGAATTCCTTTTGACTTCAGTGATGAGGGTGGATCACATTGCAGAGTCTGGGATCTAGGTGCAATTTGCAACCATGAGACATTGTTTCGAAATTGGAGCATTGATCAAATGCATACTCTTGGGCATCTTCTTTGGAAAAGAATGGATCAGATTTTCGGATTTGGGCTTGCTGATTGGTTGCATATTAGCCACTTCACTTTATGGTTTGCTCTCATTCAGAGGAGTTGGTGCAATTTCTTTGGTCATGCAAGTAATGGTTTTCAACTGGAGATTGCTTGGAGGTGGTTTCCAGCCTTGGACATGAGCAGATGTGTTGTTTTGGATGACGATTTTCTGTGTTGCAATAGCTGTTCATCTTCTTGGATGCTGATTTTCCTAAAATCAGATCCCAAGATAATCATTTCAGACTTGGTGGGCTACTGGTGTACTCTTTTTCAGACTTTATAGTCTCTTGGCAGGACGGGTTTGTGGTCTCAAGTGAGAGGTATGGCAAGTTGGGGCAATCAGTATCCGTGTATGGGAAGTGTTCAAGCTCTAACTAGAGGTTATCCTTATGCCCTTTCCTCTTCTTATGGTTGGGACAGCGAACCTTTGCTTTCTTTGGTTCACTTTTTCGAGGTGCTTGGTGTGGGAACTATAAGAGTTTCTAGAAATCTCCATGGTTGTATAAGAATAATTCAATTGAAGCCTAGTGGATTCATGTACAGATATGAGTATGAGTTTGTTGAGCTCTTGCAAAGGACTGCTTTCCTCTTTGCAAGAAGATTTGGAGATGTCACATTGACAGTCGTGGCTCTGTTACATACCCTATGGAGATGTGTGGTAGAGTTTGATCATGAGTTGAGTAGACCTTATTTTCTATTGCCCAAGCTTGTGATAGACAGTGGCACTATTGATGTTGATTACTTAGAGCCTTATGGGCAAGAGATGCTACATGATATTGATTTCAATCCTTCAGGGATTTATCAGTTTGAGTATCATGCATGGTAACATTTTGGAGTTACAAGGGACGTTAGTGCAGTTTTGGCTTGATGTTTTTACCGATGTGATCAAAGTGCCGCAGTGTCAACATGGTGGGTTCTTCTTGAGACGGATATGGGACCCTGGGCTCGTACTTGCTTGGGTGTGAATCAGTTTACAATTTTCTGGAGTTGTGGTGGCATTGCTTGAGGACAAGCAATTTTGGGAAGGGCGGATTGTAATGTCCCCTTCTTAGTGATGTGCATTTAGTGATCCATTGGCCTATTCCGGAGACCCGTAGGCTATTTGGAAAGGAGAATTGGGGTTTCCAACTTTTGTGGAGTTCTGCACGAGATTTTTAGGGTTTGTCAGGAGGGAATTCTTCAATTCTGCTTGTGGTTTCCTTCTAGGTTTCCATGAACTCCAGAGTGGCATAACATGCATTTGATTCTTTGGTAAAGTCAAATTGGCTGTTTGGATGATGCAGTTCTACTGAGCTTCCCAAGCTCTTTCTTTGAGTGCGAAGATTATGTTTTTCGGAGCAGTATTTCTTGACTTACTATTTTTAGTAAGTGTCTGTGTTGAGCATTTCTATTTTAAGCAGTCTCGGACAGGGTCCCGACTCAGCACAGTTCACTGGTCTTCATCGCATAGCTTCATCCTTGATTTTGGTATTAATTATAAGTTATTAATTAAATATTAATTCCTTATCCTAAGGTTTGATATTTAATTATTTTTATTATTGATTAATTGTGTTATGGGCAACTTCGGAAAAATATCTATCTGCCACCAATATTGTTATTTTCCTAAGTCGGTGGCATTAAAAAGATGGCGTTGGGAAAGATGAAATATTTCATGTTTATATTATTTTATATTGCAAAGTTGTCACCTAGGAAAAAGTTCGCACTTTGCCTAGGGAGTTTGGGAAAATTAATGCCATGTCTAGGGGAGGCTATGACATGAAATGAAATTGAATTTCAACAGTTTTGGGCGCCATTTGCATTTAAATTTCAGAGGGAAAAATCTATAAATACAGGTACTTGGCCTCTCATTTGGTATGAAAAGAAAATATAATGTTATGTTGTCGGATTGATTCCAGACATTCTTTGAGGGTGAATACCTCCTAGGGCTCTTGACAGACTTCGAGTGTGAGACATCACTCCTAGCTGTGGTTGGATCTTCTGAATGTGTGGTTCGATTTCAATGTGCATTTTCAGATTTCCAATGTGGTGTGGTTTTTAGTGTGGTGCGGATTTTAGTGTTGCTGGTTTTTGGTGTGGTTGTAGCACGTTTTAATTCATAACTCTCAGTTCGTGTGTCAGATCATTCTGGGTAGTGGTTCGTTCTCTTCCTATGCCACAGGCGATCAAGTTTGTAAGTTTATAGAGCTTAATGTTGAGTATTTAATTTTAAAATGTAAATCGTACTTCTTTCCTAGCAGTACTATGCTGGGCTGCCTGGGAATGTGTGCATAAATTCATTTGGAGGTTTTGGGTGCAGTTTGTTGGTTCTAATCTCATCGCCTGTCTTGTATCTCTCATTTGCATCCGTTTGGGGGTCATTTCGTTGAGTGTGAACAGAGTTACGAGCATTTTTGTGAGTTTCTAGGCTGCTGGTCTGTGTGTTTCCAACGCATGGGTTGCATATCAAAATCTGAAAAATTGTTAGTTTGGAGTGTTTCCTTGTGCGGAGTTGGTTTTAGAGTGTGTGGGTTCTTTGGAGTGTGTTTAGAGATAATTTGAGTGTGTGGGGAGTGATTTAGAGGTGTTTGTGAGGATTTTAATGTTGTTGGTCTGTATTTCCAGCCTGCTGTTCATTCATATCAGATTTAGTTTTTTGGAGTTGAAACTAGTTTTCAGGTGTGTTAGCCTATGGGTGTGGTGTCTTCAAAAATGAGGACAACAATACTGAGAACTAAAATAAATATATCATACATCTTTAGACATCAAGGTTTCAATGAAAGCGACTTTGCATAGTACTTTGCGACTTTGCGACACTTGAAAATGAGTCTTAAAGGTCCAAATACAAGTGCAAACTTGTAGTTACCCATTACACTTATGAAGTTGCATGTTTGTTCTTGTTGTGCGTTGCACACGCTCTCTGTCGCCGACAGGGTCCCCCCTTCCCTTTTTTTTTGGCCTTTCGTCTTCGCCTTGTTGAGTTCCGCGCAAAGCCTCTCGCGTCCTTTCAAGCGAGCCTGCGATCAGTCCGTGAGATGATAATGTTGAGCGAAGGAGCCGGTGATCCGTATGATTAGTCGAACCCTCGGGCACGAATTCCAAGAGATTGTTCAAGCTTGTGAAAATGCCTTAAATAGGTGTGGGATGATAGAAACTGGCAAAGTTCGCCGAATAAAGGACAGCACATCTGAAGGTCGCATAAGGACCCAAAGAATTTACTCCTAAGATTTAACCAGAAATTGTATTTTCAAACTTAGGAAAATTTCTCAAGCTGTCTTTTTAAAAAAAAAATTGATCCTGAAAATGCCTAAGTATAAATCCGTAGTCAAAAGCTTCATAACTATTCATGTTTAAATCAATCAAGCTTTTAGCTAACAATATCACGCTGTTTCCAATTCAATTTTTGAATTAATCCTTGAATGCTGGCATATTCTCTATCTAACCCACCTTACTTCCTTTGTATCACCTCGTAATCTGCATCCGGCTGTGCAAGATAAATGCCTAAATCGGCAGTAGAATCATCAAAGACGCCTGCTACAGCTGAGACATCACGAGCATCCAAATCAGATATCCCTCGCAAAATTGAAAGGATGAAGTATCAATATCAAAGAGGGGGACTGAGTGAGTCAAAAATTCACAGTGTCTGGGATAGTGTCGGTGATACTGACCTGGGCCATATTGATATCCAAGATTTCGGGAATCGAGTCTTCTCCCCTAATGCCTATGGCAGACCTAGACAGATGATGGAAAGTGGCATCGCCCAAGCGGCGGGATTTCCTCCAGTAGTGCAAATCTATGAGTTAGTAGTAGAAGCCGCCCGACATTACCAGCCAGGTTCCAGATTGGTGCTCCTCGAGAACATGACCCTCGCTAACTTCACTCCCGAGGCCATTGGCGACGCATTTGACATTCCCTTTCCAAACAACCCTATAGCAACGACTATGGATGAAGCACAGGAGGTGTATGATATGAATCCCGCCAGATGCAGAACTCTGATAAATGAAGAGTGGTACAAGGAAAGGAGATCCCCAAGCGTCAGGATTGGGAAAAAGACCCCTAGAAGCGACTTTCACAATGAGCATGGGGACATGGTCACATTGCTCAGCAGGATTATGGGACTTCCCCAATCCAACTACTTTGAAGAATGGATGTTCTACTTCACAGAGCAGGTCTTCGCTGGGAAGTCCAAGTTTGACTGGGCCCAGATCATAAGTGATAACATCCACACCCAGCTGATAGAACTTAAGACAAAAAAATATTTCACTATGACCTCCTATTTGGTCTACATGGTCTCCAAGAACCAGCCACTGCCAGGTTTAACAATGAAAGGAGAAATTGGGAATGGGCCTGGTCAGGTGAAGGTATATGATTGTTACCCACAGCTACATTATCAAGATATAGCTCAAAGAGAAAAGAACAACCCGACCTATGTGGTTGGTCAATATGAGCGCGTCAATGACGCCTTCACAATGCGCCTGGTCAAGCTAATGCAAGGAGGATTACACATAAGGCTCTCAGAGCAAGCTACTATTCTAGTACAGAGATACGGAGCCTGGTTCATCCAGTTCCCGAGGTTCTCCTACATGCGAATAGCTGGCTTTGATGGTGCCCCTCTCCGGCTTCCACGGTACCCAACCGACAAGATAGTTCTTATGGAGGTCGCTAGGCAGTCACGTCCGACCGGTAGCTTATTCAGAGAGAGGAAGCTAACTGGATTTGCATTGCCCATGATCATAGGCAACCAAGATGTACATCTAAAGACCCCATCTCAGGCAGAGGAATCCTTTGCAGAGCTAGTCTCCTATGGCCTACAAGAGCATTTTCCAAGGAAATGCTTTGATCACGACAATCTGGCGAAGAGAGCCTATGGCAGGCGGTACAGAGCAAAGGAGTCAGTTGAAGATTATTGGAAAAACTGCTCTGATGACTATGAGGTCTGAAGGTGTGAATATTCTAGGCTGAGTGTGCAGCAAATGCGACTCTATGAATATCGTCGGGTCCCAGATCAACTTACAGATTCAGGGAATTATCTACAAGTCCGGGAATTTGAGGCAGTAAGGCATCTTTTGCCAGGCGTTGATTGGTCGCAAGACCCGATCACTAATTTTGAGGCAGTCATGGCAGCCCCAGCAAGATATATAGACCAATGGTTGCATCAGCAGATTGAGCGACTAATTCATGAAGGAGTCCAGTTCACCTACCACTTAATGGGTAGCCTTGATTCTCAGTCCTCCAAAGATGAGGGAACTTCCAGTGCACCTAGGGAAGAAATTGAAAAGCCCGAGAAGAGGAAGAAGGCTAAGGCCAACAGAGGAACTCGGACATCCAAGAGAACAAGAAGGGAGAAGATTCCCATTAGGAGACCATAGGTCACTTCATCGTCCAAGGACCCCAGTTCGTCCGATGATGTAGTAGAACTAGATTATATACCTGCTCCGCCTTCCCAAAGCGATATTGATGCATTTGGAGCTGATGATCCTCTTGCACCTGACATGCTGGATACCGAGCTAAGAGCTATTGAATTAGCCGAAGCTGATAATCAAGTTGAGGAAGGAGAAATTCCATCCACTCAAGGGATTGAATTACATGAACCCACCTAGCAGAGCCACTATGAATTGCCGCTCCATAATACTACAAAGGATGACTTTACTGTTGAAGGAGAGAAAAGGACAGATGAGACCCGTGAGCTTGAAAAGACTGAAGAGAAACCATAACACGAAGGCACCAGACAATTGTTCAGTGAAGTGGGAGAAAATTCGGCTGCAAGCAAGGAACTTGACACCTCCTCCACTCCTCCAGTAACAGAACAGCTGCAACTTTGTGATGAGTCGGCTGAAAACATCAAAAAATGGAGTGCAAATTTAACCATAGCATCAGCCCAGACTGTACCTCAAGAATGGTTAATTGCCCGAGCCCAACGTAAAGCCGCCACCAAACCACCTATCAATTTGGAGGACATCTTCTCACGCATAGACCAAGCTAACGCCAAAGGGATGAAAAAGCCCAAGGCATATTCTAGAGTGACCAAAGATGAGCAAAGGAACCATACTCTTCACATTGCCACCCCACCTGCAGACAAGCCAACAGATCAGATTACACTGGCAGATTATAGCATCACGACTGTCCCCATCGGACGAGCCACTAAGGAACAAGAAAAGGAGGAATTCAAGGATTTAGTGCAGAACATACTTTGGTAACTTGAAGAAATAATAGCTGAGAAGGATATGTATCGAGCTTGTGCTGAGCAGGCTGAAGGATATATTGATCAACTCCTGAGACCATTGCACAATGCTTTCGAATCCCATATTCCCCGACAGCATTAGCACAGAGAACCACAACAGAATTTGAAGGAGTATGGGACACCGCAAGGGCCGTCAAGGAATGGATACAAGGCATCAAAGGAAGGGGAGAACAAATCCTTGAGGAAGTAAAAGAGATGGCACACCATCTAGAGATCACTCTGGTCAAGCTATTAGAGGTAAAAAGGGAATCCCTCAGAATGCACGAAGTGGCTACCACAACTCTCCCCCTCATGAGGGCTCTTTTCTGGATCCACGCATAGATTCCTATATTGTCCACCATCCTAGATCTTTATAACATCAGCACTCTTAAGGAATGGTACTGGACTATCACCATGAAGAATGACACAAGAGAAATCATTGATAAAGAACACGATGCATGCGAGACAATTCTGAACACCATGCAAGAACTCGGCAAAATGATCCTCTGATCAATGGTCTCGGGATGGCAAAATGACCTGTCCGATGAAGTGATACAGCCGGACTGGGAGGAAAGACTAGGGATGGATAGGATCATCTATTCCGCTAAGGACCTGAGTTTTGCTAGTCAATTCCAATTAGACATGTTGTGCTTCAAGCGTAATCGTTCCAGCTGGAAAGATGGTTTGAAGCACGTAGACCAATACCTTGAAGGCATGCAGTATAAAGTTCGTCATCCTCCTATGCCTCCATTCAGTTTGCTATTCCAATTGTGCCTCAGGTTCTAGGAATATGTTCGTGAGGAATGTACAGTAGGTCGGGACCTTTGGCAAGAATATTTGCACGGCAAGGATGATTTCCTAGAAAAGGGGTGTGAGGCTGAAAAAGAAAAAGTGCTCTCGTAAAGTGATTTTTTCCTTTTAGATCTTGAAAAGTGCATTTTTTGGCCAAAGGGTCATGTTTGACTTCCAAGTCAGCTGTGAAATGTAAAACTTTATGTATCCCCTTTTGGATTATTTTTGGATAAGTTTTAATTACCTTTTGGGTAATTATTACTCCCTTTGGGGTAGTTGCTGATATTTTATCCTCCATTTATGGGTATGGGTACCTTTTTAAGGATGAACCTGGGCCATTTGTTTAGATTAAATCTTGGCCATTCATCCATTTTTGAGGCCTATTTAAGGGGATGGTTTTCCCTCATTTTGTAAGAAGTTCATGGATTGTTGCAGAAGCTCTGGCAAAATTTACAGGATTTAATGCAAAGTTAAGACTGTTTCAAGTTTCCTTGTGAGTGCATGGTCTCCTTCATTAATCTAGAATTTTCAGTTATGTTTCTTTCCTTTATATAGCATTTTCTAAGTAAACATCTAATAGAATCCTCGCTGTTCATACCATTAGGGAATGGTTGATTGTCTTTCCTTCCGCATGGTTAATCTGAACCTTTCATATGCTTAGTTTGGTTATTGAATGCTCACTGAATGAATGTCAAAGTTCTGATGTTGTATTTAATAGCATGAAAATTCAATTTTCCCTTGAGGATCGCACTAGATTGATGCAAGTATTGTGCTTAAATGGCTAGTAATGCTTAAATTAGTTATTTGGAGGTGTGTTTGTTTACTAAATCTGCTATCTAGTTAAGTAATTTAGATTTTCTGCACCTATCTCTCTATCCCTCCTTTTTCCCCTTTTTTATCAAGAAGAATCTACAGTCTTGCTGAAGACAGTATTAATCCAACTTAAACCATCCGATAAGCGAGACTATTAAAGTTCCAGGGAACTCATCCAGCAATTGCCTATTTTACCGTAAGTCCCCTTGTGTTTCCAGCAAAAACACATCAAACCACTGAGTAATCCCACAGTCAAGACCTGACAAACGAAACCTTGAGGTTGTCCCCTTTGATCAAACGTCAGAAATAGCATTAGGGATTTCCTTATCTCAAGAGAGGATAGGATACTCAGCAAGTTTACTCTATTCTGTGTTGGCCATATAGAGTTCGCAGCAATGCGACTTTAGACACGTCAATAGTTCTTCGCAATTGCAAGTTAATGCTCTTGTTTTTCCACACATGTAATGCAGTTTCCAGAACCCGAAATTCACTTGTGAGTCCATTTTTGCATCAATTTATCCCTTCCCTTGTCAGTCTTGTTTGCACACACGACCTACCAAATCAATAAATTAAGGCATGGGCCTTATTTTGCAAGCAGATTCCAAGATTGGAGGATGATACAAAGAGAAAGCAACAACATGATGGAGCCACACAAGGAGATGGATAAGTGATATGAATGATTGAGAGCATAGAGTGCTTTCAAGACAAAGATAGGCTTCTTACTTCAGCCTTGCAAAGAACTTCTCTCTTGAAAAGCCAATACTACCCTAAGCAAGAAGATAAGATTGAAGTTCATTGGCGAAAGACACAA
The DNA here is from genome assembly GCF_030272615.1 of Cryptomeria japonica. Taxonomy (NCBI): domain Eukaryota; kingdom Viridiplantae; phylum Streptophyta; class Pinopsida; order Cupressales; family Cupressaceae; genus Cryptomeria; species Cryptomeria japonica. Next base: position 325,254,391 of record NC_081409.1, read on the forward strand.
AGATCATTAAGGATGAAAATTCTCGTTCCAGTTCGAAATATCTTCACCAATCCTGAATACTTCAAGTTCTAGCATCTTGTAGCAGCATGAAGATTTTCAAAACAGAGGATGATGTATTTAGATTCGTGTCTTCGGACACATAATAGTTTCAACTGTGTATTTGTAATTTTGTTTTGACAAGTTTGCTTGTAAAAAACACAATTTTGTAATTGCAAGTTTATCACTTGCACTTTTGTAATTACAAGTAAGCTGATTACAAGTCAACTTAGAATAGGACTTGTAATTTTGAATGTCTTAGTTAGTAGTTGGAATAAGTCATGGTGGTTGAGATAATTTCTCAAGTAGTTAGAATCCTCCCACCTTTTTCTCAAGGCTCCTCTCCTATAAATACTTGAGGGGATCTATTGTAATTTATATCTTTTGGCAATACAACAAAATTCTGTCAGTTTGTATGTGCACTCTAAGTCTTTGAGCTTAGATGTAAATCAAATTGCTTTCAATAAAAGAGGCAAGTTGTGTTGAGACTTTGTGCCAATTCAAGTTGTTATGTGACAACATTTTCTGGAGTTGATTGTGAGTTTTGTTCTATTGTTCAAGAGGGATTTAAATTCAATCTTGCAGACTTTGAGCTCTAATTGCATTTAGAGTTATATGTTTGGTTTTCAGATTTGGTCTTGCAGACTTTGAGCTGCTTATCATATTTGAAGCTAGTGTGGAAAGCTCAAGTGGGAAGATAGCTTGTAGACTTTGTGCTGCTTCTATTTTTAAGATTTGTGCATGTAAGGTGAAGTGCATCATGTAGTTAGACTTTGAGCTACTACATATTGTGCTTAGTTAGCAGAAAATCATCTAAAAAGGTTGATAGAAGAATAGATAGTTGAAGACTTTGAGCTTTCTTTCTGTTTTCCTGTCCCAAGGAAGTGATGGAGGTCTTTGTGCCTTCATGGAAACTTTGCTTCCCTTTATGTTCCAAAAATCCTACAAAAAAGTCTCATTTTTGTATTTGTTGTTATTTATTTCCAATTGCTATTGCTTTTCTGTGAAGAGAAAAGAGTATAAATTTTCTTGAAAGAAGAAAAAAGACCATTGTCTCACCCGTATTAGATTAGTTTAGTTTGTAGATAGGGGGAGCCTTCCCTAAATTGGGAGAGTATCATACTCACACACTGTGGCTGAAACCACAATTTTGCACATCCCCCCAGGTGTACAAAATTTTCAACCAACAAGTATCATATATAAGCAGGTAAATATTCCATGCTACTCAAATAAACATAATTTGATGTTTCAGGTTGTAGACAAGGGTTACCACTTTTTGGATTGAGGACTCAAATGTGTATAAAGACAAATACAGTATGTTGGTTATTGATGAAGATATTTATTGCAATCATAGAAAAATGAATGTTATTCGGTATACTGTGGTTCCTCAAAAGATATCATAAGCATGCCATTTTCAAATTTATTGATCAAAAAATGTATTTCACTGTAAAAGTCTTGGATGCAGGGCTTAGCCCCAACGAAATAACCAATATGAAATACCTAGGAGTTGTTAAATTGGTGATCAGATTGGACAGACAAAAAACAATAATATGTCTTCACAAATAATGCTTCACACTGTGAAACTAGATTATTAATAAATACGGTTCAGACTTCTAAAGAATGACACAGGTTCAATATGCCTTAATGTAAGATTCAATTTGCTGATGAAGAATCCAATGTGCAGGTGGTAATACACGAATTGCTGAAGGAGGATACACGATATGCTGAAAGATAACAGTGAATGAACAGCTGAAGTAATAATACGAACTGCTGTAGTTATTAGATGATTCGATTTGCTTGTGTCTTCTAATACAATCCCTTGGAAGAGTGAAGGAACGGGTCTATATACCCATTCAAGGGTGGTGCCAAGCAACACGACTTATACACAAGTCGATTCATCTTTAATCAACACGTCTTCTGAAGGGATTAACCATTGTTAACTAACACGTCTCCCAAGGTGGTAGTTATAATTATTTAAAACTTAATATACATTTGCAACCGGTTTTCATAAAGTCACTAAACTAAGAACATAAGAAATCTCCCAAGAGCATGAGATTTAAATCAGAGAACATAAATGTCTAAGGCCGATAGGCCACTAGGCATTTATGTCGATCTGAACGATCCGACAAACGCTACATATATCAACACTCCCTCTTAGCTAGGGAGGAATCTTTCTAGATGTCTATAAGTCACATCACCTCATGTGATGTTTGACCACAATGGCTACTCCCATATGTGGAAAGGAAAGATATCACCTCATCGTGATATCAACCATTATGGCTTATCCATAGATATCACCTCACGTGATATCCACCATTATGGCTTATCCATAGATATCTCCTCGCGTAATATCCACCATTATGGCTTATCCATAGATATTAGCTCACGTGATATCCACCATTATGGCTTATCCATAGATATCACCTCACAAGATATCAACCATTATTGTGAGATCGTCACCTCACAATGATGGTAAGATGCACAAGTGTTCATCATTGTGAGATCATCACCTCACAATGATATTCACCATGGCTCATCCAGAGGGTAAACACACAAGTACAATAAGATCACCATGGACTCTCTCACGTGGTGTTGTCATGGCGTCACACACATGACATCCACCATGAACCATATCAGAGGGTGGAGATAAGGGCTTACACCTCAAGTCTCTCTCAAGGAGAAATGCATTAACAAGAGTTTACACTTAAAACATCTTTTGAAGATAAGAATACATTAGTATATACATAAACAAATCAATGAAGCTGAGACTCAATCTCAGCTAGGGCTTCATTCTCCACCATACCAAGCTTACCTCAAAAGTACACAAACTTTATTCTAGAGAGGGGCTTGGTGAGAATGCCTTCCGTTTGCTCATCAGTACTAATGTATCTCAATTGAATAGCATTCCTTTTCACCATGTCTCTAACATAGTGATACTTGATCACTAGAGAAACCATCTTGACATGGTCCACTCCCTCTGAACCAATATGACCAAGATCCTCGGATATCAATCGAAGCACATCCTCTTAGCTGCTCCCTCTGTCACGGAAGCATCCCCTACTCACATGGTCCCAATGATGGAAGATGTCTTGCTTCAGGAGACTCTCATCATCTGGTATGATCCTCATACGACTAGAAGTGCTAGATCCAAAACCACCATGGATCTACTGTCATAAGATCGAGCCCTAGGCAGGAATATGACCATCCTGAGATTTAGAACAAAATCTCCTTGTAGTACGCTCCCTCTCACTAGAAGAGCCTTCTTGTCTCAACTTGCTTCGTAACCCTAGATGCTATCATCATCTGCACAAATGCCTCTATGGCTTTCACAAGTGAATTGTTGCACTTTTGCAGTTAAATATTTGTTTTATAAAAATTTGGAAATGCAAAATCTCATAATCTCCACTAAAGTCCTCTGCATATTCTTCCTGAATTTCAATCTCTTCATCACAAATAGAACTTCAAAACTCTATAACCTGAAAAGCAACAGGCTGTGATACTAAAGATGTATAGTATGTAAGGGACAAGTTTCTCATAGTAAATTGAAGAAATTTAAAAAACAAGATATCCAAATGTAGCTTGTCATAAGCAGACATCTATTGACAATGTAGATTCACAAATAATATGCATAATGTAATTGCATGAATTAATAACTACATATGAAATTCATGAACATTATTCAACCATAAAACTTATCTCTTTCAAATCAGAATATGAATCCATCTGCATCCTTTTGTGGAAGAGTCTCACCAACATCCACAATGGAAGCTTGAGGCATAGTCTTGGTTGGACATTTCATTGCGTAGTGACCATATTTGTCACATCTAAAGCGTTGCATTTATGAAATATCCTTCCTTCGTTTGAAGTGTCCTTTCTTACCTTTCTTCTTTGAGGAGTGAGAGGCAAGAACATGAATATCTTCATTTGTAGAACTTTGACCAATGCCTCTTGTGACCAATCTTGACTCTTCTTGAATGCAGTCTATCTTCAATCAATCAAACTTAGGAAGTTTTGATCTTCCGCTTATCCCTTGAATAAATGATTCCCAAGATGAAGGGAGATCATTGAGTGCCAACATGGTTGACTCTTTGCCCTCTATAGTGTGTCCAATGGTAGAGAGTTGATCTCTCAATTTAGTAATCCTCATGAAGTATGAGGTGATGGATTCTTCTTTCATCATTTTGATGTGGTAAAGTTGTTGCTTTAATGCAAGGGCTCGGCTTGTGTTGTTGATCTCATACATTTCCTCTAATGCTTTGAACATGTCATATGCCGTCTCCAACTTGGAAATAATCGGCACGATGTGATCTTTCACCGAGTCAACCAACATCTCCATTGCTTTATGGTTCTTTCTCTTCCATTGAAGCTTCTCATCCTCTTTGGTTGGTTCCGGTATGGCTTTCTTCACGAAGTCGTCTAATTCGTTTTCACCCAAGGCAAGCATAATTCTAAACTTCCAAGATACGAAGTTTGATGCTCCCTCAAGTCTGTCTTCAACTCTAATTCCATTCACCATCTTGACGTTTGATAGGAGTAGTCGAACTTGAAGACAATAGTGGAAGATGACCTTGCTTCTATAAATCCAATCTGATCTTTCCTTAAGCCTGCTCTGATACCATGTTAAATTGGTGATCAGATTGGACAGACAAAAAACAATAATGTCTTCACAAATAATGCTTCACACTGTGAAACTGGATTATTAATAAATGCTGTTCACACTTCTAAAGAATGACACAGGTTCAGTCTGCCTTAATGTAAGATTCAATTTGCTGATGAAGAATCCAATGTGCAGGCGGTAATACACGAATTGCTGAAGGAGGATACAAGATATGCTGTAGATAACAATGAATGAACTGCTGTAGTTATTAGATGATTCGATTTGCTTGTGTCTTCTAATACGATCCCTTGGAAGAGCGAAGGAACAGGTCTATATACCCATTCAAGGGTGGTGCCAAGCAACACGACTTATACACAGGTTGGTTCATCTTTAATCAACACGTCTTCTCAAGGGATTAACCAATGTTAACTAACACATCTCCCAAGGTGGTAGTTATAATTAGTTAATATACATTTGCAACCGGTTTTCATAAAGTCGCTAAACTAAGAACATAAGAAATCGCCAAGAGCATGAGATTTAAATCAGAGAACATAAATGTCTAAGGCCGATAGGCCACTAGGCATTTATGTCGGTCTGAAGGATCCGACAGACGCTACATACATCAACAGGAGTTAGGCTTTAAAATCAACTGATATGTATCTACTAGTAAGTGAAGTGTGATTTTAATACCTCTGAGAGAAAAACACACAGACTTCCCAAATTCCAATGAATAGCAGAATATAGAAATTGACTAGAGAAATGAGGTTTTTAAGTCCATGAAATAATGAAACAAGTTTTTGGAAAAAAAAGTGCAGATGATTTAGAAAACTTTGACAGTATTTTACAATGGCATAATAGAACAATTATAGAATTAACCTTATAACTTTAAGGATTCTTGTAGCTTTCTAGATAATGTTATGACATTTTACCACTATCATATCTCTAACATGTGATCACACTAGCATATCGCATTAGCAGACTGTCTTTCTTATAACAAGAAATGTGGATTTTCCATTTGATTGTAATGCAAAAAGTGGGGCATGATTTGACTCTTAATGAATTCTAGAATGTTTTCTGCCCAGTTGAGGTGGAAAATGTACCTTTGCAAGTTTGTTTTGCCAATTTATGCCTCACTGAATAGCTCATTAAGAGGCAAATGGAATTGAGAGGTTCAATGTGGGATTCAAAGAAAGATTTAATGACACTTAACTGGTCAGTCATTCATAAAAGAGCTCAGAAAATTCCTTGAAGATGAAAGAAAATTATGCTGCCAATCTAAGATAAGGTGGACTACGTGAAATTTAATGTTCATTGCATGGCCTTACCAGATCATCTGAAGTTTGAATTCAGATGAGAAGAAAAGGAATAGATAGCATATGCAAGATTTTTAGAAAACAAGTGTCCTTAGAGACCATGTAAAGTGGGGACAGTACTGTTTGGAATCCATCTCCTAATCCTTTGTAGGAGGCAGAATGAGTTAACTAGTGGAATGAGGCAATATTCAGACCATGTTTTGCTATTCTGGCCAATTACCATTGATATATTTCATGACACTAACACAAATTAAATTTATTATTGTGGTTACAAAATCATAAAAAACTTCTCCTCGACAGCAACCCCAGTTCTACTGGTACATGGAAATGCTACAAATAAAAGAAAGGGGCTATTATGGATGCCAAACAGAAGCCCTAAAGAAAGAAGTCGATATACATAAATCACAGGTTTACCTCAGGTGGAACTCCAACTTCATCCTCTATCATTTCAGACCCTGTCAAAGATTCTGTAGTAGAATATTCATCTAACAGAAGTGCCTCGCTTGTTTTCTGTGATTGCTGAGTCTTCTCCAGAATTGAAGCTGCAGAGCTTACTCCAAGAGTTGTGTTTGACTGAGAAGCAAAATGTTTTTCATGCAATTCACTGTCAGAGAGACAACCATTAGTTCTTGTCATGAAATGAGTGACACGTCCACCTTCCCCAGCATGTTCCTCCTCATCTAAAAGATAATTGGATCTGTAGATTCTATCCCAAGTTGTATCCTTCGTATTAGCAGTCTTAGATTTCCAAGAAGCATTCACTAAATGTTGTTTTTCTGCAGAGGAAGTGCCAACAATAGTATGTCGAAGACCACTGGAAACTCCTTTAAATTGGCGAAATATGTCAACCATTGCATCATCCATGTTGTCTTTGCAAGAGAAATCATTTCCAATGATCAGTTTAAGGAAGATATGGATGCCTTTAGAAAGAAGAAAAGGCTTCAAGTGTGTGAAATATAACTGATTAATCATTGTACATCATATTTGCATTATTTTACAGATTCTTTAGAAAAGCAAATTTTCATAGCATCATATCCATAAGTCACATATGATCACATCAGTTGCTCAAAGATGTCAAAGTAGTGGGTAAAGCTAGCTAGGGGTGGATGTGGAGCAACATATCTCAAAGCACAAAAAGAGCCCCAGATCTGAAGATATTGCTTCTAGTATCACATGTAAGAAAGAATTAAGTGTTCTTTCTAGAAAATGCAGTAAACATTGGTTGAAAGGAGAGTAAAAATTCAATGCAGATCATAAACACCTTTCAAAAAACAAAGCAGAGTCCTTTGTCAACAGTGCAGTAACTTCTCATAATGCAATACATGATCCAACAAGGAATAAAGTTAAGGATATCAATAGGAAAGTAAACCCCGGTCCTGCATTTTTTTCACAAAGCATAACAAAGAAGATATTTATTTTTTATTGTTGTATTATTCTTTAGACCAGAAACTAAGAATCAAAGAAAAACAATAAGTCCGAAAGAAATAATGTTTTGCAGCACTCATCAGACTGTAGAAAAATGCAAAGGGGTGCTTATTGCCAAACAATAAGCCTGACACTTCATACCTAAAGAATTTGAAAGCAGAATCAGTCCATTCCCTGAAGGATGCTTATTATCATTCCTTGTTTAAATGATAGAAATGTCTACAGAAAATGAAGTAACATAATATGATGGTATGAAGGAAAAGAAAATTGATCTAAAAAATGAACAAGTTCTGCAATAATGTTTCTTACATTCTTTTCGCAGACCACTAAATTTCATTGTAAGCAAGGATATAAATTGGACTGATTCCAAAGTTAGGTTCAGGGTTTAAGACAGACAAGTTTTTTTAAAAAGTAAAGATGTAAAATGTTAAGAAACATGCAATCCATATATGAGTCGTGATCATACAATCAAAAGATGTAAATATTTTAAACTTTAAAATAGAATACTCAAATGAAACCAGCAATGAGGATTGAAATATAGGATTTATTAAAAAGCAATATGACCCTCAACTTACATGTATGTCAGGAAATTTTTAAAGCCACAAATGACAAAGTCACAAAAATTAGCAAAACTTGCAAATATTAAGTCATCTCTATTGAAAATGGTATAAGAAACAGAAGCACAACCAAAACCAGAAGCAGCTTGCAGAAGCAATATTATTGATAGAAATTGAAATGATATTAACGTCCAGAAATGACCAGAGTAGGTCAATGGAACAGAAGAACATTGTCAAAGATAACAACAGCATATGAAAACATAGGCAAGCTGCAATGTGCCTAGGAAAATAACTAAATAAATAAATTACATAAAATACAAGAGTATAAAAAGTATAATAATAATGCAATTCATGCCCATGGTGATATAAAAGAACTATATCCTTGTCCTTGAGAGCTCCCCAAAAAGGATAAAACTATGAAGTTCCAGACCAGTATTGCTTGGATCAAATAAATCTGATCTATAGTTGTTTTCTACACAGCAACATTTCATTATCCATTTATCCTCTTTCCGTAAAACTAACACTAGTAGCTCAACTATGAATTAATGTTTGGGATTCAACGTATGCACCAACTTGTATATATTATGATCAGTTTTTGAACTGTTACATCACAAAATAATCATTTGCTTGATAGATTTGTATAACTAAGCATCTTAAAGCAATGAATGATGAATTCCTAAAAAGTATTTAGACACTTCTCTTAAAGAAAAAATGTCATTTTAATAATCAAAACTTCAAGAAACCAAAACAGGTTGGGAAGGCTCTTTATGGAGAGACAAGAAATGAAATTAATGGAAAGACCTTTGACAACCATCACAAAAGATTTATATGTGATCCAGACAACACCTTGTATCATCCAAGTGATAGTTTCATACACATATGAAAATTTCTGAAATACAGTTTTTTGCTATTTTTTAAGTTTTCATATTTTGCATTTTCAAGGCCCTCTAGACTGGAATTTGGCCCAGCGACTTTGTCTAGGTGCTTTGATGGGTTGCTTTTGCATTCCTTCAAGGTATTTGAACTAGTTTATGACCTAAGGTTTGCAGCATATGTCCAAACCTTCAATTTTAAGCTACAAGCTAGGAGCTGTGACGCTGTCACTTGGTGGTATTAAAGAAAAAACCTCCAACAAATATTTTCATTTTTCTAAACAGTTCGTCATTATCTGATTACCCATTCAATTTCCAAGAAGAATATAATACACTAGCAAGTTTGGTGATTCTATTGAGAGCCCTAATTTACCATTTTTTAGTAGCTTTTCAGATTTTGTATTGTACATCTATACAATAGCTGAATTCAAAACATAAATTAAAGTAGTGAAAAGGCACTTGGTTGAAATAAAATTCTATTTTGTTGTAATGTCCCCTCTCTCCCAGTAGATCACTCGGGTTTGGAGATTCCCATGTTAGCCATCTCCGCAGGTGAATTTAGTGGATAGGAGATGACAGTGATGGCACATGGGGGTCTATACTTGGCATTTGGCGCTAGGAAGTGTTATTATTTGATGTGATAATGTTATTATGATATAAAGTCACTTTTTCTAAAAATAGACAAAAATTAATTAAAGTGACTTTATAAGAAAAGTGCAAGGTTGAATTGCATTTATTAAAAAGACCCCATTGCACATTTCCATAGGTGTTAAGTGTTTTAAAAGGTGGGGCCAAATCAATGAATAAAAGGACCCTCAAGTTAGGCGATTTGGCAAGGAATTATTATATTTAATAAATTTCATTAAATTAAATAATAACCCCAAAAAGTTCGATTAGTGTTAGGGAGGTAATAAAGTGAGATGAGGAGATTCATTTTAGCATCTTGGAAAATCATTTTTACAATCAACTTTTGGAATTTGAGCTCTGCAACTCAATTCAGCAGCTTGCTACTTTGAGGAATGAAAACTCCTTGAAGAGAAGGTGAAATTGGACGATACCCCAATTCACAGGATGGAGGAATTCACTCAAAATTCCTAATTGGGCTTCAATTCAGATTTATTACAGCATTCATAGGGAATTTATATGCAGATTGGAGAGGGTTTCAGACTGAAAGGCAGATAATTCATTTCCTATGGCAACCGTACAGCCTCCATATGCAGCCGTACTATTTGGTGACCTTTCAGGGTGCTAGATACCATCGATCCAGCCATTAGAGGGTTTGAATCTGCTTAATTTCTCATGGTCAGTGTTGCACATCAGCATCTCAGTGATTTTTAGTGGTTACAGGAATAAATTTCTCCTCCAGTTATTGTTTTGATTAGTAGATTGAATAATTCTTCCTGGGAGCCAAGCGTGGAAATTAGTGGAATTCAAGTATTTGTTTTTGGTAATTTTCATAGGATCAAATAAAACCATTTGAGCCCACTTGCAGCAGCTGGAAGCCCTTAGACTGTTTCATTCTTCAATTCATCAATTAAATGTTCTCCAGGATGGGCATTGGACTCCTGGTATGCTACTTCTTGTCCTGAATAATTAGAATTCTTAATTCTGGAAGTTATTACATTGTTGTTCATTAAAAATCAGAACTATGATCTAATTATCAGTCAATTATATTCCTTCATTTTGTGGTTCAGAGTGTTATTTCCTTGGCATTTCTTTCACACTAAAACTCTAAGCAAGCATTGGCATCAAAACATAAGCATAAAACCTTAGATAAACCATTCTAAACTTCAATCAACAGCAACCAAACTTAGAAAAAATTAGGGATATTTCAGTGGTATTAGAGCATGATCGTACCAGCATGAGGGTCATCTATGCATTCAGGAAGAACCGGACCTTAGAGATATTAAACATGTAGAAGAGCACAGGGATATTTGGACTTTGACATGGGTGATAGACCTAAGGATAGTAGGAATCCTCGACAGGAGGAGAGACAAAACCTTCCTGATCTAGAAGAAGTGATGAGAACTTTGGCTAATTCTCAACCTAGGATTGTACAGAAATTAGACAGACTTCAAGATACACTGGACTTGACTTGTCACAGGGATAGGTGTGGCATTCATGGCAGGTTTGTTTCTGTGGCTAGGAGTCGTGGTAGTAGAAGGGCACCTTCATCATTAGGCAGTGCGTCTATTTCTCCTAGGGATGACAAGGCTCATGCCCAGACAGCTGACAGGCCTATGCAACTTCATTTTCCTCCGAGAGATGAGTTACCACCAGTAGACCCACAGGAGGGCGTTGAGTTTCAAGACGTGGTTATGGCAGCTAGTGATGAGTGGGTTCGTCTCCCAGGGCATGTTAGGGATGCTTTCCCCTTACACCAGTACTGTATGCAGCACAGAGAAAATATGAGAAACCATAATAACAGATGGCCCAGACAAAAGCAGAATAATGATCTTAAGCAGGCTACCGGTAAGATTACCTTATCTCCCTTCGATGGCAGTGGGAAGATTAGTGGATGTGCTTGGGTGCACAAATTGGATATTTACCTGTCCCTTAAGCCGATGCCTGAGGAAGAGGCCATACAGTTTGCGGTGCTACATTTGGAGGGTGTCGCATATGATTGGTGGCATCATGGTTTGGTCACACAGAACCATGGTCTTATACACTCCTACACTGAGTTTACTGAGCGCCTGATTGCTAGATTTGACAAGAAGGATGTAGAGTTGTATTACTTAGACCTCACATTATTGAAACAGCCCAGGCATGTTGAAACTTACATCAATGAGTTTCAACATATCGTTGTGATGGTTCCTGAGATGCCTGGTAGACGAGTGGTGATGCTATTGATAGAGGGACTACATGATAGGTTGCAGGATTGGTCAAGGCTCTTAAGCCTAGGACCCTTCATGAGGCTATACAAACTGTTGGACCTTAAAATCACAGGTTTGATGGTCCCTAAGGGTATGCCACTCCCTATAATCAGGATCAGCAATCGATTTTAGCCAACAAGTGGAATTATCGATTTGATCTATCTTCCCTTCACTTTTGGCTCTGCCAACCCAAGGTGGGTGTACCTCATCACCAACTCCTCTTCCTATATACTACAATTAGCTGGTAATACTTAGGCAGATTATATTACAGTATTCTTATCTAGAGTCACTCTCAAATGGCATGAAAAGAAGAATGACTCTACCCTTATATCTTCTACTCCTACTTTGCAAAATTGAAAATGAAATGAAATCTTAATTTATATTTTGTGAAATTAGAATAGAATTATGTTTTAGAATGCAATGGTGGACATGTAATATAGACTAGTGTCTTTCTCTTAATTGGGTACAGAGTCTCATGAAGCCTCCTTTCTTTCTGTCTCCTCACTAGACAGTTTTACATAATTATCCACTGCTGATCTTCCTACACATATTAATCTTATTATGACAGTTACTATATGGTGAATTTAATCAAGCTCACACAATAACTTATCCAAGAATGTATACCTTCTTGTTCACAAAATGAAAATAACAAGACAGTAACAGTATATAGAAAGAACTTTTAATGCAGCCTTCAATCTTCTCAATATCAAAATAGCAAGAGATTCAAAAGGTAACCCACAATAATCTGAATACAACATATAAGCAGAAAGATAACTGATTTTGTATTACTTATATCAGAATTGCATAAGAAGAGTAGTAAAATGCTTAATGTTTTTTAACTGGAAGTTTTTTATAATTTCTATGATGATCTATCACATTGAAATGATCTTCCTCTTATAAGGATAGATCCAGTACATATAAAACAACATGTCTTTTTGTAACAACATACTAATTAGCTACATAGTGTAACTAATTCAAACAAGAACTTAATGATTCAAAAGAAATAAATTGACAGCCCCTAGGTGGTCTATGTATTCCTGCTCCTTGTAGGTGGTAATATTCGAGATGAAGTGTCTCATCACGTACTCCTTCTTGTAGAGCCTGTCCAAGGCGATCTTTACATTTTTCCTGAATGTGATCCTCATCGTTGATTGCCTCCAATGCCCGCAGGTGCTCCTGCGACAATAATTCCTTCCATTGTTCTTGAGGAGTTGGCATTCCATCGTGGTCGTTTAGCAGAGAAGGGAGAATCTCAGTGTCCTCTGTGTCTAACCGCCTCATATCATCTTCTAATTCATCCTTGTAGTCCATTTGTTTAGACCATAATTTTCTAACATTTTTCGGTCGCTTGGAAGATTTAGGGTCCTGCACCTTATCAACTATCTCCTTCACCCGTTCTGTCAGTCTAGTATGTTCATGTAATGCCCTGAAAGTTCCTACATAGGTGTTCCACTAATTATTGGTATGCTGCATCATTTCACCAAACCTGTAGGTAACTAGTCCTGCCATCATATCATAGACGACCCTCTTCCCCTATACTTCTTTCTTTTTCAATTTTTTTTGCAACTTCTCTTCCTGATATCTCCAATAATAAGTATCCTACAATGCTTCAGTAATTTGTTGTTCTCGCTCATAAGAAAATCCTTCTTTGTTTGGAATCAATCTCAGTTCTTCTTCCAACTAATGCATACGTTCTTTTGTCTTCTCATATTTAGTCTTATAGACATCTCTCTCTTTTACCGCATGCTTTATTTGGGCTTTGGTAAATTCTGGTACATTAACATTCAGATCAGCAGTTTCCAATGGGTCTATTTCTCCCACCTTTTGAACCATAAGGTGGCCGAACACTGTCAGTTTCTACCAAAGTAGGCATTTTGTTCCTTGGGTAAAGAGCCCATTGTAATAGTGCCTTTTTGTCAGGGTCAAAACCAAAGCCAAAATAAATCTTATCAATATCTTGTGGCAACATCCTCTTGTGTATATCATGATTTTTAATGAAACTATCAAACAAGATTGCAGAACTCATAGCCCAGTCGGGTACAATGAGTACACCGGCTTCATGCAAGAGTTGTCTTCCTCTGGCTGGAGTCATTGTAGCAATTTCATTATCAATATCCTTTTCTAATTTTTCAAGTAGCACACTCTCATTCTCAAGGGTCACACTACCGGCTTGCTGCCTGGTCCATTTTCCACGGTGTTTGTACAAGAATGCCATGAATTCTAGTGAGTGAATGAATTCATCATCAAAGATAAAACTTTTACCTGCCAGTATCCTAGTGTCCTTTTCATCACCCTCGTTGTCAAGTCGAGTCTCTCCTCCCCCTAGATCCTGATGCAAATTATGCTCACGGTAATCTTCAGTATCACTAAGTATTACAGGGGTAGGTTGGGGGGTCAAGTGAGCAAGCGGTGTCACAATTTGTATGCCTCTTCCTATAGGCCTCCTTGTATCTAAAGCTCTTGGTGGGACACCCTCAATTAACTCATTAAGACGAGCAATTTTCATATTTGCACGGGCAATGGGATCCTAAATATTTGAACATACATCAGGCATTGACAAATTGTGGCTTTTTCTCCATTCCTCAACACTAATGACCTTACCATAGGCTTCTAGTTGTTCAGTGACTTATGGTTCTTCCAAATTTCGGATCAGATCCTCCTCTTCAAGTGGCACATGTTCATATGGGCGAAGCTTCTGTGATTGCTTAGCAGCATTGACAAATCCTTCAGGATCAAAACTGACCCGAGGCACATCCTGACTTAAACCATAATAGGCCAGCTTGTCCTCAATGCAGTCATATCCCTTTGTAGATGAAATAGTAAAACTTCCAAAACATAGATACCTAGGCAGCAGGGATTGTTTCCCATATTTCTCCAAATGCAGGCTATTTGATTTTGCCAATTGTCTCATGATTTCCAAATAAGCAATTCTATCTGGTACTGTTTTTGGGAGTATAAAGGAGACCCTTCAAATCCATACACTCTGATCTTAGTGTAGTTTTTTAGGGCATACCAGTCTCCCCAATTATGACTGACCAATTGCCGCTCATCATTATCCTTTGGCCTGAGAAACTTTAGTATTTCTAGACTTGAGGTGTAATTACGAGGATAACCAAGAAGATGACACAAAGGTTTGACAAAATGTTCTTCAAAACACAAATGTTGGGACCTTTGACATCTTTGATCCCAGATTACTATCCACATCTGAACTGGTTTCCTAATACCTTCTCTATCATATTCATTCACTCTAAGACTATCATTCCACATACCCATTATCTGACCAACATACAACAGCATATGCATTAAAACAGAGTAATGTCTGAAGTGGATCTCACTAGGGTCATTCTTGACTCTTTCTAAGCCATGCTTGATTTGGTCCACAACTAAAGTCACATAGTCAAAAGGCCGAGCATCATGTGTCTGCACATTAGTGGTCAATATCATAGGTGCTACTTCCATCAGAACACTCGTCTCAATTCCCATAAGTTGGCATACAAAATAATAAGTGTATTTGAAATATTCCTGAAACAAATCAACATCATAAGGAGGTTCTTCATTCTTTCCAAACATTCTCATATTATCTCCGTCCTTGGGCCTATGCATAGGAAACCTCCACAATTGATAGATCTCTTTGAGCCTGGCAAACTGATTGGCTAAGAGAGTTTGATCAATATGCTCATCAACGGTTATATCTAGGTCGAACACTTTTGACATGTAATCCCTAGTTATCGACAGAAGTGGCTGCCCAGTAGCATCATAAATTGTTTTGCTTTCGAGCCTGTAATTCTTTGCCAATAATGTCATCAAATCCACACTCACAAAGACATTAGGCACAACTAGTTTCCCTGTGTTAAATGCCCATGGGTTGCATATCGGCTCAGGCCTATTCCTTTTTATGTAGTGGTACAGAAATAATTCATACCCCGTCATAGGTGTCCAGACATCGCCTAAGTCTTCATGCTTGTCTCCTAGCATTTTCACTTGGGAAGATCTTCTAGATTTTGGGCCAAAATCAGGGAATTGATCCATCAAATCCTGGTTAAGGTGTCTTCCTTCCTTTTTCTGTTTTTTGGGCTTGGGCTCTTGAGGATTTTCTACTTTTGTGGATTCCTTCTTTTGTTTCTTAACCCTAGGTTTTTTCGAGGTACCTGCCATCTTGCAAAATCAATGAAGCAATCAAAGGAAATCTCTAATCTGGATTGAGTACTTGTAATTTGGGAGTAGATTTTGACTCGTTGCTTACTTACTTTGCTCTGATTACTTTCGCGTACGCTGCCTGAAGGTCTTGGTGATCTAATTTTATGCAATTCACTTCTTAAAATCTTATGAAACGTTGCCTGAGATATAGTTACAGAACGGTCATGGGAGCTTTAAATTCAAATTCGTGTGATATTGATGTCAGTTGGTGTACATTAATGTCAGAAGACTTTACCCCTTGCTTTGCCGCCACCTAGGTTTTTCGATGTAGCTTCTTGGTTCGACATAACCCTTACTCTCTTTTCTATTTTCTACTACTATACCGAAGTATAATTTTTTGTCAACATAATGAATTTTTGCTTACCCGATAAAACTCCATTTCGGTGTAAAGGTTTATGCTTTCCCGACTCACATGACTATATCAAAATGGGATAATATCAGTAACAATCACAACAAGTTACATCAACAAACCTTTAGGCTTCCCTTCGTGGTCCCACCGTGTTTTTCGTTGTAAGAACATATTTCGGTATAGCATTCCCAACTTTTGTAGAACCCTCTTGCTATGCCAAAAACTTAAGGTTCGGCATATGTTACCGACTAATCTTGTAGATGTTTATCTCCTCCCAGCGGTGGGACCCGTTGGTCTTTTCGATATAGAGATGAACTTCGGTGTAGCAATTTTATACTTTGCAAACCTTGTTCACTATATCGAAAACTAGCAGCTTCGGTGAAACGAATGGAGAGTCTTTTCGATATCATTCAAAGCTTTAAAGTTTATATCTTTGGTATAGCCCGTATACTCTATCCTGCTAAATCTTCTTTTCACTGTAACTTGTACTTTCGGTATAGCCTCATTACGTTAAGCAAGAATGTTATCCTATGCCGATACCTGACTTTTCGTTGTGATCAAGCAAGGGTTACACCGATAAAGGGTTTATCGGTGTAACTTAACTTTTCGGTACAGTTCATTTTACCTTTGCCGGTATTGTTAGCTACTCCGAAACATTATTTTTTTGTTGTAGCATTTTGTGAATCTTCCCGATACTGAGTATTTTTATACAATGAGAAGTATAATGCATTTTCTTTGGCTTTCTGAAATAAAGTCATGGATTTTAT
The DNA here is from genome assembly GCF_030272615.1 of Cryptomeria japonica. Taxonomy (NCBI): domain Eukaryota; kingdom Viridiplantae; phylum Streptophyta; class Pinopsida; order Cupressales; family Cupressaceae; genus Cryptomeria; species Cryptomeria japonica. The sequence continues at coordinate 325,271,377 of NC_081409.1, forward strand.
TGGTTTCCTTCCGAAGCTACATGCTGGGCTCAACCCTTATGGGAGCCACATTTATCCCCAGATATAGCATTCATGTTTTTTGTAGTGACCATGTTTTGCAATTGATATGTATGACTGCTTTTCCATTTATGTCTTTCATTAATGAACTTGTAACAATAATGATCAAATAAAGCATTCTTCTCAAGCCAATGTTTGTAGACAACTTTGAAAGTACTAAGTGAAACTTTAGAGAATTTCCTTTTCTAGTTAAATACAAAAGATTGATAAGTTAAAAGCAAGGGAATTAACTTATTACTTGAGAAGCTCTAAATTTTGTCAGAAATTAGGGTTCCAACACAGACTACCCTGGACCTTGAGATAGGTTGTGGGGATTGGACAAGGCTCTTATGTAATGTCCCCTTCTCATTAGTCCTTAGATATTCACGGGATTGGCCTATCATCCGACCCTTGTAGGCCAAGAGGATTGATTAGGGGGTCGAGTTGCAGTGATTCACGGCTTCACATTTCATGTCTATTTTGGTTTTATGGCGAAATAAGGAGATTACACGTATTGCGAGACATGTGCACTTTAATTATAATATAATAATATTTTATAAAGTGCAATTAAATTAATGTGTAATAAAATAATAATAAAGTGTACCTACAGGATAAGAAGAGAATCTTCTAGAAGGAATCACATGACTGGATATGTAAAGAATAAATAGAGTAAGGTGATTCATTGTTGGGCATCAGATGTTGAATATCTCTTGTTGTGTAGACTTGTGGAGCCAAAGGGTTTTCTGCAGATAATCATTTGGGAACGAAAACTCCCGATGGTTGGCATAACTAAGGAGGTGAAAGATCTTCCGAGGGGTTGCTATTGTGAGAGGGAGACATCTCAGTCTTCCTAAGTGTGCCTATCAAGTTTTGCTATTTGCCCTGGTGGATGTATTGTTGAATCTTCAGATTGGCAGCATAGGTGTTCATTGCTTATCGATTTTTGGCTAAGAAGGATAACCGATCCCATTGGAGGAGCATTTGAAGGTAAAGGGTGTGCTTGCTGGTCATATCACAGGTCTGAAGGAAAATCGAGCTGCTAACCCCCATACCACGATTTCATTCATCTCTCAACATTGAAGTATCGAACTTCACTTTGGAGGCCAGCGACAATCTCAGTAGTGGAGGGCGATTCTTCTTGAGGATATTAAAAGGTGAATAGTGGACAAATCAGTGACACATCTCACTCTGAATCAAAATCAAGGCAGGCAGGTTATATGATCGACTTTGCTCATATCCCCTCGATATGGCATCCTAATTCACCATTAAGGGTAGCGCTTCACTCTAAAGATAAGGACAATCATTTTGGAGGAAGTTTGAAGTGCATTCAGACTGTCGAACACAGATACCTCAGACCATAGTTGCAGCAGCAGGGGCGATTTATGTAGCAGGTCAAATTGGCATATTGGAGGCTCCCTATCATCTGGTATTGCTTGCTTCTTCAAGGTGACTTATCCCAGGTTCCTTTGGCATCACTAAACTCTCTGTAATCTCAGTTTGAAGGAATGAATTTGTTGCAGTCATGTATCTTCAGAATGTCTGAAAATGGTCTACAATAACAGTCCATAAATCTGATTATATTGTTGCCTATGTAACATCCTTGGATGGTCAAATGAAATAAATAAGAAAGGAGTTTGGATTGCATCTACATCACCTTTACATTTATGATTGTCTGAGGATGTGTGCCAAATGTTTGTCATAATGTCAGTCTGTTGTAGGTCATAATTTTGATGACTTAGACTCATAAATATCAACAATAGATTGTTGCTTATGCATCTCTAGTTATCTATCAGTTAAGAAGAGTCATTTAGCAATTGATTATTCATATATGATGGTCTACATTACAAACTAAAAACTGTTAGCATAACACACAAACTTCAGAACAGCATAACACGAAATTTGGACAGCAAAATATTCCTTGTTTTCAGTCATCGTAGGACAGGGGATAGTTCATCTTAAGCCTAGGACCCTTCATGAGGCTATACAGACTACCCTAGACCTTGAGACTACACCACCACCCCCTTCTTATCAGTCGGATAAGAAGTTTTCCAGAGGTTCTAAGCCTTTTAAGAGATCATCTACACAGCACAAGAGTGCACCACCTCCTCCTAGGATGGATCAGGAGACTCGTAATGAGCTGAGGAGGAAGAAGTTGTGTTTCACATGTAAGGAACCTTGGGAGCCTAGTCACAGATGCCTTGGAAAAGGCAAAGTGCACCTCATTGAGGTCTACTCTAATGTAGATGATGAGAAAGTACAAGATACAATTACTAAGGGCATCCATGATGAAGATGGACACGAGGTTCCACAGGTAGAGCTTGAGCAGGATGAGACTTTGGGTACATCCAAAGTCACTATTGCTACTCTCTCAAGAGTCCCTAGGATTCATCCCTTTCGGCTGAAGGGAGTGATTAAGGGACAATGTGTGACTTGCTTGGTGGGCAATGGTGCTACACATGATTTCATTGACGAGTGACTAGTTGCCAGAAGTGGATAATAGGTTGAGGACTTTGCTGGTTTCAGTGTGAGAGTGGTTGATGGTTTTGCTATGAGGTGTACTAGGAGGGTCCCTGTTGTGACCATTTCACACATCGCCCCATTAAAATGGGGACCCCCTTTTTTTTGCTTTTGTTTTGCCTGTTCTTCTCTCTGCTTTTAGGGTTTTGAGTAAGTGAGTGAGTTGTCTGGAATAGGGTTAAGCCTTAGGGGTTTCTTTTTGATATTTTCAAGCCGAAGTCCAGTCAAATTTTGAAAGATTATTAAGCATCCTCCCGAAGATTGCAATTTTTGAAATAGGATGAGCCTGTCAGAAAGTCAGGTATGTCTCAGGATAGGTCCAGTCAGGGTTTTTTGAGGGCAAAATCAAGCTAGGTCTAAGTGTTAGCATTTTGAGGATGAATTATGCATTTTTTTTGTCCGGGTAATTTTTGACGAAATTTTTGATGGCTTGATAACTGGATCCCGGCCTTGGAGATGACCTAATTATGCCTTGTGAAGCGACTGAAGACCTAAATTTTGGATATTTTGGCTTATAGAGGTGAAATCGCTCCTGTCCCTCTCCCAGGGACCAAGGCGAAAATGATATTTGGTGCATCTTGGTTATTGACTTGTTTTAATTGATTTGTGCAGAGTCGCCAGGGGATATAATTGGACGTAAATTGAAGATTTTGAAGATTTTGAAGACTCGAAAATGATAAATTTTGAAGGTTTAATGGCTAGGGCGCTCCTGTCCTTCACTGAAGGACCAAGGCGAAATGGTTTACTTAGGTCATTTTTGGCCTTGATTGGTCAAATTGGAGCGCCAAGGGTGCAATGAAGGATGAAATGAACATGATAGACCACCCAAACTTAGTCGTTAGCAGTGGGAAGTTGGACCCTTTTGGCCTAGAAAGATAAAGGCGCTCCTGTCCCTCACCAAGGGACCAGAGCGATTTTCTTCAAACACACCTTCTTGGACCTTTTTTTGGACTTGGGCTCTCGTTCACGGATGGCACAAAGATGATATCTTCCCCAACAAGGGAAATTTGAGATGAAAAGTGGAAAGATTTGGCCTTGAGGACATAAATCGCTCCTGTCCCTCACTGAAGGACCGGAGCTTGAATTCCAAATTTGCATTATCCTCACAAGATTTAAGTGATTTCGTGATTTAAAGAGGTCAAGAGAAGTATGTTTTATTCGTTGAATATAACTTGAGTGGCCTACAAAGGAGAAAATCAACCTAAGTAACTAAAGCGCTCCTGTCCCTCACCAAGGGACCAGAGCGATTTTTAAAGGGACGCTCCTGTCCCTCTCCAAGGGACCAGAGCGATTTTCTCACAAGACAAACTTCTGGCAAAGGAAAAGCAAGTTTCATGTTTGAGATGAATGGAGGAAGGCGTAATCGATCCATTGAAGATAATTTTGAAAGTTAGCAAAACGCAAGTGAGCTCATAATGGCCAAGGCGCTCCTGTCCCTCACCAAGGGACCAGGGCGAAAAACACATTATCAAGTCTTCCTCCCCAAATTTGGACGAATCCAGATCAAGACATAAGATTGGGGTGATATTTAGAATGCTTCAAGGAAGAATGAATTTGCGAGGACCACAAAACTTGATGAAAATTGGCTAGGGCGCTCCTGTCCCTCACCAAGGGACCAGAGCGAAATCTTCAAATTTGCCTAATAGCCTAACATTTTGGAATGCTACTTTCGTTTCCAAGACTCAAGATGGAATAAGGAATGATTGTTTTATGCCTTGAAGGTAATTAGATATTGATATGGTGCTATGGACTAAAAATCGCTCCTGTCCTTCACTGGAGGACCAGGTCGATTTCTATAAAATCAACAATCTTCCTCCAAAGCCACGCCAAGACAAGGTGATACAAGATGGGAAATGCCTTTCAAAGGACGATGAACAAGGAATCGACCCCAAAAATCAACAATCCTAGGCTCAAAAACAAAATTCACTCCTGTCCTTCACTGGAGGACCAAGGCGAAAATCCTTGGAAGAGCTCATTTTGAGAAAACGAGTTGAAAATGCACTAAAGGGACAATAAGGATCATTGCTTACCCCACCACAGGAATTGGCGATTTGGAAGACAAGGACCAAGGACAAAAGGTAAGATCGCTCCTGTCCCTCACCAAGGGACCAGGGCGAAAGTGTTTTGAAGCACACTCCTTCCAAAGAAGGGATGAATTAAACTCAAGGTTCGTAATAAAAATGCTATTTTGGACGTCCAGGAAGAGACTTTGAACGTGAAAAGCAAGAAATACAAGGCCAAATATGAAAAGGTGCTCCTGTCCCTCTCCCAGGGACCAAAGCGAGGTTCTTAACAAAGTAATATTTTTACCATGCCTAGGCGCTAATGTCCTCTAAAACACATTAAATGCCAAAACTCCAAAATATTCTAAAATCAAATTGACATTTAATAAGTGCGCATATCATTTAATAATTAATTTTGAGCCTTAAAAAATCGAAATTTTTAATTATAAAGGCATTTGAAATTAATTATTATTAAATTAAATTTAAAAATAGAGCGCTTGGGGTATCATTTTAATACTTTTTATAAAGTCGGCCTCTTCTCTTATTAAATTTTTGTTTATTTTTGGCCTATTTTCCAAGTCGGCCTATGGGAAATTGCAATGGTGAGCACCTATATAAGAGAGGTATTTTGAGCAATGTTAATCCATCATTCAATCATTTATTCAAGTACGATTTGGAGAAGCAAGGAGGAGTGCAAAATTTGGTCTAAGAAGGATTGCGAACTTTGTTAGAGGCTAGAGGTGGAGCGAACTTTCCTCAAGGCATTGAAGACTAAAGGTGGTGGAGTTGAGGCTCGTGAGGATAAAAGGGAGGCGCATTTTGCTAGAAGACTTCGATCTACCTTTTTTCCTAGCGAATTTCCTTATTTTGCATCGTTTTTTAGATTTAATTCTCAAGAAGAGGTATGGCGAGATCTCCCTTGTTCAAATTTTGAAATTTTGAATTTCAAATTGCATAGTTATATTTAGGAAATGATAATTCAAAGATTTATCATGAAGTTTCCTAAATTTAAAATCTAGTCTATATGTTTAAATTGCAAGATATATTACTCATTATGAAATGTTGTGTAGGTGTCAAGATGGTGACCCCGAAGGCAGGAGCATCCACTAGTCGTCCAGCTCTCATGAAGGAAGATCAAAAGAATGAAGAATTGGAGACCAAGATCGTGTCAAAATGGAGCAACATTGGAGATACCAACTTGGGAAACTTTAGTGTGAAGAAGTTTTGAGAGGTCCCTTACATTGGAAAGCCATCACCTGTCGCAAGGAGAATAATTGAAAGTGGCATTATCAAGGCAGCCAGCTTCCCTCCAGCAGTCCAGTGTCATGAGCTGATGATCGAGTGTGCCCGCCATTATGACCCACAATCAAGATCAATCGTGTCCAAGGAAGGAAACACTTTGGCTTACCTTTCAGAAGAGGCTATCAGTGAAGCTCTCCATCTGCCAGAACATAAAGATATGATTTACAAAAGCTTGTAAGGAGCTAGATCCATGTACGAAGATGATCCAGACACTTGCTTGAGCATCATCAATAAGAATTGGTTACTCAAAAGTCGTCCTCGCCTAAGCAAGATTCCAAACACACCGCATAGGATCGACTTCCAGGAAGAGTACATAGATTTGATAACTTTACTCAATCGAGTTACAAGGGCTCCTCAAGCCTTCTATTTTGAAAAGTGGATGTTCTACTTCATCCAAGTGATAGTTCAAGGGAAAGGAACAATTCATTGGGCTAGAATTATTAGCCATTGCTTGGACGTGCAGTTGAGAAGACTGAAGGCTACCAAGTCATTCCACATGAGCTCGTACATCATATATGCCTTGATCAGGAGTTTTGAATATGCAAGACTACCTCACAGAGGAGTGATCGGAAGAGGACCAGGGGAAGTCAGAGTTTGTGAATCTTATGTTCATTTGCATCACCCACCTGGAAGTAACTACAAGTTAGTTAATGATACCTTCACGATGAACATCACCAGGACATTGCAAGGTGGGATTCACAATCGGATATCTCAAAATGCACAAGAGCTTGTAAAAAGGTATGGTGCTTGGTTTATCCAATTCCAAAAGTTTACATATATTAGAGTTCATGGGTGTCCTTCACCTCGATATATGTTGCCAAGATATCCGACGGACAGAATAGTGTTACTGGAGGTAACTAGGCAGTTGGCGGCTTATGAGAAGGCATTCAGACACAGGCATGGAAATGGAATTCTGGTACCTATCATACTAGGGAATTCAGTTGAGGTATGTCCTAATGCTCTAGCCATGGATGATGCAGAGAAAGAGTTGGCCTTATATTCATTTTCGTTCTTTGCCTTGAGAGAGAACTTTGATCCTTATGGATATATAGAAGAAACAGTTGGTAGAAAGTACAAGCACGAATTTCAGATAGAGGACTTTTTGATGAATCTCTCAGATGATTTAGAAGTGAAAAGAAAGATGCATTCTAGGTTGCCTTTAGATCTCATCAGGAAATGCAAAGTTTACAGAGTGGCTGATCAAGCTCAGGACAGTGGCAGACATCTCCAATCATCTTATGACCGAGAAGACAAAGCAGTAAAGATAGATTGGAATGAACCTGAGGTTTTTGACTTAAAAGCTTTGATGGCTCCGGTTTTGTCATGTACTCGCAGATGGGTGGATATACAACATCAAAAGTTGAGAGAACAGAACACACCGATGACTTTTACTTTCGAGGAAAGGCCAGGGGAAGGAGGAGCAGGCACAAGCGAAGGCAATCCTCATCCTAGGAGCACAAGTGAAGGCAATCCTCACCCTAGATGCGTAAGTGAAGGCAATCCTCATCCTAGAAGCGCGAAGAGGAAAGAAAGACCTGAGAAAAGGGAGCCCTCCAAGAAGAAGCAAGAGGCCCATTGAGATCACTCATCTGGCACATCTTCCCGACATGAAAAAAGGACAAGTCAAGGACAAGAGAAGAAGGTACTTGAAGTTGAGGAATCTATGGAATCAATGGTCCAGAATGATAAACATGAAGAAAGGCAAGCACCTCAACGTTCATCAAGTCAATCTCCCCAAGTCAATGAGCTACATGAAAACAAGAATGATGATGAAGTGACATCTCCTCTCCGAGAAGAGGGATTAGTGCCTAAAGAGATACAAGTCAGAGAGACAAGGTCCGCCATTCCAGATTGGTTAAAGGAGAGGCTAACAAGGGTAATTGTGATTGAAGATGAAGATAATGTGATTGATTTAGAAAGCCTTGTTGGAAATTCTCAGGGAGTAACAGAAAGGAAGAAGGCCACCAAAATGTCCAAGATGATTAGAGATGAGACAGGGTCCAGGAAATTGCAGATAGCTACACCAGCAGTGGACAAATATGAAGGTGAGATCCTGGCAGAGGAGTATGATGTAGAGACCTTTGAGCTTGGTCCACTCACAGCCGAGCAGACACTGGATGAGGCAACTGATTCATTTGAGGCACTTAAAGACAAGCTTAGAGAAGAAATGGAAAAGAATAGAAAGCTTGAGCGAGAGGTCAGTGCTTGGAGAGGCTACTTTAGCCATCTCAATCAGCCTTTGGGATATCAGGATCCAGCAGTATCTCCTGTGCAAGCACTTCCCCTTGAATCAGTTGGTGAGGCAGAAAGAGTTAAGAGCTTGGTCCAGCTTATGAGCTCTTGGATTGACAAATCCCATACCGTTGCCATTGAGTTCGCAACAAGAATGATGCAGACCACCCATCGAGCTATCCAGGTCCTTGAGATCATTCACAACCTAATGATAACAGTAGCCGCCTTTGCCCACACTAGAGATGTTATCATTCCTATTCTGCAAGTAATCAGGCAAACACCAAGGAAGATCTTACCACAAGAAAAGATAATGGATGGAGGAGCTCATAATTTACTCCAGTGGTCAACTCTACTTCACATGAAGGAAGTTCTTTTCGAAGACATTAGTACCAAATGCAATCAAGTTGAGGAGGTCATCCATCCAATTCAGGACAAAGTGTTTGAGGTGTTATGTTCTATTCTTGGCAGGAGGATTGAAGATGAGACAGATGTGAATCTTCAAGAGTTGGAGGAGAAGGTCAAGGTCATCTTTTGCAAAGATGAGAATGTTATCACAGATGAGCAAAGAGATCAAATGTTCGCCATTATGCTCCTGATTGAGAAAATCAAAGAACTCGAGCCTGGATGGGATGCAGTTCTTCTCAAGGCTTTTGATCAGGTCATCCACTTGGAGGAACGAATGAGGAATCTTCCAGAGATTCCTATTGCTGATATCGAAGGAATTGTGTCTAGATTCACTGCATATGCTAAGGAGCATTGGAAAGGGAACAAGGTTCTAGAAGAGAGGTTGTTATAGATGATGTGGCACCTTAATTATCATTGGTCTATGTTTCCTAGATTTTTGTGCCAATTAAATATTTGGCTATGCATTTAATATTGTTCAATAAAAGGGGGACTTTTTGTAATAAACCCTAATTAGGGTTTAGGTGTCAGAATCTCAGCCGTTGATCTTCTTTTGATCTGGGCCGTTCATTGTAATTGAGGATGCTATATATACCCTCATTCATTTTCATTTTGTCATTAGAAAAGTATAGATAGAGAATAGCAGAATAGAATTAGAGCTTTTGGAGAGAAGAAAGTTATTTTGTAGCAAGATTGAGTTTGAAGAAAGAATTTTGAGCAATTGTTGTCTATTTTTGGCTTTGAGATCAATAAAATATTGAAGTTATGGTGTTTTATTGCAATTCTTGTGGCTACTTTCATGGTTGCTTACTTTCTTGAATCATTCTTGGTCGAAGTAGTATTTGAATTTGAAGGACTAAGTGTTGAGCTTGATCTTTGGTGAGATTCACGTTCCAGACCACTAGCTTCTTGCTGATTGTAAGAATGCCTTGTGTGGTCAACTGGAGATATTTGGATTGTTTAAACCTTCAGTCATTATTGAACTATTGATATGTACCTTCATGGTAGTGTCTATGATTCTTGATGAATTGAAAAATCATTACTCACCTTAGAAGATCGCATCAACTTCAATAGAGTTGTTATGTTTTGGCAATACTAAAATTGGTAGAATCTTACCAAGTCTAGCCTACATTGAGTCGTTCCTAGGATTAGATTAGAATTCATCTCTTGCAAACCTTATCTTTTGATCCTTTTTGAGAACTTGTTAGTTTTAGGAAATCCTGTTCCTGTAAGGAGACGTAAGGCCCCTTGATGAAACAGCATTCACAACGACCACTGGTGCTTATCCACACGTAGAGACCCTACATCAAAGAACCTTGGAGTCATCCTGATTGATCCTTCTCCGCGATATCTTCAGCAATTAGAGGCTTTATTCAAGAGAGGATAAGGTACCCTTGGGTATTTTATTTTGTGTTTGATCGTGTACAAAATACACGTCAACAGTCCCATAGCTAAGTATATAGATGGGAGACTATACCTTGACCGATGACTTCTACGTTGTTGGTCTTGGAAAGATTGATGCAGTGCTTGGTATCTAGTGGGTTTGATCACATGGCAGATATGTTCAAGACTTCAAGAGGATGGAGTTGGAGTTTATGGCGGATGGTAAGAAGGTTGTGCTGAAAGCTCTTTCAAATTGTGGACCTATGGTAGTCTCAGCACGCAGGATGGAGTCTTTGTTCAAACATAGAGACGTTGCTTGGGTGGTGTTGTCATTTTATGACACCCTTGGTCCATCAGTGAGAACCCCTTTTCCTTTTGCTTAGTCTCTTCTTCCCTTTCCCGGAACTCCGGAACCCCGAGGTTCCGAAGTTCCTTCCTTGCCTTCCCCACTTCGGGAACCTGAGTTTCCGAAGTCCTCGGACTTCTTTCCGGCTGGAAACACTTCCAGATGGCGTGATCAACACTCAAAGCTTTAAATGCTCCGACGACTTTTGTGACTTGTGCACCTTCTTTTGTGGAGCCACAGGGGTGCATTTAATGTTTTTGGCAGGATTTCCATCAAGAGAGGTACAGGGCCATGCTTGTTGTGGTAACTTATGTCATGTCTGCATGCTCTGACTTTGGAAGGTCAATCAATCCACCCTTCTCAGGGTTGCATTTTCAGGGTATGGCTAGGTTGCTTGCATGTACAGAAAGTCAGGTGCATGCACTCCCAAACTGACATTTCCCTACACACGCAAGGGTCATGATCACTCTTGTAACCAGTTTTCTATATAAAGGTTGTTAAGCCTCATTGTAAAGGGTTCTCTCCCTGCTGGCTTGAGCTATTCTATGCTCTTTCACTTTTCTTGTATTTATCTTGCATTTTTGCAACTGTAAGTTTGGCCATTGGCCTTATAATGAATTGAAATCACCATTCTCGCCTTCCTTCAACTTATGTATGCAATGTATGTTTCCTTACCTTCATCATAGGTGAATGTTTTGTGGCTCTTCTCTCATTTATGTTGTGTTAATTTATTTCTGAGTGTGACTTGTGGGAAACCTTCTCCCCTCGACATTCAGCAAATTCTAACCTCCATACATGCATTGGGGTCACCCATACAACTGAAGTTTATGCATCTCCTGGGTATTTCAGTTGATTCTTTGTGTCATTTTGGGTAGGGAGAGAAACAATCTCTTATCTTGGTGCATCACCTCCTTTTATTTTAAGCATTTCTCTCTTCCCTTTTCCTCTGCAAGTTGTTAGGATAGGCTTAGGAGTAAGTTTTAGAGTGTTGAGTTGGTTCAACACCTGCACCTAGATTGAGAAGGAAGTCAACCTTCTCTGGAGATTCAACCCCCTTGTACAAGGTCCCACACTTCGGGGTTGTTTCCATATTTCACAAGGTTGCTGAGTTGATAGCTCAACAAGGGTGCAAGCTTTTGTGATAATAGGCGGCATAGTGTTATATTTCATCCAAGACACCTTCTACACCTGATGAGTAGCCATATCATATTGATGTCCAGACTGTTCTGGACAAGCACAGTGTTGTGTTTGGTGATCTTCCTTCTAAGAGACCTCTTGACCGTGGTTTTGAGCATGTGATAGAGTTGGAGGGGGGCGTCAAGCCCGTGATTACTATTCCTTATCGTCATCTTAAGACATTTAAGGATGAGATAGAGAAGACCATCTGAGAGCTATTGGGCATGGGATTCATCTGGCCTAGTTCAAGCCCCTTTGCTTCTTTTGTGGTGTTGGTGAAGAAGAAGGATGGCACTATGTGCATGTGCATTGACTACCGTGCATTGAATAAGAAAACAATTAAGAACAGGTATCCTACTCCGCGCATAGATGAGTTACTAGATGAGCTTCATGGTGCAGTATACGTTTCAAAGATTGATCTTTGATCAGGATACCATCAGATTCGTGTTCGTGAGGACATCCATAAGACAACATTCAGATGCCACTATGGACACTATGAGTTTTTAGTGATGCCATTTGGTCTCACTTATGCACCCGCTACATTTCAGTCATGCATGACCCATGTGTTCAATAAGCAGTTGTGTAGGTATGTGCTTGTAATCTTCAATGACATTTTTACATACAGTAGAACATGCAAGGAGCACATGAGGCATTTGGATGAGGTCAATCATGCTGAGAGAACTGTCGCTCAAACTCATAAATTCCAGAAGCTTCTCTGCCTCTGGTACTGCACCTACGTCCACCTGTAGGACCAGGTCTACAATTCCTCGTGCCACCTCTGTAAACCCATCCAATTCTGCCAAGAACCTCCGAATGGGCCCTACTGGATCATGTGGGTCCGGTCGGGAAACTCGAAGGCCCTCATCTGCGTGATCCCCCTTGGCTAGCTGCAACTCTATACCAATCATCCGACTGTCTCCAAACTGGATGCTCTCGTCCTCAATATCAATGACAGTGTGTGTATTTTCTTTTTCACTTTCTCCCTTGCTGGGAGGCTACCTGACTTCCCCAACTACTCCAGCGGTGATCTGGCCAATTAAAACTATACGTGGGTGAGGTGGGGGTGCCTGCGGTGCCAGTGCAAACCTACCTAGCCAGCTAACCGAAGATGCATCCACGTCCTTCCCTTGGCCTTCTGAAACGACCACCTCTGTCGTGGGGATATCTGGTACGACTAGCTTCTGTACCACTCTGCCATCCGTAGGAGTCTCTTGGTGTACCACTCCTTCGGCTGTAGGGACCTCCTCATGTACCACTCCTTCAGCGATAGGAGTCTCCTAATGTACAACTCCTTCAGCCTGGTGAACCACTCCTCTAATCGCCAGTGCGACCTGTGGAAGGGACACCCGTACCTACCATGTCTGCAGGGACCCTTCAGGTGACTTCTGAAACAACACGCCTATAGGAGTGGCTTCTCCAAGAGGCATAGCTACTCTGAGTGACTCTGTGGGTACCAAGTGTGCTAAGGAGATAACTTGGTGGCTGCAAATTTGACTCTTGATGTAATTCTTTTGGGTGGTGGGGTAGGTGTTATTTCTTTTTGCTGTGGTTGAACTTCCTCTTCAGTTGTCGATTGCTCCTCTTTTCCTCCTTCCAAGAGTGCTTCTACCCCTTCTAGCTCCTCAACCTCCTTAGAATCCACATTGTGGAGTGCCCTTCTAAAACCCTCGTCCCTGCTTGTGCTCTACATATCCTCTGTTTCTTCTTCTTCGACTTCTGCATCATCTAAACTTTCATCTTCTTCCATACTAGGTTCGTTGTCCTCTTTCGTTTTCTTCTTGGCAGGCTAGGCACTGGCACTTCCGAGTGTATCACAATGTACCCAGTAGTGCATTGGTGGTTTGTTCGGCTCCACCCTGCTTAAAGGCTAAAACTTGCCCCATTTCTCAAATGGCACCTGTGTACGCTCTAGTTCCAGGAAGAGGTCGATGGCATGGTGGCACATATAAAATGTTTTGTGCTCTAGCGACAAGAAATCTTGAATCCTTTCCAAGAGCAGCTCAGACCAGTTATATACCTTGTTGTTGCGGATGCCATTCATGAGCTCTATCATCCAAATGGCAATGTCAGAAGCCATGCTCGCTCCAATGAGCCTACTCTTGACCAGGTCTATCAAACACCACTAGTCGGGATTGGCAATGAAAGTACACTTCAACCCCTTGCTAATACTGCTACTCCACAAACTCTTCCATAAGGTTGGTGTCAAGTCACTGCGATAGACCAGCTTCAGCAAAAATTCCTTCCTTTCCTTTTTGAGCTTACTTGCTAGCTTTGTGGCAAGTTCCCCTCTGTTTGGAATGTCAAACACTCGTCGAAAGTCGTGCAGTTTGAATGATATTGTGACGACACAACCCCGGTATTGCACAATAGACCTCTGCGCACGAGAATCATACCCTGCCCTTAAGGGTTCGAAGGACTGGCTCAAATTGCTTTATGTTGAACACAAGCATCTGGATGGCGTGATCAACTTCTGCTTTCCTAAGGAATTCTTCAATTCATGGTCTGGTGGAGTTTCATCCCACCAATTGCGGCTTTCGCTCCATGTTATGCTTTCGAATGTCAAGGTGTCCACCGTTACCTTCTCCTTCTCTTGCTCACGTTGCACTTTTGGCTATATTTTAATCTTTTTGCTGCTACTCGCCTCCCCCATTTTGGTTGTCATCACTGCCGGTATGGGGCCCTGGTGCTTCTGTACAATATTTGCTTGCCCTTTATTATAACGGTCCAACTTTTCAACGTGATTGGGTCCCCGCAGCTTGTTCTCACCATACTTCGAGATGGTACAGACTGGTACAGGTGTTTTTGGTACGAACTGGTGTCACAAATTTTCTTCGTTGTACAGCGCTTCCTTTTGTTGAGCTCTTCGCACTTGTATGGATGAATAAGTGCCTTCGGATGTACCAGATGTATGGGTCCATACGTTGCTTCTTTTTGCAACTCCTGTATGGCTACTTCCTTCCTTATGGAGCTTCTTTTTTGTGCTCCAAAATTCGTAGGAATTCGTACACTATTTTCCTAATCTGCAACTTCCGTGCGAATCCATACAAGGATTTCTTAGGACTATGTAGACTTTGTACGGTTTCGTATGACAAACTCCGTGTGCTCTGCCACTTTCATACGACACCGTCAGATGATCCTTGTGTGCCCCGCAAATGTCGTATGCCTCCGTACAATGGCTCCCCTTTTCTCGTGGAATTCCAAGTAGATGGAATTCGTACGATGCTAATTGTTGTATAGTTTAGTACAATGGTATATCTCCTTGTGATGCTTGTACGGCTTTGTACGGTTGTCTTCCCTTGCACCAAGTGCTCTCCAAGACTCTTGCTTTTTCTTGCCTTCCTTCTCTGCTCAAATGGTTTCGAATGGCCAAGTGGGAGAATTTATAAAATTTTCTCTCTTCCAAGGTTAGGGTTATAAAATATATATTATCAATTTTTTATAAAATATTTTCTTTTTTGCTTCATACAATTTCTCCTTAAGTTTATTATTTCTTCCATTCCTTTTAATTTTTTGGTAACTTTTGACCCTTCCCTTTTAATTTTTATATCTTGTCTTGCTTTTTGTACTTTTAATGTTCTCCTTTGTAAGTATTTTTTCCATATTTTACCTAGGCAAGAATATTTAAATTTAATCACCTGTACCTTTAACGTTCGTTGGAATTTGTCTACTTTTGATTCATGTCGGGTGCTTTTTTGGTTGCTTTGTTGTGCTTCCCGGTGTACCACCTCTTCCGTACTAGCTCTTACTGTTTTCCTTAGTTTGCGCAACTTGATTTTTCATGCAAGTCGTCTTACTCCCTTCCTTACTTTTTCCTATATGCCAGCTTCTTTCTTTTGTTTCTTATTAGGCTTCTCAGCAACATCATTTTCTATCTCCTCCATCTTCCACTTCACCCCTGTTGGGTCTCCCTCTGGTCGCATTCCGATTTCTGAGTCATGTAATCATACACAATTGTATGCCAGTCATCTGAAACATTCCTCCTCGCAACAAGCAACCATGTAGTCTAGGTCAAAGATTTTATCCAACAAGGGTGCTGGTCCCACCCCCTTATACCATCCATCTATGTATCTTCCCCCATACTGCTGGTACCAAGTTACTCTTTCCCCTTCTATTTGCGGTGGGTTGGCAGTATTGGGGATTGCTCGCCATAATGAGTTGGAGGCTACCTCCCTCTCGCCTGGATATATTATTGCCATAAAATAATCCTCACCTTTTATCACCATTTTCAAACATGGTTCGAGGGTGGCACCATATTCTTTTAGATCAATTTCCTCCTTCGGGTTGAACGACTCTTCTTCCCCAGCCCGTTGCTCCTTGCGTCGTGCTTCAGCCTCCTCATCAATATCGTAGGCTATATATACTTCATGGAGTCCTTTGTACGAAGCCTTCCTCCTCCAGTGTTCGCCAAGCCATATCCACAAGGCTGGAGTACCAAAATATGCATTGGTAAGGTGTTTATTAATCCTAGGCACTGTGATGCCTTCCACATGGTAAGTTGAAAATATGACTTGGTTGACAAAATGGAACCCCCGATCACTGGTGATCTGGATGGGGATACCAAACCTCATGATAATCTTTTCGTAGAGAAATCTTGTCGTACTGACGACAATATTGTCTGGAAGTGCTTTGGGCTCTGCCCACTTCGTCAGGTACTCCATCGCCACAACGATGTACCAACATCTGTGCATGCTACTAGCCTTCAGTGGTCCCACGAAATCCAGCCCCCACCTTGTTGTTGAGAGGGGAACAAGGGCATAAAATCCATTTTCAATGGTTTCCCCGCCAATTAGCATGTGTCACACCCGATGACCCACTCACGGGTGTCGGTGTGCAGGGTCAGCCACCATAGTCCCACCAATAGTACTTTTCGTGTGGTGGCATCGGGTCCCATGTGGCCTCCGGCAAGTCCGTCGAATGCTTCCTTCAGTACGCCAAGAATCTCCTCCTACATCACACATCTCCGAAGAATTTGGTCGACTCCCATTTTGTACAACAAGCCATTGATTAGTTGGAATGTCTTGCTCTTCAATGCCAACTTTCGTCGTTCTCCTAGCGGCATATCCCTCAAGAATGTTGTGGTGGACAAGTACTTGCCAATGTTTTTGTACCAGGGAGGTAATGCTCCTATTTGGAACAGGTGTGCATCTGGGAAATCTTCATTCACCCCATCCGAAGGCTCTCTTGACTTAATTCTCGACAGCCGGTCTGCAATCACATGGCTTTTCCTTGGCCGTACTATGATTGTGAAGGTAAATTCTTGGAGTAGCAACAACCACCTGCTCACTCGACCTTGAATGATTAGCTTATTTGCCAGGTACATTAAGGCCTAGTGGTCGACATAGAACATGAATGGCGTTGCCAGGAGATAATGATGGAATTTCTGGACGGAGTACACCATTCCAAGTGTCTCCCTCTCTGTTGTGCTGTAATTCTGTTCGGCTTGGAGAGTAAGCAACTAGCAAAAAAGATGGGGTGATCTAGTCCTTGTATGCCTACCAATGCCAGGGTGGCACCGATGGCATAGTTGGAGGCATCCACGTGGACGTGGAACTCCTTGTCCCAATTTGGGTGCGCCAGGATTGGTGCACTCACCAATCGGGATTTGAGCTCTTTGAATGCCTCTTCCTTCTCTGTTCCCCACATGAATGGTTTGCCCTTCCTTGTCAGCCTGTCAAGAGGGCAAGAGATTTGTGCAAACCTTCTGATAAACCTTTGATAATAGCTGATGTGTCCAAGGAAGGATTTAACTCCCGTCACGTCCACCAGACTTTCCATGTTCACGATGACCCCTACCTTGTCTGGATCTATTTTCAACCCTTCCTTGCACACAATGTGACCCAGCAACTTGCCTTGTGGTACCATGAACCGACACTTCTTCGGATTGACAGCGAGTTGAGCCCACCGACACCTCTCCATGAATTCTCCTAGTACCTTCAAGTGGGTTTCTTGCTCGTTGTAGATAGACCAGTCATTGAGGAAGGCTCTAAAATTTCCCATAGACATCCTGTCAAAAATGTGTAGTATTATCCGCTAGAAGGTGGCTGGAGCGTTACATAGGCCAAAGAGCATCCGGTTGTACGCATATACTCCATCTTGTCCACTACGAAGGTGGTTTTCAACTTGTCCTCATCTGCAATGTTGATCTGATTGTAACCGAAGAACCTGTCCAGGAACGCATACATTTCATGGCTCGCCACCTCCTCTAGGATATTGTTCATGAACGGAATTGGAAAGGGGTCCTTGATGGTTACTGCATTTAAACATCGAAAGTATACACATATTCTAATCTGATTCGCCTCCTTCAGAGAAATGACAATGGGCGAGACCCATTCATTGGTCTCAACTTTAAAAATAAATCTAGCCTCCAACATTTTTTTGATTTCTTCATTAACCTTGGCGGCATAGTTTTTGTTCATTCGGTACAGCCTTCTCCGTACGAGTTGGGCACTAGGTATGAGGGGTATTCGATGTACGTAGAACTTTGGAGGTATCCCCTTCAAGTCCTTGTACGCCCATGCAAAGATGTCTTTGTACTACAAAAATATTTTAAAGCCTACTGCTTTTAATACGGGGTTCTAGTCATCCCCTATGAGGATCACCCTCGGGTTGTCATCATTCCCAGGTTGACTTTCTTCACATTGGATTCCTCGTACTTGATGGGCTTGTCTCGTTCAAACTGATGAGCCGGTGTACCATCCACCTGCACTACGCCTTCTCGATACTCTCCACACTCTAGAGGAAAGGTTGAACTATTCGTACCTTCACCTGGCTCCTCAATCTCACAAATCTGCAACATGTGGCACACAAGGTGAAACACCTCATAGTCCTCCATTTGCCAATGGAAGAGCCCGTTGAGAGAGCTAGTTTCATCCTCCGAGCATCCTTCCAACTCCAATACCCCTTCGTCGTTGGGTTCCATCTGTCCCCTTCCGTCTTGTGAACCCCATTCAAAATCATGAAAGTCGACTGAGTCAAAATCAAATGCCAATTCCTTGCTCACTACCTGGTCCCTCAAATCAATCACATATTTACGTTCTTCATTCTTGATGGAGAGTGTATTCTTTTTCCAGTTATGATTTGCCTTCGCCATGATCAGCCAACCTCTCCCGAGGAGAGCGTCATAGGCCCTATTCTCCAGTGGGATGATGACGAAATCAAGGAAGAAATGTTGGGTGCCGACAACAACTTGTTGTGCCATAAGTGTTCCTAATGGCTTGATGTCATGCTGGTTGGCACCTACAAGGTGGAATATTGGTGGCCAGAGAGTTAGTTTGCCTAGACCCCTCCATGTCTCCTCTGGCAATACATTTACACCAGAGCCGCTGTCAACGATGGTGTTCGTCAACTTCCATCCCATAATCTCCATTTCTACTATGGCTAGCTTCTGACCAATACTCATGGTGAGTAGCATGGGGTCCATAGCAGACGTGTCAAGTGATCTTGTTGTCGGCATGGGGTCCATGGAGGACGTGTCAGGTATTTTGCTACCGGCTCGCAGCATTCCTTGCTAATGATGTTGTCACCGACTACATTTGTGAGGGCTATTTTCAATTGTGGCATAGTCTGGAGAAGGTCAGATACCCGTACTGGTACGGTGGTCTGCAACATCTATTTTATTATAGTTTTCTCGAACTCTAACCATAATGGGGTATTGGCGGCATCATGTGAGGCCCTTCTCTCTTCCGCCATT
This sequence comes from Cryptomeria japonica, assembly GCF_030272615.1. Classification (NCBI taxonomy): domain Eukaryota; kingdom Viridiplantae; phylum Streptophyta; class Pinopsida; order Cupressales; family Cupressaceae; genus Cryptomeria; species Cryptomeria japonica. Next base: position 325,290,464 of record NC_081409.1, read on the forward strand.
GCCTGTTCAACATCCGCCTTTGCCTCTTGGAGTCTTTCCTTCTCTGTATGGGGATCGGGGTACACTGCCTTTTTGCTTTGTAACCTCGTGATTGCTAGTACATCCTCTTCTGGCTCCTTGACATCCAGCATATTTACCCCTTTCTGTTTTGGGCAGTCAATGTCCTCATGGTTCCAAGGACCGCACCACTTGCACAACAAACTTCCATTATTGTTCCCACTCTGACACTCACAAGCGAAGTGGTCCCACTCATTGCATTTGTGGCACTGGATCATGGGTCGTCCCTTCGCATCGTACTGAATTTTGCTTCTCAGTGTGTTGTTATTGGACTGATTGTTCCCTCGTCAATTATTGTGGTATCCTCCTAGTGAAGCATTGGAGTTTGCTGGTGGTTTAGGTAGTGTGGTTGGCGGGGTATCTTGTTCCCCTTGGGCAAAGAGCACTTGTGTGCTCCATGTCTTCAGATTGTACGGGCATTCCTTGATGGAATGTCTTAGCACCTGACAGATGTCACAAAAAGACTTCCTTGGGTATGTTCCCTTAGCATGACCTTTTGCTTTGCAGTCGATGCATCAAGGTTCTTTACCCTCTTGCCACTCTCCTTGTCAACCTTCAACTCCTTCATCATCTGCATCATGTCCCTACAGAGGGCCTGTACGGTTTTGGACTCTCCGTCACTACTTCCATCCATATTGTCATCATCACTCGCCCTCCTCTTTCCTTTTGATATTTTGCTTTCGCTTTCAATGTCAATTGCTTTATTATAAGCCTCGTCATATGATGGCGGAGGGACCACCTTCATCTTCCTTCTTAGGGACAACACGAGTCCCTCCACAAACCACCATTTCTTCAGTCCATCAGCTGGTTGGTTTTCCATCTTGTTCAATAATTCTTTTAGCCTACGATTGTAAGCTCGGTCACTTTCACTTTTGCCTTGCTTGGTATTGTAAATTTCGGCCACAATCTCTTCGTCATCCCTCAGGAGTTTGAATTCCTCCTGGAAATCCTTCCTCAAATCACTCCATCTTGTTTTGTGTTGGTCGTTGAGGTCTGTATACCAATCAATTGCAATCCCTCGAAGGGTGCCTGGAAACGCCTTCAACCAATAATCCTGGTCATCTTGGCCATTTGCCTCCCATATGGTTATACATGTTTTGCAATGTTGTACGGGGTCCTCCAACCTATCACCCATGAATCTTTGAACCTTTTCTCTCTGGAGTATTTTGATTCTGCAACATCGTTCTTGTCTGAAAGGTATTGTGTGTCGCCTGGAAGGTACTGTGTGCTGCTTGGTAGGTACTATATGCGTTAGACCAAATTGGACCATTCTGCTCTATGTGTTTCGGTGCCTCTTTTGCACTCTCGGCCATGCACGAGCTCTCTACACGTCCAACTTTTGCGTCTTCTGCACCTTGGTCACCTTCATTTCTATAATCTCTCCTTCCTGGAGTCTTCGGCTCCGACCCTCCTATTTTTTATTGCTCCGCCAGAGATAGATTCCCAATTCTATACAGGTTGGTTTCAAAAATTATAGCAACCTCGCCCTCAAGGTCCCGTACTACCTCTTCGCCACATTCGGAGTGTTCGGATGAGTTGTTCCCAAAATCAATTCCGGACTCTTCACTCGACCTTAAGTGTGTGGCTCGGTCAAGGAGATCTTCCTCTGCTATATCTGGAAGTGGTAGGTTCCTCGCAACCTCTACCAACTAGTTCCACGTACACGGTTTCTACCTCTCTCGACTACAGTTCCTATTCACACTCTAGCTCTTTGCCTTTCCAATCTCTCCGGGCCTTCAACAATCTCCCTCAGTCGTCGTCTCCACTCACTTTGTTCTCTTATATGTAGGGATCTCCATACCAATCCTTCCCCTACCTCTCGGGTGGTACTAGTACACCATCAGTCTTTGTTACGTCATAGGGGCATTAATTGCCAGGGGTACGACATATGCTCATATCCCTCTCTTCCTCTTCCCTATGGTTTCATTCTTCATACCTCTACAGTACTTGTTGCCAACGACATTCACGATTGGTTTCTTCCCTTCAGTATTGTAGTTCAATTCGGTTTCATGCCAACGGCCTCGGAAGGCTCCCGAGAAGATCAAATACAGGTGGGTTGACTGTGAGTTCGCCACGTACCGTGCCTTCAGGGACAGCTCTCTCCCAAGCTTCCCTTTGCACGTACTGGGTGACCGAAACCTCCCACAGGTCCACCAAATCTTCCATCAGTTGATCCTCCCATGCTTTCGCCTACGTCACCTCTTCGTGTGTATCAGTTTTAGTAACAATCAATTGTTGATCGAATGGCTGACCCATTAGTGTTTACCGCCTACTGCCATATTGATCTTCGGAATTCGTATCAGCAATGACACCAAAATGTTTACTCCCTATAGTGGATATGTTTTGACTTCACGGAATAAATAGAAAACTAAGGTATGCACAAAACATAGATAACATTTACAATAACATAGGCAGAATGATATAACTTTATTGCATCAGTAATGGATAGTACAATCACATCCAAAATCTATGTTCAATCATAACTCTTTTTCCCAATACATTGCCAGAATATATACCACTCAATCAGTTGGCGGAGATGCAAACTATCGGTAACTACCAACTACCTACAAGGAACTAATTACCCATTACATGCCAATTCAACATAACAAACCATGTTTTATTTAGTGACGACATAATTGCTGTCTACAAAGAGGTTAAAAGCTCCAAAACTACTGCTAAGCTAGGCAACTAAACTAAGACAACTACTCCAGAGAGCAAAAAAAAAGTAGGGGTCCCCATTTGCAATGGGGCAATGTGTGAAGACGTCACAATAGACTCCCAATCAACTATTTGGTCATCTATCCATCAGCTCTCTAGTCTTCTCCCAATCACTTCGCCATTGTTGAGATGCTTCAAACCTAGATATATTCTCCTTTCCTTCGGAATCCAAGTAGGTTGATTTTTAAACATTTTTTCAGGATTCTTACTAGAAGCTCTACATTCCTTATTCACATCATTCTAGCACAAGAGAGTCGCCTTAGAGAATTAAACCTTTTGCATTGCAGCCCCCACCTAAAACACTCTCATGCTTAGCACAGGACTCCATGAGCCTTTTTCCTTCTGCATTGAAACTTCAAAGCTTTCTACATCTTCCATGTAATCTATAATTCCCATATCCAAAGCTTCCTTATCACCATTGTTATGAAGAGGAGATTCTAATTGCTGCAAAGGAGGATACAAAAATAAGATGGACTCTCTAAGGACTCAAGCCACAATGGAAGCACCAAAAGCTACTTTGAATCTTCTTGATATTACAGGTTCTTTATTTGTTTTTTAAAGCTTTCATTTAGTAATTAGATTATTTAAAAGAACGGTAACTTTGTGTTTCCATTTCTTGGTTAGAATTTGAAGCTTTATTTTATTTAGAATAAATTAAATTTATTTCTTTGAATAGAGTAAATTTGCTTTGTTAAGTCTCTTGCAAAAGCCCTTGATCACAACAAAAGGCAAGTGAAATTAAAACCTTGATCCTTATACAAGGTGCTTTGAACAAGTCTTTATTTATAAATTCAAAACTTGAAAACAAGAGATCCCAACATTCTCACTAAAACCAAAAACTCCTAAAATTGCATTAGATCATTTAGTTTATTTTGAAAATTGCAAGTTCCTACTAATGCTCCCATTTTATTGGGAACCAACTAAACATTTGTGAGAAGTGAGAACAAAAAGGAGTTTTAAACTGCATGATCATCCTTCCCTAGAAAATAAAATAATAAAAGCAACTTAATGATAGCACGAGATTTATGTAGAATACATGCATACACAGATTTCTCACCAAAATTGACTCTGTTTCTCGTTGGGACAAGAATATTCAATAATTTCGATTTTTGAAGCCTTCAAAATAAAGTTTTAAAAAAAAACATTTAAGTTTTAAACTTGCATTTATGTAGAAAGAAAAAAAAAAGTCTTTAATAACTAAGATTTAAGCATCTACAATCCAGATTGCACATACACATAATGTCCTAACTTATTCAAGATTTTTATTTATTTCTATGTAAAATAGTTACAATCTAGATTATGCCTGAAAAGAATTGCTTTGCATCAAAGGAAAAGAAAATAGACTTACAAGCCAAAGTTTTCATCACCGAAGTTGAATTCCCAAAGGCATAATTCTGTCAAAGATTTCACACAAAAGAAAAATGACAAAAATATATATTTAAATTAAAATCCTTAAACACAATGATATCTAAATGTGCATGGTAATCGATGAATGAAAATTTTGAAGCAAACAAATAGACATGGAAATTAATTAATTTTATACACGAACAAAATTGTCATCTCCATAACTATTTCATTTTCTACATGTTACATGTGCACATACTTGCTAGATTCATGTTCACTTGCATGTATGTATGCAAACACGAACCCATCTATCTGGTATGTACATTTTTGTTTGCACAAATATTATAAAATTGTATTGAAATCAACAATGATACACTAATAAAAAAGATATAAGAAGGATTTGTGACTAGTTTTAGAAACTTAGAATTTTATGTACTCTTAAGATCTAAGCTTGATAGTTGAGGTTACCCTTAACAAATAAGAACGTTGGGTGAGGATGTGTTTGAGCGGTAATAGGAAAACAAGGCTGTCCTCCTCTTTGGTCAATTCACCTTAATAACACAACATAAATAACTACTTGATTTTGATGATATTTACAGTGCCTTTTCTGCTACGGATTGGCATTAACTATTTTTTTTAAATTGTAGCCCAAATAAACCATCCTTTGATTTCTGGTGTTCTTGTCTAGGTAATACAATCTAAACTAGTGCAAGGCGTGAAACAAAAGATTAAAGATTAGAATATATTGCTCTAAAGCACAAATGTGTTATTAGAATGATATTGGATGAAAAGCACTTTTTGAAATGAAGTCAAACTTAAGAAGGGAAAAATTATTTAGGTTTGTTTGTGGATAAAGATCAAGAATTCAATAAACAAGATCATATAAAGATTTTACAGAAGAATGCCCAAAAAAATACAGCAGAAAGAAGTGTGAGGTACTTTCCTGAAATCTTAGTGTTGGAAATCGGTAATAATCGGGGATGTGTTATTAGTAATCATTTTTTCAATACTCAACATAAAAATAAGGTTTTCCTCTTCTCTTCTTTTCAGTTATATTCATTTTATGACTCAGTGCTTTCCTAATTATCATTGAATGGATTTTGGCATCAATGAAGTTTTACAATACTTTGGTAGAGAAGGAGAACATATCTACAAGAATACCTATGCAGAAGTAAAGAAAATGATTCCAAGGATATACATGCATAAAGGCGAAAATGCCTAAAGATTTTGGACAAAAAGAAACAAACAAAGAAGTTATATTAGTGCCCAAAATGACCAAAGTAGGTCTTTAGTACTCAAAAATACATCCAATGACAACAGGAAGAGGAAATAAAAAATGAACTCCTAACATGAAAAAGAGTAAAGGCTACAAGCTGAATGTAATTTCAACTGAATCAAAGCACCCATGCAATGCCGTTATGTATTTTTCCCTTTTTATGGCCTTTCCAGTATCTCCAAGAACTTCAACATTCTTGGAGAATGCCAACTTTATCATAAAGGAATTTTGACAATGGAAGTGATCTTAGGTAATCAAGATGAGTCCAACGATACATTTTGGATGCAGTTTTGACACTCTAGAATCTCTCCACGACCAATGTTTTGGCATGGTCAGAATTCATATTTGGTTCATTTAAAATTTTCCATAACTTTGGCTGTATGTGCAAAAAATAACTAAATAGTTAAATGTTAAATTGTTGAAAAGGTAAAAATTAAAAGACAACTTATGTTAATTATTTAAAGGAGTCTAAAGTCACTTTTTGGAGGGGAAAATATGTAATGTCCCTTACTAAGTTTAGGCCTATTTTAATCATAATTAATCCATCTCAACATACTTATGACATAAACTAAATTGTTTAGGAGACAAAACTATCTTAACATGAATCCAATCAGTGATATTCCGCAGTTCCATCAGTAGTTTGTTCATCTACCATACATCAGTAAATTGATCATCTGAATTACTATTTCTATATATTTATATTTATTTTCAGATAGCATTATTATATATCTTTTACTGCAGAGCAGTTCTTATAAGATATTATAATAATTATAATTATTATATTATTTTCTATAATTATCTTATTATTAAGTTCTGCATAAGAATATTATCGTGCTTCATATATTAAGCTCATCCCCATGCATACCACCAAGGACAAGGATGTTACTGCTTGTAACTTAATAACGGTTCTGGTCTGACCTGATTGATGGTGATCATTAGATTCATGTGTCCACGCTTCTGTTATTCTTACAGATCCTTAGAGTGCTCCCATTTAGGAATCGATAGAAATATGAAAACTTTCTGCCTCTCTCTAATGATTTTCCAGTGCCTTCCCGACATTTAGTGATACATACCAAGTGTTATAACTCTTGGAATAGACATTTCAAACCTGCCTCTTCATTAAACAAGTCACACAACTTAATGAATATTACGCATCATAAATCACACCTTTTGATTGATTTACTAATCTCTGTAACTTTATATTTCTCAAGGCAAAAACAAATTGTGCCTTTAGCCATTCTTAATCGCTGCCTTTGTACGGTATTGTTTCCTTGGTCTTAGTGTTCTCTAAGTGACATCGCACATTTTCATTTAGTGTTTATTATGTCTAATTGCTGGATATTTGATTAACTCTCACCCCACTGCAAACAATTAATAAATCGATGTATATTTTTTTAATTTTTTTTTATTTTTATTTTTTTGTTATCGTCAAGGTATCCCCGCGACCCAAGCCTAGCGGGTTCCCTTTACGAGGCGAGCTTGAGGCGAGACTAATCCCTGCGGCCACAGGGTAACCAGCACAGTCCTCAAGTGTCCGTGGCGGGGTAATTCCGAGCCAAAGAGTCGAACCCAAGACCTCGGGGAGCAAACCCAAGACTCAGACCAACTACTCTAACCCGTGGGGGCTTAAATCGATGCATATTGTTTTGTCTTTCCATATCATTAATTGTTGGTTTGTTCATAAATCATGCCTTTGACTAATCTTAGGTTTGAACTCGGTGACTATGATAATGTCCTCATAACCATAAGCACTGATTTACCAGATCACTCCTCTTGAAAGACAACGATGTCTATTGTACATGACATTTGTCATGCTTATTAGTTATTCATAATTCTTGGTGCAACATTTCTGGTCATTTTTTCTTTAATTGCTGACTATATCTGATTATTCTTATTGCAACGTTTCTGAGTTGTATGCTGAAGTCTTTAATTTATTAACCTGTTCTTTAAGCTTGATCTTGTAAATTATGTTTATACTACAATATAAATTTGTTTTTATTTGAATATTACAAGAATATTATTAGTAATAAATATTAATTAAATAACAATATTTAATGAAAAAATTAATTTCAAATAATCATTAGTTGGTAATTATTATATTAATTAATAATAATTATTTCTTCATTTAGGATATATATAACGATCAAGGAGGGGACATGACAAAATAAGAGGACACAAATAATAAATTTTATAATTCCAAAAAAATGCTTACAAAAAGGTTTTGGAGAAAAGACAACTAATTCTTTACATTTCATTTTTTGGGGAACTCTATTGAGAGATTGAGCATTTGTTCAGCTACAATCCTAAGATGAAAACCCTAAGGCAATATTGGTTTCGTGGACAAAAACCCACCTAGCTGATCCTTGCGGATTCATTCAGAGTTCAAAGGGTGTGCAGATTGATCAAAGATTGAAGAGATTTTGTGCTGAAAGGAGAATTATCTTTCTAGATTTATATTGTTTTTCCTGTGTGTTGAAGTGTATTACATAATAAATTTGTGAAGCATTTTGAAAAGCTTTTGACAAATATTTAGAGTTTAAGTTTCAAACCCTAGGCACAACTATGTATGTATTACATGCAGATTGGAGGTTGGACACTACCATTTCTTGAAGTTTTTAAACAACTCTTATCTAGCCAACTCAAGGTATTGTTCGGGTGACAATTTATGTTATTAGTTTGTTGTAACAAGAGATTTGGAGGTCCTAACTACTTATTTCAAGTGTTGTTCAAATTTAGACCCAATCTAACATCTTTGGCATTCATTATTGCAAGTATATTTGACATCATTTTGGAGATTATACTATTAGGGGACAAAGACAAAAGAATGAAAGCACTGTGGACTGTAATAATAGTTAAATACCTTAGATGTGGCACTCAGAAAGTCCCATACTTCATGCTGCTCTGCAATATTTGGTATTGACAACAAATCCTGCAAATCTAAACTCTGTAAGTAGCTTTAGAAAGAATAGAAATAGAAGCCAAAATTATTGCCAGTCACACATTATGCAAAATCTTAGATGAAGTTAAGAAATTAAATCTATGGCAAATTTGCAGATGTCAAAGCATTATAGCATTCAAAAGGAACAGCAAAATGTTAGAGATGTATACCTTTAAATACTTGTCTAATAAAATGCAACGCTGTCGAATGAAAAAATCATCAAGATTGGATGAAATAAAACTTTTTGGTGGTATCTGAAATTTATAATTTGGGATAACTCGAAGACGGCGATGCAACTGCTCAAAGTTCCGATACCTGAGGATAAAAAAATAAGTATGAAAACCAGTTCTCTATATCAATACTACGCAAAAGCCACTTAGATACCACTACTTCCCAGCAAAGACATTTCTCTTTGAGAGAAAATTAATGACAACCTTGTAATCGATAATGCTCAAAGTTTAAAAATCAATCTCCAAATCATATTGTTATATTAACATCCAACAAGGAGTGCCCCGAAAAAACAAGTGCTTCAACAAAGAGATTATAACTTGGAAATTCTTATCATTAAACTTATCTGTCATTGTCAATGTTAGCATTAAAAACATAAAGTTCAGATATACCAGAATTTGCATTGTGTACATTCCATATGCCATACCTTCTGTCAACAAACCAGGTTTTATTTTCTGAATTTGTCACAGCAATTGAATAAACAGCTATAGACTTCATTCCAACTTTTTCAAAATGAACTCCTAACACCTGCAGAACAATACCCATATCTTCCACTTACAAGAAAAAAATAAAGAAAAAACAACAAGAAAATGTACACCAAGTAGTAAATGGTTCTATTATCCATAAGTTTACCCAACAGTCCAGCTTGCGAACAAATATATTTCCAATTTGTCCCCATAGAGCTGCAGATTGATTGTCACTGGGAAAACTGTCATGCAGTTCACCTCTTCTTAAACCCTGCGTATTTTCGGGAAGAGAATTTTCTCTATCTTTGGAGAGTTGCAAGCTGTTAAAATTTTGCCTCTGTTCTGATTCAGTACCACTACTTTTTGATCTCCTATGTTGAACCTTCAATATCTGAGTTTCAAGAAATCTACTTTCTTCTTGCTTTTCACTACCACTATCTAGTGCTGATGTGGTGTTTGTGAACAAAATTCTTTTGCTAGGATTCATACCTTGGTGTTCTCTTTGGTTACTACTTTGCATAATGCTAGAAATTGGTCCCTGTTTTCCTCTGTCGGTGCATTTTGCATCTCCTTTAGTATATATTGTATTTGTTGCAGTTGCCCTCTCTGTATTTCCTTGCTCAATAGAGTCATTTTCCTTTACAGCTTTGTCCTGCTTTAATACAGATTTTGAGTCTTTCTGTGAAACAGGTGACCTGACCAATGAACCTGAACTATATTGACCTTTCCTACTATCTTTCAACTTGTAATTCCATCCTTGAGCCCAAAGATTATCAAGATTTTCAGAGGCAAGAATCTGAGTTCGTCTTTTAGCTTCCACTGACTGTTCTAAATCACCTGATTGTGATTTTGGATCATGCAAAACTTCTATCTGACTGACCAGAGGACCGTCATTATGAGAAGAGCCTAAACCATTTTGGGGATAATTATTAGTTTGTGCAGCATTTATATCTTTTAGATATACTGTACTACTAGGATCCATCAACTGATTTTGCTGATGCTGTTTGCTTATCTTTTTTCCTTTAGATAGTTCCTCGGATTCATCTGTATCTGTCTTCTTATTCGGCGCTTCTTCTTTTGCAGAAAGTATAAGAAATTCAACGAGCTCATTAATGAATCTGCAGAACAATCAACACTATAATCATCCTCAATGAATACAAGAAATCTTCATAATTACATTCAGAACCTTTCCCCATGCCATACCCATACCTTCACTGCAAAACAGCCTTGAAAATCATAGAAAAAACTAGAAAAGAAAACTACAAAGAGGAAGCAAAGATCAGAAACTTAAAAGAACTAATAAAAGATGCATGACAAAGGATAAATTTAAGGAGACAATGATCCCTTCTTACAAAATAGCCAAATCCAAATGCATAACAAGACATAAAAATAATGGCTAAAAATATTGCTAAAATTTCCCAGTTTCAGGAAAAAGTTTAGGTAAATATATCTTCATATAATTTCCGTTTATTATTTTTGAACTGCACATCGATTACAAATATCTTTCTCATTGAGCATCAACATGAGAACAATACAAGCTCCTTACGAGAAAACACACAAGAAATCACTTATGGAAGACCAAGAGTCACTACTTAGAAATCCACTTTTATTTAGAAACCACCTCCATATTATAAACCAACTATGGAAGACCAAGAGTCACAACTTAGAATTCCGCTTCAGATGTCCCTATGGGAATTAAACTTAGGTTTCCAAACTGAAAGCCCAAATTTTTAACCAATTAAGCTCAACCCCTTGGACATTTCCGTGTATTATTCACAATCAAGTCCAAAAAAGTTTGGGAGGTCAAAAGACTGAGGTAAAGTTTCTTTAGCAATTGGGAAATCCAAACCAAATTGGACAAATATAGCTAGTCCAAAAAATCCAGCTTGAGCAAGATTTGAACTAGATCTGGTTGGATCTGGTAACAGTGTTTATAAGATTCCATGTGAGAATGAAACAAAACAAAAAGCATAACACGAAGTTCACATGCTCTAACCAACACAAAATGCGCAAGTTAATTATCTTGGAGCAACGAACAACCAATACTGATCCATCTGGATGCACATAATAGTTGCAAATGAGTGATTGGGAACAAACTTTTTTGTACTGGCTCTAATCAATGGAATTTTAGACCACATCTTGAGGTTGTTTTACAAGATTTGACCACTTGAACTCTTAGAACTCCATTCAAAAATATCAAAGCTTTAAGAAAATATTTTTCATATCTATTGAGTCTGCTTGATCAATTTTACTAAACATAAATTTTCAAGCCTAATTGACAGAAGGTTGCAAGTCTACTCAGCTTAAAGCACTTGGTGAAATGATCTTAACAACAATTGCAAGACTGAAAATATCCAGGCAGGTGATTAAAACAAAAAGAGACTGAAGTTTTATGCATTTGAATGGAAGGAAGAGGATATGACATAAGAGAAGGCAAAGAAAAACACAGAAGACAGCACGTGAAGAATTTGGGATGCACTAAAAATCAATGAAATAATTCTGAACGTTGGAAACAGAAGACAAACAAAAAACTTCAACTGCATAGAATATGCAGTATCAGATTAGATTTAGATGATATTTGAAGAATCTTGAGAGATATCTATCAAGCTGCTAGGGCACAGTTGCTTAGGGTTCAGGCCTGAGCCACCACTTCCTTTGGCATTTGCTTCTGCTTCATTGCATCAAACCTCTTTGTCTGTGCCTGCAGAAACTCCCCAGAGCTGTAGGTAATAGATAATTAATGAGCCACGGGAGCATTGCGAAGCTTGGTATGTTGGTAGAACAGTTGTTGCTAAAAGATTTTCTCTAAGGGATTTTCTCATTTTATCCTAGCTCACATTTGGGGTCTCTACAAAGCTGTTGAGATAAGCTTGTGTATTGCACCTGAAGCACAGCCACTGAAAATCTGACTAGGTTTTGAAGGCACTGTCACTATGCATCTCAGGAAAATGACAAAAAATGTAAAAGTGCCTCAGATAATATGTTCAGCTAAGGTAATTTCTCTGGCTATGAAGAATGGAATGAGAAATATTCTGATCCTTGATAATGGAGCTTCTCTGGCTTAAGACCTCGCTATGCAAAGATGTTCTTATGGTGGAATGGTCCTTAGTAGCAATGTTTGTGCAGGTTACAGTCCCAAGAGAAACAAGGACCATGGGCTTGGTATCAAATACAGTATCCCTACTCTTGGTAGAAGCAATTGCTCCTCTCCTGGACCTGCTTTGAGCTGCATGTCTATTTCTGAGACTTCTCATGCTTTAATGATAAAGGAGGAAACTTATCCCTTTCAAGTCAAGAATCTCTTGGACAGAGATCACTCAAAGGCCTATGGCCATCCAAAGACATTCATTACAGTTGGATCTCTGATAAATGGGATTTGTTTGATCTAGATCTTTGTAATATCTCTTGTCACAAGGAGAATCTTCAGTCTCATCTTTTATTTAATAGAAGACAAATTTATGTTCTGGAAAAGGACCATTGGTTCCTTGAGATATACATTCACTGTATAAAGCTTTGGCATCCATGATGTAATCCTGTTACCAAAGATTCTGAGTTTATTCCAGTTTGCATGAGACTTTCAAACCTTGTTATTTATTTTTGGGATGATAAATCCTTTAAAACATGCTAGAAATCAACATGGGATACTTTTGTCCAAGTGGAATCCCAGTGAGGTGATCATATCATGTGCTAAAATTTGTGCGAAAATAGAGACCATAATCAAAGATGTTAATGTCATGTCCCCTTTCTAGAGTGGACATCGGAGACGGAGGAGTTGGCCTATCATTGGAGTCTCGTAGGCTAGCAGAGGTTGATTGGGACTCATTCAGTGCATATAGTGATTGGATTTTGGCTTTACAGGCAGTTTGGAGCCAGTTTGGAGCTATTCCTAGATTTTAGGGGGTATCCCTAAATTTTAGAGGGTATCCCTAAATTTTAGGAGGTCGTGACAGTTGCCAGTCGTGAGGTTATTCATGACCTTTTAGATGGTTTCAGTTTCAGGAGATTTGGGTGTGTTTCCTAGTTTCTAGGAGCATCCCTAGATTTTAGGGATGAGACTGCCAGTTGATCCATGATTTCCGACTTCAGTCACAGACAGGTGGCAAATTCCGTTTCAGGTTTTTGGAGTCATTTGAGCCTTCTACAGCTATTTGGGATATATTTTTAATATATTTAAATATTTCTTAAGTTAGCGTTTAATTATTTAAATAAGGCTATGTTTATAGCCATTTTGGAGTGATAAGGGGTTTTTGGCCTCATCTGGATGCGTATCCCTTGGTGTGATAGCTCGTTGGAAAGGTCTTGGACTTTTCTAAATATTTCTCTTTTGACTCAGATCCTTTCGGTGAACGGATTTCTTTATATTTGAAAAAAGGTCATTTTCTATGCACTTGACAACTTAAAATGAGAAATATAACATTTTAACCCTAAACGCCCCATTGAGTCACTTTTAGGGTTTGAGCTTAGTGGGAAGGTGTTATAAGGAAGTTGAGACCTAATTCTTATTATCTTTTACACATTTTACATCTTGGATTTGAGATTTGGCTCTGGAAGAGCTTTTCAGCATCTGGGACGCCAACCCCAATGCCTTGCCTGTTTGGGACGTAGCCCCCAATACAGTGGTTTGGATTTGTTTGCAGCTATTAGCATCTTGGAGATTGTACGGCATTCTTTTTGGAGGTTCAGCAATTCTGACAGAGTTCAGCGTGGGGTTTGGGGTTTCTAACCAGTTGGGTGTACTTGGCAGCCGTACGGCTGTACCTGGCAGCCACTTTCCTTCCCACGTGCAGCACTTGGAGGGCTGGAATCTTGCCACAACTTCATTCCTAGTTATGTTACTCTTTTAGCATCCAGGTTGGAATTATTCCTGATTGTAATCTTCCTGAAATTATTGGAAATCTTCATCTGGTCAAATATTTGATTTTATATTCAGAAATCTGCCTTGAATCGAATTTGTTTTGGCTGTATATGAACTTCATTTTCAGTACTTTGTTCACGTACTTGTACTTTATTATTTACTTGTTGAAAAATCATCAAAATACAAAAAGAATTCAACCCTTCTGCAACTTCTGTCTATTTCTGAAAGAAAATATTAATAAGCAGGAAAAATCAATTTAAATAAATAAAAATTACAGCAGATTGGTAAAAGAGATCCATCAGGGATCTTTCAGTTAAATGCAAACAGCCTCTTGATTATGAAATGCAATTTTCATATAAAAACTATTTTGGCTATTACCATATCAGAACTAGATGCCCTAAAGAAAAAATTTAGATACCACTGTCCAGGAACTGAACACTAAAGGTGTTCGAAAGAAAGATGTAAAAGAAACAAGCAAAAAAAATAACCCTTCAGCACAGACACCTTCAAGGAAGAAAATAAACTTGTATCCAAGAAGGATGAATAGTTCAAGGAAATAGCCTCAGAAGATCAGTCTCTAGAGGAATAAAAAATAAATTAAAAAATGAATTAGAGCCCTCTAAAGAATCTCCTCCTCAAGAGAAGGTAAACCCCTTAAAAGCAAGTATCAAGTTGCCTGTTTTCAATGATACTAAAGTAGATCTTCATATGAAGAGCTCTAAAAGGAATCGACTAGATGAAACTGAAGCTCAACAGGGTAGTACTCCTAAAAGAAATATTAGCCTGAATTTTCAACGAGTCAATCAAATTAAGGCTTTTGAAGATCAGACTGAGGAGAATTGTTCTAAGATAGCAAGCATCACATTTTAGGGGAAAAATTATCCCTTTTGTTCAAAAGACAATTAGGTGAAATGTTTCAACTTCTACTATATAGTTTAAAATGCCCTCATTTTTCTTCTCCTTTAATGTATCCTTGAAATCCATTCTTATCACTAGAGTCAACGCTCTTAGCTTCAGATCATATTATTTGGTTTCCCACTCGTTTCTTTTGCTTTTCCTGACTTCAATACCAATATTATGACTGCAAAAAATAGTATAGAATCAATTTGCACAACAAAAATATGTTTGCAGACAGTTTTTTAAGATATAACACATTTTGAATCAACTTAATCCTCAAGATAATATAGATGAAACTGCACAGTTTTCTAACAAACATGTAACACCAAACAGCACTGAAGAATTAAGTCTGATGAGCTTTAAAGATATTTAATATACAAAAAATTCATGAATTTTCCTTTGGCTTACACTTTGAATTTAGGGATAGGATAAACCACTCGGCCATTTCAGTTTTGTCAATATTCAATTTTTATTTTGATGCTGTTAGTCAAAAGATGCAAATAAATTGATATCATTCAATATCAATGATAATGTGATGACTATCAAAGACAAATGGTATTAAAAAAACGAGCATTCTGAATTGGCAAATTAAGCTCTATTTTAGTTTAAGATCATCACATTTGTATTTCTCTTTCCTCTGTATGAAAAAACATATAGTAAATAGAGCAAGGGATGCTTAAGGCTAACATTGGGCTTGCGAAGTCCATGATAGGTTGCATAACAACACACGCTAGAAGTTCACGTGCAAGGCTTCGAGCAATGGGGCATTTAGCATCATGTGGCCTTAAGACAACAGCCACTACTCCTCCCATGAGCTGCTGAAGGACCTGGAAATTTTCAATTTGAAGCAAAATAATATAAGTGGACCTAGGATGAAAATCTTATTTATTAGTTATGAGCTTTTATACATGTCAAAGTCAGTTTATAAATTACTAGTGTCCTTACCTTGCACTCGGTGTCTTCAGATATGAGGGCAGGATGCAGTTCTCCAGAAGAAGCCAAATAATGCTTCAACCTTTCATCCCTTTCATTGGGTTGTAGATTCGCCATCACATCCACCCCTATATAAGCTTGGTTTCTTCTATAAAGTTCTATATGACTTCCTATCAGATTGACCACATCCCTAAATATGAAAGTTGATACAAATCAACAGAAATCTACTAATGGAATATGAAATAAAAATACTTTAAAATCCAAGGAATACAGATAAAGAATGTTGAAACTCTATTGTCAGTTCACCTGGTCAGTAATTCAATCAAATTTATATGTTTCAATCTCTGAACTACTTCCCCCAGCACATCGTTGATTAGTAAATGAATCTTATCAGGAAATTCTTGATCAGGAGTAAGTGATGAATACCACAAATCTGTAATAAACTCTTGTACAATTTTTAGAGTAAACTTGTCCACAGCTGCTGCAACAACTGGAGAATCTATCTTCCTTTTCCATTTCTTTGAAATGGATGGAGGCGAAAGGATTGGATCACTATGAGAGGGTTGTCTAATTTTAAGATGAGAATGATAAGATTCCTGATGAATAGGAACCATCCTCCATTGAAGCTTGAACTCCAAGTAAAAATGTCTGAGCATAGATATAATAAGAATGGATACTGGAATGTTGAACCAAGCAGAGTTACTTGTCACTGCACCAGATGAAAATTGGCAATCAGCTCAACAACATATCAATCATAAAACAATAAACATACAAGTTGGTGTCAAATTAGCTGAACTCCCTTGTGAATTTTTTTAAGTACAGAAAAAGCAGGTCAATATGAGCATTCAACCTTAATAATGTTGTTCCCAGCTCCCCACAAACCTTAAAAATCTCCTGAGCTATAAAACTACACAATCCAAATTTCAACCTTACATAACATGTCCATACCTGCACTTGAGATTATTGCCATACTATTACAGCTAAAGGGCATTTAGAAGTTAGTCTCATTTCCGGTGGCTACTAGTTACAACAGGAATATCAAAATTCAGAATGGATAATTTGCTTATGTGAACACTCTTCTTTATAGTAGTATTGAACTTGTAATAGGATCACTAAACAATGGAAATATGAGCATTAATAGATATCACAGAATTCACAGTAGGATTGCTATTTGACTTAAAAGCACAAATTTGATAAAACTCTATGTTGCCTGTTCTGGTACAGATCCTGGTTCAGGTTTGTTGATCTGGTTGATGGATCTGGAAACAAAAACTTTGGGGATAATTATATATTTGTGATTTCTACATGTTTTTTATATGGATGAACCCAACATTTTGCTGGATCCGCAAACCCGAACCAGGATCTGTACCAAAACTGGTCACATAGAGTTTTGTCAAATTTGTGCTTGTCAGTCAAACAGCAATCCTACTATGAATTCTAAACGCCCATGTTTCTGCTGTTTAGTGATACTATTACAAGTTCAATACTATAAAGAAGAGTGTTCACATAAGCAGATTGGCCTTTTGATATTCCTATTGTAACTATATATATATATATATATATATATATATGCACCCTAATAGTGGTAATTCAGATTAGAATATCACATAGCATAATGTAAACAAAACCACCATAAACGTGAATGTCATTTAAAACATAACTGATAAATATTATAATATATTCATTGTCAAACTTTGAGTTCAATATAAAAATCATAGTTGTAAACTTGAACTTGGCAATTGCTCAATAGGCCCAAAATTTTTAAAAACCTCGGACTCAGAAAAAACTAAGAGAAAAACACAGCAATAACTTGGAAAATTTATCAAACATTCTAAAATACGTAAACTTTTAAAAATATTATTAAAAAGCACATATTACTAAATTTGTAGAACATGTTATTGATTTCCATCATATATAAATCAAAATTAGAGTTTAATATGTATCATAGACCCCTATGTGATTGCGCGGCAATGCCATTCGTGGTGTTTGGAGGTGATGCACCCAACAAGGTCTAGGGAAACACCCCTTGCAAGGTCCGCGGGCAATATAGGGCAGGTTCAAGAGGTGGAACCCTCACCACCAAGCCCTAATTAAGGCCTTTGAAACCACACAAAGCTTCATCGCACACACCATTTTCATCACTTGTGAGCAAATTAGGTGTTTGGCGCTTTTTTGTTTAAAAAATGTTATAAAAACCATATAAAAAATTTATCAGGTTAAAAAAAAAATTACACTCTTTCAGGTGAGTTTTTCGTGAAAAAACGTGAGTTTTTTGCAAGTTTTTATCAAAAATCATTTGACTTTTTCAAAAAATCAATTTTGCAAGTACTCTACAAGTTTTTCAACTAAGATTAAAATTATGATATCAAGTTCAATAATTAGTTTTAATCATTAAATGGTTTTCAGAATCATCAATATTATCATCATCATTGACATTTGATGAAGTAAGAACATTAGATGAACCACAAGTAGTGCCACTGCCATTGCCACTTGCACTAAAAGTGTTGGCTTTTGGACTCCTCAAAGTGCAAAATGTTGGGAAGTGGAAGCATCCAAGTCAATATGCTCTAGCTCTATATCCCAAAACTTTGCATCCCCTTCCTTGCAACCATGTTTGTGCGAAAGGAGGCACAAGCTGGAATGCACATACATGAAATTATCCACTCCTTTTTAGTGCAATATGAGTGGATGAAAGAATATGTGCTCCAATTCCTCTCAGATTCAAATGAACTAGAAACTTACGAAGAAGAGTTATACATTATAAAACTAGAAATGAAAGTTGGAACTTTAAAGACTCAAATATAAAAATTTATTTAACTTACTTGAAATATAACTTTAATAGCAAGAGGTAATAAGTGTTGGAATTGTTGACCCTGGAACTACCACCAACTATAAGTGTCCTTAAACTTATCATGAAGTCTCAAAAATTTGACCATTTGAGTTACAAAATCAAACAATTCACTCATGACTACATCTTGCAAATCAAGATCAAGGAAGACTCTACGAAATGTTTCCTTGTAGTTTTCAGGAACTTCAAAATCTCAGCACTATAGTATTTTAGACTCAATGCAAAGACAAGATGCAGTGGGATGGTCATTGTGTTCCATCTTTCATCAATAATTGTGTGCACTTGTTTGAAGAATGCTTCAAGGTCTTGTTCTTTCGCATTTATGATACTCATCTTCTCAATCATTGAATCGATGCCATCATATATCTCTCTCAAGCAAGGCTTGTCCATGTTAGTATAGCAAATTATGTTTAAAATGGATTCAATAAGTTAAGGAGATACTACACATGATCTCACCAAGAGTCATCTAGGACCATCCACTTAATATTTGTTGCCCTCTCAAGGTTATTTTGCCATCATATGAAACAATTTTGGCTAATCACCATGCTAGAAAGAGCCTCTTGAACTTTCACAAGTCATTTCAAGACCATTGCATTAGAGGCGTCATGGATCTCAATAGCCTATTTAAAAATTAAAAATAAAACAATCAAAAACAAATTTCAAAAAAGAATTAGAATACACAATCAAATTATAATTTAAGTAACTAAGTTTTAAAAAAAATTCATGTAAAGTGAAACTAAAATATAAAATTTTTATAATATTGCAATTACCTTAAATAGCTCCAATTTTGAAAATGATCTTAAAATGCCTTACAACATGTGGTGATTGATAATAAACACTTGCATGTCCTCAACCTCTACATACAAATTTTTATCCAATCAATTTTATTCTCAATCATCTACAGTATAAGATTGAGAGAGTGAACCACACAAGGTGTCCAAGAGATGTTTGAATAGTGTTCCTCATTCAATAATTGTTTCTGGATTCGATTAAATTGGCTTACACAATCGAATCCAAAAACAATTATTGAATGCTAATATGGATTGTGGAGTTCTGATAGCTCTAATAGTGTTCCTCAACTAACAACCCAGTAGCTTTGCCATTCTTTGCATTGTCCATTATGAATTGAACAGCATTACAGGGTCCCACTTCCTCAATGGCTATGATGAGAATATTAGTAATAAATCGACCATCTTTCACCTGCCCCTCACAACCAATGGCTCTCAAAAACATTGCCCCTTTAGTGGACATTGCTATGACATAGATCAAAGGTCGATTTTTACCATCTTTCCACCCATTTGAAACAATGGACACCCCAGTCTCATTTTGAAATCCGATTTCCAAAGGTCCATTTGGTCTTTTGTTTTTAGTGGTTTCTTCGCTTTCAAGAGTGGCCAAAATTGGGTGGTTTTCTACCACAACATCGGGATTAGATGGGGGCAATGGGGGCATTGTTCCCTTGGGTCTTCTTTTTGTTAAAAGATGATTTGCTCTATGGCTTGCTAGTTCATCTGTTTTCTTTTGCCCCATAATATATGTTATCACTTGCTTAGGTGGCACAAGTACACCATTCTTTCCAAGGCAAGCTTTGATGTCTCATCCAGGTATTCCATACAATTTTGCTTTCACCCAGCTATATGAACTTGAATATATAACATCACATCCCTAGAAAATCCAAAAGTAACCCCCACCGCCTAGAACCAGCTGTATCATATCAACATACTTCCATAGAGGAGAACTCAGATCTGTTTGAATTTAGATCGAGTTATGGAGCTAGAACTAGCTACCAATGTGATTCTTATGGCCAGAACTTTCATAAACAACACATTCAAAACAAATAAAATTTTAAAAACGAAAAAAAGATATATGAAACCTAGCTCTTTTGATACATTCATAGAAGAACGAAAGGAACTTAGAAAATCAAAGCTCACTTTCATGTTTTTAAAACAAGAGTGAACAAAACATAAATTAAAAAAGACTAGCTATTTGCAAAAAGAAAAAATGGCAAAATGAAACCTTGGGTGTGAAATTGACTGAATGCCAAAAGGGTGGTTATAACCAGAAAAACATGCACTTTAAGTGAGCTTGGTAGAGTTGAATCTCTAAAGGAACACTTCTCATGTTTTGACCAAAATAGATAGTTAAGATTTCCAAAACACACATTTCTCGCTATTGTGCCATGGTTGAACCCTCTCAAGCACATGCTTGGCACCTCTCTCCACTTTGATGCATCCAAGTGCAAGTAGGAGAGTGTGAGGCACTAGAAGGCAAGAAGATCTCAAATTTTCCAAGGATTTGCCGGAATGGCAATAGAAGTTTTCAGCAGCTTTTAACTTATTCAAGGGAGATGCTAAGGTTCATAACAGATTTTCAGCAGCTTCTTAAAGTTCATTGTTTGGTGTGCATTTACAATGGCTTGGTCAAAATTATAGTCAAATGGCATTCCTTTGCTGAACTTATCAGCAAGTTTTAATCAACAGAAGGGCAATATATTTCATTTCGATGGGTAGAGTTTTCAGATTCAAGTTATGGTAAGTTGTCAATTTCAAGTCTCTTTGATGATCTGCCATGGTCAAAAGCACTACAAGGAGCTTTAAGACTAGTTAATTTTAGCTAGTTCTATATTTAGACCAGATTCGAGGAGAGGACCTTTGTTTTCTAGAAAGATGTTGGAGCTCTTAGTTAGTCAGCTTTAATCAAAAAGCTTTATTTTTAGTTTTATGTTTTTAAGTACTTTACATTTTTCAGCTGTTTCAGCTATTTTGAGTGAGATAGCTTTAAAGACTTCTGTTTTTTAAATCCTAACATGCTGATAAATAAACTTATTAAGTATTTTATGCACAGGATTTTCTTAATAATAGTTAATGGTATGCTTATGCTGCTGAAATTATTGTTCAATCTGTTTTTCATGTGTTTGCAATAACCATGTTCAAGATTTTATTAATTGAATTAAAAGTGGGTAACAGTGTCAAGGTCAAGTGTTCCAGGAGGAGCAGAAGTAGTTACAAATTATCTCTTTGGAGTTTCCAACTTTAAGAGGGTTTCTCCACTCTAGATATTTGTATCATTCATTTGGATATATTTTCTTTTATTTATGTTAAATATGGTGTGTGGATTTCCCAGATATAAAGAGTAAAGAAATCATGTCTTTTGTTCAATTTAATGTAATTGGTTTTCAAAAGAAAGGTACAAATTCTAGAGTCAAAATAGTACTTTAAGTTTACTTTTCTCAGCACTCATAAAATATGTTTTTTGTAAATTGTGCTTACTCATAAAATAGCCAATACAGGTCAGGTTTAGGGTGCTCTTTGTTAGGCTCAGGTTGTGGGGGTTCAAGCTGCCCATTGATGTTGTCAATGTGCTAAGGTGAAAGCTATGCCCTTGCCACACCTTGATCATAATTCTATAACATCCCATAGCCGTCTTTCACAAACTCAACCATGCTGCTAGAATTCTTTGCAACATCAGTGGAAGATTTTTCATTAGCCCCCACAACAGACAGTTTATACCCATGGCTTAGGAACAGGAATTGAGGAGGATGAAAGAGATTCAACATGTGGCTTGGTTTGTGGCATTGTATTTTCAGTTGACATGCCATGCAAAGTAATAGAAACAAAGATATAAAGTGAGCTGGGGTCAAAAGAAAAGACAACAATGTACCCTTCAGAAACTGTATTTCTCAAGTGCTACCTGGTTGTAGGTCTCTTCCTAGATTGGTGTAACAACAATTCTTCCCCATCACCATCTAAATCTCCATCTACCTTGAAAATATTTTCTTCTGGCATCTCTTCATCCTCATCCCATTTCACATCCTTCACATCTTCATTCATCTCCAAGTTACCTTGTGTCTCCTCTTCCTCAACCATTGTCTTAACCTGCAAAATTTTTGTGAAGGCCATTTTTTTAGCGTCTTTTGGCTTCTATGTTGGAGGAGGGCCAATCTTCACTCCCAATGCATATGTGAGTTCTAAGATTTCTTTGCCAATCTCATAGCAGCTAACATAGATTTGGACTGATAATTGAGGAATGACCTTATTTCCCAGTTTAAGATATAGTAGTAATACAATACTTGCACACGCAACAGAAATGTTGGCTTCATGCAGAGATATTTAGATAGTTTGAGACACAGACTTCTATCCCACTTGGCCACCTATGGCTATCTTAGTCTTACAAACAATAAGTGTATAATTATGGTATTGCACAAGATTGTTGGCTCTGAACTCTTAAGGTTATTTTCCAATATAAATTCTTGCACATAAACCAGACAGAATCATTGGATAGTTTTAACATGAATAAAATCACAGTTTTACAAGATTTCAACCCTGCATCTGACTTGTGGAATGTTTTATCAAGAAAACTCTATTTGGCTCCAGAATATGTGGTATCAAGAAAAGAACTTTGAAATGAGTTATTTATTAGAATGCAAAAATAAAGGGGTAATACTAATGACAGATCAAAAATAAAAACAAAGGGGTCTATTGTAAAATATTGGTTCCTATTTCTGAGAATGGAGGGTTGACTGGGAATAAACTTGTTCAGTACATGCTGTATATAATATCGTGTTTCACAATGTTAAAAGTTATAATTCTGGTAATCCTCAGTTGATTCTTAGACAGCACACTGTTGTTAGTAACCTGTACCACATGTTGTTAATAGCAATGACAGCATTTTAGAGTTCACAGCCCCACTTCTGTCCATATTCATATAGCCGCTCATATTTCTTTATTGTTTATAAATAATTCTGTTTAAGGTGTATGTGTTGTCACCCATTTACACCTATCCTATGTAGGTGGGCCATCTCTAAACTATTTGCAGACTTGTACAGAGGAAATAAATTGATAGCTGAGTTTCATGGACAGCCTTCTTGGGATTTGAATTCATAAAATGAATACTGAAAGGCTCTCAGTCAATGCTTTGTCTGCTTATGATGAGTTTTCATTTAGGGGTTGCAAGAAGGTTATAAATACATATGCTGATCCTATTCACCCCTCTGTTTCTACAGTTATCAAAGATCAAAATCAAGATGAAGATGTAAAGTTAGTCTGAGCCCCTCTTCTACAATGTTATTTCTATTTCTGATAATAATCAGGATCTTGAACGTTGATGGTTTTTTGAAAGATGGGGTGTAAAGGTTTTTGAAGTGATCTAGTTTCTAAAACTGTATCCATATTGATGCAATTTATTGTGTCCTAATGCATGCTATTTTACTTTTAACTGGGATAGAAATGGTTTGAATCTTTGGTGCCCCCATTTTTTACGTAGGAAACCTTGGGTGCAGTTATGGGCTGCCTTTAACATTGTGTGGACTTGTGGAATATACCTGAACCACATTCTCAAGATTTGTTACACCACAACCTCACCACATGTCCACTAGAGTGACGAGTTGCCTTTCTTCAGTGGAGGATTTGAACTTGGTCGAACTCTTAAGTGTCTTCCATTATAATTACACAAAGCACCTTAAACATTGTTAGCTCTCCTTTACTGGGCTTTGTTTTTGTTACTAACATCTACTTATAGGGGAATATTTAAGATTATATTATTGGAAATAGCCTTGAAGCAGAAAAGCATA
Source organism: Cryptomeria japonica (assembly GCF_030272615.1). Lineage (NCBI taxonomy): Eukaryota > Viridiplantae > Streptophyta > Pinopsida > Cupressales > Cupressaceae > Cryptomeria > Cryptomeria japonica. Next base: position 325,314,594 of record NC_081409.1, read on the forward strand.
TTTAGGTACCTGTGACTGGGAATAAGGATGCCAAATTTCCATGGCAGCATTGCTAAGAATTGACTAGTTGAGCTCAAAAGTACACCATCCATAGTAAATCTACATGGTGCCATAAAATGCCATTTTTGTCCAGTGAAAGTGTTTGAAGCTATGACTCATCAGGTGTATTAGAAGTACACACAATTTCTGTGAATTATCATTGCCACTAATAGGAATTGTCTTAGTTGGACTCAAAAGCACATATTTCCTCTATGTTTGGATTAAATCTATATCAGACCATTTGATGCATTAATGTAACCAGCAATTTTGCCCGAAACGGAAAAGAACACTTGGGTAGCTTTAGGCCATGACATGTTGGGTGTTTCATAAGATGCAGGATCCTGAAGGATTATTGTGGCACCCTTACTCTCTGACAACTCATGGAACCAGAATTCAATGTTTACACACATTACCATCCCCTCGACAAACACTTTGATTTGAGGACAGAATATAGCAAGTTTACATGCCAATTGACAAGCTCTGATGGGAATTGTCTAGTTGGGTCTCAATAATACACCATTCCCACATGTTTGGAGTAAATTGTATCATTCCATGCAGTCCAAATTTGCACACAGCAGGCATGCTCCAGAAACGGTGTGGTATAATTCATTCCAAGGGTCTGGTAATGCTGGGAAAGTGTATTGTAACTGTAAGTATGAAAATTCAAAACAAATTGTGGTGGAACTACAGGTAATTGACTAGCTGGTATAAAAAATATACCATTTCCACACGTTTGGAGTAAATTTGTATAACTTTGTAAAGTACATATTGACACCTAGCTGGCATGCTCCCTAGTAATGATTGGTAAGGATCAGGAAGTGAAATTACAGGGGAAGTATATTACAAGGATAAAAAATTCACAAGAATCAGGGTGGCACTGCTGAGAATTGACTAGCTCGGATAAAATATGCACCCCATACATTTGGAGTAAATTTGCATCATTCCATACATTGCATCTTTGCACCTAGCTGGTATTAAATGTCATTCTGTAATAAAATTATTATTTTATTATTGTGGGTCAATTAATAATAGGTACAGCTGTAATTATATTATTATGGGTGTACGTAGTTGATCTGGATTCTTGATTAATTAGATACAATGTTAACTGTTGCTTTTAAATAATTGCATTGCGGATTTATTATGTTTTTAGAATGTTTCTATAGCAACTATCTATTTCCTTGTGTGAGTCATATGCGAATGTTCCCCCTCATAAGTCATTGGATAGAGTACAACAAATCAAGAAAAGGAAACTTGGAAGAGGTAAACCATAACATACCACAGTTTTGAATCATCGTGTATATATTTACATCTTTGTAAATAATATAATCTGGCTGCCATCTTCCCTACTTGCCTTGAATGTCAAACTTGAGGGCTCAATGTTGGTCTAGGTTAAAAGTCAATTTTATGGGTTATTTGATTGCAGTTTGCACTAATCATTTGGCACGATTGTTGGTATTAATATTAGCCCCTATATATTCATGAATGCATAAAGTTGTTGTATGTGTCTTTACCACAGCATGGTAAGTATTTATTTTAAATGAATAGGGTTGTATAACCCCTTTAGCACTAAGGATTTTCTTGTTGCATTGAAAAATGATTGTGGCATTGTTTAACTATTGCAGTTAAGAAGTGTTAACCTCTTGGCAGGTTGTTTTGATCAAACTACATTTGTCTTGAAGTCCAAGATTGAAAAATAATTGTTAACTTCGAGATTATTAGAAGCGATAAGTTTTTACAGTCCTATTAATGAATATAGAGTTTTTGGATGTCAACTGTAAGGCAGATTTTTTAATCATCTGAGATCACACTCTATGATCCATCATCAAGATGTCTTAAACAACTATAGATTGTGGAGATAGCAAATACTAGTCACGTTTAAATAGAGCTCAAGATGCCAAGACGTGTGGGTAACCTTGAGATTCGCAGGGAGAGGTTAAAAGGAGGGTTGTGAATTGAGGTGAAAATTATAATTTATTGTGAGGTAAAATGTAATGTCCCCTCCCTAAGCAATTCAATTTGGTGGACTATTAGCCTATTTAGTGGGTTATTGTAAGCTAATAAGCTGGGTTAGGAAACTCACGATGACAATTTGATCCAGCAATGACAGGTGTTCCCTTGAGCTCGGGAGGTTGAGATGTGTGCAATGCCCTTTTCTGAAGTGGAATTGGATGGTTTTCCCATACTATTTTTAGTCAGTCAGTTTCAGCCTCAGGCACCGAGCCAATTGTTAATATTGCTATTTTTAGTATGGTTGGTGGATGCATTTAATGATGATATCTTGATATTTGATATAGTCCAATGCTTTTAAATTAAGTAACGATATATTATTATATCATAAAGTTAAATTAAAGAGTTAACTTTATTGTTATTTTAATATATATAATAAAGGACTATAGAGGCGCCCAATTTAATAAAGTACAAAATATTTAAAATGTGCCTTTTGAGAATGAGATGCCACTTTGGGAGACATTAGTGATTTAAAAAATAAATAAAAGGAAATGGCAAAAGGGACATATGTTTTGGAGGGATATAAAGGCGACTTTTGTGAGCTCATTGGGTAGGCTTGGTTTGATATTTTGGAAATCTTCTTTGTTGAACTTGTTCATCCTATGGCTTTGTGCAGACAAAAACCATTGCAAAGGAATATCTTCCATGTTGGTGAGAGATCCAATCTAGAGAATTACTTGGTGGTTTCAAAAAGAAATCACAGTTGGGCTTGATTGGTGTTTTGTATATTTACTTTGCATTGAGTTTATTGATATATCAGACCTGAGAGGTCGATTGGATAGTTTGAAGGGAGCTTTACTGCTGTTATCATCTTTCATTGCTGGTCATACCTCCATTCTAGCTGGCCGTACCATCTAGTAGGCTGTGGCGTGGGGTTTGTTGGGCTTCCAGTTGGGGTTTGACATTGTCTATTTGGCTTGGAAGTGGCACCTAGGGTTCCTAAAGCATTGTCTCTCAGTTTTATCAACATAAAAAACTCTTCTTAGCTGTGGCATCCATTTTTGGGAGCTTGCCGGAGCTGGAAGCAAGTACAGAAAATTGCCAAAGTCAATCAGATTTCCTGGATTATGTTTGAAATGGCTCTGTAGTGTGAATTTATGAACTGGGTTGTTCGTATCTTCATAATATATTGTAACTTCAGTTCTGAAATTAAATCTGAGTTATATCATTCTGTAGCGTTTCTTGATTCCTTGAATACTGTCATTTCCTGAGTTATTATATTGCTGCACGTTTTATCAATGTGAAACAAATATTCTGTGTATCTAATCTCTCTTCTTCCACAAACACATCAAAATAGAAACAAACAAAAATAACAAGGGTGTATGCTACATAAACGTGTGAGATAAACCATTGATTGAAATGTAAGTGGTTATCCAAATTTTTGATGAACAAATATAGTAAACTAAAAAGTAGATAATTGCGAAAAAAAATATAAATGTTGACGGAAGTTAAGATATAATACAACAAAAATAATGTAATATTAGCAATATTATAATAATAAAATAGAACAAGGAAGGCCAATCTTAAAACAAAAAAATAGCTAAAATGTCCTAGAACAGATAGCTAGTGGAAACATTATGATGAAAGAAATGGAAAATTGTGAAAAGAAAAGTGCCTGCATGACACAAATGAGGTAGTTTACAAAATAATAAAATAAAATATGATGAAAGAAAAGAAGCAGAAATCAGTTAAAGGTCAAATGAAAACTAATAAGTATTAGAATGACGGGCTATCAAGGGAGAAACGTTAAAAGAAAATAAAATGAAAGGTTGCTAGATGGAAGAAAAAGAGAGTAAATGGATGATGGATGAAAGAAGATTAGATAAGGCAGAGAAGCCTGGGGGAAATTAGAAGAAAGAGGTGGATAAGAGATCAGGAAGAATCATAAAGGTCTGAAATTACAAGAGGAAAAAATGAGAATGAGGCCACAATTTGGTCGTAGGAGAGAGAAGACTCCAATGGACAGGAGAATAAGGCCACAATTTGGTCATAGGAGAGAGAAGACTCAAATGGACAAGTGGAAGGAGGAAAAATACAAATCGCAAGGTCCAGAAAATTAAAACCTAACCAAACATGGGGTGGATTCAGCACAAACAGGGACATCGGGATACAAAAGTGACCCACTCCCCAACCCTCATCTCTATTGAGATTATTATCCAAATGTTTACTGATCTCAATAGCAACTGCTAGGACTTTAGTATCTTCAATATAGATGTGGTGCTTTGTTTTGGTAGAATGCTCAACAAGGGAAGATTTTTTGATAGGACAGAGGCAACTTAGAGATTTGAATTTCCCTAATCTGCATAGTTTTTCTTTCATTCAGGTTTCATAGTTATTAGAAGTGTGGAAGTAAGTTTGTGTTGGTGGGTGAGGAATAAGTTAAGCTTGTTGATGCAGGAGAACCTTAGGGTTTGTGCAATCTTATATCACCTGACAATATATGTTTTGTTTTCTTGTCTGTTATTTATTCTTGTGACAAAATTTCAGAGTTCTTGTTAGAGTTTGGCTTTGCATTTTGACACTAGCCTACATCAAGTGTGAAAATGTACATGGTAGTAGCACATGGTAATTGGTTGAGTATTGTTTGTTGCATGAAGTTAAAGACCTAGTTCACAGTCTTGTGCTTCTACAATAATGCATAAGGAGTTTTTCATCATCTAGAAGCTTTGGATTAACACCACTGAGCTTTGTGTGTTCATATTTCATGATTGGAGGTGATGTGAAGTCGAATTATTCAGATTAGAGCTGTGTTATTTCAATTGGAGAATAAGAGAAATTCATCCCATGACTTGTGGTGAAGAAGCTGACTGAAATCATTGTGTACATATTTGGTGGTTTGGGACCATAATGATCCTTCGTGATATTTCTCTGTTCCAAAGAGTAGAATGCTTCTCAAATTTTCAATGCATAGGAATAAATAAAAATAAGTTATAAAAGGTAATTGCTTCATGAGGTTGACCTAAGTTGACATGAGTTTCTTTCATTAAACATTTGTCTGATAACTGCCCATATAAACCAAATGTTTGAGACTCATTTGGGAAAGGAAAATGGAAGCAAGGATAAAGCTTTGATAAAGGGTTTAAAGCGAAATTGAAGATCTGGGCAGAAGGCCCAGTTCAAGTGTGAATCCAAGTAGCTAGGATCAGAAGTCCAATGATGGATTGGTGAGTATCCTGGCTGTGCATTGCTTGTGGTGTAGGCAAGGACTGAAGATTTGCAGTATCACTCATGTTGCAGGATTGTTTATAACTGATGTGCAGGTTGGGAAGAGTTCATAGTGAAGTGCATTGTATTGGATCATAGGCCTCTTTGGTCTGTAACTATTGTAAGGCTTCAAGGCTTGACTCTAATGCCTAGTGGATTGGTGTAATCATTTTGATGAAATAAATCATCAATTTCTCCATTAATTTTATTGTGCATTTTGAATTGTTTCATTGTTTAATTAGATGTAGATGGTCTTACTCAGATCTTGATGTCACTACTTAGATCTTTGGGTCAAGCTGTATGGTTGGACAGCCTTTCATTAGGCCCTCAATCCATGACTACAACAAATAGAATCAAAGCAACGCTTATTACTAGAGTGAGTGATAACCCCACATTAGCGAAATTTTGTGCATATGTTGCAATGCAGGTGGTCCATCCAGAGGATTGGCTAACAGATTCTTGTGCATATGTCACCCTACGAGCAACCCATTCAAATGAATGGCTCACACAAACTCTTCTGCAGTGTAGCACTGCAGGTGATCCACTCAGAGGAGTGGCTTACAAATTCTTGTATGTGTCACATTGTAGATGATCCATTCAGAGGAGTGGTTCAGAAAATATTTGTGCACGTGTTTCTTTGTAATTGTAGGTGATCCATTAGAGAGGTGGCTCACAGAGGAAGGATCAGGTGTCTTAGGCATAACGACTTTAAGTTGAGGTTGGTTGATAGAGCGCCAAAGAAGTGAATTGCTTGTGAAGGGTGATCTAAACTAAGAAGTAATTAAGTGGGCCTTGCTAACAAAACATGAACTAAAGGATTGTTTGTAGGAGGTATAGTTATATTTCTCAATTTGGAAAAGGCCTTGGAAAAGAAGGAAGAAAATAAAATTGACCTTTTGAAGGATGCATTATCTAGATTTGAAAGGTTGATGGACCATCAAAGTGACAAGATGCTTGGTTAGCTAAAGATTATGGCAGATCAGCAAGAACCAGTAAGGAGAATGGCATTTGAAACCAATAAAACAGTTATAAAGGCAATTCTTCTAGAGGATGTGCATTAAGCCAACAAACATCAAGAGATAAGGAGGATGAGTTTCCCAATAGTGATCAAGTGGATGTTATAAATAATGATGAAATCCAGTGAGGTCATGCCTGGCTAAAGGAAAAGGAAGTGATCTTCATTGTTGAGGATCAAGTGATTGAAGTAAAGCCTGAAAATGAAAGGCATGGAAGGATTGTGATATCCAAATTGTGCCTACAAAAGGAGTTGTAGTGATTAAGGAAGAAGCTCCCATGGATTGCCACAAACTCAGAGAGGTAATAGTCCTAAATTAATAGTGGAACACACATCTGCATGAATGTGACATTCCATTCCTTCTCAAGAGTTGAGTGATGGTTCCTAGATTGTAGATTTGCTTTTCAAAGAAGCACACCTGTTACATGAGTTGCCATTGAGTGTCATCTTGAGTAGGGATACTAAGTTCTTGTGTCATTGTTGGCACACATTGAGAGATGGACTTACAAACTGAGATTTCAGAAGATGGATCTAGAGGAAGAACGGTGCTCAAGTCAGTGCCTAGAATAGTTTCTAAGGATGGTGATGATCTACTAAATATTTTAGGTGGTAAGGGTGTTGGTACAAATTGTGAAGACTTCATGCAAAAGCAGTTCAAGATGAGAAGTGCTAAGTACAAAGCTAACACAATGGAGTACAACAAAGAAAAAAACTATGAGGAGGATTTAGTCATAGTGCACTAGAGGATGAAAGGACTACCTTGCATCAGAAGATTGATGTTAGAAATAGCCCAAGTAGCAAAGGGTCTGAAGCACTGTGGCTTGATCTAGGTTGCACTAAGCTATGGATAGCTAGAATTGGATTCATATGCAGTAGCACAGAAGGTGTAGAGGAGACTGTAGTGAGACCAACAGTAGCAACTGTGAAGATGGAAAATTTCTTTATAGGAAAACTTCGAGAGAATATATGACCATTGATAGCAACAATGAAGATGAAGTATTATGTGAGATCCTTTGATCAGGCGACTGATCTAAAAAACATGGTATGGATTAGTTTTGAGAGAAACCTGAAGGATGCAGTTTAGAGGATTGTATCAAGTAGACACCTGGTATGGGTAATGAAGAGAAGTAGAATTGCTTGGGTGGAAGAGACCAAATGGAGGTAGCCAGTAGAATTTCCCAAAGGTGTGGATGGACCTGAGATTCTATAGATGAAAAGATGTTGCCGCAGTGTATGGTAGCACTTGTAGATGTTGGAAGACTACAAAGGAGTTAGCGAGAACAACATAAGGTATAAATTGTAGTTCCCAAAAAAGAAAAAGATCCAAGAAGATGCGGTTAGTGCACAGTGAATGTAGATCCAACAAAGGATGGTGTAGATGTTGGCAGTAAAATGCTGACATAGGAATAATAATTTGATTATCTTAGTTAATTGGCCATGTGGGGTTCTCGTAGGGGTTAGTTGGCAGTTAGACGATCGTTAGTATCTCCGCCAACCGCCGAGTAGTATTTATGCTATGTTGTAAGGGAACTCCGACATTAGTGGCCACTATTGTACATCCATTTTTACTCGATGCAATAAAGATATATCATTCTAGCCATATTGTGAATTTTGTTTATGTTCTGTGAATTACTTCATGAATAATATCTGTGTACTTCTCTTTTGTTCCTCTGTAATCTAAATTGACACCGTGGCAGTAAAGATTTTGGCGCTGTTGCTGATATACATTCCGGAGATCAATATGGCAGCAAGCGGTAAGCACTAATGGGCCAACCATTCGATCAGCAATTGATAGTAATTGAAAGTGATACACACGAAGAGGTGACGCAGGCGGAAGCACAGGAGGATCAACTGACGGAAGATTTGGCGGACTTGTGAGAGGTTTCGGTCACCCAGTATGTGCAAAGGGAAGCTCGAGAAAGAGTTGTCCCTGAAGGCGCGGTACGTGGTGAACTCACAGTCAACCCTGCTGTATTTGATCTTCTCAGGAGCCTCCCGAGGCTGCTGGCTCAAAACCTCATTGAACTACAAAAACCTCAGGGAGGAAACCAATCATGAACGTTGCAGCAACAGATACTGCAGAGGTACAAAGAACGGAATCGTAGGGAAGAGGAAGAGAGGGATACGAGCAGATGTCGTACCCCTGGCAATTAATGCCCCTACAGCCGAACAAAGAGTGATGGCGTACTAGTACCACCCAAGAGGTAGGGGAAGGATCGGTACGGAGATCCCTACGTATAAGAGAACAAAGTGAGTGGGGAGGGCGACTAAGGGAAATTGTTGAAGGCTCGGAGAGTCCGGAAAAAACAAAGTAAGAGTCAGAGTGTGAGTCGGAGCCATAGTTGGGAGAGGCAGAAACCGTATACGTGGAACCAGTTGGTAGAGGTTGCGAGGAACCTACCACTTCCAGACGTAGCGGAGGAAGATCTCGCCGACCAAGCCACACCATCAACGTCTAGTGAAGAGTCCGAAACCGAGTCTGAGAACAGCCCGTCCGAACACTCTGAACGTGACGAAGAGGTAGTACGGGACCTTGAGGGTGAGGTTGCCGAGATTTTTGAAGCTAATCTGTATAGGATCGAGAATCTATACACCTAAGAAAATGGTCAGCCAGAGTCAACCAATGAGGTATTGATATCAATCATCTACAAGTCATGCAGAGTGGAGCAAGAGGATTGGGAGGAGTGGAATCCGACCTATGGGCATACCGTACGACATATAAAGTGACGACGGGTCACACTCCCTTCCAGCTCATCTACGGTCAAGAAGTTGTAGTGCCAGTAGAGTACACCGTATCGAGCCTATAGGTTGCGATGGAGAACCGGCTTGGGGATGTCGAGAGCCTAGATGAATGCCTCCTGAATCTTACATGGCTCGACGAACGGAGGATGATGGCGCAGTGGGCGACTGAGGTTGCCCAACGAAGACGGAACTTTTGGCATGACAAACATCTCCAACAGGAAAACTTCCGTCCGGGCCAATTAGTTTTGAAGTATAATGATCATAACAAACTTTGAACCAAGAAGTTCAAAGTTTGTTGGTTGGGACCATATAAAATTAGGGAGGTGGGCAAAAACAGTGCAGTGAAACTCTCCACTTTGGATAATAATCCCATCCGAGACCCGGTTAACGGCTCTAAGTTGAAAGTTTACAGAGAGCGAGATAAGCTTATAATCTCGATCAATATGTTGGGCTACGCTACCAAAGGAGACTGGACAATTGGCCAAAGTAAGGAAATTGAAGAAGATCCCATGGTTGTGGCAAAACCATACAGGCCCAATGGAAACTGGGTTGACCCTGTCACATTTTAGGAGGCAATATTGGTGCCCAAACATGTTGAAAGCATCGTAGTACCGCAGATCCATAAACATCTTACCAATGTTTTTTTTGGTACCTGTTGATGTGTATTTTGTACACGACCAAACACAGAATAAAATACCCAGAGGTATCTTATCCTCTCTTGAACAAAGTTCCCGACTGCTGAAGATCTTGCCGAAGGATCAGTCGAAGTAACTCCAAGGCTCTGTTATGTAGGATCTCTACTCGTGGATAAGCTCTTCGCGGTATGATGTGATTTTGCTGGAATCACAAGGGGACTTACACTCGATGACCTAAATGTCTAATTCGCTGGAATCACAAGTCCTATTCACTAACTGGAAGACAAACAAATGGCAAAAGATGCAAGGTTCAGGAAGTCTACTCTACTATCTAGAATGCAAGAAGATGGATGAATGACTAGGTGGAGTCCTACTGGGCTGGGTCTCACCATCAGGTTGAACAATTCAACACCAACTCAGTGCGATCTTCTAAGGGGTGCTTCCAATACGTTCAAATCGTACACCATCTAACAATGATCACCATTCAAGATAATGCATGAACAATAGACATGTAACGACTTAAGATTAAGCTCATTTTTGCCAGTTGACCACGCAGGGCACACTTACCATCAGTAAGAGGCTAGTGGTATGGACTAGACAGATTCCACACAGGTGCATTCAACAATTTTCTTCACTCAATCTAATCATCTATCATCAAAAATGAAGATTCAACAAGAGACCATGCACATTGCAAAGAAACAACATATTCCACCATATCTTCAATGAAAAGAAGTCTTTACAATTAAGGCAACAATGTCTTGCCTTCTCTTCTTAATCTACTCTAATTGCTATTCTACTATTCTGGCCTCTATTACTAACTATTAACTATTAGCTATTATTGACTAGCTATTAGCCTTTACAAATGAGGAGCCAGGGCTTATATAGCACCCTCAATACAATTCAATGGCTCAGATCAATGGCCGAGATTTTACAATGAAAACCCTAATTAGGGTTAGTTACAACAAACTTAATTCTAACCAATGAAATAATTGCATTATTTGGACACATGTCTTCTCTAGAATAATCGACCAATGGATAACCAGGGTAGGTACATCGAAGTTTGTACCATTTTGATGAGCCAGGTACATTGAATCTGGACACGCTGGGGTGGACCAATCCGACATGGAGGAGTGATGATTGGGACGCCACCTTGTCCGACACTTGATTGATGTTCAATTTGGTGATGTTGAGAAGCTAACTTTAGTTAACTCTTCTGAAACTGTCTGCTTCTCCAACGGACCCTCGCCCTAACCTCCTTTGTCTTTGATGTGTAGGATGGATGATGTACCTTTCCTTGGAATGCTGGACTGGAAGAGGTCGTCCTTGATGAGGCTGGGCTGGAGAAGGTCGTCCTTGTTGATGCTGGGCTGGAGAAGGTCGTCCTTGTCCTCGCCTGGTCTTCTTTCATCTGCCAAAACAAACCAAAAGATGATTAAGGACACATGATAAATTCATTTCAACATAGCATTTTCAACTTAAATCATCAACAAAAAGATATTAACATGAAACTTGCCCAAGATTTTCTCCAGGAACAGACCCTATAAGAATTTCGCCCTGGACCCTTTGGAAGGGTTAGGAGCGAATTTCTTGTTTGTAGCTCATTTTTTCATCATTTCAACTTCATTCCACCTCACAAGGCAAGGAAACACTTTTCTTCTCTCATCTAACCCAAGTTTATCTTGATTTTGCAAGGCAAAATAGGTGATTGAAGGATTTTCGCCCTGGACCCTTTGGAAGGGTTAGGAGCGAATTTCCTCTTCTGGCCTAAAATCATCACTTCTAGAGACAACCATTGACTTAAGGGCAATCACAAGGGCATCTTTTACCTTGGTCTAGGCATAGCTTAGCATAAATTTGAGAGGAATAGGTAGATTTTAGGATTTTCGCTCTGGACCCTTTGGAAGGGTCAGGAGCGAAAATCTTGTTTTAGGGCTATTTCACCATCCTTTCAACTTCAAATCACCTCTAAGACTTGGAACACCTTGCCTCACTCCTCTCCAGGTCATAAAAGCCAAAATTTTGACTTGATTTGCAAGGTAAAAGGGTGATCTTAAGAATTTTGCTCTGGACCCTATGGAAGGGTCAGGAGCGAAATTCTCATTTGGCTTCAAAATTTGCATTCTTGGTGACCAAAATTCACTCTAAGGCAAATCCAAATGACTTCTCTCACCCTTGTCCAGGTTTGACTTTGCTCAAATTTTGGAAGAAAAGATGGTTTTTAGGATTTTCACTCTGGACCCTTTGGAAGGGTCAGTAGCGAAAATCATTTTTAGGCTCAATTCCTTCATCTTTCATGGTTTCTAGCAACTTAAAGTTACTCTCAGGGGCAACTTCTCCTTGAATTTACCTTAGCCCACACTTGATCTAGCAAAAAATTGATAGCAAAGAGAGGTTTTGAGAAAATTCGCTCTAGACCCTTTGGAAGGGTCAGGAGCGAAAATCTCATTCTTGACCCAAAATCATCATTCTTTCAACTTGAAACTTCTTTGCAAGGTAGAATCTCATCCTTCATTGCCCTAGGAACAAGGTTTCATGTCCAAGAAAGGTTAAAAAGTAGCCTTATAAGGAATTTCGCTCTAGACCCTTTGGAAGGGTCAAGAGCGAAATTTCCTTTCCTGGCTAAAATCCTTCATTTTAACAACTTCCAAACACTCTCAAAGGCAAGATCATGTCCATTTCCCCTTTCAACATGCTTTGGACATCACAATTTGGTCAAATAGGGAAGGAAATGAGGTCTAGGAGGATTTTTGCTCTGGACCCTTTGGAAGGGTCAGGAGTGAAAATCATGATTTGGGCTTGATTCTTCCTTTTTCCAACTCAAAATCACCTCAAGAGGTAACTAAACATCATCCTTCACCCAAGGGATAAGGTCTTAAGCCAAAACAAGGTCAAAAGAATAGGCTTGCAAGGAATTTCGCTCTAGACCCTTTGGAAGGGTCAGAAGTGAAATTCACCTTCTTGGCTAGAATCCTTCATTTTTTCAAAGCTTCCAAACATTTCCAACTTCCAAACATGTCTACTCTTCCCTTCAAAATGCCTTGCAAATCAAAATTTGGTCAAATAAGGCCAGAAATGAGTCTTAGGTTGATTTTCGCTCTGGACCCTTTGGAAGGGTCAGGAGCGAAAATCTTGATTTAGGCTTTAATTGCTCATTTTTCAAACTTCAATCTTCTGTTGGAGGCAAATATAGATTGTTTTCCACTTGAGGAACCAGGTTTTAAGCCCATTCAAGGTAGCAAATGAGGATTATAGTGAATTTCGCTCTGGACCCTTTGGAAGGGTCAGGAGCGAAATTCCTAATCTTGACCAAAATCCTTCACATTTCTACGTTCCATCACCTCAAAAGGCAGAGACATGTTATTTCCTTCCCAAATTCGCCCATGGAACAAGGTTGGTATCCAAAACAAGGGAGCAAATGAGGCTTATGAAGAATTTCGCTCTGGACCCTTTGGAAGGGTCAGGAGCGAAATTCCTATTTTTGGACAAGATCCTCACTTTTCAAAACACTTCTCAAGGCTCGCACACAGCCTAATAAACCAACGCCCATCCAAAACAAGGAAGGAAAATGAGAGTTATAAGGATTTTCGCTCTGGACCCTTTGGAAGGGTCAGGAGCAAAATTCCTCTCCCAGGCTAGAATCCATCATCCCAAGGTCTAAAATCTCCTATCCAAGGCAAAGTTGCATCAAACCTTCTCAATTATGCCTCAAAAGTCTACAAACTTGGTCAAGCTAAGGAGAAAAATAGAGGAAATAAGAATTTTGCTTTGGACCCTTTGGAAGGGTCAGGAGCGAAATTCACCTTAGGCCATGATCCTGACTTCATTTTTTTGCATTTCTTCATTCAAACAAGTGCTTTTGCCTTCAGTCAAGCCTGGGAATGCTTTAGTTCTAGGTTTTGGTCAAAGTAGAATGTCTTATGGAGAATTTCGCTCTGGACCCTTTGGAAGGGTCAGGAGCGAAATTTGACATTTTGGACTCTCCGTCAGGATCATTTTATGGAATATAACATTTAAGTATAAGAAAGACTTTCTTATACTTTAAGTTATATTCCATATATACTTTTAGGATGTTTGAGTGGTTTCGGACCTCCAGGAGTTATATTGCAAAATCTAGTTTTTGGAGGATTCTTCAGTTTTCCAGACTTAGTCAAATTTCAGGATCAGGACATTCCAGACTTAGCCAAATTTCAGGGCATTTGAAGATCAGGATGACATTTCAGACTTCATCACTCACCAACTCGACCTAGCTCGGACCTTCAAGAATGGTATCCACTCACAAAGCAAGACACAATGAGCAACGAGAGCATAACCAGGCCCTAATTAAGACTCTCAAAGAAACCCTAATTCTGGGGCCCTGTGGACTCACCCTGGCTCAAGCAAAGCCTGTAATCCAACGATCCCCTCGACAGCACTCATCCTGCAAAGGCTAACAGACAAAACCCTAAAAGACCTAGAAAACAAACCCTAGAAAGCAAAAGCAAGGGTCCCCATTTGCAATGGGGCGATGTGTGAATACATCACAACAATACCCCAGCTTTGTGGGAAAGGTACGCAGGACATTGGTGGAAAAGGGCTCCATACAAAGGAATCTAGAAGGATACATAGCCTACAACATTGACGAGGAGGCTGAGGCACAACGGAAGGCAAAAATAGTAGGAAAAGATGAAGAGCCCTTTGACTGGGAGGAGGAAATTGATTTGGAAGAATACAGTGCAACCCTCGGGCCATGCCTGAAAATGGTGTTAAAAGGGGAAGATTATTTTATGGCAGCAATATATCCGGGTGAGAGGGAGGCAGCCCCCAACTCAGTTTGGCGACTAGTTCCCAATCTTACGGGCCCACCGCAAATCGAAGGGGAAAGGGTGACCTGGTACTAGCAATAAGGCGGAAGAAACATAGATGGACAGTACAAGGGGGTGAGACCAGCATCCCTACTGGATAAAATTTTCAACCTAGAGTACGTGGGTACTTGTTGCGAGGAGGAATGTTATAGATGCCTGCCATTTATTTGTGTATGGTTACACGACTCGGAAATCAAAATGCGACCAGAGGGAGACCCTACAAGGATAAAATAGGAGATGGAGGAAACTGAGAATGATGATGCGGAGAGGCCTAGTAAGAAACAAAAGAAAGAAGAAGCTAGAAAACAGGCAGAAGTAAGGAAGGGAGCAAAACGACTTGCATAGAAAACCAAGTTGTGCAAGCTAAGGCAAACAGCAAGTGTCGGTACAAAAGAGGTGACACACCTAGAAGCAAGCAAAAGCAACCAAAAAAGCACCAGGAGAGAGTTAAAAGTTGGGAGGTACCAACGAATGTTAAAGGTACGAAGAATTAAATTTAAATATTTTTGTCAAGGTAAAATATGGAAGAAATACTTTCAAAGGAGAATATTAAAATTGGAAAAAGCAAGGCAAGATATAAAAATTACAAGGGAAGGGTCAAAAATCACCAAAAAATTAAAAAGAATGGGGGAAATAATAAAGTCAAGGAAAGAAAAATTATATGTAGCCAAAAAGACGATATTTTATAAGAAATTGATAAAATATGTTATTACAACCCTAACCCTGGAAGTGAAAGAACTTTATAAATTCTCTCATCCGGCCATTCAAAGCGAGTTATGCTGAGGAGAAAGGCGATTTGCACCACGAGTTCATGAAGGCCAACCGTACGAACCCATACGGAAACCATAGGAGGGAGAAAGACAATTTGGTAAGGGCAAAGCATCATACGGCAACATACAGAATTCACATGTTGAAGCATCATTGTACGGATTGGTACGGAAATTGCATAGTGAAGAAACCTCGTATGGTGTAGTTGGGATTGGCAGAGTGAAAGGCTAGCATATTGATTTGTACATAATTCATATGGAAAAAAGAAGTTGTACATATCTATATGGAATTGGAATAACAAAGAAGTACCGTACGAATCCGCACGAGTAAATTCAGAGGCAAGCAAAGAGGATATAATCCGTACGGAATTTGGAGTAATCCGTACAAAGACTGACACACGTGCAGAGACAAACAAAATCCGTACACAGGCCGAAGAAATTCGTACGGAAAGCAAATAAATCCATACAAAGGCAAAAGGGACAAAGATAGCCATCAAGAATCCATACAAGAAGAGTATCTGCCAAGACATCATCGTACGGAAGTCAAAGAGAGAGGAATTTGTACAATCACGGACAAGAAGGAAAAAAATTGTACGGACTAGCCGAAGGAAAAATTCCATACGAACAGGACCGAAGAGATTTGTTGGCCAAAGGAAAATTTTCGTAGGAACAGGACCGAAGGGATTCATTGGTCGAAGGAAATTTTCGTACAAACAGGATCGAAGGGATTCACTAGCCGAAGGAAATTTTCCATACCAAGATCAAAGGGATTCACTGGCTGAAGGAGTAGGAGAAACTAGAGCTTCTCAGACAATTCCTTTTGAGACAATGCCAGATGCCGACATTCCTGCATCCCTTGGCGAAATTGACGACTTGAGATCGGCCAAAATTGAAGCAAGGATTGTGACTCCCTCGAGGTAAGGAAGGGTCCAGGATATACCTGAACGAGTAATAGTTGATGTGGATGCATCGCAGCCACCTACTAGAGTGGCACCACAGGAAGGGGCAACAATGGCACATTACCCCTCTAAAGTGGGTACCGAGGGCCAGGCGGAGACAATCGACTCATGGTTGCTATAGACGTTGGGTGTTCGTGTAGAGAATCTACTAGTAAACCTACCAGATGAGTCATCGCCACCTGGCAAAATGGAACTCTATGGTGGAATGGAACCGCCATCTAGCGGAATGGAACTCCGTGACGGAATGGAACCACCATCTAGCGGAATGGAACCACCATCTAGCGGAATGGAATTGCCATCTGGCAAAATGGAAATCCATGGCGGAATGGAACTACCCTCTGGTAGAATGGAACTCCATGGCGAAATGAAACTACCATATGGTAGAATGAAACTGCCATCTAGCGGAATGGAACTCCATGGCGGAATGAAATAATCTGGCAAAATGAAACCGCCATTTGGCAGAATGGAACTCCATGGTGGAATGGAACCGCCATCTGGTGGAATGGAACTTTATGATGCAGAAGGAAGGGCACTGCACATACAGCAGGAACCACAGGTAGTTGGCGAGCACACGGGAGGGGAGGAATCTTCCTCTCATGGAGTAAAAGAGCTTGTACTACACCTGGGTAGACCCAACCTAGATGATCCCTTCAGCACTATGCAGCAGTGTGTTTCCCAATTGGAAGGGATGGCCAAGTTCCTAGGCAATGTGGGCCACATGGTGAAGAGCATTGATATTGGGCATGACCCCTAGATTGCCATTGTAGCCGAGCGGCTTTTGTCCTTCATGAGGGAGGGGTATGAAAGGGAATTTTTCGACTGTTTCACAATGAAGGGATGGCCGAAGTTAGAAACTCAGGATATGTTGGATGGGTGGAACTCCATGCTAGTGGTAGAAGAGCAACATGGCATTTTTGGCTCCTTATGAGGGATGGAGATTGCCTTTTGCGATCTGGTTCTGAAACATCGAAGAATGGTAGTCGTTAGGGTGGAGTCAATCACTATGCGGCTAGACCAGGCAGTACAAGAGGCAAAAATAGCGCAAAAGACATTGGCTGACCACATTCAAAAAAGCCAGGAGCATTCACAGGTCGTATCTCTTGAAGAAACAGTGGCCAAGCACATGCAGGAGTTGGACGCGAAGGATGAACTTAAGGGCATGCTAGAGGAGAAGGTGGCACATCTAGAGGCGAGCCTCGCACATAAGGATATGCAACTGAAAGGGCAAGGTGAGGAGCTCCAGAAGGTGCACAACAAGGTCATTGAGGCTACCTATATGGTAAAGACTGCAAGAGAACGAGAATTGGCGACCAACCAGCGTCTACAGCATCGGGCACCCCTCAATCTTTTGTTTTCCCAAGGACGTCCTCTAATCCTTCTCAGCAATAGTTTAGTAGGTTAGGTGAGCTCCCATTTTTGTTTCATCGTTTGGAAGATGACTGCTTTTGGGGGGGGGGGGGCTGAAGTTGGCAGTAAAATGCCAACATAGGAATAATAATTTGATTATCTTCGTTTATTGACCATGTGGGGTTTCCATAGGGGTTAGTTGGCAGTTAGGCAACCATTGGTATCTCCACCAACCGCCGAGTACTATGTATGTTGTGTTGTAAGGGAACCCCGGCATTAGTGGTCACTATTGTACGTCCATTTTTACCTGATGCAATAAAGATATATCATTCTAGCCATATTGTGAATTTTGCTTATGTTCGATGAATTACTTCATGACTAATATCTATGTACTTCTCTTCTATTACTCTATAATCTAAATTGACAACGTAGGGATTAAACAATAGAAATAGCAAGAAGTTGAAGGCAATAACTAAGAACTGTCGTGACATGAATATGCAGAATGAGGTCTAGGAAGTTCATTTGTTCTATAGAGTTGCCATTGAAGGAGAGATAGGAAACAAGGATTTCGTTAAGAGCATGAGAAAGTGGAAAGTGACTCAAGATGAATGGAAGAGTAACAACAAATACAGTAAGTACTCAGCATATGTGGAGGAGATAGAGTTTGATGAGAAAGGTGTGGATGAGACATTGTGGGCATGCAGTGATAGCTATGTTGAAGGAGTTACACCACAAGAGGATGTGATGGAAGAAGACATGGAAGGGGTGGATGGTCCAAGTTAGACTCTTGTTCTCAAAGAGTGGGAAGAGTGCAACAGATCCAATTTTGGTTAAATGAGGTTGATATTTGCCCCAATTCTTGCTTACAAAATTGCAAGGATCGTAGGGAAATATGCTTTCATGTTTCCTAAAACCTACTCAAGTATTGAGAACAAGTTGTTGGTTGAAAATTTTGTACACTTGGGGAAATATACAAAATTGTGGTTTCAACCACAGTGTGTGAGTATGATACTCACCTAATTAAGGGAAGGCTCCCCCTATCTATCTAATACTAAAACTAAAATAGGATGGAACAGCGGTCTTTCTTCTTTTTTCAAGAAAGCCAATATCATTTTCTCTCCACAAAAAAGTGATAGCAATTTAACGTAAAACAGCAGTAACAACTTTTGAAATGAAATGAGAGAAAGGAAATGAAGTTTCCTGAAAGCACAAAGACTTATGTCACTTCCTTTGAGACGGGACAGCAATATCAAGCTCAAAGTCTTGAATGTGTGAAGTCCTATCTACCCTTTTCTGTGCTAATGATATCAAGAACAAATTATAGTAGCACAAAGTCTGAAATATCTTATTCCCTTCTACACAAGGCAACAAGAACTAGTATGAGCTCAAAGTCTCACAGCTATTTCCTATTATAAAATCTACTTCTAATTTCTCTCTCAAGAATAAGTGTGAGCACAAAGACTTACAACTCTTTCCAAGAGAATATTTACTCTAATTTATATTAAACCTCCAATACTTGCAGCACAGACTGCAAATCAAATTCGATTAAGCTCTCTAAGAAACACTTGCAAGAAAGATAATATGGAACATAAACTCAAGAATGTAGCACAAAGACTCAACACTTGAGTAATCTTCTTCTATTTCTTTCAATTCTTCAATTTACACATTTAACTCAAAGACTTCTTTGCTACAAATTTGGCAGAGTTTTTGCTTGCTTTCAAAAAGATAAAGATTACAATAGACCCCCTCAGGTATTTATAGGAGAGGAGTCTTGAGAAAAAGGTGGGAGGATCCTAACTAACTTGAGAAATTTTCTGAACCACCAAGACTTATTCAATAACTAACTATGACTTATTCAAAGTTACAAGTCTTATTCTTAATTGACTTGTAACTTGTCTACTTGTAATTACAAAAGTGCAAGTTACAAAATGTTTTTACAAGTAAACATGTCGAAACAGAAACTACAACTAAGAGATTACAATTTTGAAAATGCAACTAAGTGTTGAAAAACACTTAGGTTGCAGCATGTGCAGGCATGAATCCTTCAAACTTCTGGATGATCATTTGCAGCTCATCGGGATTCGGTTCATGGGTATTCTTTTCCATGATCATGGTTTTCACAATAACATCGCTGCAACGAAGGATTGTGGCATTATTTTCTCAAAGGAAGACTGAGTTTCTTGTAAGAAGACTTGGTATGTAACCAAAGCTTGAATAGATGCAGCTGAAAATGGTTCACTCTTCCACTCCTGACGAATCTTCAATTGTAGATCTGAGAGAACCCTTTCTTCTGATAATAACTCCCCATTATGATCCATGATATTACAAGAAGCTTTCTCACAACGAGAAACAATATCCTGAAATAATTCCACTCGCAATCTCATGGCATCATCAATGTCTTCAACAAGTGACTTGAGAAAAAGGGCTTTATTCTCCAAGAGCTCCTGGTATTCTAGATACACAACCCTCGAAGGAATAACTTGATGTTCTAGAAGAACACTCACTTTTGTTGAGGACTCTTGAGCCAAGTTGTCAAGCTACCTTCCACCTTTCCCAAGTTTTGTTTGAAAGTGTCAAAAACCTAATTCAATTGTTCCTCAATGGTCTTCAATTTGACCATCATTTGAAAAACCTCCTTCAAGACCTATGCACATAAATCATGAAGCTGATCTACCCAAGATTCCAATGCTTGTACCTTTTGAGCAGCTCTCTCAACTCCTTGAATTGATTCTTGTGGGCCAGAAGAACTTGAAGGATTGCTCCCTTCACTGGCGGATTTGGTGATCTTTTGAACAGCTGCAACAAGTTGCCTATTCTCCTCTTCTAGCTTGTCCTTCTTGGCTAGAAGCTCATCATATCGTTGTACTAGTGAAGCTACAGACTGTTGGGCATCATGCTTGACTACTTCATGTGTTTGCTTACCCAACTCTACCCTGGTGACCCTATAATCAGCAACTTGCATCTCCTCATGTGGCTTGTCTACAAGAGGTTCAACAATTTCAGCCACCTTCATCTTGTTGCTGTCAACTATTACTCTTGAGATTGTCTTGGCTCTTTTAGCAACCTTGGGCTTAGATTGCTTAAGCTGCTAATAATCAAAGACATCGGGAGAAATTTCCAACTTCTTTCTCTTGGGAGTGAAAGAACTGAGCCATGGAAGTAAAGCCATTAACTCTCCTTCAGTAGCAACTGAAAGCAGAGGAGAAGCAGTTTCTGTTTGAACAACCATGGTCATCCTGGGGGAAGTATCTGTCTGGATGGCAACCATGGCTTGCTCGGTAACCAAAGGACATGAAGATTGTCTCATAAACTCCTCAAAGTTGGAAGTAGAGGTATCAATTTCTGACAAATGAATACATGCAGGAGTATCCTCGAAGATTTCCAGCAAACTCTCTTGTTGATAATCAAGAGGTGGCTCAACTGCTAAAATGGGAATGGCGTTCTGAGGAGACTAATCCACTACTATAGGAACATCATGAATAGTGGAAGATGCATCCACATCTGTGTCAGGAGGAGATAAAGGTAGCTCCATGGGGATTGAGGAAGGGACCTCATGAGGTGACTCCGAAGCTGGTGACTTAGGAGCATCATCTGAATGTTGTTCTTCCTCTGGATTTTCAGGATCAATCACATGAATATGAAGCTGGGATTTTTCCTTCCCACGAACTGTCTCCTCCTCAGGAGGAAGTACCATTGCCCGACTCGCCCGCAACTTAATTCTAGTGCTTGAAGATGATGCACCTTGTTATCTATCTGAATCTCGGACCTGCGACCAAGGGGTCCTGTAAAGTCATCTTCCTTACCAATTTTGATCTTGATAAGTTTAACACCATTACCTTTGAGCCAAGTGTTGGTGTTAGCTAGGATAGGCTGAAATCTCTCAAGAATGGAAGTACATTCTTTGTGTGACCACTGAATTAATGGAAGTGGGGCTTCATCAACTCTTCGTGAAACATATTCTAGATCAAGCACATTCCCATCATCAATCATTCCTTGTGGAATGTCCACCAGGTTCAAATCAATAATCTACTCAAGGGTGAGCCTGCAATAATCCATCTTATGAATCTCCTTTTCTGTACAAAGATCCACTCAAATATTCTCAATGCGATGCACATGTATGAAGGACTTTTTGATTCTCTCCTTCATACCTTGATAGTCAAAATTTGCTCTTGACAAACCTTTTGAGTTTTATCTCCTGCATTTTGGTCTCCATAGCTTTGGCTTTGGTGGATGTAATGAGGGAGTACCGGCCAATCTTCAATGGGTTAGTTGTAGAAATCCCCATCCCAACCTTATGCCTGACAGATTGATGTGCATGAACAGCCATGATCTGTCTTCCCAACTCCATAAGAATAATCTTATCAGTTGAGAATCTAGGAAGCATATACGGTTGCTCGCTGTAACATCCAACTCTCATGTATGTGAAAGTCGGAACTGAAGGAACAAACAGCCATACTCATTCACCTTCTCCCATGCTTCGCTTGACACTCTTCTATTCTTTAGTGTCTTGTCAAATTGACACATAAAATAACCAAAGTATGCATCCTGAACCCTCCTGTAATGCAGTCTGTTGGGTCTCAAAGGCAGCTGATCATAGTACTCCCACACAGGTATAAGCGAGCGATCACCCTTGGTAGAAAGACCAGGGAAGTGTCTAAGTGATGCTGCTAGATACAAAAGATATGAGTTCATATAGAACGTCATGGTGATAGGGACTACCGCAAGTTGTTCACACAAAGCATCACTAATGATTTCACCCCATGAGATGTGATGGGACTGCCTTATAAACATGATAAACTGATACATCCAGGGTTCAAAAACATTAGAATGCTCTAGACCCAACATCCTACTGAGGAGAGTAATGATGTCTCCAATTTCCCACTTGAAGTCACAAAGGTATAACTTAGCCCATCTTGTGAAAGCGGCTCGTGGCTCATGGATCCACATGTTAATGTGGCGTTTGCAATCCTTTTCCCTCTTGACATAGTAATCAGTTGCACTATCTTTGGAAATCTCCATATACACAGGTGCTGGCGGTATTCTAAAAACTTTTTCAATAGTATCC
Source organism: Cryptomeria japonica (assembly GCF_030272615.1). Lineage (NCBI taxonomy): Eukaryota > Viridiplantae > Streptophyta > Pinopsida > Cupressales > Cupressaceae > Cryptomeria > Cryptomeria japonica. Next base: position 325,337,215 of record NC_081409.1, read on the forward strand.
GCATCAAGATGGATTATTGCCTCCCCATCATCATTTCTGATAGTTCTTGTCTCTTTATCAATATGGTGAGCACAAGCAAGAACAAACTCGGGTTCTAGGGCAGCCACCGGAAAAGAAGAAGCATGGTGAATGTGGCTGTCCAACAATCGCTGCATATTACTATCATGCGGATCCTCCACCCTTCTCATGAAATCTGACATGTCAACATGCCCTATTTCCGTATCCTTGATATGATCCATAGGAGAGGAAAATTGTGAAGGGGAGACCTCATTCTGGTACTTATCAAATTTTTATTTCATCTTCTTTGGAACAGAAGATGATGGTAAATCCGACATTGAAGAACAACCTGATATGTTGCGATGAAGACTTAAAAGTGTCAAAGCAACACCAAAATCAGCTACAACTATCATCTTTCTTCTTCAAATGGGAAAAATCCTATCTCTTGCACTTCACAACTTTGTGAGGAAGATGGGAAAGCTTGGAACTTGGCTTTTGACCAATTTCAGATCTTGGGGAACGTTTTACAAGTATACAAGTGGGGAAGAACAAACATGCAATCGGGCTTTTGAAACCCGAATGTAAGTATACTTGTAAAAAGGAAAATGAAGTAGTGGGTAGCAAAAAAAAAAATTGACATGTAGGAAATGGCAGGAATGGTATGTATGGATGATAGCAATAAATATGAATGAAAATGAAAAGATTTTGGGAAGATCATCTTTATGAAAATGGGAAGAACTTTCAACTTGTAATCAAGTTTTAAAAATCCGATTTTGAGAGGATGAGCATTTTCCAACTTTGAAACTTGCAATTTCAACAAAAGATGGTTAAGATATTTCAACCAAAGGGGTAGATCAACTATTTTCATCTCACTTGCAATCAGATTTTTAAATCCCGAATGCAAGCAAAGAGGGAAAATGGGGGAAAACAATGCTATTCACAAATTGCTTTGCAAACTTGGAACAAAGGGGAAAATCTCTCACAAAACCGATTTTAGGCAAGAGCAAAACAAAACTAACATATATACAAATTGATCAAGGAAACCGAAACAAACTAAAATAAGAAAAGAAAACAAGAACAAGGGAAGAAAGCATACCTTGATCAACAAAACGTCCACCCAAGAACAAGAAGCAATCCTTGAAAGAAGAGAAAGAATCTCTTAAATAGACAACAAACAAAACTCCAAACCCTAGCCACGTTTTTGAAAAAACGCCATATGTAGCAAAACGCCTATCAAATGCATGAAAAATCGGTCAAATAATGCATTCAATCTCCACGCCTAGGTACAAGAATCCAAAACAACTTAGGAGAATCAAGATTCGTGGCACTTCATGAAGAAAATCGTGGCATTTCATGAAACACGTGTTTTCTATTTGAATGCCAAAAAATCAGCAAAACGTCTTCCAAATGGCACAAAAAGAGTTTCAAGATGCATGAGAATAGGTATGAAATCAAAACGCCTTCCTCCTCCTTGAATTTCTCCACAAAAATCATTGGAATCTTTCAACAAATCCAACTTCTATAACTGGTCGGGTTCTTGGGGAAGGGCAACAAGTTTAAAATTGCAAAGAACATAAAATCGGGTTTCTAAAACCCATTTGCAAGTTTAAAAATGTTCACTTTTCATGCATAAGGCAAAATCGGGTTTGTGAGAGCAAACAACAAGTTTAAAATACATGTAAAAGGGAAATAAAACTCCCTTTACAAGTTTTAAACAACTCAACAAAAGACATATAAAGGGAAAATTAAATTCCTTTTACAAGTCACAAAAATAACTTAAAAATAAAACTTGTAATACAGAAATAAAATCCCTATTACAACTTAAAGTGACTTTATGAAACTTGTAATGGAGGAGAAAAACCCCTACCATAACTTAAAATCACTTAAGTGGAACTTTTTAAATGAATTACAAGTTTTGTTTTAACTTCAAAATTTAAAGTTCACTTGTAATATGTTCAAAAAGTTCCTACAATGACTAAAAAGCCAAAAAGCAACAAGGGGGAAATAAAAAGTAAGTTACAAGTTCTATTTTTCATAAAGTGCACTTGCAACTTACTTAAAATTTCCCTACAACACTAAAACAAAGCGAAAAATAAAACTTGCAATCCAAGGAAAAATTTTCACCTGCAATTAGGGAGAAAAAACCCGAAATTGAAAGAAAAACAAAGCAAACGAACTCGAAACGCGATGAAATTCAAAACGTGGTTTGAAGATGGACTGAGGATTAGTCCAGTCCAGGGGTGGAGTAAAATTATACCTCGGGAAGCGTTCCATAGAGTAAAATTTTCATTTTTTGACAAAAATTTCTATGTAATAGTCCACATTTTTTAAAACAAAAATGAGGACAACACAAGTTGAGGTTGGGATACTAAATAAAAGGGTGGTTCGACAGCTACCATCTAGTGCTTATTTGCCAACTCTAAGTTTGCAAATTTCTTATTTGAGGTGTCTAATGCTGGAGCATCTCAGGGGTTGTACAATTTGCATGACCCAAAAATATAGGTTTTGTTGTCCTATGTGTTTTTCCTTCTTTTGGCAGATTTCCAGAGTTCTTGTTAGAGTTTGACTTTGTGAATTTGACAATAGTCTACATCAAGCATGAGAATGTACATGGTGGTGGTGCATTGTAATTAGTTGATTTTTGTTTTCTACATGACACCTAGTTGACAATCCCATGCTTGTGCAAATCTAGAAGCTGTATAGTAACATCACGCAGCTTTACGTGTTCATATTCCATGACTGGAGGTGGTGCAAAGTTGAATAATTCAGATTGTAGCTTTTTATGTTCGCTTGGAAGATAAGAGGAATCCATCCCATGACTTGCAGTGAAGAAAGTGACTAGTTGGAATCATTCCCAAGGTACAGGTATACATGTTTGGTGGTTCGTGGCCATAATGATCCTTCGTGAAAACCTATTTTTTGGCACAATGAGTAGAATGCTTTCCGATGCCTAGGTATAAACCAAAAGATATTGTAAAGGATAATTGTTTCGTGAAGCCAACCTAGCTTTCCTTAAAGGTTTGTTTGATAACTGTCTGTATAAACCAAAGGTTTGAAACTCATTTGGGCATGGAAGTTGAAGACAAAAGGGTAAATTTTTGATAGAGGGTTTGGAGCAGAATTGAAGATCTGGGTGAAGGCCTGTTTCAAACTTTCAAGTGTAAATCTAAGTAGCTGGGTCAGAAGTCCTGCAGCACATCAGTGAGGATCTGACTGAATATTGCTTGTGGTGTAGACAAAGGACTGAAGATTTGCAATACCAATCATGTTGCAAGATTATCTGTAACTTACGTGCAGGCTGGGAAAGAGTTCCTAGTGAAGTCCATTGATTTGGATTGTAAGACCTTTTGGTTTGTGACTATTATAAGGCTTGAAGACCTAATTGTAATGCCTAGCAGGTTGGGGTAATTATTGTGGATAAAATAGATACATCATTTTACCTATTCATTTTATTGTGTATTTTGGATTGTTTTGATGTTTCTTTAGATCTGGTTGTTGTTTCTTAGATCTTGGGGTCAGTCTGCATGGTTGGACAGTCTTTCATTAGGCTCTACATCCATGTTTGCATCACTTGTGGAGGAGCTCAGTTGGACTGCTCTGAGAAGGGAATTCACAATAGTCAGGTGTGCCATAATCTTTAGGCTCTACATCCATGATTGCAGCACTTGCGGAGGATCCCAGTTGGACTGCTCTGAGAAGGGAGTTCACAATGATCAGGTGTGCCTTAATCTTACTTTTTATATGCTTGAATGACATTGATTGCAAGCTTCTACAATATTTTAGATCTGGGTTTTCCTGTTAAATCATCAACGTTCCTTGCAGTATGATAATGCATCTAGGAAATCACTTCAAACTCTTTTCTGTTGAAAACTTTAAATAGTGGTAAAACCAAGTTCTGGATATTTATGACTTGTGGTCTTGTTTGAATGAAAAAAAACCTCTTCCAATGAAGCAGTGAGAGACAAATTTCATAGCATTGGACATTTTTCTGATCTGTTGGGAGTTAATTGTTGGTAATTCAATTCTGGATTTACATTCTTACTCCCTTTTGCATGGAAATATAATCAGAGTGGATTGTGGTGTTATAGTATGACGCTTGAAATAAAATCTGTGCCACAGAATATTGTATAGATTTTGCAGTGATCACAGTTCCTTGATCCCTCGAGATTTCATTTACTGCAACATAAACTCCTTAGAGATCTGTTATTTGTCCCAAGGCAAATAGGAGATCTCCTCTGATAAACTCTATACTTGTGCGCAACAGTTGATATTATGAGGTCTATTATTGAAAAATACTGGAGGTTTCCATCCCTGTTGGTAGATGATTGTAGATATACATTTGTGTTTGTTGCCAAATGGGACTCCTATTGTCTCATACCATCTTCTTAAGATGCCAATGGGACCCTTGAGGACCATTATGAAAGTATGCTAGTGTAAGTTAACAAAGCTTATCAGTGGTGGTCTTCTATCTCAGTTGTTCTAAAAGATTGGTTGGTGACAGCGAGGTTGGCAGAAAAGAGGGTTAAAGATTGACCAGTACCTTGTCTTCTAAATAGCAAATATATTGTTGTGCATAAATATATTTATTTTTAACCTGCATATAAACAAAACCATTGTCCTAAGTTATCTTTTTAGGAGACTGAATGTGTTTCTGTATATATATTATCACTTTAGCAAATTAGCTCGTATGTGAAAATTGTTACAACATCCTTATTGTTGGATTTTGCCAAGATCAAGAAGTCATTGAAATGTACAAGATAGAGACATAATATGAGACAAGAATAAACTGTATTCTCATCAATAGAAAATGATCAACAACTTGTTACATACAATGTAGATGAGCCTGCTTATATAGGCAAGGCTAGGGATATGTATGAGCACACAAACATGACATGTGGCTCAATAAGAAACAAGGGTAGGTAGGAAATAGGTGTGGGTAGGTAGGAGAAATAATATAATATTCCACATGAGGTGGATCACCCACCGAAGGTGGAATTATCACTCCACAATAAGTGGATATGATAGTGTAATAACAAGATCAACACCATAAGAGGTGGAATTTCTCCTACACACACTATCCCAATGTGGCACAAACACCCAAGTGTCTCATATCCAAACTACTATGAAATGCATTATCCTAAGTAAACTTAAGTAAGTGTAATAATATCCATGATGAATAATTATTTACACCAACACCCCCCCTTAAGTGCAACTTAGGGGAATGCACTTAAGTTTACAATGCAACTAAGCAATGCAAGATGGGTCCCGGCTACGAGGCCATGTTAGGTACCCATGCACAAATGCAAATGCATGCAAACCAATGCAATGAAATCTCTCACAAAGTGGGGAAAGAGAGAAAAACCCAATGGGAAAAAACCCTCCCCCAAAAGAGAGATGAAAGCTATACAAGAGAACACTCATAGAAGAATGTGAGGAACAAAACCCCATGTGAGGAAAAGGTCCCCCCCATATGAGAGAAGAAGATAAGTCAAACTGTGATCATCCCTCAATGAAGAATCTGCACCAAAGATAGAAGCTCGATGTATGAAGAAACTGCTCCACGAACGTCGAACAACATTCCTCCCCTTAGGAAGAAACAAAACCAAAGGTGTATCCATGAAGTCTCCCCAATCATGAAGGGAAGATGAATGAAGAAAACTCATGATGAAAGGAATCTCTGAAAAGTGCTCAAGTGTCCCCATGTCGATGCTAAAAGATACCCCTTCCAAAGATGGTAAACTGTGCCATACTGCTGAAAAAGGAACTCCAACATCTAGTGGAGATGGATGTAGAACAATATCCAAAGACTCATGTGTCTCCTCAAAGAATAAAGAGACCTCCTCCAACTGCTGTACATAAGTATCCACAATCATGTCAACCTCGAAAGAATGATCATGTAGAGAATGAACAAGAGGGTCAGAGTGTGCCCTCGCAACAATCGAAGAAGGATCATCTTCATCAAAGAGAAGATGTATGTCATCAATGATGTCTCCCAAATCTGCAATGTAGGATTCCACAAACAAACCTGCAATGTCTGTCATGTAATCATCCCATGAATCTGAAGCTGGAAGACAATGTATATCCTGCTGCACTGAATCACATGAAGGCAAAACTGTCGCACTATCTGCATCATCAGGTGCAATAGGTGATGTGATATCAATATGAGGAGATGAAGTACAAGACTCAAGAACTGGGTTACATGTGAGAATCCCCATGTTCAAGTGTCCAAAGTTCTCCTCAAAATCTGAATCATCACAATAAGTGTGATCATCATGTGTAGAATCATCAAATGTGTAATCATCATCATCAACAAAATCTGAAAAGGAGTATAACCGAGATGCATGATCAACCACCCCAGTTGCAATGATAGCTCTAGTCTCCATGTCTCTAATAAAAACTGAGTCAGGTGTGAACTCCACAACTCTCTTAGTTGCGCCATGTGTGATTTGATAGATAGAAAGGAGACTGTTTGTCAAGTGGGGTACACACAACACATCATTGAAGGAGTTATCCCCAATGTCAATAGATCCTTTCCCAATCACATCCATGTATGTATGATTGCCCATCAAAATCTGTGGCATGGTGCAAGGCTCAAATGTAGAGAACATAGATTGTGAAGATGCCATATGATGAGAAGCCCCTGAATCTAGAAGCCATCTCTCTGAATTATGATTTGTTGTAGCACATAGAGCTTTTCCTTTTCTTGTTCCAAAAGAGTGAGTCTTTCCACTTGTAGAAGCCATGAATGCTTGCCCTTTTCCTTTTGAATGTGAGGAAGTGGAAGTTGATGAATCATCCTTCTTGTAGACTTTAGGCAAATCAATGTTATGCTTTTTGATGATATGTGTGAGCTCATCAATCTTCTTAGTATGGCAACGATGTTCCTCATGACCAACCTTTTTACAATAAGCACAAGTAGGTCTCTCTCTCTTTGGTGAATTATCTTTCTTGGAAGAAGATGAATCTCCTTGTTGTGGAGAAGATTGTGCTTTTTCTTTAGGCTTTGATTGCCATTTCTTCTTGTTTGAGTTGTCCTTTCCTTGATTTCCTTTGTTCCCTTGATTTGCCACTAATGCTTGAGACTTAGAAGAAGCCTTAAGAATGCCCATGCTTATCAACTTAGTTTGTTCCATCATCAACATTTCATTGAAAGCATCAAATGTAGGCATTTTGTAGCTTGAACCCATTGTCATCCTATGAGTTTGGAAACTAGAAACAAATGCTGCATATTCTTGTGGAAGCTTGCCTATCAAGTTGAATATCAATTGAGTATCCTTTTTATCAATGCCACAATCTTTGAGTTGTGCCCTCAACTCATTTGCCTTAGTGACATAATCTTGTATAGTATCAAAGTTCTTGGGATCTAACATGGTGAGATCACTATCAATTTGATATCCCCTAATCTCATCAACTTGACCATACAAGTCTTGAAACTTTTGCCAAGCATCCTTGATTAGAGTACATTTCTCAATATGGAAAATGAGATCCTTTGATACATACTTTCTTAAGGTACCAATTGCCATGATATTTTTAGTGAGCCAATCTAAGTGACCAACTGGATCAGCCTTAGGATCAGCTGGAGCAACAATAGTTCCATCAATGTAATGAGTGAGTCCTTTTTCCATAAGTTTACTCCATGCATCAATTTTCCAAGTAGCATAATTATGTGGAGTTAAGAGAGGAAACTTAGAAGAACCCATAGCAGCAAAAAGGAAAGAACACAAGAGCACAAAAGCACAAGAGACACCCCCCAAATTCAATCAATCAAAGTACCCCCCCAAAAGTGATGATTTTGGCACTTTATACTTAGTGCGATTACAATGAGCCACTTGCAAAACAAGGCAAAGTGGGCTTATGATGCAAATTTTACAACTTCTCAAATGAGATACAAGAGACTTCAATCAATAGTGCAATGAATCTAACTGAGATTCAAGCAAATATACAAGTACCAAGAGAGCCAAAAATGGCCAAGATTTGAAAGTACAATTTCTACTTACAATGACATCAATCTGATAGCATCATGTGAAAGTAGATGAAAAAATACGCACTTTCAAAAAAAACGGCACCTAAAAAGGAGGTCGGATGACCCCAAACGAAGCCTCTGAAGTTGCAAAAACAGGGATTACTCAGGGACAGTCACCAAAAACTGCATTTTCTGAAAAATCCGTGCATTAAAATCAAAAAATTCTTTCACCACTGCGGAGAGCACGAAATTCTAGCCCATTTCAAAAAAAATTGCACCCAAAAAGGAGCAAAAATGAACAAGTTATGGCCATTTGAAGTTGAACTGCAAAATCAAAAATGCAAATGAGAGGGGGTCAAAAAAATTTCAAACCCTGCTGATGTGGCGCTGACGTCAGCAATTCACTGTGTTAAATTTGACGGTCGTATGACCGTCGCCAAAACTTCGCTGCCTGGCTGACTGAGCGTCCGTACCGTACAGACAGACTGCGTGGACAGCTGACTGTACAGTCCGTACTGTACGGAATGCTGACGTGGCAGAGGTGACTGTGCGATGATGTGTCACTGTACGGCATACGGAATAGGTCTGCATGTGCTGCCACGTGGCTGAGCTGACTGTGCAGGTTGCTGATTGTATGCACGGTCTTCCGCGTGGCTGTGCTGACGTGGGATCTGCGTGGCGTACGGATACCACGTGGTTTGATGACGTGGCAGGCGGTGCCGGTTGATGACGGTGACCTGTCACACGGGCCGGAGGCGGAGGGCGCCGAGGAGCGGCGAGCGGCGCCGGAGGCGGCTCGCGGGAGGAGCCGGAACGAGGGAGGCGGTGTGGGCGCCGAAGCCGAAGGTGCCGGAGGAGATGCTCGAGCGGAGACCGAGGAGAACCGGCGGAGGTGGCAGTGCCTCGGGGAGGCGCCGGCGAGGAGGACGCAGACACAGCGCGGGCAGATCGAGGTCGCAGCAGGTGGCAGGTACAGCAGACGGACGCAGCGCTCGGACGGAAGTGCAGGTACAGTCTGCGGAAAGGTACGTTGCGCAGTGCCTGCAAACAGGTACGTGGGGTACGGGGGGGGGTCTGCGGACCCCCCAAAAAATAATTTTTTTTGCTTTTTTTTTTTTTCAACTTTTTGATTTTTTTCAAATTTTTTTCAATTTTTTTTTTTATTTTTTCGATTTTTCAAACAATTTTTGAAAAAAATTTCAGGAAAATAAATGAAATTTTTCGAAAAATATATAAAAAAATTTCGAAATCCGTACGATTAGGGCAAAATTGGAGAAAAAAATTTTCCTCACCAAAATAGGCCAACTTTATAACCAAAATTCATGGAAACGGCCTTCCGGACGCAATGGAGAGGTCGGATCTGGTCTAGGACGCCTCCAAATGATGATGCTCCTCAGATCTGCCTCTTGACGTCACAATAATGCCTCTTCAAGACGAATCAATGAGACTCCAATAGCTCTGATACCATGTTGGATTTTGCCAAGATCAAGAAGTCATTGAAATGTACAAGATAGAGACATAATATGGGACAAGAATAAACTGTATTCTCATCAATAGAAAATGATCAACAACTTGTTACATACAATGTAGATGAGCCTGCTTATATAGGCAAGGCTAGGGATATGTATGAGCACACAAACATGACATGTGGCTCAATAAGAAACAAGGGTGGGTAGGAAATAGGTGTGGGTAGGTAGGAGAAATAATATAATATTCCACATGAGGTGGATCACCCACCGAAGGTGGAATTATCACTCCACAATAAGTGGATATGATAGTGTAATAACAAGATCAACACCATAAGAGGTGGAATTTCTCCTACACACACTATCCCAATGTGGCACAAACACCCAAGTGTCTCATATCCAAACTACTATGAAATGCATTATCCTAAGTAAACTTAAGTAAGTGTAATAATATCCATGATGAATAATTATTTACACCAACACTTATGAACCTTAGATCTTTAAGTCGTCAGGAAACCTTGCAAAATACAGTAGACTGTCATGTTTGATAATGTAGTCCTAATATTGTTTTCAGATTCAAAGAGAAGTGCAAGTTTACAAAGCTTATCAGTGGTAGTCTTCTACCGTAGTTGTTCTTAAAGATTGATTGATGACAGTGCGGTTGACAGAAAAAAGGGTTAAAGATCGACCAATACCTTGTCTTCTAAATTGCAAAAATATTATTGTGCATGAACATTTTTATTTTTAACCTACATATAAATGAAACCATTCTCCTAAGTAACTTAGGAGACTGTGAATGTATTGTTGTAAACTTGTATGTATATTATCACTTTAGCAAATTAACTTGTACATGAAAATTGTTACACCATCCTTGTGAATCTTAGATATTTAAGTCATCAGGAAACCTTGCAAAGTACAATAGAATATCATGTTTGATAATGTAATTCTAATATTGTTTTTAGATTCAAAGAGAAGTTAAAATTCTTACATTGTAACTCTTAACCATGTCCAGCCTTAGAAATAGCCTAAACAGGTTTAGTTCCTAGATTTGTATAAATGATTGTGCCATACTCTTAACTGTTGCTCATAATATTCCAAGTATATGGATTCTTATTAGGTAACTATGTTGAGATCTTACTGATTTTACTTTGTTGAGCATTTTTACATATTTTAATGAATTTTGAACAAAAAGAACTAAATACAGATTGTTTAACTGTTACAGCAATTTAGCAAAACCTTTAGACAAAATCTTGCATGCTAGCTTGCTTGGCTTATCAATCTGTGTAAATCATAATCATTGATCACCTCCTTGATATGCTTGTATAGTTAAACTCGCTCTTATATCTTTGCAAGATTTTTCATGAGAGCAATATGTTCTCTCAGATCCAGATTCGTGGTACATAGAAACCTCTCTCAACAAACTGGAACATGGAGATTTTACCCATGAGGAGGAAATCATTTATAGTCCTGCTGCTGAGAAGAGCACATTCACTCATCTCTATACCCACTTGGGTTAGAACCTTTAGTGCGTCTCCTAGACCCACTTTCCTTCTAGTAGATTAGCATAAAAAATTTGGAGAGATTGAAAATTTAACAAACATTTTAGCCTTGAGATAGTTGTGCATAATGAACTAGATGGGAATAGGAGCTGTTTAGGTGTGCTAATAGTTTCACTTCCACCAACCCAATAATTCTGGGATTAAACACGTGGATATATGAAATGTGACGTGATCACTCAATGATTGCCTGACCACATCATATATGCATTCATGTTTTTCTAGTTCATTATGTTGTTCTTCATGTTTGTTTTATTCTGCATATTGATTGTGATTACACACATCTAGTTCTCTCTAACCTTCAGCTCACCTTATTTGCTGCCCTTATGAAGGGTTAGACCACTCCTGAGTGTAGGGAGGGAGCTCATGGGTGGGAGCATGCAGGAGTTTCATAAAACTACTTGTTTGGGTGTCAAAGTGCTCCAATCAAACTCCCCCTCCCCCTTGCAGCATTGCTGGTTCAGATTGATGACTGTATTGCAGATTTAGATTTATATGATGATATCCCTTGTATTACCCTGAGATTCCTTGAGATGTACTTAATGTTACACTTCAATATCCTGATGGAAAGAACGGCGTATTCTAATAATGACTATACTTATTTATGGGTACATCAAGGATATGGATAGATGTTCTACCCATGTAGTTACTATATCAGTTATACTATCTTGTATGTCACTTATGGATAGTAATGATGTATCATTTCAAGTTCTGACGAGCTTTTGGCTGATTTTAGATACACCATTATGAAACGTATTGAGATCATTCTTATGATTTAGGCTAAGTAGTTGTACTATTTGTCAATGTGAACAGGGGCATTTCCTATCCAATTTCCTCTTTGTAGTGTGAACAAAGCAAAATATCCAATTAGTCATTAGTTAGGTCTTATTCGCACATGTTCACATGTTAAGTTTACTTAGGGAGTTAGGAATCCTATTAGAAGTCTCTAGTACACATTGATCTTATCCCCTAGTTGTTTCATGTCATAGGATTAAGACACTTGTCATCATCCTAGTTAGTCTTATCTCTCAACCTTGTCTATATAAGTATCATATGTACATTTTGTAAATAGGACAATCTTTGGTCAATAGTGTTGGTATTTTGGTATGGTTTTGTCATTGATGTCAGCACCTACTAACACTTATCAACTCTGGCACTTTGAAGAATCGGCACTATTCATCGGCACTTGGAATGATATGGAAAACACCTGGTTATGTCGAAAACATCGTTTGGACACTTTGTCTTGGAGATTTGTTCATTGGTATATTCGTAATTGCATATTTGTTGTTATCGGCAAATAGGTCCAAGATAAGCACTGGCAGGCTTATCTATTCCAGATCAGCACGACACGCTTTGGAGATGATTTTGTTGCTATCGTAAATGCATCAAGCTGACATGTTGAATCGGTTATTGCATCGGTTATTGATTTACTTGTAAAATGTTTTATTGTAATATCTTTTAGTAGCCGACCTACTAAAATTGGTCTTAGGTTATGGTATATATGTAAGATCTTATTTGTAAGATCGACATGCGATAAGGATAAGGAATTGTAAGAAGGTATATGCGAGAATAAGCAGAGCTATACACGCAGACATCATTTGAAGGTAAAGCAAGGTTTTTGTGAAGACAATTAGAACTACACCGGTATTGAATCCAGCATAGAAAGATGTTAATTTGAGTAGTACATTCTTATTGGATTTAACCATCCAATTGTAGTCAGTGTGACTCCTATTTGTGTTTGAACAGTGAGCTCTAGGCGCTTGGCCTTTCTGCATGTGCAAACCCCATTTGTATACACATACTATCTGCATTAGTATCATCTGATTGTGGGTAAGGTTTCCCACCGTGGTTTTTCCCCTTACAGGGTTTCCACGTACAAATATTGGTGTTATGTGTTGTGGATGTTATTATCTTTCTGTTTCATGCATTAATCTTTACCGGTACTGCAATTAACTGATAAAACTGTCTACCGGCATAAAAGTTTGGTTTACCGGTATTAAGCATTAAAGTTGGTTAAGTTGTTTTTGGTTGAATTTATTTGACAACTAATTCACCCCCCCCCCCCCCCTCTTAGTTGTCTCCGGGACCTAACAATCGGTATCAGAGCTTAGTCCTCTTTTGCAGAAGTTTAACAGCTTGAGGAGATCCAATGTCTACTAACTATTTCAAGAAGGGCAGTCCTAAACTTGATGGAACCAACCATGGCATATGGAAGATCAGAATGGAGACACATTTGAATTGCATTGGAAAGGACATCTGGGAAGTTACAAAGAATGGCTATACTGCTCCTACTCCCGGTCAGCCTAATCCACCTACCTTAGGAAAAGATGAAGAAAATGATTGCAAAGCTAGAGAAGCACTTTTGAGCGTATTATCAGATCAGCAAATCATGGAATTATCAGATAGATCAACTACTAAAGCTATTTGGGATCACTTGGAAACATTGAATGAAAGAGATTCCACAATCAAAATTGCAAAACTTGAAAGCTTCCGGGTCAGGTATGAAAATCTGAAAATGGAAGAAGATGAAAGGATTTCTGCTTTTATGGAAAGAGTTAATGAAATTGTTTTGGGTATTAAATGTTGTGGAGGAACCTTAAGTGAAGATGAAATTGTTTCAAAAGTTTTAAGAGAATTGCCACCAGCATATAAAATGAAGGTTATTGCTATAAATGAGTTGAGAACAATGCCTAATACATCAATAACTAGGGATACATTGATTGGAAAACTTTCAGCTTTTGAAATTGAGGAATTTGGTCTTGTTGCTACTATAAAGACAGATTTAGCTTTTAAAGCATCAACATCATCTGCACCATCATTTGACAAGTCTGATTGGAAAGTCTTTTATGCAAGAGAATTTGAGGAAAGCAGAAGAGAAAATGAAGAACCTGAAGAACTTGAATCACTATTTGCAAGAAAAATGCCTAAAGGTCCAGTTGGAAGTAAGTATGAAGGTAAAGTACCCTTTAAATGCTTTAACTGTAATAAGATTGGTCATATGGTTTCGAGATGCCCTGATAGATATGCTAGACTAAGAGAAGAAGCTAGAAAAACATACAAGCCTAACTCTGAATATCAGAGATACATATTTAAGAAGAATAAAGATAAATCTTGTTATCTTGCTGATGAAGGAGTCACTGATGATTCTGATGAAGATCCGGCAGACAATGGATGGGTTTTTGTTGCTATAACAAAAGATCAACTGGCACCTACTGCTCAACCGGTAGAACAAGCCCTGGCAGCTAAAATTGAAGTTAAGGATGAATGGATCATTGATTCAGGATGTTCACATCACATGACTGGTGATAAAGGTAAATTCTTGAACTTTCAGGAACATATGGAAGCTTAGTAAGATTTGGAGATGACAAAGCTTGTTTGATCAAAGGAAAAGGTACAATATCTCTTGATGGTAAGCATAATACTGACAATGTTTACTATGTAGAAGGTTTAAAGCATAATCTTTTGAGTGTTGGTCAATTAGTTGAAAAAGGATTTCAGTTACAATTCAAGAATGGTAAATGCAAAATTATGAACAGAACTGGTTTGGAAATTGCAACTGGTAATCAAACTAGAGGCAACATCTTTCACTTGAATAACAATGAAAAGACATGCTTGATTGCACACATTGATGAAAGTTGGCTATGGCATAAGAGACTCTGTCATGTAAATTTTGATTGCATGGTAAAAATTAGTACTATTAAGGTAGTTAGAGATTTACCTAAGATTGTTAAACCTCACAATCCGATATGTAAAGAATGTCAATTTGGAAAACAAGTTAGAGCATCTTTTAAAAGTACTCCAAAAAAATCAAATAATGCTCTTGACTTAATTCATACTGATTTATGTGGTCCAGCTAGAACTAAAAGTTTACAAGGTGATAGATATTTCATGCTAATCATTGATGACTATTCTAGAATGTGTTGGGTTACTTTTCTCAGAGAAAAATAAGAAGCACTTGGGAAGTTCAAACTATTCAAAGCAATGGTAGAGAATGAAACCGGTAAGAAAATCAAATGTCTGGGATCAAATCAAAGAGGCGAATTTACATCTAAAGAATTTAATGCATTCTGTGAAGTGAATGGAATCAGAAGACAGTTATTAGCACCCTGGACACCACAGCAGAATGGAGTTGTAGAAAGGAAAAACAGAACTACCTTGGATGCAGCTAGAAGTATGTTATCTGAAGCAAATCTTCCACATGTATATTGGAGAGAGGCAGTAAGCACAACAGTCTATACATTCAACAAAGTTCACATCAAAGGTGAAACCGGTAAGACCCCTCATGAACTATGGTTTGGCATTACTCCTACTCTTAAATATTTCAGAATATTTGGTAGTAAATGCTATATTAGAAGAGATGAGTATATTGGCAAATTTGATCCTAGAAGTGATGAAGGAATATTTCTTGGTTATTCATCTAAGAGCAAGGCATACAGATGTTTTAACAAAAGATTGCAGAAAATTGTTGAGAGTACAAATGTGAAGATTGATGAACAATTTAGAGGAACTTCAAGGTATATAGACTCTGAACCGGCAACAGAAATACTGGCAAATGAACCTACATTGAATCAACCGGTACAAAATGAAGATCCAGTTACACTAGTATCATCTGAAAATTCCACTATAACTGAGGAACAACAACAAATAAAGACACCCCGGTACGTAAGACTGAATCACTCTGAAGATCAGATAATTGGAAACAAGTATAAAGGAGTTATGACAAGAGGAAGACTGGCAAATGAAGAGGTATGTCTTATTTCTCAAATTGAACCATCATCAATTAATGAGACATGTGAAGATAAACACTGGATTAAAGCTATGGAAGAAGAATTAGAGCAAATTGAGAAGAATAACACATGGACGTTAGTTCCCCGGCCTAAAGACAAAAATATGATTGGAACTAAATGGGTATTCAGAAATAAACTTAATGAAGATGGTAAAGTAATCAGAAATAAAGCAAGACTAGTGTGTAAGGGATATTCTCAGAAAGAAGGAATCGATTATAATGAAACCTTTGCACCAGTAGCTAGAATTGAGGCAGTCAAATTATTCTTGGCTTTTGCAACACACAAGAACTACAAAGTATATCAAATGTTATTAAATGTGCATTTCTGAATGGAGATCTTGAAGAAGAAATTTACATTGAGCAACCGGATGGATTTTCTTTGACAGATAACAAAGATATGGTTTGCAGGTTAAAAAAAAGCTTTGTATGGGTTGAAGCAAGCTCCAAGAGCTTGGTATGCTAGATTGGATAAGTATCTTTTGAAGATTGGATTTTCTAAAAGTAATGCTGACAGCAACTTATACTACAAAGTGACTAATGATGACATCTTGGTTATAGAAGTTTTTGTTGATGATATAATCTTTGGAAGAGAAGATGGATTATGTACAGACTTTTCTATTGAAATGCAGCAAGAATTTGAAATGTCTATGATTGGAGAAATAAAATTCTTTTTAGGATTGCAGATTTCACAGACCGATAAAGTATATTCTTGAGTCAATCCAAGTACTTAAAGGAGTTACTAAAGAAATTTGGGATGGAAAACTCTAAACCGGTAAGCACACCTATGATTACAAATGACAAATTATCACTAAGGGATGAATCTACACCTGTTAATCCGACTAGGTACAAGTCTATGATAGGAGGCCTACTGTATTTGACACAAACAAAACCTGATATTATGAATGCAGTATGTATTGTTTCTAGATTTCAGAGTAATCCTAGAGAAAATCATGAATCAACAGTAAAAAAGATTTTCCGGTACTTACAAGGCACTACAAATCTTGGTTTATGGTATCCTAGAGATGAAAACTTTGAATCATGTGCATACACAGATGCAAATTGGGCAGGAGATGCGGATGATAGAAAAAGCACCACCGGCGGAGCATTCTTTCTTGGCAGCAGATTAATTTCTTGGTTGAGTAAAAAACAAAGTTGTACATAATTATCAACAGCAGAATTAGAATATGTTGCAGCAACAACTAACTGTACACAGGTATTATGGCTTAAGCAAATGTTGAAGGACATAAAGGTAAAATGCAAGGAACCTATAACTATATATTCTAATAACACTGCAGCAATTGATATATCTAAGAATCTGGTATTACATTCTAAAACCAAACATGTTTCTATCAAATTAAATTTTCTGAAAGAGAATGTTGAAGCAAAAGAAGTAAAACTGGTTTATGTGAATACAAAAGAGCAGATTGCAGATATTTTCACTAAACCTCTGCCTAAGGAGACCTTTGAATATCTCAGAGACCAGCTTGGGGTCATACCTCCACCGGTAGAGACTTAGACAGTTGATGTTTGTCATCAACCGGCAGAATTAATAGAGAAATATTTTACTCCGGCTTTGATGAGGAAGCTACTTCTCAGGGGGAGTAGTTGGTATACTGGATTGGTTGAATTTTGTATTTGAACTTGGTTTTATATTCGCTTTGGCATTTGATGTCAAAGGGGGAGAGATATCTATGGAAAAACACATTATCTTTTGGGGAGAGATTATTCATTTGGGAGAAAGATTAATACTTTGAGATGATAGATTACTCTCTGTATCTGAGTTTTTGACTTCTTATTATGATCTCTTTTGGGAGATTGTTGGTTTTTGGTATTTGGCATTTTTGTTTTGGCACTTTGATGGTTTTTCCATCTTGTGTTGCCATCAATGCCAAAGGCGAGATTGTTGGTATTTTGGTATGGTTTTGTCATTGATGTCAACACCTACTAACACTTATCAACTCTGGCACTTTGAAGAATCGGCACTATTCATCAGCACTTGGAATGATATGGAAAACACCTGGTTATGTCGAAAACATCGTTTGGACACTTTGTCTTGGAGATTTGTTCATTGGTATATTCGTAATTGCATATTTGCTGTTATCGGCAAATAAGTCTAGGATAAGCACTGGCAGGCTTATCTATTCCAGATCAGCACGGCACGGTTTGGAGATGATTTTGTTGCTATCGTAAATGCATCAAACCGACATGTTGAATCGGTTATTGATTTACTTGTAAAATGTTTTATTGTAATATCTTTTAGTAGCTGACCTACTAAAATTGGTCTTAGGTTATGGTATATATGTAAGATCTTATTTGTAAGATCGACATGCGATAAGGAAGGATAAGGAATTGTAAGAAGGTATATGCGAGAATAAGCAGAGCTATACACGCAGACATCATTTGAAGGTAAAGCAAGGTTTTTGTGAAGACAATCAAATCTACACCGGTACTGAATCCAGCATAGAAAGATGTTAATTTGAGCAGTACATTCTTATTGGATTTAACCATCCAATTGTAGTCAGTGTGACTCCTATTTGTGTTTGAGCAGTGAGCTCTAGGCGCTTGGCCTTTCTGCATGTGCAGACCCCATTTGTATACACATACTATCTGCAGTAGTATCATCTGATTGTGGGTAAGGTTTCCCACCGTGGTTTTTCCCCTTACAGGGTTTCCACGTACAAATATTGGTGTTATGTGTTGTGGATGTTATTATCTTTCTGTTTCATGCATTAATCTTTACCAGTACTACAATTAACTGATAAAACTGTCTACCGGCATAAAAGTTTGGTTTACCGGTATTAAGCATTAAAGTTGGTTAAGTTGTTTTTGGTTGAATTTATTTGACAACTGATTAACCCCCCCCATTGTCTCCGGGACCTAACAATTAGATCATAATTCATTTTGCATCATAATCAAGCAATATTTTCTCTCGTTTCTCTCTTGTCAAAGGTAATCTTTCAAGTTCTAGGTGATCTTGGGAAGCTTGGGTCCATTGGTGAATATATCAAAGCTTTAGATTTGTAATCCCCTTATTGAATTTGGAAGATAATCAAGCAAAAGCTTTTGCTAGTTGCACATTCAAAAGATTTTGCTAGGTGCACTTTGGGACAAAATGAACCTTTCCATTGAGTCCAAAAGACTCAAAACCTCTATTTTCATATATGGCACTCTATATTTTGGAGTCGAATAAAATTTGGCTACTTTTCAAGGTTTAGAAGAGGTGCAAAAAAAAATTGTCCATACAATGGTATGGAACCTATACGATATGGGTTTGTATGGTTCGTATAGTGCACAAGCATCAACAAGGTACATAGTCAACGAATATGTGGGTTGGAATATTCGCAAAATATTTTGTCTATACTGACAATACGTTTCTATGCAAGCCTATGTCATCAAGGTGCAAAAGGAATGAATTACTATTTGTTTAATTAAAGAAATTGAAAGGATAAAAAGGCACAATATTTGGGTGCCTATTCATGGGTTTTTTGAGCTCCTAGTCTTGCCATCACAAAGAGATTAATCCAACAGCATGCATGGCCTTTGTCACCTACCCAAATGCCACCACTATGGGTGGTATTCACTAGATCACACAGTCGAATGAATTTTGCCACCAACCCACCACCAACACTCTACTTTGTGCGGTCAAAACTGGTGGCACTTGTTGAACACTACCGAAGGCTGAGAGGGGGCGGTTGAATCAGCATTCACAATATATCATCAAATTAAAGAGTTTATAACTTCAGCATTTGCCAATGTTAATGAGCAGAAAATAAATTGCAATGACAGCCAAAGCTTTCGCATCAAGACACCAGATTTTTATGTAGAAAACCCAAACTGGGAAAAACCACAGTGAGAATTAAACTCACAATATATAATAACTGTCTTACAATCAACAAGGCTTCCTGCCAAAAAGAGCTCACTGCTTCGGACTTGCAGATTGAGACGCACAACCTCAGGAAAGATACAAAAGAGAGACTTGCTCTACTGAAGATCACTTCTTCAAGGCAAGATACAAAACTGATCTCATAAAGCAATAAGAATAATAGATTGAACTATACACAAAATACATCTGTTAGAATGCAAATAACAATTCCATGCACATACTCAGCTAATTGCTCTATATACCTTCGAATCACTAATCTTACTCTCTTTGCATACCGATCATCTATCCATCCTACATGCACATCACTTCTACTTCTCTCATCTATCTCTTTCTTTTTATTTGTGTATATGTGATCCACATCTATTATAACCAATATATACCAATCGGATCAAATAACTATCACTAGGTTGGCCAAGCATGTATGTGACATGTATATAGCATCGACCCAAAAATATATTTTTTGAAGGTAAAATACACCAAGTCGGCAGTCCTTCCAACGAATATTAAAAACATTTTGCATCCAACCGCCCGAACCAAAAAGCACAAACTAGTATCACCAAAAATCTGTTTTGTTCAACGCATTGCTTATCCAAACATGGTCTCCTAAGACATATCCAAAACAAATATTTATTCCGGTCCATGATAGGTTCCTCCAAAGCAATCACAAGAAGTATTTCCGGACCCAGTGAAGAACACTAGACCTTCAGAAACAAACTGACACATTATTCCATATCTTCTTATCAGCATAATGTCAAGAGGACAAAACATCTGGACCACCAACTAATCCTATCCAATATCCCAATCACCAATAACAAACAGGGCAATATGAGATTGACAAAGGTTTTACATCAATGACAACAATGACATCCAAATGTGTAACGGCACTACCCAATTTCTCCACTCATGGAATGCACCATGCCTTGTTTGGCCCTAAACTAGGTATTATTTTCATGTTGCCATAACTTTTCATCAAGGTTTTTCTGTTTTGAAAATGAGATATCATCGAAAAGCTAGTTTTGTGCACTTTGCAATGGTGCATACCATTTTGCTAGATCTTGTTGCAGGTTCTTGTTATTGCTAATTGAAATCGTATCTTTAGTTTTGGCCTCCAAGCTCATAACTTTTTGCCTAGATCTTCAATTTTTGTGATTCATGTGGCATTAAAGAGGTATTGAAGAGCTCTATATAGTCACCCATGCACATTTTCTAGATTCAGCCCTAAGTACATTTTATTCAGTTTGTCACATATTTGCATTCTAGATGATTACTTGGACATCTTCGCACTTGAGAAAGTTATATTTTAATCAAATAACTTCATTTCAACTGTTTAATATGCATTGAGAATCTGATCTTTGATCTTATCATTTGAGGAGTGTATCATTGTAATATCATAGGTTATGCAATTCATCTTCTCATAATCATTTTGACTAAGAACAATTCTGAATTTTGGTAAAAAGACATCCTATCACATTGTAGGTGGCTCAATCCTTTGCCTCATCTTTATGGACTCATCCTTGAATCAGATACATCTTGGAAGAAATCACTTTGGGGTAATAAAAATATCATATCATAGGATTAGTTGGTACAATCATTGGAACTAACATTTTTGGGGGCACTTTCTAGAAGATCTCAAAGATTAGGTGCCTACGTACACTATGGACCAAAATTACAGATCTATGGAGATTCTCGTATCTTTCCATTCCTAGATGATCCTACATCAAATTGACTCATTCCACTTGATGTATAAAATATACTATTTGATGAGGATGTATTAGAGGAGCTTGAATATGATACACAACATGAGCACCTTGATGATATAGAGATCTCTCATGTTCCTCCTCCTATTGAGATCACAAATCCAACTTTTGTTGCTTCATGAAAGTTCAAAGCTGCTTTTTTTAGAGCTTCAAGTGATTCTTTGCAACAAGTACATCATAGTCTTCTAGATTCAGCTTTGTGGGATGATTTCTTGACAAGTATTTTGCACTTGTTTGTGGCGTCTCACATTTCAGATTTGGAGGACACATTTGAGGGGTGTCTCTCCTCTTTGATGACAGCCCCATAATAGTCGTTGTTCCATCATCTGCATCTTTGGATCTTGCTCACCATCAATTATCACTTGATCCTAGTTTGTCACCTTGTTCGATTGAACATGTACCTGATTTGATTGTGGCATCATCTTCCATGGACATGGCAACACATGAACAGGTTTCAAAGACACCATCATCATACATCTTGATATTTCTTTCTGCTAATTCCTATTTGGAATGGAAAGCATTCCTACATCTATACTTGATTTTTTTTCTTCCCAGGGGTAGTAATGTTGTTTGTAGACATTGGATTATATTTTGTCTTCAAGCATTCACCATTACTGCAAGACATTACACATTGTGGGGTGGGGGCTACATAATCTCTCATTTTCCCTCTTATGGGGCATTGATTTTATAATTGTGATGGATCTCATCCTTGGGGGGTCTTGAGTTCTCAATCCATCACTCGTATATATTTGTTTGCATCTTTTCTTTGTTTTGAAGAGGAGTTTTGTCCCACAAGGTTTTCTCCTTTTCTATGTTTATGAGAGATTGCATTTGTACATGGGTACCTAAAATGGCCTAGTAGTCAATACCCATTAACATCCTTGTATCATTGTTTACCGCTACAACTGATAAATTAAATACAGGAAATAATAATGTACATGACAATGCATGCTAGACACGGTAGTAAAATCTATCTTTATTCGCACATTCAATTATTACAGAGAAGAGACCAAAGATGGTCGGCCAAGAATTACAATAGATCCGACAATACCATGCCCCTTCCTTGGCAGTACATGACATGTTTAAAGGACCCGACGGTTGCCGAGAGGTACACAACCGTCAACCAACTGACACATAACTACCCGAGACTGACAACCCACTCAATACAATTAATTAATACATTGTTGGATAACAAATATTATCAAACATAACAACAGGCAATTTATGCCGACAACATCATCCCCCCCAAAAGAAAAGTCGTCTTCCAGATGACAAGCAAACCTTGAGTGATATTTGGAAAGACTAACGACAAATAGTGACTTCGAATGGACACCCCCAACTTGTAGTGTACCTGCCAAATCAAATGGGGATTTGGGGCAGCACCCCTCACAAGGTCCTAGGGCAGCATTACAACCTTCAAACCCACACGGAACTCTCCATGGCGTGCATCAATTTTCTGCTTTTTTAAGACGTCGGGAACGAGGTCGATGAAGTCAAAATTCTGATCAAGGTGCATTCTCCCCTACGGGTATTGTGTTTTCTGACCTGTTCTCCTTCCATGTGGGCTTATCCTCCTTGCGTATAGACTTGTTCTTTCGTACAAGCTTGTGCTTCTCTCTTGGTTGTACGATGCATAGGTGTGTGGCTTGAGACTCCCTTCATCCAACTCAAAGTTGATGCCTTCGAGTTTTTTCTATACTACTTCCTTGACCGTACGGTATTCCTCCTGTGATCCGTACGGATTTCTCTTGGTTGTTGTATGGCCTCCGCCTTTGGTTGTCGTACCTGTAGCATGGTCGAACGATCTCTCCCTGATTGCTTCCCTGTATACCGTACGATGCCTCCTGTACGATGTTCGTACAGCTTCCCTGTATGTCATACGATGCCTCCTGTGCGATATTCATCGTACGGTTTCACCATACACCATACCTTGTTCTCTATGCAGTTTATGACGTACGTCATACGGGTCGAATGAATGGACTACGTCGTACGGAATGGGTGGATGAGCTACGTCGTACGGGTTGATTGAACAAGGTATGTCGTACGTGTGAGCTACGTCGTACGGAATGGTGTTTTGCCATACGTCGTACCGACTCCTCGCCTTGCTCTGCGCCTATGTGCCGACCGTACGTGTTGATCGTACACTGTACGGTATTTCTGCTTCTTCACCTACACCGTACGAATTCGACTTCTCCTGTGGCTGGATGGGAATGTTCCTTCCCTCTCTCGATTTTGTCCTACTGTCAAGTCTGCTTCCCCAGCTCTCCCTTGACCGTACGGATCTCCAACACTTGGCTTCTCTAGTTTGTATGGTGTAGCCGAGGCTCTTAGCTTCGTGTGGTAACCTCATCATGTCGACGCAACCTAGACTCTCAGGAGCCAACTTGCTCTTGTCTTCTCTGAACCGTACGGCGTACGGTATGGACTTAGTCAATCGTTCGGCAACTTTACTCTTTGCGTACGATGACAATTCTTCAAAAACTTTACTCTTGGCGTACAGTGACAATTCTTCGGCAACTTCACTCTTGGTTCATGTGGACCGTACGCTCCATGTACTCTCAACTCTTATGGGTTGTATGGTCAACTTGCTCTCAGCTGATTTGAACCATATGGCTGAATTACTTTCGGCTGATGTGAACCATTTAGCGTATAGTATTAACTTCTTCGAGGCATCTCCACTAGGCTCTACAACATCCAATTTCAAATCCTTGCCCTGTGAATCTTCTTCGTACACCTTAGATACTTCCCCATTCCCACTCGGCGGCCTCTATTCATACAGTACAGGCTCACTTGGCAACTGTTCGTACAACCCAAACACACCAGCTTCGGATGTGCACAGATGAATATCGTATGACGGACTTTGTACGTCCTCAATTTGGCCAATTTGTAGCATGTTACAGTCGGGGTGGAAGACTTCATAATCCTCCATCTGCCAGTGAAATAATCCATTAAGAGAACTCATCTCATCCTCAGAGCAATCTTCTAGTTTGAGCACCCCTTCATCGTTGGGTTTCATGCCTTTCCTTCCTCTGTCCATACCTAACTCTCCACCCTCAGACTCAGAGTCCAAGTGTGCCAATTCTTCACTCACCGCCTGGTTTCTCAAGTCAATGACGTGCTTACTCCCATCACTCTCGATCGAGAGTGTGTTTCACTTCCAATTATGATTCGCCATGGCAGTAACCAACCATCCCCTCCCGAGGAGTGCATCGTACGCCTTCTTCTGTAATCGGATGACTACAAAGTCCAAGAAAAAATTGTCCCAATCATTACTTTTTGTGCCATCAATGTTCCCAACAGCTGAATGTCGTGTTGGTCAGCACCTACCAAGTGGAAGCTTGGCGGCCAAAGATTCGGCTTTCCCAAACATTTCCACGTGTCTTTTGGTAGTACGTTTACTCCCGAGCCTCCGTCGACAATGGTGTTTGTCAACTTCCTCCCCATTATTTCCATCTCGACGACCGTCGGCTTCCTCCCGATGCTCACCATTAGCAACATTGGATCACTGGACTCATTCCCTTTGGGTGAGGGTTTTCTCGTCAGTTCCTCCTCGTGTGGCTTACATTGTTTCTAGGTAACTATGTCATCACTGACTGTATTAGCAATTGCCATTCTCAGTTGCGGCATAGTTTGAAGAAGGTTTGCCACCTTGATGGGTACGGTTGTTTGTAGCACCTACCGGACCATGTTCTTCTCTGACTCCCGCAAATGGCATACTTGTAGTTCCATTGGAAGTTACTCGTTCCTTCGCCAACACTTGTTCTACTTCGTCTTGTTCCTTTTCCATACCAGAGTCTGAATACATCGCCTTCTTTGTTTGTGCTCTTGTGATTGTTAAAACTGCAGTCTCTTGTTCCTCCACGTCTAGCATATTAATACCCTTCTGATTCGGGCAGTTGGTGTCTTCATGGTCACCTGGTCCACACCATTTGCACAATAATTGTATGTTGTCTTTCTTGTTATGGCAGTCTCTCGCAAAGTGTCCCCATTCACTACATTATCGACATTGTATGATAGGACGTCCTCTGGAGTCGTACTGTATTTGGTTTCACCCTCGTTGATTTCCATAACCACTTGGCGATACATTCTGTGATTTCGATGGGTTGGACTCTCCCTGTGTGAAGAGTACTTGTGTACTTCCCATCTTCAAATTGTACGGGCACTCCTTGATTGAATGCCCCAGTACTTGGCGAATTTCACAAAACATATTTCTAGGACAATTACCTTTTGTGTGCCCCTCCCTTTTGCACTCAATGCACCATAGTTCATTACCTTCATTGCTGGTTCCTTTCTCCGCCTTCAATTCTTTCATCATTCTCAACATATCCCGTCGAAGGTCTCATACGGTTTTGGATTCTTCGTCACTGCTACCTTCGGTGCTCTCATCATCGTCGGTCTTCCTCTTCTCTTGGGAGGAGGTTTTATTTTCACTCTCGATGTCCATCGCTCGATTGTACACATTGGCGTATGAGGACGGAGGCACTACTTTCATCTCTTGCGCAATGAGGGTATCAATCCCTCTGTGAACCACCTCTTCTTCAACCCGTCGGCTAGCTGGTTTTCCATCTTGTTTAATAGTTCTTTGAGCCTATGGTTGTAAGCACATACACTCATTTTTCCCTTGCTTAGTATTATAGATTTCGGCCACTATCTCATTATCATCCCTCAAGAGTTTGAATTCCTCCTGCAACGCCCTCTTCAGATCACTCCATCTCGTCTTGTGTTGGGCGTCAAGGTCTGTGTACTAGTCAATGGCGATCCCCCGAAGGGTGACGAGAAATGCCTTCAGCCAATAGTCCCTGTCATCTTGGCCATTTGCCTCCCAAATGGTTATGCATGTCTTGCAATGCCATACCAGGTCCTCCGACCGATCTCCCATGAACTTCGGCAATTTCTGCTTCTCCTGGGTGTTCAACATTGTTTTCACTCAAAAGGTACGTGTGTATTCGCCTTGTGTGCCAGACCTGGGTGGACTGTTTCGACCGCTACATTCCAGTGCTTTCCCTGCACTCTCAGCCACGCAGGCATCCTCTACACGTCCCCAACACTTAGAGTACTTCCAGGTGTGTCGGACCTGAGTGAACTGTTCCGACCGCTACGTTCTGGTGCTTCCCTTGCATTCTCAGACACGCGTGCATCGTCTACACGTCCACCTCCAGTGTCCCAACACTCCGAGTACTTCCAGGCTTCGACTTGTCTCTGTGCTCCCTCTGACCGAGGGTCGGCAGACACCTAATCGCTTGGTCTTGACTACCCTGTGGCCTCTTCTCACCTTTGATGGGATCTACGGACATGAACCACTCAAAGCTAAACCGATTTCTTTTAAGGCAACGGCACCAAAATGTTTACCGCTACAACTGGTAAATTAAATACAAGAAATAATAATGTACATGACAATGCATACCAGACACGGCAGTAAAATATATCTTTATTCACACATTCAATTATTACAGAGAAGAGACCAAAGATGGTTGGCCAAGGATTACAATAGATCCGACAATACCATGCCCCTTCCTTGGCAGTACACAACATATTTAAAGGACCCGACGGTTGCTGAGAGGTACACAAACGTCAACCAACCGACACATAACTACCCGAGACTAACAACCCACTCAATACAATTAATTAATACATTGTCGGATAACAAATATTATCAAACATAACAACAGGCAATTTATGCCAACAACAATCATCTATGCATCTTTGCATTCATGCATTTGTTTACTTCTCCCTAAGTTGCACTTAGGGGGGGTTAGTGTGAAAAAGGGTATTTCTTATCCAATTTCCCCTTTGGAGTGTGAATAAGGCATAATATCTAACTAGTTATTAGTTAGGTGCTATTCACATGTTAAGTTTACTTAGAGAGTTAGGAATCTTCCTAGAAGTCTCTAGTGTACATGTGATCTTATCCCTAGTTGTCTCATGCCATAGGATTAAAACACTTGTCATCATCCCAGTTAGTCCTATCTCTCAACCTTGCCTATATAAGCAAGGCATCATATGTACCTTTGGTAAATGGGATAATCTTTGACCAATAGATCATAAACCATTCTGCACCATATTCAAGCAATATTTTCTCTTGCTGCTCTCCAATAGAAGGTAATCTTTGGTGTTGCAAGTGATCTTAGAAGCTTGAGTCCACTGGTGAGTCTAACCAATGCAAGAGCATCCCATTTGATGCATTATTTTGATTTTCAAGTTTTGTTTTGGGTTGATGTAGGTCTTAGAGGACCATTGGGGTCCAATTCTATGGATTAAGTTAGGTTATCAAGTCCAGAATTCAAATTTGTAGTTTCCCGCCAAAATACAATTTGAATTTCCTAGTGCAATTTTGGTTTGTAAGGGTTGGAATTTGTCCTCCAACCTTGGTTTTTGGGCTATTTGTGCAAATAAGGTCCTTGTAGACCATATAGGTCATGTGGGTACCTTCATGTTGTTAGGTTGAGTTAGGTGTTCAGAAGTGCAAAGTTGTCAACAAAAGGGCATTCACTTTTGCATTTATGGTTGGAATAAGTTGTAATCGATTTGGAGCACCTAGAACTGATGTAACTTGATAAAAGAAGTCTGTAGTCACACCAAGAATAGAGAAAAAGAAGTTTGGAATGCAAGACATCTTGTTTGGAACAGTTTCTTGACTGTTTTTTGTGTTTTTTCTTTTGTATCAGTCTGAAACCAAGTGTTGCACAGCCTTGTACGGATTGGTATGGACCCACAAACACTTGGAAAAGTTAGTGTTGTGTCTTGTCTTTCAAATGCTTTTGGTTTCATGCGTTTTCGTTAGGTTTTGAAGAAGTTATGGCATTTTTACTCTTGACTGTCCTAACCTAGAACTAAGGTTTTCCAGCAAGCAAGAAAATTTGATTCTGAGAATTTCCCACCATTGAAAATTCACGAAACTTGGTGGAAAGGTCTGTCTCAATGCTGCTCACGCTCCCTCCAAAGGAGAAGTTCTCATTTGTTCATTTGTGCAAGTTATACATGTCTGTGTGCTTCATTCTGCAGGTAGACAGTCATAAAGCCCTAGATGAATGGGGGTTGATGAAAATATAGCATTGTTTTGAGTTGCAGGATGGTAGTATTGGTTAGAAAACTTACAAATGAAGTGGGGCGGGGGCTTTTCAAGCCAGCATTTACATGAGATTGATCAACATGGAATGAGTGTGCAGCTATTAGGCTCAAAGGTAATGCACCTAGATTGTGAAACTAGGATGAACCTAGATTGAATTGATTTCATCATTGTGTATTTGTTTTGAAGCAGTCCTTCCTCTGCATCATTATTGGTATTAGAGCCACGTTAAGACACTAAAGACAAACAAGATAGGGTAAAGACAATCAAGATCAAGAATCAAGAAAGGAAAGATGCCTCCAAGAGTGAATGCAACCGCAAGGGTGGCAGAAAGGATAGCCACAAAACTTGGGGAAGCCTTTGCTAGGGAAATGAGAGAGATGAGAATTAGCCTGGAAGCAAGACTTACAGCAGTGGAAGCCAATCAAAGAAGAGGAGTGGTTATAGGAGACATGAGTGACCAAGAAGAGGGAGTGGTTGAGGCAAATCCACTACAAGAAGAATCTCCAGAAGAGAGGGATATTGAAGAATTGAGGATGGAAAGATTGTTGAGGGTTATAAAGGGTGAAGGACCCGAGGTAAAAATGGAACTTCCAATGTACGCAGGTAGTTTGAATGGTGAAGAACTCCTTGATTAGATAGGGGAGTTAGACAAGTACTTTGAATTTGAGGAGGTGCCTAAAGAGCAATAGGTGAAGTTGGCCAAAACCAAGTTGAAAGGTTGAAAGGCCATGCATCCCTATGGTGGGATTATGCGCAAGAAGAAAGAATAAATAAAGGCAAAACCAAGATTACTTCGTGGGATAGGATGATTGCCAAGTTGAAAGGAAAATTCTTGCCTAGTGACTACACCACTCAATTGTATAGGAAACTACAAAACTTGAAACAAAAGGACATGGATGTGAAGGAATACACCAAAGAATTCTACAAGTTGAGCATCAGATCAGGTCATATGGAGGATGATGTTGATAAGGTTGCAAGATACCTTAATGGACTGAAATATAGCCTACAAGATGAGTTGAATCTTACAAGCCCTAGGACACTTAAAGAATGCTATCAACTAGCCATGAAGGCCAAGGAGAAGTTGAAAAGAAGGCAAGAAAAGAAAAACAGAGGTAGGGGACGGACTTTCAGGGGAAGAGAATCATATGCTGGTAGAGGACAATCACAAAGAAGCCAAGGTGAGACAAGCACCTCACAAGAACAAACATCAAGTTCAAGAGGAGGTTTTAGAGGAAGAAGGCCCAACTCTAGAGGCAGATTTGGACAAAGAGGAGGATCTAGTGGCTTCACACACATATGCTACAAGTGCAACAAATTTGCAGACCATCAAGCTTGGGAGTGCCCGGAAGAACAATCAACTACCTCTTTTAGAAATGAGAGGAGAATTCAAGTTGCTCAAGGAGGAGATGCTGAAAGTGTCAACTCTTCACCACAAACAGAAGAGCCAGAGGTAGGAGAATCCTTGCTGATGAGGAGGACATTGTTCAAGGTAGAAGGAGCCACCTCAAAGGAAATCACTATTCAGAACCATTTGCAAGTGCAAAGGTAAGTGTTGTCAAGTTGTCATAGATTCCGGTAGCACTGATAACTTAGTTGCTATGGAAACGGAAGAAAAGTTGAAGTTGAAAAGATTACCTCATGCCACACCTTATAAGGTTTCATGTTTGAATAAAAGGCAGTAAGTGTTAGTAGTGAGCAATGTTCGGTAGAGTTTCAAATAGGAAGGTATGTTTCAAATAGGAAGGTATAAGGACAAGGTGTTGTGTGATATCATCCCTATGGATGTGTGCCATATGTTACTTGGTAGGCTATGGCAATCTGACAGAAAGACCATGCATGATGATAGGAAGAATAGAGATATTATAGAAAAAGATGGACTCTCTTGCACCTTAGCACCTCTGAAGGAGGAAGACAAAGACCCAAAGGTGGGATCAAGTGTGATGTTAGTGGGTAAGAAAGAGTTCCTAAAGACAATGGAAGAGGAAGAGATGGGCTTTGCAATCATGATCAGACCTAGGACTATTATGACAGCAACAAGGATTGATGAGTTGCCTTTGGAGATCCAAGATTTGCTACAAGAGTATGCTGATATAGTTGTAGATGAACTCCCAAACACCTTGCCTCCAATAAGAGACATTAGTCACCATATAGACTTCAGACCAAGGGCTAGTTGACCAAACAAAGCAGCCTACAAAATGACACCACAGCAGAACAAAGAAATCAGAAAACAAGTGCAGGAGTTGCTTAACAAAGGGCTAATAAGGGAGAGCCTTAGTCCTTGTGTCGTTCCAACTGTTTTGTCACCTAAGAAGGGAGGTGAGTGGAGGATGTTCACTGATTCCAGGGCAATAAACAAGATCACAATCAGATATAGATTTACACTTCCAAGAATAGAAGACTTGATGGATTGTCTAAGTGAAGCAAGTTACTTCTCTAAGATAGACCTCAAGAGTGGTTATCACCAAATCCGGATCAGACAAGGGGATGAGTGGAAGACAGCATTCAAGACAAATGAGGGGCTCTATGAGTGGCTTGTTATGCCATTTGGTCTTTCCAATGCCCCTAGCACCTTCATATGCCTTATGAATGAGATCATCAAGTCATTCGTTGGTAAGTTTGTTGTTGTTTACCTTGATGACATATTGGTTTTCAGTCCTAATAAAGAAGAGCATGTGTATCATTTGAATTTGGTTTTGAGAAGATTGCAAGAGGAAAAGTTACAAATCAATTTGAAAAAGTGTGAATTTACGAAGACCGAACTGCTGCACCTTGGTTTTGTGGTCACAAAGGGGACATTGAAGATGGATTCAAGCAAGGTGGAAGCAATATTGGGCTGGCCTACACCTAAATCAGTTGCAGAGGTAAGAAGTTTTCATGGGCTTGCAAGTTTTTATAGAAAATCCATCAAGAATTTCAGTCATGTATGTGCACCTATTATAGACACTATAAAAGGGGATAAAAGGAGGAAGTTTGATGGACTGAGCAAGCTGATAAAAGTTTTCAGTATTTGAAAAAGAGAGTAGCAGAGAAGCCTATCTTAGCATTACCTGATTTTAGTAAGGTCTTTGAAATAGAATGGGATGCTAGTGGGTATGATATAGGGGCAGTATTAAGTCAAGACAATAGACCTATTGCATTCTTTAGTGAAAATTTGAATGATGCTAAAAAGAAAAAATCTTCATATGATTTAGAAATGTATGCTATGGTTAAATCCTTGAAAAAGTGGAGACATTACCTCCTACCAAAGGAATTTGTAGTCTATACAAATAACCATGCCCTTCAATTCATCAATAGCCAAGAGAAACTCAGTCAAAGGCAGATCAAGTGGGTGGAGTACCTTCAAAACTTCACTTTCACCATCAAACACAAGAAGGGACAGTCCAATAAGGTTGTTGATGCTTTAAGTAGGAGAGCACTAATGGTACAAGAGATTCAATTGCAAAGTGTGGGAGTTGAAGCTCTCACAGGTATGTATGATGATGATGCAGATTTCAAGGACATATGTGAGTATCACAAGCAGCCTAGTAGAACCACCAATGACAAGTGGCTTGATTTTCTTATTCAAGATGGTTTGTTGTTCAAGGGAGCACAACTTTGTATGCCAAAGTGTTCTATGAGAGAGAACCTTATCAAGGAAAAGCATTGTGGGAGTTTGGCAGGTCATTTTGGGCTTGACCAGACATTGGAGCAGCTAAGGAGACATTATTTTGGCCACGGATGCAAACAGATATGAGAAAATTTGTGGAGAGATGTATAACATGTCAAAGAGCAAAGGGGAGCAGCACTAAGGCAGGGTTATATCAGCCTTTACCCATTCCCAATAGGCCTTGGGAATCAATTAGTATGGATTTTATCATGGGATTGCCAAAGACACAAAGGAGCTTTGATTCAGTCTATGTTGTTGTTGACCGGTTCTCCAAAATGGCTCACTTCATTCTTTGTAAAAGCACTAATGATGCTTCATATATTGCAGGTTTGTTTTTTTAAGGAGGTTGTTAGACTTCATGGATTGCCACTGAGCATTGTTTCAGACAGGGACAGCAAGTTTATAGGACACTTTTGGAGGACCTTGTGGAGAAAACTTGGTACCAATCTCGGCTTTAGTTCAGCCTATCACCCTCAGACAGATGGCCAAACTGAGGTGGTTAATAGAAGCTTAGGTAATCTCCTAAGATGCCTTTCAAAGGATCATTCTAATCAATGGGATCTTGTGTTACCCCAAGCTGAGTTTGCTTACAATGATTAAGTGAATAGGAGCATTGGTAAGAGCCCATTCCAAGTAGTTTATGGTGTGCAGCCTAGAGGAGTGTTTGAGTTGAGAGATATCAGTGGTATGGACAAACAAAGTGCAGAGGGAGAACAATTCACAATAGCTATGCAAGAGATCCATCAATAGGTGAAGCAACAATTGCTAACTAGTGTGGAGAAATACAAGCACAAGGCAGATTTGAAGAGGAGAGAGGTCAATTTTCAGATTGGGGATCTTATCTTGGCACATCTTAGGAAGGAAAGGTTTCCACAAGGAGAATATACCAAACTGAAGATGAAAAAGATAGGTCCTTGTAGGGTTGTGAAGAAGTTTGCTAACACTGCATATGAGATTGAGTTGCCTAGTGGAGTAGGCATATCACCAATATTCAATGTTGCTCATCTATATCCTTACAATGGAGATGCCATGACTGATGGAGGAGCGGATGTACAGCAGCCCTTGGATGTTGCTTGGGCAAAGGATCTACCACACAACACTCCACCTGAACTAGAATGCATTCTTGACAAAAGAGCAAGCAAGAAGACTAGGGGCCAATAATACTTCCAGTATTTGGTCAAGTGGAAACAACTACCACCGGAAGATGCCACATGGGTGACTGAAGTAGACATTCTCAAGCATGGGAGGACAGTTGAAGACCTACTTTCAGGTGGAACCTGAGTTCATTCTTTTCCCTAGGGAGCATGATGCAGGGGCATCCCATTTCATGCATTATTTTGATGTTCAAGTTTTGTTTTGGGTTGATGTAGGTCTTAGGGGACCATTGAGGTCCATTTCTATGGGATAAGTTAGGTTATCAAGTCTAGGAATTCAAATCTGTAGTTTCCCACCAA
Organism: Cryptomeria japonica; assembly: GCF_030272615.1. Classification (NCBI taxonomy): domain Eukaryota; kingdom Viridiplantae; phylum Streptophyta; class Pinopsida; order Cupressales; family Cupressaceae; genus Cryptomeria; species Cryptomeria japonica. Next base: position 325,370,792 of record NC_081409.1, read on the forward strand.
AATACAATTTGAATTTCCTAGTGCAATTTTGATTTGTAAGGGTTGGAATTTGTCCTCCAACCTTGGTTTTTGGGTTTATTTGTGCAAATAAGGTCCTTGTAGACCATATAGGTCATGTGGGTACCTTCATGTTGTTAGGTCAAGTTAGGTGTTCAAAAGTTGCAAAGTTGTCAACAAAAGGGCATTCACTTTTGCATTTATAGTTGGAATAAGTTGCAATCGGTTTGGAGCACATACAACTGATGTAACTTGATAAAAGAAGCCTGTACTCACGCCAAGAACAGAGAAAAAGCAGTTTCGAATGCAAGACGTCTAGTTTGGAACAGTTTCTTGACTGTTTTTTTGTGTTTTTTTCCATTGTATCAGTTTGAAACCAAGTGTTGTACGGCCCTGTACGGATTGGCACGGACCTGCAAACACTTGGAAAGGTTGGTGTTGTGTCTTATCTTTCCAATGCTTTTGGTTTCATACATTTTTGTTAGGTTTTGAACAAGTTATGGCATTTTTACTCTTTGACTGTCCTAACCCAGAACTAGGGTTTCCAGCAAGCAAGAAAAATTGATTCTGAGAGTTTCCACTGTTAAAAATTCATGAAACTTGGTGGAAGGGTCTGTCTCAATGCTGCCCACACTCCTTCCAAAGGAGAAGTTCTGATTTGTTCATTTGTGCAGGTTATACATGTCTGTGTGCTTCATTCTGCAGGTAGACAGTCTAAAACCCTAGGTGAATGGGGGTTGATGAAAATATAGCGTTGTTTTGAGTTGCAGGATGGAAGTATTGGTTAGAAAACTTACAAATGAAGTGGGGGAGGGCTTTTCAAATCAGCATTTACATGAGATTGATCAAGATAGAATGAGTATGCAACTATTAGGCTCAAAGGCAATGCAACTAGATCGTGAAACTAGGATGAACCTAGATTGAATTGATTTCATCATTGGGTGTTTGTTTTGAAGCAGTCCTTCCTCTGCATCACTAACACTATTTACTGTTGTGATGAAACTAAAGAATGATCATATCATTTAACCTAAACAGGATTTGTTAGCAAGGTTTTCTGATACATGACAATATAATTGCAATCGTCTTACTTCTTAAATACTAATCATGACCCTTCGAGTTAATGATTAAATGGATAAGTAGTTTGTGCATGCATCACTTCTAAAGTTTTTAATGGAATTTAAAAATGAAAAGAATGCACTTGTATGTGTTTAGTATGCTATTCATTATTTGTTTAATGTTAAGCCATGGTTAAGTTTCCAACCCAGGGAACACAAAGTAGAAATGGTTTCCCTCTCAATCAGAAGATTTTACAAAGATTAACGGAAAAAATGCAACGCTTTTCTGGTCTTCAATTAATGGGATTCTTACAGGTAGCCTGCTCCGACAATGCCGTGGAATGATCCCTTCGTAGGATCCGATCATGCAAAAAAAGTGTGCCCTATTGGAAATTGACTAGCTGGGATCAAAGTTAAACCTTTGCATGTGATCGGACTAAATATGCATCATTAAATGCAGCGCCTTTTGCTGTGCACAAATGTGATCTGCACTACCCTGGGTATTCCTGTTTTGAGTTTTGAGTAATCCCACATACAAAGCAATTGTGAGAAAGAGGTGGTTTTACGAGGCATCACCTGCCCTAAAAGCCTTAGCAGTCCAGAAGCAGACCTTGAGGTCCAAACCGATGAGTTTATGGGTTCGAGTGTTTCCTCTACTGTACTAACATAATACGTTGCCTGCGGTTTCAGTGTCACGCCCTGTGGGCTCTCTCTGGCTAGCTTTTTGTTGCCATCTATATGATTTTGATATTTTGCAAGCCATATACTACAATAGCACATCCCTGTGGTGGGATTTCCTTATACATTAACACTCTCTTCCTCATCCTTCTGGTTTAATTCTAAACAGGGCCAGAGAGAACCCAACTAAAAATAGCTAGGAGGAAATAAAGATGTGGACCAGAAAACTTGGTCAACTCTACACTTAAAAACAACAATGAGATGTTTTTACCCTAATTCTTGAACAAGTAATATTCAATTACAGCGGCTGCCGATATGAATTATAATAAAATCGTATTCCTCGCACAGCATGCATTCTGTTACTTTGCCAAATATAGGTCAAGAAATCAATTCACATAAACATGTCATGACTGTTCTAATGTCACTATAGACCCTCGGTTCAACCAGCTCGGAATCCAAAACAAAGGGAACCCAATTGCAGGATTTAAGGAAGCTCTCCGTCTTGCAATTTAGTACGGTAACATATTTCATTGTTTCGAATACAATGGCCATAGATTGCTTTCTTCTTTTCAGAATTACAGTAAGAAGAGATTGGATTACATACGTGAAAGAATGTAAGCAAGGGCTGCGGTAAGAAACAAATACAATAGTGTCCTGTCTTTTGCTTCGTCCATCAAATCTGGCAGTTTCTCCATCTTCATTTTATATCTCTCTTTCTCCCACCCTAACAATTGGGAACTTTCATCAGGAAATTATTGAATTATTGTTTGCACGTAAATCTTAACGTGGGTATAAATTTTTCTTTGACAGATCAAGGATTTGATTGCTTGAGATCTTCAAATAGTTTAAAGATATAGCTCCTCGTCAACTAGCATATTTATGGAATATACTCACGAGGAGAATGTGGAAGCTCCAATTTGCCCCGTGTACCTAGCTCGTGTAACTTTATTTTTTTTAAATAAGAGGTTAAGTGGGGGTACTTTTATAGTGTAACAATGATATTTATATTAAAATTTTATTAAAATTTAATTGCATGGTTTTTGAGTCAAATTTATTATTAATTTATTGATCAAAAGTTTATATAAATCCATATTTCATAAGAATGAATGGTCCACTCAACACTAATAGTATTTAGGTAATATTCATAGGAATAAAAAAATTTCAACTTTTTAGGAGGTCGTCCATTTCAATACTACTCTAGTTCAAATGTGTTTAGTTAATATGGAATTTTCCCCAAAGTTAAGTTCACTTAGCTTGTTACCCCACGTGCAAAACCTTAAATAAGTGTTGTGCTTTACGAACCATTCATTATAGAGCTTGATTAGCTCATCTATTGATAAGTAAGAGGTATTTTTTTGTTGTTTATCAAATTATGATATTTTTATCAATATTTAAATTATGAAATATTCATCAATGAGTTTGATTAAAAGATTTTGCAATTAAATCTTGATTATAATATTAAAATTTGACACTGCGTAAAAAATACCTTATAGTTTTCAATAGATGAGCGAAAGGGGCTCTATAAATGAATGGTTCATCAAGTACAATAATTGTTGAAGATTTTATGAGGTAGCATGCTAAGTGGATTTTATCTTGGGAGAAACACTATGATTAGGCATGCTTGAATCAAAGTAGTGTTGGGATGGATTAAAATTTGACACTCTGTAAAAAATACCTTATAGTTTTCAATAGATGAGTGAAAGGGGCTCTATAAATGAGTGGTTCATCAAGTACAATAATTGTTGAAGATTTTACGGGGTAGCATGTTAAGCGGACTTTATCTTGGGAGAAACTCTATGATTAGGCATGCTTGAATCGAAGAATTCTTGATTTGAACATCACCAAGATACAATGAATATTAAGTGGACCATTAATTCTTATGAGGGTAGGTTCATGTGAACCACTACTCATGATATATGAGTCGGTGAATTCAACTTGAAAACTAGAAAACTAAATCCTTTTATATAAATATCATGTTTTGACACATTATGAAAAATACCTCCTACTTATTAACAACTAAGCTAAAGAACTCTATAATGAATGGTTCTTAAAGCACAACACTTGCTAAAGGTTTAGAATATGAGTAAAATGTTAAGCGAACTTGACCTTGGGGATAGTTCCATAGTTAAGCCCACTTGAGTCAAAGTATTACTAAGACAAGTGACCTCCCAAGAAGTCTTGATGTTTCACCACTATGAAAAACACCTAAATGTAATGGATGTTAAGTGGATCGTTTATTTTCATGAAATATGGGTTTCATATCAAAGATCAGAAAATCGCCTCGGACTCGCCAAACTCGGTGAGTCCAAGTACGAGACATGCCCCCCGAGTCTGGCGAGCTCTGGACTCGGACTCGTCCGAGTCCAGAGGGCGAACTCGCTAGACTCGCCGAGTTGGCGAGTTTGGCATAAAATCGCCAAACTCAGCGAGTCTTGTGCCTAGGACTCGGCCGGTAGCAAGGCCCAAAAAGGCCAAAAAAATGCATTTTTTAAAGTTTTTTAAAAATGAATAATCTCGTCTTTGTTCACTACAACCTCCACCTAAGAATGAGAAAAATTAGGGTTACAACATGTCAGCCAATAGAAAAATAACACCTGATGCCTTTACTAAATAATAAAAGTCTTTTTGGCCTCGCGAGGCGCTGCCCCTCGACCCCGCCTTGTATCGCGATGGGGAGCGTGCAAGGGGCGCTACCCTTTGACCCCACCTTAGGGGCGTTGCCCCCAAATCCCCGTTGAAAAATATGGGGGGAAACTGCGTCGATAGAAGTAGGGAAAATTTAACCTTCGAGTCTGACATTGATTGGATCGACCAGGTAGATATAGAGGCTGAGGCTGTAGCCATGGCAGAGGAGGAGAAAAGAGCATGAGCAGAGATAGGAGATATTGATAGTGACACAGATGTTCTTGATGTTGGTGAGCATGGCATGGTGTCACAAAGAGCGATTATGGTTGCCGAATCATCCAGGACCTACCTTAAACGCCTTCGCAAGGGGCCAAGGTGAGAGGGTGCACACTCCTCTGAGCCATAGGTTTGTAGTTGTATTTACCTTTGGTATTTGTGTGGAACATTTGATGATGATCATACGATGACATGTATTTTTTATTCCATGAGTTTTGTAATATTGTATACATTTGACAATATTTATATATTTATGTTTGTTATTTCCTTTAGCTACAATTTGTGTTTATGCTAATGTGATTGATGTATACTTGTGTATGTAATCAAATGGGTCGAGTTTGATGATGTTATTGTGTCTTTAAGGTGTATTCAATAAAGGGTGCATGAAACAAGTTTTAAATCTTTAAAAATCTCTAAATTTCTTGAGTTTTTCACTTTCCCGAGTCCAACCGAGTCTCACTCTGAGTCCCGAGTCCCGAGTCTGAGTCTGAGTCTGATTCGGCCTTGCTGAGTTTGAGCCGAGTCCGAGTCCCGTTTCTTTGGTTCATATGAACCGCTATACATGAAATATGGGTTAATGAGTTTGAATCAAAAGCTACACAATTGAACCTTGATATAAATATCATAATTTTGACACACTGCAAAATTCCACTTACTTATCAATTAATGAGATAAATGAGATCTTATTGTAAATGGTACATAAGACATAACACGCATTGAAGGTTTTACAAATAGGATAGCAAGCTAAATGGATTTGATCTTGGGAGAATATCCATGGTTAAAAACATTTGAGTTGAAAGAGTATTAGGATGGATGACCTCCTAGGAAGTCTTGATGTTTCACCCCTATGAACATTACCTCAATGTTATCAGTGTTAAGTTGATCATTCATTCTCATGAAAGATAGGTTCATGTGAACCATTTCTCATGAAATATGGATCAATAAGTTTGATGAACAAAATAATATAGTTGAATCTTAATATAAACATCATAATTATCTCTACTTTCCAAATGTATTTAATTTACTTGTCTACATATGCAACTTCATATTTTCATTGCATTATGTCATTTTGATGCATTGTAAATTATTACCCCTATGTTTATTCAATTAAGTGCACTCTTTGAAGGAGGTCATACTTTGTGTACCTAATGTAGACACCTAAAATTGTCATGTCTAATTAAATAAATACCTTTATTTATTTAATTATTTGAGCCTAATTCTTCTATTAATTAAATAAATATTTATTTATTTAATTAATTCATTTATCCTCTTCTAGCCTTATTTCTCATTTAAATAAATACATTTATTTATTTAAATTATCCCTTTTCCTAAATTAAATAAATATCTTATTTATTTAATGGATCCCACTTCCTCTATTAATTAAATAAATTTTTATTTATTTAATTAATTCATTCATTAACCTTTTCTACCTATGACACATGTCATTCATCTCTTAATTCCTACACTACCTACCCTTTCATTATTTTATTATTTCCTCTACCTACCCGCTAATCATAACCGACCATTTATCTTTTACACCTCTCAATCTTATCCCTCCATTTCTTATAGTGTCTTCTATATAAGGAGATGCTTCCTTCATTATCAACCCCGACTACAATCTCAATTACGCACTCGACTACACTACGCTTTTGAACTTTCATATGCGATCCTACTTGCAACCACATTTTTGTTCTTTGTTGAGCTCTTTTGCACATATAAAATCTGAGAGCAAATATATCAAGCAAGATCAATGGAGATAGGAAGATCCAAACCCTATTGGACATGTGATGGTATAATCTTTGTAATTTCATTTGATTTGCATTGTCTTAGGTAATCTTCATATGTTATGGTGGATCTTTGTTGTTGTTAGGCTAGGGTTTTGTGGTTGAATTCATTTAGCCTTTCAATATTGTTGTTTCCATTTTCACCACAAACACCTAATATTATGATTCTAAGAATGATATTGTAAGATTTTTCATATTGGGAGAGTGTATATTTACACTTGTACTTGTGTTATTTAGTAAGCAACTTAATCTTCATTTGGAAAATCCATAATGGTAACATGATGTATTAACTCTTATCTAAACTTGTCACATAGATCTAAAAGGCATCTATCTAACATAACATAGTTCAAATTGGAGGTTCCAACTGAAGACTCAAATCTTGATTGCATTAGTTGGTATTAAAGACAAGTTTGGAATCCCACAAGATTGTGAAAGAGGTTGAAAATTGGTTGTGGAGAGAACATTCTAGTGGTTCAAGTGTTGGCTAGAATTCTTGTTGAGTTGGTTGTAAATGTGTCACCAAACTAGAGATAATTTGCTTCAAATTTAAATATTCCTCTTGAAAGGATGAATAAAGGTTGAGATGTACTCCACATTAATATTCAATAAGATGAGGAATTTCCAAATCCAATTGTATCCAATAGAAGAGGATAAAATAATAGGCACTTTAGCTTTAGAATCAACAAAAGTAAATATGAATAAGATAATGGACCAACTTCCAAGATATGATACTCAATTGAGATTTAAAAAAATATGAAAAATGTTGAAGGATATTTTCAAAATGTAAGAAAAGTAGATTTGATTTGCCTAATTGTTCTATTAGTTTGAACCTTGAAGAATTCATTGATTAGATTATTGACCTTCAAAAACATTGAAAGTATAAAAAATTAATGATTGTAAAATATTAAAGTTTGCAAACACAAAGATGAAAGGCTATGTTGTTATTTGGTGGAAGAAAATTTTGGGAAGGAATTGTGTGGGAGAAAAAGTGACACTAAGCAAACATGCCCTAATCTCACTTTCAATCACACATTTGCGGAATACGAAAGAGCCTAGAGGTATCACACAATTGGCTACTTCTTCTTGTGGAAGAGAGAGCCACGGGCTACCTATTAGGATTTCTATTCCCTTGTTGTAATTGAAAGATAAAATAATGCAAGTTCAATCCCTAACCCCAAAGTGCAAGTATGAACTAATAACAAGATTACAGAATTGAACTTAAATGATGGAAAGCTATAAACACAAGGATAAGACAAGAATGTAAATGCGTACTCGGAGTTAAAATCTGACTAAAAATGTTCGCGACGGGGGCGCGGGCGCCACTGTCCTGATTCTGCCCCTGAAACTGCTCCGAAAACTGCTGTTTTGCACTCTGGAAAAGCTGTCAAAAATGCTGAAAATGTTGTCTGTCAGGAGGACCAGGGCGCCCAGCGCCCCTGTCCCAGGGACCAGGGCGCCCAGCGCCCCTGTCCTGGTAGGACCAGGGCGCCCCACGCCCCTGTCCTGGTCTTTTGCTCTGAGATTTGGTGTGTGGTGTTGTCTCAGTCTGCTTCTCCCGGATCTGCAACTTGCGGCGTCGTCCGAGTCCCGAAACCTGCACTTATATCTGAAAAGGTGTTTGGGCGGCTATATAGGGTTTTGCCTTAGTCAAACCCCCGCTTCGGTGATTTCCACCTCCACGAATAGCCAAGTTGTATTGTAAAATGTATTGTGTGTGCAGACCTAGTGTGTGTGCAAGGTCCTTAAATGCAAGAAAGCAAACTAGAGCAACCTAGAAAGTAAACCCTAATTGCTTGTAAATGATAATGTAAATGCTCTAAATCAAGATGCAAAGTGATCTAAAGCATGAATAAAGGATATATTGAAGCTTATGCAAAGACATGAAAACAACATGAAATCATACCCAACCTTCAAGGGAGGAGTACAAGCCAATCTTCAGTCGGTAATCTCCTATTGTTCTTCAATGTCTTCCAAGCCCTAAATGGATGAATGAAATTGATAAATGCTTGATAGAAGGATGTTGAATGTTGTTGAAGTCTTCAAAGATCTGCTCTTTCGCTGCATATGAGGTTCCTCCAAAACAAAAATCGGATCCTTTCAAATGAAGAAAGAGAGCTCTTATATATGAAACCCTAGGTCGTAATTCCGTCTTTTGGCCGACCTAGAGATTGAATATCCTGCCAATTTCTTGGGGTTAAGCTTTATTTTATGATTGGATCGTGCTCCCAAAATTTCGGGAAAAATGTCCGGGACCATGTGCACGGGCGCCACGGTCCCGACAACTTTTCACCAAATTTTCAAGGCCGTCGGATATGATGATTTTAGAGAGAATCCCGAAGTTACAGGTGATTTTGAGATGTTTTGACCCCTGAAATCAAGCCCCCAAGTTCAAAATAGGACCTAATTAGGGTTTTTGATTAAATGATGTATAGGAGGAATAAAATGAAAAGGGCACACTTTAATGAAAGGGCCCAACTTTATGATGTAGGAAATGATAAAATAGGACCTTAGACCTAATTAATTTAATTAATTAAGTGCTAAAGGGGAAATGCAATGCAAAATGCAAAATGCGCCAAGGCGGGTGCTAAACTAGGTGTGAAATTGTACCACCCTAGCAAGTGCGTACAATTTACAACGCTACATTTAGCCCCCACTTTAGCGGTCATATGAACACTACGTGCATATGCAAGCTAAAGTACAGAAAAGTAAACATTATTTGAAAAAGGATATATCCATAAGTCTGTCGAACGAAGCCCCCAGCGGTATCTGCAGTACACAGTTAGGAACCACAACCTACAAAACCACAAGTTAGATCACAAAATCACCTAATGCTTACTAAGGAAGGTGATGAAAATTCGAGGGTAGCTATATGCCCCCCCCTGTTTCGGCTTGCTAATTTTAGTGAGTTGAAACAGGGTATCATGTTTACCACTTCGAATCGTTAAAGAATATTAATGACAAATGCTCACAAAAAGATTTGATATGAGATCAAAAACTAATGGAGAATTATTTGGTAAGAAAGAGGACTAAATCTCAATTCCAACGCAACAAAGAGTGTGAGGTTTTGAGAGTTCTCTAACACAAGATGAAAAATGGAAACAAAATGCAAAGAGAAGAAAAGAAAGGAAAAAAGCATGAATACACACATTGGTGATCCATGAGAAGAATAGTGAAAGAGAAAACATGGACTTCTCACCCCTAGATCTTGTCTAGGTGATCCATGGAAAAAGGACATGGAAAACTAGCCCCTAGAGTCTGTCTAGGTGATCCATGTAAGGGAGGAGAGTGAGAAAGTCTAGCCTTATGCCGCTAGTTCCACTCAACCTCGTGCATGTGTGTGTAAGGGAAGTTAGAAGCACCTCATAGGAGTCTATGCCCGAGTATGCTACAACCTGTATATGTATAGTAAAAAAAGTGTGACATCTCGCTCTAAGAATCTGTGCTCTGGTTCCGAGAATAATCACCTTGCATACAAGAAAAATGGAGACATCTCACTCTAAGAGTCTGTGCTCTGGTTCTGAGAATGACCCATTGCTCAAAAAGTGTAATGTTTATGTCATAAGCAAAGTAGAACAAGGATACCTACCTTCATCACAAAAGAAGATACCCCAAAAAATGCAACAATGTCATAGATCCAAGCAAGAGAGTTTTACACTCTTTAAGCAAGGATAAGATAGTTGAAAAGGGATATCTTGTAGTATGTGTAAAGGAGATCCTTAGAGGAGAAGAGATCTTTGTACAAAAGACGCCTATCCCCAAGAGGAATTGTCTTAGACAAATATAACATCTCCTAGAATAAGACAAAGCAGAGAATAAGAATGCAATACTTCCTTCTTTTGCGAGGTGAAAGTGATTCTTAATGAAGGATGACGCTCCTTTTAACCCAATTGGGAGAGTGAATTCATTATGGATGTATTTTACCAAGTTCAAAAGAGGTTGTAGTCAAGGACTTACACCTCTTGTAAGAGAGAACCCTTGAACAAACAACAACAAATGCGTACAAGGCATAACATCAAGTAATAAAGTCCACACCATCCACAAAATAGGAAAATGTGGATCCTTAGATAAAAATAAGGAAAGATCATTGCCTCCCAAGGATAAGGACAATGAGAAGGACTTACACAATCTTCTAGGGAGAGATTTGGACATAAGCAAAAGAAGAGATGTATGAAATCATTCTTGTCCCCATAGGAACAAGAAAATTAGGCTATTATGTTGCTTCAAAAAATATGATTGCACTTGAAATTGTACCATCATGAATGACAATGAGCCCCCAGTAAATGAGCTACCAATGTCACATAATGATGAGCAACATAATAGCCATTAATGTTATTTAAAGACATGATGGACTGAATGAGGTATTTGAATATGACATGCTAAATGCTCAACTATAAGTGAGATCAAAAACATGTATAAAGTGATAAAAATTGAAGAAGAAAAGTCACAAGAAATATTAGAAGAGGGATGAGTGTAATTTATTAGAGCCTTATCCCTAGAGGAAAGGACTTTATGATGAATAGGAGATAAAGATTCATAAGTGGATTTAGAAATTTGAGGGGAGTCATAAAGAGATTTGTTCATCGCCAAGATTTCCTTATGAGGGGAATGAGAGTTGATAGAAGTAGAAGATGATTTAGTTGAAGTGAGATCATCATCACTACTAAATATAGCATTCACATTGAGAGATGGTCTTTTAGATGCTTTAGTGTGTTTGCAGGGATTATAGCCAAGTCCACAGGCATAATTGTGAAAATTAGTCTCTAGAGGAACTTTTATCCCTTGTTCATGAGCACCACAACCATTTCCATGATACCCATGCTTAGCAAAAATGCGAAAACCACGACCATAACGATCAGCCATTTCAGGAAGAGAAGGTGGTTTTTCATAAGACAAAGAATCAAACTCTTCATAATTAGAGGTGTGAGGAGAAGAAGTTTGAGAAGCGGCCACAAAATTATTGCTCATAGGTTCAAGTAAGACTGATTGATCTCTAGTTTCTTCCTTCTTTTTACCTTTAAGATCTCTAGGAGGAACCCTATATTCACCTACAAAGGTGGGATTAAAGTCAAGGGACCCCCAATCGTCTTCTGCGAGAACCTTCTCAGGATCAAAAGCCTTTTCATGTGTAAACTCAAGTCGAGAAGGATCTTCTTCAGGAGCTTTAGACTCATCCAAAGAATTTTGATTATTAGAGGGTGATGATTCATCCATAGGTATCTTGTTTAACGAGTCATCACTAGAAGAGGAAGGCTTAGAAGAACTCCCTTTGGAAGTAGATGTTTGCAAACAAGCCTGAAGATTAGTATCACCTATCAAGGTATATGTCTTATTGTTATAAATAAATTTGACTTGTCTATGCAATGTAGAGGGGACAGCTTGCATACTGTGAATCCAAGGTCTCCCTAATAACAAGTTGTATGTTAGATTTCCCGACATAACATGGATAGGAGTAGGCAAAGTAACAGGTCCCACTGTGACGGGTAAGGTGATAATACCTAATGAAGATTTAGCCACATTATCAAAGCCTCGAATGGGACGAGAGTCAGGCTCAATGAGGGATGTATCCACATTCATCTTATGCAATAGATTAATGCTACATACATTAAGGCCAGAGCCATTATCTACTAGTGTTCGTCTTATAGCCGTGTCATTTATGATAACCACAATCATCAAGGGATCATATTGTTGTTGAATTTCACTAGTAGGCAACTCATCTTGGGTAAACACAATTTGAGCTTTAGGATTCATCACAGAGTTAACTAAAGATGCTATATTACTAGATGTATTAGGTGGAGGAACATTCAAATCTTTCAAGGCATCTTGTAACATTCCATGATGAGCGGAAGAAGTTTGGATCAAATCCCAAAGGGATATCTTAGCAGGGGTAGCTTTAAGTTGTTCTATGAGATCATATTCCTTACAAAGAACTTGTGAAATACGAGGAGCTTGAGGAAGAATAGGTTGAGAAGGAGGAAGTGAAGTTGGGATAACTGGAGGAGGATTAGGTTGCCTATTGTTTCTTGTGTTATAGGTATGAGCAACCGCATGATAACTCTCTCTAGTCAGTTGCTTAGCATACTCATAAGGGCTCTTAGTAGAATAACCTCCTTGCACAGTAATAATAGGTTTCTTAGGCATGCAAAAAGAATCATTAGCATAACCACCTTGAACCACTAAGATAGGCTTATTTAAAGGTTGAGAATTTTGAGAAGGACAAGCACCTTGGACAGTGAAGAGAGGTTTGTTAGGTGTTTCATTCACATGTATCAAATTGATTGAGGATGGTTTAGAGGAATGAACAAAAGTGTTGGAAGAATTATTGATAGTCTTCTCTTGCACTAAAATCTCATCACGAATTAAATCAATTTTAGGAGAGAGACAAGGGGTAGACATTGATGTCCTAGTAGGAAGAGGAAAGGTCATATCATCCTCTATCATCAAATGATCTACATGGGGAATAAACTCTCTAGGAGAAGAGTCAACATTACTCTCTAAAGTCTCACTTTTGAGAGGGAGATCTTTGAAAGAGATGTTAACCATCTTGCTTTGAACTAGGGTCTCCTTATGAGTAGAACCAAGTTGAGGAGAGGGAGATGCTTTATTTTTAGAGGGAGAATAATTGAGATTCAAGGAAGGTGAGAAATTATCAAGGGAGAGAGAATAATCTACACCTTCTTCTAATGGTTCATCCCAAATGGTGAAGTTGTTGAAAGGAATGTTGGAAGTATTGTCAATTTCGGGAGAAGAGATAACATTGTTTATTAATTCCTCATCCTTAGAAGGGAGAGCATCAATAGATGTGTTAAACTCATCCTCTTTCCTCAAAATATGTTCAATATGATCTTTAGAGGAGAGAGAATTAAGGAAATTGCTTATTATTTCATCTTCTTTCTCTAAGGGGTGCTTATGTGTAAGACAAACTTTAGGAGAAGGGTAAGCATTTATCACTAATTCATCATCTCTAGTGGGAATTTTGTTGGGAAAGGAAATGCCATCACTAGGAAATGTAGGGATAATGTCATCTTCTTGCACAAAAGGATCCTCATGAAGGTAGTGTTTTTTAGGAGGAACATGAACATATTTCTCCAAAGATTCATGCTTAGGAAGAAGATCTTTGAAAGAAGTGTTCATAACCTCTTGTTGCACTAACATGCCCCCATTGGAAGGACCAACTTTGGGAGAAAATAAGTCAATGTCCATCAATACCTTTCCAATTAAAGAGGCATCATGTAGGGAAGGTGAAGTAACATTAAGAAAGGTGTTTATGATATCATTCTCTTCCTCTAGGATAGCTAAATAGGAAGGGCACATTTTAGGAGAATTGTCAAGATCACTCTTAAAGTCTTCATCCTTAGAGCATGGGAGAGTCTCAAAGGGATTGGTAGCAACTCTTTTAGGCACTAAAATGTTGTTATAGATGGGTGGAGGTTCTTTAGGAGAAGGAAAAATTGAAACAAGGGAAGCCAACCCATTATCACATCTATGAAATGAATGCATCATGACAACAATTTTCTTCTTTCAAATGATAACACATGCAAAATAGAAGGAAATGTTTAATTTCAACCAATGCAAGCACTTAGAATGTAGATTTAGGAAATGAAATTTATGATTCAAATGAGTTCCTAAATCAGATTTGAAATTATTGACCACAATTAAGCTATCCACAAGTTCAACTTTGAATTGAAAAATTAGGGTTTTAGCAAAAATTTCCTCTAAATTTTTTAATTTTGCAAGAAATTAAAACTTGTAAATACAAATTTGAATTTGAAATAGCATAAACACTCAAATTTGAAAAAATAAATCAAAATTAGAGAAGATTGGAATTCACGTCAGGTTCACCAAAATGTGTGGGAGAAAAAGTGACACTAAGCAAACATGCCCTAATCTCACTTTCAATCACACATTTGCGGAATACGAAAGAGCCTAGAGGTATCACACAATTGGCTACTTCTTCTTGTGGAAGAGAGAGCCACGGGCTACCTATTAGGATTTCTATTCCCTTGTTGTAATTGAAAGATAAAATAATGCAAGTTCAATCCCTAACCCCAAAGTGCAAGTATGAACTAATAACAAGATTATAGAATTGAACTTAAATGATGGAAAGCTATAAACACAAGGATAAGACAAGAATGTAAATGCGTACCCGGAGTTAAAATCTGACTGAAAATGTTCGCGACGGGGGCGCGGGCGCCATTGTCCTGATTCTGCCCCTGAAACTGCTCCGAAAACTGCTGTTTTGCACTCTGGAAAAGCTGTCAAAAATGCTGAAAATGCTGTCTGTCAGGAGGACCAGGGTGCCCAGCGCCCCTGTCCTAGGGACCAGGGCGCCCCACGCCCCTGTCCTGGTCTTTTGCTCTGAGATTTGGTTTGTGGTGTTGTCTCAGTCTGCTTCTCCCGGATCTGCAACTTGCGGCGTCGTCCGAGTCCCGAAACCTGCACTTATATCTGAAAAGGTGTTTGGGCAGCTATATAGGGTTTTGCCTTAGTCAAACCCCCGCTTCGGTGATTTCCACCTCCACGAATAGCCAAGTTGTATTGTAAAATGTATTGTGTGTGCAGACCTAGTGTGTGTGCAAGGTCCTTAAATGCAAGAAAGCAAACTAGAGCAACCTAGAAAGTAAACCCTAATTGCTTGTAAATGATAATGTAAATGCTCTAAATCAAGATGCAAAGTGATCTAAAGCATGAATAAAGGATATATTGAAGCTTATGCAAAGACATGAAAACAACATGAAATCATACCCAACCCTCAAGGGAGGAGTACAAGCCAATCTTCAGTCGGTAATCTCCTATTGTTCTTCAATGTCTTCCAAGCCCTAAATGGATGAATGAAATTGATAAATGCTTGATAGAAGGATGTTGAATGTTGTTGAAGTCTTCAAAGATCTGCTCTTTCGCTGCATATGAGGTTCCTCCAAAACAAAAATCGGATCCTTTCAAATGAAGAAAGAGAGCTCTTATATATGAAACCCTAGGTTGTAATTCCGTCTTTTGGCCGACCTAGAGATTGAATATCCTGCCAATTTCTTGGGGTTAAGCTTTATTTTATGATTGGATCGTGCTCCCAAAATTTCAGGAAAAATGTCCGGGACCATGTGCACGGGCGCCACGGTCCCGACAACTTTTCACCAAATTTTCAGGGCCGTCGGATATGATGATTTTAGAGAGAATCCCGAAGTTACAGGTGATTTTGAGATGTTTTGACCCTTGAAATCAAGCCCCCAAGTTCAAAATAGGACCTAATTAAGGTTTTTGATTAAATGATGTATAGGAGGAATAAAATGAAAAGGGCACACTTTAATGAAAGGGCCCAACTTTATGATGTAGGAAATGATAAAATAGGACCTTAGACCTAATTAATTTAATTAATTAAGTGCTAAAGGGGAAATGCAATGCAAAATGCAAAATGCGCCAAGGCGGGTGCTAAACTAGGTGTGAAATTGTACCACCCTAGCAAGTGCGTACAATTTACGACGCTACAGGAATATGAAAATTAATCTAAAGATGAAAGCTAGCTATGGTTGGTTTAGTGTCATTCTTTATGTTCATTGTAATTTTTCCATATGAATTTTTTGGCATTATACATGGTCTAGTTTAAGATAGGCTAAGGTATGCGGGTGGTTCCTCATGTGGGGTCTCTTGTTCATGTGGTTGGGGATGATAATATTGTAATCCTATGATGTTTTTTTGTTCTTTATCTCCCATTTTCATAAAAAAAAAATTTGTGGGGGATTAGATCGTATCCATTGTTTGATTTTTTAAATACATCAATGAAATATTCACATTTTACCCCAAAAAAGTTGAATTTTGAATTTGTTCTTATAAGTTATTGGTTAGGTTACCGAAAATGTTGCAAAACCTAAGATAGAAAAAATTAAGTGTGAAAGATTATACTCAAGAAAATTAGAAGTTGATAATAAGAGTAGGTCATCACGAAGTTAATAAAGATAAGGTATCTAGATATCAATGACCTAAAACAATCTATTCAAGAAGAGCCAAGTATGCTAATCACCCAATGTGTTGATCAAACATATCAATTTTCTTTTAGATCAAAAAATAAACTAAACTGCACATTTTAGAATAGGAAAAGAAAGAGAGAAAGAAGTGAGATTTTTAAGAGGCAAAAAATGAAGGAGGTGGTAGAGGATCTTACAATGAGTGTACAAAAGTAAAACAATCCAATGAGATTTAGTATAGTAATAGATCTAATTGTCACAAAGGTAGTGGGATGCCATTTCAAGGAACTTATTTTACATGTGGTGGTGAAGGACATAAATAATTTAAATATATTCAATCACACAAAGGATATTATAGAAAATTTGGAAGGACCACGAAGAAGGTACATGTTGATGAAGTTTCTTTCAATGGTGAACAATAAGTATGCTAAAAAACAATGAGTCCTTATTGTTGATTAAATCGTGGAAGAGATATAAATGAACCAATGCAAAGGAAAAATTTATTTAAAATAATGTGCAAGTTTGAAGGTAAATATTGCAAGGTGATTGTAGTATTGATAACCTAGTTTCAAGTGAGATGGTGGAAATTTTGAATTTAAAGAGTTGAAAATCTCAATAATTTTAAAGTGTCCTAGTTAGAAAAATACTGTAAATTTTTTATTAGTGAACAATGCCTTTTAAAACTCAAAGTCAAAATTTATGATGATGAAATTTTGTGTGATATCATGCTAATGGATGTTTGCCATATTTTATGTTTCTAAACTCTTTTTACAGGAAATGATGTCTATATATAGATAAATTACAATGTTCACCTCAAATGATTATTTACACTTGTTATTTAACGGTATAATCTTGGAATGTGGCTAAATTACACATACTTTCATTCATACAAAAAAAAGAAAAGGTAAATATATAATTTGATTTAAAAACATTTTAGAGAAACCATTGAAGATAATATGCCTCTTGATGTGGAATATAGCAAATATGAATGAAAGAAATTGATGTTACATGGTCTAGAAGGGAAAATAATCTTCCCAAGACAATATCAATTCCCTTCAACTATGAGATTGATTTATCTATGAAGAGACCTCCTTACAAAATCCCCTTTTCTTTCCCTTTGATTTGAAGTGGCATAAACATTTATTAAAATTGTATCATCTTTAATAGAATCAACTTTGACACATGTCTAAGGCTCTTCATCTACCACACATTTTGATTTGATTATACTAGAGGTATTTTCCATTGAAATACTAAAAAAAAATTGTATTGAAACTTTGAACATGCCTATATTTCTCCTCTAGATCAAGATTCAAAACTCGACAATTGTAAAGTTGGCAATACTCTTTATCTCGACAATTGTAAAGTTGGCAATACTCTTTATCCACTCTTAATTTTTTATCTCCTAGAATGACCAAACCACCTTTGAAGGATTTATTCATCTTTTGAAGGCATGTTTGGGAATATGCTAATATTCTACCCCTTTTATGAGGTGGGCTAAAATATGTCCATGGTACCAACAAGTATGAATCATATACAAGAAGACCCATATGATCACCTTAAAATATGACATGTATTATCATTCTCATTTGTTAATGAACTCCCTCTATATTGTTATTTGTATAAAACCCATGTGATATCATCTATAAGTGCTTGATTACATCAATTTTAATTCATATTACTTTCAAACTAATGTATGGTCATATTTACTAGTCTATTGCTAAGTGCAGTCATGTCAACTGTATTTCATTATATTCATTAAGGTAAAAAGTAGGTTTTTGAAAGGATCTAAACCTTTTTATAATTTAAATGCTAATAGATAGTGTAGACACCTAAAATTGTTCTGTTTAGTTAAATAAATATTTTATTTATTTAATTATTTTATCCTAATCTTTCTATTAATTAAATAGATTTTTATTTAATTAATTAATTCACCTAACCTTTTCTAGCCTTTCCCTATTTAAATAAATATTTTTTATTTATTTAAATTATCATTTTCCCTAAATTGAATAAATATTTTATTTATTTAATTGGTCCCACTTCCTCTATTAATTAAATAAATCTTTATTTATTTAATTATTTCATTTTCCCTCTATGACACATGTCATTTATCTTTTAATTTTCTTCTTCCTACGCCCTTCATCTTTTATTATTTTTTTCTACCTAACTTTTAATCCTGGTTGACCATTTAACTTTTCACTTCTTAATCTTATCCCTCCATTTTCTAAAGTGTCTTCTATATAAGAGGATTCTTTCATCCTTTCAATTCTAATTAACTACCAAATCTTAATGCAGTCCAACCTTCAAGCGATCAGGCGACTTCACAACCACAATCCATTCTTTGTTGAACTCTTGTGCACATACAAAATTTGAGAACAAATTTATCAAACAAGATCAATGGAGATAGGAGACAATGGATATCAAACCCTACTTGGCATGTGAATGGTAATATTCTTTCATTTATTGATTTGCATGTTCTTAGGTTTCTTCGTTGGTGTATGGTGAATGCTTTGTTGTAGAACTAGGTTTTGTTGTGGTTGGATCTTTTGTAGTTTTGCAATAGTTTTTCATCATCATTTTTCTCCTCACATAGGTAGAAGAGATGGGATCCATAAAATGTGGGACTTAAACAAATCCTAAAGGCTACTAGGAACGTAAATCAATAAGAGAAACAACAAAAAAATATAATAAAAGAGAGAAAATCATAACACAAGATAAGCCTATTTATGATTAACCAAATTCTTATGACCTAAAGTTGTTGCCACTAGTCGGTTGTGAAATTGGCCTATTCTCCAAACAAGTTTTCTAAAATTTTATTTTAAATTCAATGATAATAGGCCGAGGGTTAGACAATTCAGTGCTAGTTTCATTGGTTGACATATCACTAGTTTCATTTATTTTCCTCTTGTCTAGTTTCATTTAGAGGACAATTAGGCTATTTGAGAAATTCTTAATTGTGTGTTTGTTGAACTTCACAATTTTGTAATATTTTTCTTCAAATCATCTTTGATTTTTTGGGGACACATTCATCCTTTGGGATTTTCCCAATCATCAAACATGATGGAGAACTTGTTTCCTTCATCACATAAATCTTGATCATAGGCCACTTTTCTATTTCACCTTCAGTATTCTCCTTCTAGTAAGAAAATTAAATATCTTACATTTCAGTTATGAGATTCTTGAGTTTCCAAATAACCAAATTCAAAATATTATTTTGGAGGTCACAACTATCCTCAAGGGCTTTAATCCTTATTTGATAAAATGATTGTAGCATTAGGGTTTACCTTTAAAATTATGATCATTTTTCTATGGCTATGTTTTCTTAGGAGCATCTTTTTACTTAACAGGTTTGTTGTAGTCCAATTGATTATCAAGTCTAGTGCTAGCATTATAGTTGGAAGAAGTCCCTTTTATCTTAATACATTTACCTTTTTCTCTCCCAAAACTAGAATTAATAATATGGGTTTTAATAGGTTTAGATGTCTTGTGGGTAACCATTGAATAACCCTAGATACATATTTGATATTGGGTTCTTGTGTCTACATGGTGACCTTGCTAGGGTTATCAATGACAACAATTATCAAATTATCATGGAGAGAATGAAAATAAATGGAGAGTATTGATCATAGTTGGAGAGATTTTAGAATCTAGAACAAAATGGTAAGCATCAGTGGAATGAGGAAGAAGGATTGGCCCACTTTAGGAGGAGATTTAGATGGGTTGACAATTTTGGGGTACAAGGTAAGGGTTGGGGTCTTCACAAGCTTACAGCTAAACAAACAATAAATTATCCCTCAATGGGTAGGCATAACATCCTTTCCCAACAATACATTAACCACCAATCCTTCTAAAGAACGTAAAAATAAAATAAAAATAAAAACTCATTCTAATTAGGTATCTAAGATTATTTAGCATTCAAAAGTGGTAGGAATAAACCCTCTTGTACCTTCCAATATAAATTATCTAATGGGAACACAAAATACTTCATCTCATGGTATGGGAAGTTCATCCTTGTTATAACCATTTAAAAATATACCATCCCCTTCTCCTTTCAAAGGAATATATTTCTATGCTCCTAGTTCCTTATTTTAATGTCCTTCTATAACTTTATGCATTCTTTCTTAAGACTCCTCAGTTGAGCTATTAGCTCTTTAGTAATGAAGAAAGAGATACTCCTAACACAAACTACTCTAGCCTTTTAGGACCTAACAAACACATTTAATAGTAGAGGTTCAAAAAATGTTGATGGATTCCAAACAAGAGGATAGATCATAGCTTCTTAAGATGTTCCAATTGGTGGTATTCTTGTGTATGAGGTCACAAGAGGAAGGATCAATTTTGGTTGAAATTTCATCCATTCTCATAAAATTCAATGAAACCTTGGTATTAATTTTTACAACCTAAACTTTAGTAATCAAACAAAAGACAAGACTATACCTATTATGAGAGTTAATAAAATATTTTAACTCTATCCCCTTATAAATACTAATAAAATTTTTGTGGTACTTTTATAATTTTAGCTCATGATATTCCATATCTTCCTCCATACAAAAGGTAGTTTGGGATCATGATTAATTATTCATTTCATGTATAATTAAATATTTTATATTAGGAGGAAGGGGTTCAACTTCTATCCAATTACTATAGTCATTACTAAAGAATCCCATGTTAGCTAAGAGGTCTGCCACTTGGTTTCCTTCTCTATAGGTATGCATAATTTTAATATTCCTATTTTTTAAAAAGGTATTAATGTCTTAAATAATATTATTAATGGCACAATAGTCTGAGGGTTTAGAATTTCAAAGAAGTAATATTATTCTATGAATCTCCTTCAATCACTAAGTTAGGAATGTTAATATCTTTTACTAACTCTATTTCAAGAAGATAAACATAGCTTTTTGCATTTTAGTTTTAACACTCATTGTTTTAGAAAAAAGTAATAATCAACTCCTCCTTGTTATTCATAAGCACTCCCTCTCCTCTTTCCTACCTAGGATTTCCTTTAGAAGAGCCATTAAAGTCGAGTTTAATCAATCTCATAACTATGGGGATCCAAATAATACTTCTTATTTTCTAAAATATAACAAAATTAATACCCAAAGTGAATTTGATTTTCCAATTCAAATCAACTTCATTTTCAATAGTCATAGGGAATATTTTGGGCCTTTTTATTTGGGAAATGTTAAACATTTTTCTGAATGGCTTGGAAAATTTTCATCATCACTACAATTTAGGGCCTGCATTTGTTTCTTAAGATATTTTTATTTCATTCCTTCCAAATTCCCTATAAGATATGTGGAAGGGCTTGTGACCAAATTTTTGTTTTAGTAGGATGAGTAAAGGGAGAGACCAAACTAGTCACCGAAAATTGAATATCTTGAGTCCAAATCGATTGAGGTTTGAACTTGTTTAAGATGGTTTGGCTAGTATTCTAGGTGAAAGGGAACTAAATTAATAATTGGTTGATGATTTTGTTATCCTCTACATAAAATGGACTTGTTGGCAAGGGAGAAACCCCTATTCTCAAGATTTTCAACAATGAGGATCTTGCCATGACATGAAGGCCATTGAAATAATTAATTTTGGGCATGAGATTGTGATTCCATATATGGAGTTATAGTTTAAATCTATTACGAGAACCCAATAATCATATTGATTCCAAATTTGATTGAATAATATCTTTTATCTAAGAAAGAGACTTGATAGTCTCATCCTTGCATACTTTATCATTACTTTTGATTGCTCTATATTGTTATTGTGATGACTATAACAAAGATAAGCCCTTTTACATGTGACTCTTATTTTTAGATACTTGATTGTACCTTTTTAGTTTGAAAAAATAATTAATTTAAAGAATAAAATAAAAAAATGTATGTTTTGGTGAATGATTATAGCCATTAGATACACCCTTAATCATAAAGTGTGCATAGAGTTATGAGTAGTCAACTTGTGGCTACCTTAGACCTTAAATAAGATAATTAATAATTATTGTACTCGTATTTAGATAATTAAGTCATAATAGATGTTATATTTAGGTATCTAAGTCACGTTGTGTTGCATCAAAAGCTTAAGTAGGGTATATATAGGAACTAGTGGTTCGTTTATTAGTTGTTAGTTTATCATCTTGATATTATGAATTTTTATATTCTTAGAAATATCTAGAGGTTTTAACCTTCAAAATGTCTTATTATTATCAATTATTTTCAATTATTTGTAACATGTTTCCTAATATACTTGTTTCTTTTCAAGATTGTTTCATTACAAGTGATATCAAAGCGTGGTCTTAGAATTTAGAGGGGAAGAATTAAGGCAAAAAAATTTAGCTCAAGAGGTCAAATTGGGAACTTTATATCTTTCTCAAATCGGTAAAAAAAAAAATTAAAGAATTTTATAAGTCCATGTTGAAGCTAATACAACTCATATTTGAGGTCACTTGTAGAAGAATTGAATGGGTTATTAGGCAATTAGGATTTCTACTCAATTTTCTCCCAAGACTACAAATTAGTAATTTTAATAATTTCTATAGGTCTGATCAAGGACTTGTTGAAGTTGATAGAGTCTATATTTAAGGTCATTTGGATTACATTTGAGAAAGTTATTATAAAAGTAGGGTAAATCCACTATTCTACAAATCAATAACTTCTTGAATTCTTTTTTACAAGGTGAGATCTAGATCTAAGAAATTTACAATAAAAATTTAGATCAATTAGATTTATTTTGTTTTATTTATTGTAAAATTATTTTTCCATAATGGCTCCACAAGAGGCAAAATAATACATTCACTCTTAGAAAAATCTTGGCAAAGAGAATCTTGTACTTGAGGAGAAGAATACCACAACTGATGAATACATGATCAAGATAGAGGAAATCAAGCAATAAACCAAGATGATGATGAGGGAAAATCGGGGAAGAAACTAACAAAATGAAGGAACAAATATTGTCAAAGATTAATGTGGAAATAGGAAATCTCATGGAAATGATTAGACAAATAGTTTCTAGCCATGGTTCTAGATATTCCAATTATATGGAGCCACAAAACAAGACATGGAAAGACAATGAGTCTTCCAAGGGGAATAATTCTTTTCATTTTGAATTAGATCTAAATATGAATCATTACCCAAGTAATTCTATGGCTATCCATTTTACACCAAATATGGATATGCAAAGTTTAATAGTAAGGACCTACCTAGTTGGAATTTTTAAATGAAGTAGTTCTTTGATATTCATCTTGTTCCTTGTCAACAAAAAATTACAATGGAATCCTTATATATTAGAACCAAACAAATTCATTTAGTATCTTTGGATATGTGAAAAGGAGAAAAAGAAGCATTTCTAAAGAGGAACTTACTAAACATTATGTTGATAATCTAAGGAATAACACTTTTCAACCAACTTACCAAAATAAGGTAAATAGGTATAGTCAATTTTTTTTTTTGATAGATAATAGGTCGTAGCCGAATATTTTTATTAATTTAAAAAATGTTTTACACCCTGGTTTAGTGTGGGCACTGGTAGGAAAGAACCGGGTAAAGAAAACCTTCAATCTTGCCCAAGGAATTTCTTCCTAGCAGAAATATTTACAGATGATACATGAATTTCTTTAGGCTTTATTGCCTAACACTAGTATAGATAATACATGGCTTTACCAAGGAGTTTCTCCTCGGATACAACATTAAAAATATATATATTACATTGTATTATGCTTTAAATACATCTCCTATTACAAAAGCAAATACTTCGTTGTCGGCCTCTAATTTCCTTTCATCCATCTTCTCCTATCCATGTTCCCCCATCTGTCCTCGAGTTAACACCCATGCGACTCATTCTTCAACCTGCAATGCTGCCCTAAAATGTTGAAGTCACTACACTACTCCAGAACTTGTTAGACAGATTAGAATGTAGTAAATAATAACTAGTGCCCTCTTTTCTATTACATATCTTAAGGAATTTATTCCCTTACTTAGACCTTAGAACAACAAGGAAACTCATTATTCAAAAGAATGCTACTTACAAGAGTTCAACTTCAAAAAGAACTAATCATTTGCCCCTTACTAGTGCATTTAAAATATAGAAGGAAGAAAGATCATAATCATGCTGATAGTGAGAGATTATGTTTCAAAAATGGATTGGTATCTATAGTCTTAAAATTCTCAAAAGAGAGGGAAGCTAAATTTAAAAGAGCTTCATATCCTCATCCTGAGGCCGAGGTATAGTCAAATATTATATTCATTATTTTTGAACATTTTTTCTAAGAGTGAATAATGTTGTAGAGGAAAATTTGAAGAAAGTATTCCTAAGGGGTAAAGGATCACATCAAATATGAGGTGTATACATATTTTATCCAAATTATATATCCCAAAGTAATGATTACAGAGGAAAATTATATGGACAATTAAGGAAAGTTCTTGTGAACATGAGAGATAGAAGCACTCATAGACATTCACTTCCTTAACTTTCTAGGTTGACTCCACAACAAATTAAAGAGAAGAAAGATGAAGGGTTGTGCTTTAACTATGATAGCAATAAAGTTGAGGACATAAATATACTAAAAAAGAAATTATTCTACATTAAAGGGATGAGTAAGGAAGTAGAGGAGGAATGAACAATGTTAGAGGAAGAAATTGATATAAATAAGGAATGAAGAGATATCAAACCAAATATTTCCTATCATGCAATTTTTGGAAGTATCTTGCCGTAAACTCTCAAGATATTAGGCTTCTTGAACAAAGAGAGGGTAATAATGCTAACAAACTCAAGAAGCATTCACACTTCATCAATAAGTGTTTTTTTAATAAAATTATTTATATATCCATCTTTAGAATTGTAGGTCGTAAGTATTGTAGATACCTAAAATTGTCCTAGCCTAATTAAATAAATAAATCTTTATTTATTTAATTAATTCACTTAATCCTCTTCTAGCCTTTCCCCATTTAAATAAATATTTTATTTATTTAATTGGCTCCACCTCTTCTATTAATTAAATAATATGTATTTAGTTAATTATTTCATTAGCTTTTTCCCTCCATGACAAGTGTCATTCATCTCTAATTTACCTTTAACCACCTCTCTAATATTTTCTTATTTCCTATACCTACACTCTAATTTGAGTCGACCATTTATCCTTCCACCTCTTTGGAATGGTGTAATTTGGAACTAGGGTTTCACCAAGTAGGATAAGACCACTAATTAACCAAATTAGGCAATACATTGAAAGAGGGTTGAATCTAATAGATCTAGCCTCAATCCAAATAAGTCCAAATAAGGAAAGGGCTAAAATTTTGATTAAACTCACTGGTAAGGGTTTTGTTCCCTCTTTCTAGATTGAAATGGATTGTAAATTGTTAAATTAGGGTAAAATAAGGGATTATTGAGGTAAATCAATAGAAGCAGTAAGCTATAGATTTGTTTCTAATTCTTTTGGATTTGACCGTGTAGTTTTTTTATGTTGCCAATGTTTCGGATCAAACACCATGATCCATCATCAGGGCAAGAGAGCAAGTGAGAGAGCAAGAGATCCTACTTTCTGATCTCCTTCTCTCTCACTTGCTCTCTTATCATGGTGTTTGATCCAAAACATTGGCAACATCAAAAAGCTACACGGTCAAATCTAGAAGAATTAGAAACAAATCACTATGGATTGTGGAATTTTGATTAATTTAAGCTATAGATGTCCCACAAAGCCACCAACTGAGATCTGAGCAAAAAAAAAAGTTTAGAATAGGTCCTCTGAATTTCTCTGTCAAAAGTTGACCTTTTCATCACTATTGACTCTGTCGAAATTCCTGAGTACAACTCCTAAACTGGTTTCGTGCACATAGAAAGAGAAGGAGAGATGTTGGGGATAGGTGTTTGCCTAAGTCAAACCTCGGTTTAGGAATTAACCTTGAATGAAATAACGCAAATACTAGAATAAATGTTAAGGAGATATACCTTAGATCTACAATTATTGATGATGATGCAATTCTCTTTGAATGTAATCACAAATGTTAAATGTAATGGCATGACAAACACATGAACATGAAAAACCCTAATCACACACATCTGCTTGCATGAATATTGATGTAACTTTTCTCCATAATGCTTGAAGGATGAAATGCAACCTTGAATATCTGAGAATGCTTGATGATGAATGCTTCACGATTGCACAAATAATAGGGTATATGATTGATATCAAATAATAGGGCTCCCTAGGTAAATTATCGATTGGTCTGACTTCC
The DNA here is from genome assembly GCF_030272615.1 of Cryptomeria japonica. Classification (NCBI taxonomy): domain Eukaryota; kingdom Viridiplantae; phylum Streptophyta; class Pinopsida; order Cupressales; family Cupressaceae; genus Cryptomeria; species Cryptomeria japonica. The sequence goes on from NC_081409.1 coordinate 325,397,377, forward strand.
AATGTTCAAGTGTAGCCCCGAGAATCGAATGCTATCGGGGAGATATAGATCCTACCCCATTTCAAATTGGGACCCTTTTGAGAGGGACCCAGGAGTTTTGAGCTGCATTGGTCCCATGTTGTCACAACCCTTAATTATTTATATTTATTTAATTGATTTATTATATATATATATATATATATATATATGTTTATTTAATTGATTTATTAAAAATAAAATAAAATATTGACACATAATTATCTAGAGATTTTAAATGAATATTTATTTCAATGGGTACTAGACAACTGATTTTTATCAAAAGCTATAGTTGAATTTTTTTGTAATAGACAAGTATGTTAAATATGGAAATATACACAAGGGCGTGGACTATTGATAGAACATTTCTCTAAGATGATTCTACCTCTAATTCAAACTTTCATGCCCAAACTAAGCAAGATCTAACTTACCTAGAACACCCATCAAGGTAATGACCATTGCATCGATAATAATTGGTCTTAAGATCTATACATATATTTATGACAATACAGATAAGTTCACTTATGAAGAAAGTATAGTCTTTTTGTTACATCCCACTTGTGCCCTATTTGTTAATATGCAGTATTCATGCCCTGATATATGTTTGCCCTAGTGCATTTATGCTATACTTATTGGAGTTGAGAAAATACAACACCACATGAGCCCAAATGATCTCTGCAAGCTGAAAAACCTATTACAAGGAGAAGCAAGGAAGCAAATCACAGAAGAAAGAAATACACATAAAATATGCTAAAAAAGAGAGAGCTCAATATTCACAAAATGTGTAATGTAAAAAACCTTCTTCTTCATACAATGAAAAGAAAGAACTTAACCTTTAATAGGTCAAGAAACCCTAAAAAGGGAAAACCTAGGTTTGCACATAATAATTAATAAAAGAATTAATTATTATGCACCTAAAGTTAGCTTAAGTGTAAAAGAGATAAAGGGAACTTAAATAATTAAACAAATATTGTTTAATTAATCAAGTAAATACCCGAATACTCTAACACCCCCCTTAAGCTAGACTTAGGAAGAAGCTAAAACCTAGAATAACTACTAAAAGCAGAAAAGATGGGTCCCAGCAACAAGGCCTGATCAGGTACCCAAATACAATGAAATTTCTATGAACTGGAGAAATAGAGAAAACCACGTGGGAACAAAACTCTACTCCAAAAAGAGATGGAAAAGAACACCATTGAAGCATGAAGAACCTACAAACTCTGTCGAAGAATAACTGCTGATCTGAAGAACCTCCACTGAAATAGAACATGACCAGGTAGAGAAGACTATAATCTGCATGAGTGCCCTCAAATGACACTACTCGAATCAGAAGGCAAACAAGGCAAACAACTGAAATTGAAGATATAGATGGCATGAAAACACCAAAGCTTGAAGAGCTGATCAATTGAACCACAGAAGCATTAGAACCAATAGGACAAACCTCCCAATAATGTGGAAGTGGGAGAGGGACAGGAACACTGAAAAGAACAACCAAGAAGAACTATATGACGAAGAATCATGAACATCAAAGGTGCTGAGAAAAGTACAGGTGTCGTGGAAGGAACACTCACTTGACACACATCATGAGGCGAATGTTGTGGAAGGAACACTCATTGGACAAAGGAAGATGGCAAACAACAGGCAAACATCAACCCCCTCATGGCACTTTATAAGTAGTGCATGTACAACAAAGCACAAGATATGCAATATTCCAAGTAAACAATGCATGATGGCACTTTATCTCAATGCGTTTGCATAAATACAAGCTACAATGATAAGAAGACTGGAAATAGAAACGTGAACCAAAATAGAGACATCCTACTCAGAGAAGAGGTCCCAGGACCTGAAACAACCATGATATCCACCAGAGTGCTGAAAAGCAAAAAACTGAATAAAATATGCATGGAGCAGAATCTGGAAATAAAACTCAGATGGCTGGAAAGTAAATAGCACATGCTTTCTAAAAAATATAAACTTTTTGAAAAACGGAGGTTGGATGCTCATTCTATGGCTCCCAGAGTGCAAAAACTAGACCTCACTTTGACTGGAAAAAAACATAGTCAAACAACAAAATTGGAAAAAAATACCATCATGACGAGGTCCAACTCGGAACCAGCTTTCCGACGCCTATTTGTTTTGGAAAAAACGACTCCGTATGCCCAAGATATGGCCAAAAAATCAAACCCCCCCTAAAAGAGGCAAAAAAGGTAGTTTGGTGGCTGGGTGGTGCTCCGGTGGCCAGTGGGTGGCGCTCCGGTGGAGGCCTGGTGGTGGTCCGGTGGCCGAGAGGAGCTCCGGCGGTGGGGGCCAGGGAGGAGGCCGACGGCGGGAGTAGAGCTGGCGGCTGGCGGCGCGGGGGCTGAGCACTGCGGCAGGCGGCGTGGGAGCTGCTGGGCCGCAAGCAGGAAGGCCGGGGGCCAGCAAGGAGCTGGGGCCAGCAAGGAGCCGGAGGCTGGAAAGGAGTTGTAGACGAGGCCGATTCTGACAGGGCGACAGGAGCAGCAAGTGGGCAAGGGGGCCCACGGTACCCTGCGTACCGTGGGGATCCCCCCCCAAAAAAAACTTTTGCAAAAAAAAAATAAAAAATTTCAAACCCTATTCTTTTCTTTTGATTTTTTTTTAAGATTTTTTTTGATAAAAAATCAAAATCCGGCCTGCATGCCGTAAAAAGGCAAAATATTTTTATTTTATTTTTTTGAATTTTTTTTCTCGAATTCTGTGCCAGGGTCGTATGACCTGGATCTGAGAAAAAATACTCCCAGAGGCTCAGGAACCAAAATAGGTCAAATTTTATATGACCATAGGGGTTTTCGGGCCTTTTGAGCACGATGGTGAGGTTCATTTAGGCCCAAAGTGCTATGAAAAAAAGGTCAAACCCTAGGTACATAAAAAAAATTCCTGAAACCCCAAATTTACTTCCAAAGCAAAAAAATATCAAAACAAGAACAAGTAGCTCCAGATATGACACTCTAATACCATATAGGAGTTGAGAAAATACAACACCACAGGAGCCCAAATGATCTCTGCAAGCTAAAAAAACCTGTTACAAGGAGAAGCAAGGAAGCAAATCATAGAAGAAAGAAATACACAGAAAATATGCTCAAAAAGAGAGAGCTCAATATTCACAAAATGTGTAATGTAAAAAAATTTCTTCTTCATACAATGAAAAGAAAGAACTTAACCTTTAATAGGTCAAGAAACCCTAAAAAGGGAAAACCTAAGTTTGCACATAATAATTAATAAAAGAATTAATTATTATGCACCTAAAGTTAGCTTAAGTGTAAAAGAGATAAAGGAAACTTAAATAATTAAACAAATATTGTTTAATTAATCAAGTAAATACCCGAATACTCTAACAATACTTGCAAGATGTTTAACGTGCCCTAGTTTTCATGTTTAATTTGAATGAATGTGCCCTAGTTTTCATGTTTAAATGGAATCAATGTGCCCTATTTTTTCATACTTTAATTGAATGGATATGCTAAGATGTTCATGCATATCTGAATGATGTCAACTATGCTTATAATGATGATTTGATAAATCTTAATTGGTAAATTGATGAATTGATAGTTAACATTGTGACATGATGTTTTACCTTTGTCAATGAATTATGAAATGTCAGAATAGGACAAGATTTTGGATCTAACTAGTTTAATTGGCCAAGTGTGTGCAGGAGATCGTCGTCCTCTGCGAAGGGAGGGAAAGTATCATTAGGCCGAGAGGTAAAGGGAAGAAAGAACTCGTGCTTTTTGGAACTCTAACCTTGAGCCAGGTAGACTTATGATTCACCTTGTCGAACCTTGTTGGTCATCGTGTCAAGTAACCCTAGATGGTCCGCGCAAATATTTTAGGGTTCACAACCCTAGGTTTTTGTTTACATTTCCAGGTAACTTGTTATTATTATTTTTACGAATTTTTAATTAATTAGTTATTATTATTTTAAGGAATTTTTAATTAATTATTACTTAAATCTTGCAGAGGCTCATGTTTCATCGGGTAAATATATTTATGTATGTATATATATCAATATATACATCTTAGGCATAACATGAATATGAGAGTATGTACACCGACAATATACGTGCCCCATAGGCATGCATACCTAAGGCGTATATATTCATAAATGTAAATAAATGAATATATTATGCAAAATTCTTGAAAGGTTAGGTAACCTTAAAAAAAAATAATAATAAAGGAAATGGTAAATATTATGTTATTTATTTAATTATAAAGTGACCCATCGTATTGTCGCTAAAGGTATTAGTGACTTAAAAGGAAGGACTAGTGAACAAGACATTTTCACCCCCCTTATTCCTAGTGCTATGCTCATTTACACTAATATTATTTGTTGAGCAAGTTATAATTTTTACTAGGCAATTGAATAAAGGGACAATAATATATTATCAAACACTTCATTATTTTTATCAATATGAAAGGAAGTTTTCTTTAAAGAAAAACGTAATGCATATTTAACAATTATTATCGCATAACCTTAATATATTTTGGGGCATAAATGAAATTGAATATATTCATTTATCGATATGAATAGAAGATATTTTCTATCGGGTATTTTAGCGTGAGCCCAAGAAGCTTCTCCAGGAAGCTTGAGATGTAAAAAAAAAACACATGAAGAGAATGAGGGATTTTTGTGTGACTCTTGGGGGCGGATTTGAGGAAATCTGCCTGGTATTAGGGTGTATGGCAGGAGGAAAGATGTTTTTCGAAATGCTTAAGCCAATGTGGAAAAAGAACGATTCATTATTCTTACTCTGGTAGCCATGGAACTAAGGTTTTATGCTCTACGAATTTTATTTTCTGCTTGGCGTTTCCAGGACAGAGGGTTTGTAGTGTGGAACGACTCTAGGAAGAATTTACCAGACATTTCATCTTCTATAAATCAAACCAGGTCATGTTAAGGCTTAAACCCTAACACTATAGTGTTATTATGCCATTACATTCAACATTGAGAAATTAGAAAATGGGGTTTCTAAATTATAAGCAGTTACTGTTCTTCTATTTTTTTTACTTGAGTTTTTGTTAAAGGAAAATAGGAAGTTAATTTTATTCTTTCAAATATACTCATAATCAATGAAGAAGGGTTTATATAGTTTTGACTGTGTTTTTTATCTTACCATGTGGAGATGTAATAGGCATACATACATACATACATACATACATATATATATATATGTATATGTATGTATATGTATATGTATATGTATGTATATGTATATGTATATGTATGTATATCTATGTATATGTATATATATATATATATATATATATATATATATATATAAAGATATAAAGATATATATAAATATATATGTATAAATGCATATACATCAGAGGATAACTTAACTGTCTTTGCAAGTCTAATTTAGAATGAGAAAGTATAAAAGACCCTGTACTTCTGATTTTGGGTAAGGGTTTGAATAGTTTGCAAATTAGAAGGAAATTTATATCTTATTTTCTGCTATGACTCTGTTGTGTTGGTAAACAGATTTGTCACTATGATTGTTTACTTGAAATTGACCCTGTTTGCCCAAAGTGCAGTGACAATCATGCCAACAGTTGGAGAGATTGTGGTGAGGCCACAATCTTCCTCTGTGTTTGGTAGGAGCAACTCCCTCGTATGATGGGGGATTTTTGTGTACTTTTGACCTAAAAGTACAAAAAGGAAGGAAAACACAAAACTAAAGAAAGATTAAAGATATAAACCCCCACAATAGACATATAGACATCAGCTGAGATTTCTCAACATACGTAACAAATTGCAAGGGGAGTTTATAACATAATATGTTTAGCCATGAGATGATGATAAAGAAGAATGACAAATCTCGACATACACAGAGATAAGATACTTTAACACATTCAAACTAATATACCAAAGGTTGCTTGTGTATCATCACATCAATTGTACACATCACATATGCATAAAAAGACTACCAATTTGACATACTAGAAATCAACAATGATAACACATGAATGCATTTAGAACACACGAACTAATATGTATTCTTCATTGTCTTTTTGGAAATATACAAGTCCAAAATCCTTTCTATACATAGTGCAAATCAAAATGTCATTACAAGTTTCTCCTAGAATTTCAACAGAGTTTCCCTTTGTAAAAAGACTCTTTTACAATGCAAAATCCTTGTATTTATAGGCATCCCGCAATAACTAATTCATATCCACTTTTGGTAACCACTTAGTCTAACCACCTTGTGTAACTACTTAGAATAACTTCCTAAATAGCCACTTAGGATAACCACCTAGTGCAATCATTTAGGATAACTACCTAAGAGAATCACTTAAAATAAGTACCTAAGTTAATCACCTAGGATAACTATCCTTTACAAATAAGTTAGGATTTACCTAACTTTTACAAAAATGAAGCCCATTATCTAACTTTAAGTGACAACAAGTGACATAAACCACTTTTATAAAGAGACAAATTAAAATCTATACCCTTGGAAGAACAATTTGTCATTAGGAGATTTCCATCATAGAACAACTTTGACTTTCATGGTTACTTGATCTGTCGGATGATGCTCGAGATAATATCTCTTTGAGGCATTTTATCAAACGATTTGGGTGTGAGTATATGATTCTAGATTTTTGCATGTATATTGACGAAAGCACTGCAACTACAAAATCTGATAAAAATCTGTTATTTCTTTGTGCTTTGATGTTGTTCGAAGTCTCTCACTTCTTCACATTCGCGTAGGGAAGGATTTTGACAGAATTTGGCTCTACACCCACCAATTGCATTTGTTTGAAGGTTTCTGAAACCGTCTTAACTCGTCCATTATCGACAAACCCTCATACTCCAAAAGGCGACATTTCTCTAAAATAGTCGGGTAGAATTTTCACGTGCACTATCTATGATTCCATAACTTGAATGTATGGTGCTCGAACAATCACCATTATATCAACCATTATCTGGCTCCCCTCTACTTCATTGGTGCATTATGTGAAACAATTCGACTATGATTTGACATTTCACAAACATGCCTATAAGAGCATTGCAAACAATAATATCTGACAAAGAAATTTCTACCACCCTGGCCGTTGCGTTTGCTACATATTTTCTAAAGCATTTTCAACAAATTCACTTTGTGTGTAGCCTACGATTATTACATTCCACGAGATGGAATCATATGGAACGGTTTATAAATCTTGTCTTGATTCCCCATTTCATACATATCTAACTTGAACATCTGACAAAAATCCTTTGTTTGTAATGCTTTGCTAGGCATGTCCATAAACTATACCAAAGCTTCCATTTTAGCATTGATAAAGGAGGTATGGGAAAAGGTGATGAATTTAGCTTTCACACCTGCACTTGAAAGTTTTTGAAGCCTTTTCGACACCTCCATTTTATGCTTAATCTGCAATCATGGCATGTTATGGGATGATCTCCCTTCGTAGCATTTTGTCACAAAGATCCTACATTGGCGTGGGCTGGTATGATGTTGGTAAGAACCGTGTAGATGAACTTTTGAAACAATTCAAGAATTAGTTATAATAACTAACTCTATGAAGAAGCATCAATGTTTTTGCCATCATGAACAACTCACGATAAGAAAGTAAAACTCAAACAAGTTGCTTCAAATAAAATGAATCAGTCTTTTAAAACTCGCCCAAGTTGCCGATAAGAATGGATGGTGGAGTAAATTGATCCTTATTCCCCTTAATATCTTTATCGGTCCCTTTCAAAACTAGAGTAACTCACAGTGGTCACTTTGAAAGTGGAACAACTTGATAAGTTAATATACATCGACCTCTTTATAAAGTTAACCAACTTGTCAATGTATCCAAACTATTGATGAAGTCTTCCACATAGGTAGTTTTAGGTATGCTTGTGAGTTGATTAAATCGGCTTCTTTTATTCTTTATTCAACTCAGCAGTAGGCCGATTGGAGTTAACCTTCTCTTGCTAACAACATTTGATGAAGTTTCCACAACTTTCGTTAGAAACTCGAGCCACTTTGGCAACAAAGTTTAAAGACCAATCCAACATACCTTTGTCCACGTTTGGAATTGACTTCGCAAGTACTTGGAGTGGAACATTGTCTTGAATGAGATGGATACTCATCACCTCAATTTATACCAAAATAAAAGTGTTTATTTTTGGCAATTATTTATATCAGTATCATTCCATTCTAGAACGACAGGAAACTAAGCATTTTAGGATGATAGGAAACCTTCTAAACCAACGATTATCGCACACAAGATGCAAATATTTTAAAATTTGTCGAATTCAAAAATAGGGGCTATCGTGTTGTTAGCTCCTTCTTGAACAACAGAACCCCTGTTTCCTTCATAAAAATTTGTAGGCAATCTATAGTTATCTGAGTTCTTTAATAGAACTCCTGGCTCTACATTTATATCTATGTCTAGTTGTAAAATATATTCTCACTGTTATGAAACCTTAAATCGTGGCAACAACCTTTGTGAAATTTAAGTAAATTTATACGAAACCTCTGCATAAGAATAGTTTGTCACGTTTCTTTTAAGTAAATATAATCTAAAATCTAAAGTATCTAGTAATAATTAACATATATGTGAAGGTATGGATACTCGTGTATACTTGTATATGTACATTGACATATATCGGTAAGTGTATATCAGTATGGTTTATAACTAGTAATATTTAATGTGTATGTGAAGGTATTTGTACATGTGTATACTTGTAGATATACATTAACATATACTAGTAAGCATATATTAGTATGGTTTATAACTAGTAATCAACAGAGTAATCTAGTTAAAGATTTTTAACCATACCTCTCAGTTTAGAGAGGATGCTCTTCCTAAGACTTGAAGTAAGAATATTTATTACCTCCTTATGAGCATTTTCAGATTTATCTAAGTATGAAACACATCAAGACAATAGCATAAAACAACCTAACTAATTGAGATTATCATCTCTGGACTATGCAATAAACTAATGCCCCAATTCACACTAGACTCATAATGTCCTCATATCATTGGACAAGTCATAGCATTACTAAGAGACAATCCACAGACAACAAAATAATAGGAGGTGAATCATATCCCATCCTCACCTTTCTAGTGAAAGACATCCTGGAGATAGAATCTCTAGTCAGAGACATCCCGGAAAAGCTAAAAAACATGTCACCAAAAGATAAAATCAAAAGAAAACTAAGACTTGACACCAACATCCACTGTAGTCCTTAGGTTTAGTGTCTCTTGTCACTTGTATAAGTCTATTTGATTGTGGTTACAAAGTTTTCGTTCACAAAAGGATAGATAGCACTCAACCATAAAGTTGTCTGAGTTTGTTGAAAGATTTGATTTTTTGAAGCCCATTGCTGTTGTTACATCTCATTTGAAGCTAACTGAATCCATGAAATTGATATCTTATTGCGGAGAAGACGAAACTTAATTGCAGATATGTGATGCAAGTGTTGCTTTATTGTGGATTGTGCACGGATAGACTGTAGAAAACTGAAAGAAACTGTACTCCTCGAAATGTGTGATGCTCTCAGTTCCACACCCATTACTAGATGTAGGATTTACCTTAGCCACAGATAGGAGCTGATTTATTATGGATGGAAAGGGTGAAAAGGAGGGATTATTATGAATGGCAAAGCAATCTTAGGTAGATCAATAACAAGCCATGATGGGATTGGGAAAGTTTATTATGAATGGATAGGTTGTGAGTGTGTGCAAGAGTGAAAGGATGAGATTCAATCCTGAAGGAGGGAGGAGCAATGTCTCTACACATGGCGCCGATAACCCGGTTTTCACCATGGTACTTGCCCAGGGCGCCACCGAAGTGGTTTTCACCGTTGGACGAATTTATCTCTTTACTTTTTTTCGATTTTTCAATTTTTTTTGTGTCACAAGGCGCCTGTTTGCCAGGTTTTCACCAAATAACGATTTTTTATGTTTATGATTTTTTGTATTTTTTATATTTTTGATTTTTTTTGTATTTTTGATATTTTATTTTTTTTGTATTTTGAATTAGGATATGCTGAAGAGCTATGTGTAAAACCTGCGGAGGTGCATGATGTTGATTGGATCTTCCAAAGGTTCTCCATCTGGTGTTGAGAGCTGATATGCACCTGATCCATAGACTACTGTAATGATGTAAGGACCAAGCCAATTTGGTTCAAACTTGCCCTTCTTCTCTCTCTTACTGATTTTTAGGATTTTCCTTGAGAACTAGGTCACTCACCTCAAATGTGTGAGGCTTTACCTTGTGATTGTAACTGCGACTCATTCATTGTTGATAAGCCTTGAGATGATTAAAAGCAATTTGTCTTCGTTCATCAATAGTTCTAGTTCTTGTAAGCGAGAGACCCTGTAGTCTTCATCACTGATAATGTTGTGCAAAGAGACTCATAAAGATGGTAACTCAACCTCAATAGGCAGGATAGCTTCGACGCCATAGACAAGTGAATAAGGTGTGGCTCTTGTAGGTGTGTGAACACTTGTACGATAAGCCCAAAGTGCGGGATTAAGTTGGATATGCCAATTTCGGCCAGCGTCATCGACTATCTTTTTGAGGATTTTGAGAATGGTTTTATTAGATGCCTCAACTTGACCATTACCTTGGGGGTAATAGGGAATGGAGAAGCAATGGGTAATATGCGATCACAAAGTTCACTAATATCCTGGTTTTTGAAGGGACGTCCGTTATCGGTGATGATGGAAAGAGGAATACCGTATCGACAAATGATATAGTTAAGAATGAATGTAGCAATCTGTTTTCCAGTGACTTGTGTAAGACGCATGACTTAAATCTATTTTGTGAAATACTATGTGCTAGTGATAATGAATTTGTGGCCATCGGAAGGAGGGTGAATCTTGCCTATGAGATCGAGTCCCCACTAACAAAAGGGCCAAGGAGTCGCAATCGATTGAAGTTCTTGTGCTGGCACATGAATAAGGTCTCAATGAATTTGACATTGCTTACATTTATTGACAAATTGATATGAATCTTTTTCCATACTGGGCCAGTCATATTGAGTTCTGATGAGTTTCTTGGCTAAGGTAGGACCACTAGAACGTGGACCACATATACCTTCATGAACTCCGCATAACACAATTTGAGATTCGTCCCCTTCTAAACATCTAAGAAGAGTGCCATCTAGACCTCGACGGTATAGGATATCGGCTAAAATGACGTATCAGGAAGATTGGTGAATGAAAGTGCGACGTTGGTTGTTGGATAAGTCAGGAGGAAGGGTGTTGTTATGAAGGTATGTGAAAATGGAACCGTACAACTAGGAATCAGGACCAACGATACATATCATCTCAGTAGGAGTGATCTCATATGAGGGAACCAAAAGGTTATCCACCAAGAACTCATAGCAGGCTTCATTCTGCGGTAGATCAATCAGTGAGGCAATAGTAGCCATGGCATCTGTGACTCGATTCTGCTCTCTTGGTATCTACTCAAAGGTTATCTTTATGAAATATTGCTTGAAGTCATCTACCATTTTCTTATAAGGCATTAATTTTTCATCCTTTGTTTGGTAGTCATCAGTTGCTTGACAAATTACAAGTTGAGAGTCCCCCAAAACATGAAGTTCCTGGATCTTCCACTGAACTGCAATTCATAATCCAGTTGTTAATGCCTCGTATTCTACTATGTTATTAGTGCAAGGAAATGACAATCGGTATGATTTGGGAATGGAATCCCCTTGAGGTGTGATAAAGAGGATCCCAGCTCCTGCAGCATGCTACGTGTATGAGCCATCAAAGTATAGTTGCCAAGGCTTTGTGTGTGATACCGCTAAGATGGATTCATTTGGAAATTTTGAAATTAGAGGAGCATCATCTATCATGGGTGCATCTGCTAACTGATCTGCGATAGCTTGTCCCTTTATTGATTTTCTATCCACATATTCAATGTCAAATTCACTCAAGATCATCACCCATTTGGCTAGTCTGCCAGTAAGCATCACCTTATTGAGAAGATACTTCAATGGATCGATCCTTGCGACCAACTTAGTTTTATGAGTTAGCATGTAATGTCGTATTTTCTACGAAGCAAAAAATACAGTGAGACACGCACGCTCAATTGGTGTGTAGTTTATCTCATAACCGACCAAAGTAAGACTGATGCAATATATTGCCTTTTCTTTGCCTTCAGCATCTTGTTGTGCCAAGAGTGCCCCCAATGCTATTGGTGTAGCTGATATGTAGAGTAACAGGGGTTGTTCTGGGACCAATGGCATCAAGACTAGTGGATTCAAAAGATAATCTTTGAGTATTTGAAAAGCCTGCTGACAGTTATCATCCCATTTGAATTTGATGTTTTTGTGTAGCAAATGTTAAAAAGGATGACATTTATCCGCAAGTTGTGCTATGAATCTTCGTATGGACTGGAGTCTTCCTTGTAAGATTGAAGTTGACTGATATTTCTTGGTGGTGGCATTTCTAAGATTGCTTTGACTTTTGCTGGATCGACTTCAATTCCTCTTTTTGAAACAATGTATCCAAGGAGCTTCCTGAAGGTTACTCCAAAGACACATTTCTTGGGATTTAGTCTTACTTTGTATTTTTCCAACCTATCAAAAATGACTGAAAGGATGTCCAAATGTGTGTCTCTGTCTAATGATTTTCCCAAGAGGTCATCAACATAATCTTCTATAGTTACGTGCATAAGATCATGAAAGATAGTAGTCATGGCTCGTTGGTATGTAGCGCCTGCATTCTTTAGCCCAAAGGGTATGACATTCCAACAGAAAGTTCCCCAGGGACAAGTAAAAGTTGTTTTGTGTTGATCCTCGGATGCGATTTTTATTTGATCGTAGCCAGAGAATCCATCCATCAAAGATAACATTGCATGACCTGCTGTGAGATCTACGATCAGGTCGATGTTTTGCAATGGAAAGTCATCCTTAGGACAAGCTTTGTTGATGTCTTTGAAATCTGTACATATTTTGATGGTGCGATCTGACTTACTGACTGGTACTAAGTTGGAGATCCATTCAGGATAATCAATTGGTCGTATGAATCCAACATCCAACAATTTTTCAAGCTCCACCTTTACTAATAATGTCACTTGTGGATGCATCTTTCTTAATTTTTGTTTCATTGGCTTTGCTCCTGGTTTAACCATCAAATGATGCATTACTAAAACCGGATCCAGTCCAGGCATATCAAAATATGACCATGCAAAATTGATTTGTCACTCTGTGAAGAAACTTATGAAGTTAGGTCTTTCTCTCTCTATCAAAGATTGTGCCAGGAATATGTTTTGCGAAATCTCTTCTGTACCGATGTTTGTTTTAATGGTCTCCTCTACTAACATGGATGATTTTTATTCATATGATGCCAGGAGAATGTCGAGCCTTCCTGTTAAAATGTGGTGACTGATTAGAAAAGTATTGTACACTCAACACGTATCCTCGCTGGGGTCCGGGGCCGGGTTGGGCCTCGGGCAGGGGTTCGGGGGCGGGAGCCCTCGAGAAAAAAAAAATTTGGTTTTTTTTTTTTGATGAAAACCGACATTGTAATAAAACCCTAAAAAGGCAGACTTTGTTTTTGCCCTAAAAACGCATGTTATAAGCGGCTGGGATGCTTAAGGCATTGCAAGGTTGATGTATTATTTTTGCTGGATAATAAGAAAGATTGGACGGGTGTGTATGGTGGACGTAACCCATTCTGGGTGAACCACATTAAATATCTATGTTATCTGTGTCCTCTTTTATTTCTTTATCTTTTGTATTTAAATCTGCATATAGTTGTTAGTTCATATTTGCTTCGGATCTACTTGAAACCCTAACAATTGGTATCAGAGCGAGGTTTTCTGTAAATTGGCAGGACTTTCAGATTTGAGTGGGAGCAATGGAGGATTCCAAATTCAAGGTCGAAAAGTTTAACGGCCAAAATTATCAGTTATGGAAAATGCAGATGGAGGATTACCTGTATCAAAAGGATTTGTGGCGGCCATTGGAAGGAAAGGCAAAGAAAGCGACCATAATGTCAGATGAAGAGTGGGACATTTTAGATAGAAAGGCACTAGGATCCATTCGATTGTGTCTTGCACCGTCTATAGCATTCAATATAACAGAAGCAAAAATGACTGTAGATTTGATGGCGACATTGGCTAAGTTGTATGAGAAACCCTCGGCTTCGAATAAGGTATTTCTTATGAAGCGTCTGTTTAATTTGAAAATGAGTGATGAAGAATCTGTAGCAGAGCACTTAAATGAATTTAATACAATTACCAGTCAATTGTCTTCGGTAAAAATTACTTTTGCAGAAGAGGTTAGGGCTCTCTTAATTTTATGTTCTTTGCTAGAAAGTTGGAATAGCTTGGTTATGGCTGTAAGTAACTCTATCTTTGGTAAAAATACTTTGGTATTTGATGATATTGTTGGTGTTATTCTAAGTGAGGAAATGCGAAGGAAAAGCACAGGAGAGACTCCAACATCCTCAGGTAGTGTTTTGAATGTGGAGAACAGAGGAAGATCAAAGGAAAGAGAAAAAGGCCCTGGGAATGAGAAGTCACGAGGGAAGTCAAAGAAATGATGCTCTCAATCTAGAGGAAAGAAAGATTGTTGGTACTGTGGAAAGCCTGGTCATCTAAAGAAAGACTGTTGGTCTCGGAAAAACAAAGAAGGAGACAAAAATGAAAATGATAGTAAGGAAGCTAATATTGCAAGTAATACTTTACAAGATGTTTTAATCTTATGTTTGGATAATGTTAATGATTCTTGGGTAATAGATTCTGGGGCTTCATTTCATGCTACACCCCATAGAAAATATTTTCTAGATTATGTTCAAGGTGATTTTGGATAGGTATATTTGGGTGATGATGAGCCCTGTCAAATTATTGGAAAAGGAAAGATAAAGATCAAGTTGCAGAATGGAAATGACTGGTTTCTGCAGGAGGTAAGACATGCTCCTAACTTAAGAAGAAATTTAATTTCTGCAGGGCAACTAGGTAGTGAAGGTTGCATAGTTACCTTCTCAGACAGTATCTGGAAGGTCAGTAAAGGATCATTAGTAGTAGCTAAAGGTGCGAAGGTAGGCACATTATATCTGTGTACTGGTAACACTTACTCTACCTTAGCTGCTACAGATAAAGTTACTGCAGGGACAACCAATAGATGTTACAAGAACGGATTCGATAATGTGGCACCATAGGCTTGGGCACATGAGTGAGAAAGGGATGAAAATCCGTCACTCCAAAAATCTATTGCCAGGACTAAAGAAGATTGATTCAGAATTCTGTGAAAACTGTGTTTATGGCAAACAAAAAAGAGTCAGATTTCTCAAGGTTGGGAAAGAGAAGAAGAGTGAGAAGTTAGAGCTTGTGCATTCAGATGTATGGAGATCGGCTCAAGTATCATCTCTTGGTGGCTCTTGTTATTATGTTATTTTTATTGATGACTCAACTAGAAAAAACATGGGTATATTTCCTAAAACAAAAATTAGATATTTTTGAAACTTTTAAGAAATGGAAAGCTTTGGTTGAGAATGAGATAGGAAAAAAGTTGAAGTGTCTCAGATCGGATAATGGAGGTGAATATTGCAGCAAAGCATTTGAAGATTACTGCTCCTTAAATGGGATTCGAAAGCAGAAGACAGTTCCAGAACTCCACAGGAAAATGGTGTGTCAGAGAGAATGAATAGGACTATCATAGAATATGCGAGGAGCATGAGATTGCATGTTGAATTGCCCTTACATTTTTGGTAGATGTTGTACATACTGTTGTCTATTTGATAAATAGAGGACCTTCAACCCCTTTGGATGGTGGTATTCTAGAGGAGGCATGGACTGGTAAAAAGGTAAATTATTCTTTTCTAAAAAATTTTGGTTGTAAAGCTTTTGTCCATGTTGATAAAGAAAATAGAACCAAGCTTGATGCTAAATCTCAGAAATGTACCTTTATTGGATATGGGATAGATGAATATGGCTATCGGTTATGGGATTTTGAAAATAAGAAAATAATTAGAAGTAGAGATGTTATATTCAATGAGAAGGTTATGTATAAAGAACAGATGCAAAAAAAGAAGCATGAACAGGACAAACAAGAATATGTGGTGTTGGATGAGATTCCTGAAAATAAAATGCCACAGGTATCTGATGCTCAGCAACAACAGATTGTCCCACAAACTCCTGTAAATGTTAGACGTTCTACGAGGACAAGTAGACCCCGTGAAATATTTTCTCCTTCTTTGTATTCTATTTTATTAACGGATTCTGAGGAACCAGAAGAATATGAAGAAGCAATGCAGGTAGATGCCAAACAATAGTGGGAGCTAGGCATGAAAGAGGAGATGGACTCCTTGATGAAAAATAAGACTTGGGACTTAGTCCCTTTACCTGCAAAAAAAAAGAGCCTTGCCTAACAAATGGGTTTATCGACTAAAGGAGGAGAAAGGAGGTCATAAAAGATATAAGACCAGACTTGTGGTAAAAGGTTTTGCACAGAAAAAAGGGTATAGATTATGATGAAATATTTTCTCCAGTTGTAAAAATGACTTCAATTAGAACTGTACTTAGTCTTGTGGCTGCAGATGATTTACATCTTGAACAATTAGATGTCAAAACAGCTTTTCTCCATGGAGATTTGGAGGAGGAAATTTACATGTTGCAACCACAGGGATATGAGGTCAAAGGTAAGGAGAACTTGGTGTGCAGGTTGAAGAAAAGTCTGTATGGCCTAAAGCAAGCACCCCGACAATGGTATTTAAAATTTGATAGTTTCATGGCTGAACACGGTTATCATAGATGTCATTCTGATCATTGTGTATATTTTAAGAGGTTTGATAATGGAAGTTATATTATCCTGTTGCTTTATGTTGATGACATGCTTGTTGCTGGGTCTAACATGCAACATATAAATGATCTTAAACAAAAATTAGCCATGTCATTTGTTATGAAGGATTTGGGTGCAGCTAAGCAAATTCTCGGTATGAGGATTACATGGGACAGGAAAAATAGAACCTTGAATTTGTCCCAAAGTGAGTATATAAAGAAGGTGTTGAAAAGATTTAACATGCAGGATGCAAAAGCAGTTAGTACACCTTTGGCTAGTCATTTCAAATTGACTAAGGAGATGTGCTCAAAGGCACAGGAAGAGGTTAATAAAATGTCTAACATCCCGTATTCATCCGCTGTTGGCAGTCTGATGTATGCAATGGTATGCACAAGGCCAGATATTGCACATGCAGTGGGAATTGTGAGCAGGTTTATGAATAATCCGGGTATGGACCATTGGAATGCTGTGAAATGGATTCTTCGGTATTTGAAAGGAACTACTACGAAGGCATTATGTTTCAAAGGATCTAATGCTGCTCTGAGTGGATTTGTTGACTCTGATCTGGCGGGTGATATTGATTCACGGAGGAGTACTACAGGGTATGTTTTTACTATAGGGGGAACTGCAGTCAGTTGGATTTCTAGGCTACAAAAGGTTGTTGCACTTTCAACCACTAAAGCTGAGTATGTTGCTGCTATAGAAGCCAGCAAGAAGATGATTTGGTTACAATGTTTTCTGGAGGAATTGGGTTAGACACAAGAGGATAGCCCATTGTATACTGATAGCCAGAGTGTCATTCATCTTGCGAAGAACTTTGCTTTTCCTTCAAGGACAAAGCACATTCAGCTCAGGTACCACTTCATCCGGACTATTTTGGAGGAGGGTCAGTTACGGCTTGAGAAGATTCACACAAGTGAGAATCCTGTCGATATGTTCACGAAGGCAGTTCCACAGGAGAAGCTGATTTATTCATCAATTTCTGTTGGTCTTCTTGATTGATAATTGTGGAATTTATACCAGTCAAGTCCAAGTGTTTTATCCAGCGGATGTTGCATGTACAATGGTGTCATGTAGTATCAGTCTCCAAGTGGGAGATTGTTCAGTGTGGAGCCTGATCAGTCTCCAAGTGGGAGATTGTTGAAATGTGGCGACTGATCAGAAAAGTACTGTACACTCAACACGTATCCTCGCCGGGGGTTTTTTTTTTATGAAAATCGACATTGTAATAAAACCCTAAAAAGGCTGACTTTGTTTTTGCCCTAAAAACGCATGTTATAAGCGGCTGGGATGCTTAAGGCATTGTAAGGTTGATGTACTATTTTTGCTGGATAATAAGAAAGATTGGACGACTGTGTATGGTGGACGTAACCCATTCTGGGTGAACCACGTTAAATCTCTGTGTTATCTGTGTCCTGTTTTATTTCTTTATCTTTTGTATTTAAATCTGCATATAATTGTTAGTTCATATTTGCTTCAGATCTTCTTGAAACCCTAACACTTCCATCTTCGAGTGCCTCAGAGAGGTTTTCACCCTCAAATATGTCCTTTCTTTTTACTTTTTTGGGGTCAGACAGTGCCACAATGTGGTTTTCACCGTAAAACCCATGATTTGTTTTTATTTTTACATTTTTGCGACTGGAAGGAGCAACATCCTTACCAAAATATGCCATGCTGTTGAGTTCTATAGTGTATCTCGCCTTATGATCGCCAAGCGGAAGATCATCTCGTATGCCTAAATAGTCGATGAAGGCCTCATCGTTTTGGAATGTGTCGAATTGTAGAGGTCCTTCATGGTCCCAATCAATGAGTTGGTGGTGAACAAGGGGAAGGCCTTCAATGTTTTCAAAGTCAGCGGGAGTAAGGGTGAAGATATAGTTATATTCAGTTATGTCAAGGTAGTTGTCGAGGTCATCAGTGACACTCTCCTCATCTGTCTCAATCGTGAACGAGTCCAAATTGTCATCACTAAAAGCGCATTCCGGAATGGGTGTCCTCATTCTTCGCGATTTCGACCTAGAACCTAAAAACAAAGACCATGTGGGATCCCTAGGGGTTGTTTCTTGACCAACTCTGAATTTTCTATGAAATTCCTCTTCTTCTGTGGGTTCACCTGGTTCTCGGAATGTCTCGGTGAGTTCATAATCACTAGAGGATTTGTTCAAACCCCATTCCCATTTATTAGAGTCGGTGGAATAGCGGTTCTCTTGTTGATCATTGGAAATCATGATTTGCAATGCTTCTTCTGATTTGTGAGTGTTTACCCTGGAAGATATGAAACCAAGCCCTTTTGAGCGCTGATTTTTAAATGTCAATTCTGGTTGCAAAGGTTGAGTGATACCTTCTTTTCTTAAGCCAAGAGGACTGTTACCATCGTACCCAAAATTTTGTAGGATCTTGAATCCTTTACCATATTTTTCACATGGTATCTTGATGTGATCTTGTGTATCATCTTTAGGGTCTTTTTAAAGCATTTTGTATAAGTCTTCTTCTTCCATTTCATCCCACTTTTGGAATATAGTAGGATCCCATTTTAGCGTAATGATAGATACCCGTTTAGAAGGATGTGGTCGTCCATATTCTTTTGGTGAACTCATAACTTGTCGTAAGCACATGGTTTGATTTATAGTGTATTCACCGATGCCTTTGTCCTGATATTTCCCTTTAAGATCATCTTGCTTTGATGTTGAAGGTTTTAATGATTCAGGGTCAATATATGCATAAGATGGGATAGCCTCTCTATTAATTGGAATTATTGTCTCGGCTTTTGGCCTCAAATTATTGCAGTATATAAATGGACTAGGATCACCATTAACTGTTACTTCAACTCCATTGTGAGGAAACTTAATGCATTGATGGTATGTAGATGGGAGTACTCTCATCTCATGAATCCATGGACATCTTAGCAATATGTTGTATGTGAGATCGAGGTCTAGGACTTGACAAACCACATCCTTTGTAACCGGCCCTACTCTGAGAGGTAAAGTGACTGTGCCTTTGGATGAATGCTCTTTATCATCATATGCCTTGATGGTAATTTTGTTTGTAGCATTCACAACTTTATCTGAATATCCCAATTGTATTATTGTGTTCAAAGTACATATATTGAGACCAACTCCTCCATCTATCAGGACTCGTTTTATTCGATGTTTGTGCAGGAAGGCTTCAATGTGTAAAGGTGCATTATACGGTTGGCTTACAGATGCGTTGTCAGCTTCAGTGAATGTAAGAGAATGTGGAGCGAAAAGGTATCCCACCATGGCTTGAAACTGGTCCACGTTCAGATCAGTGGGGACAAAAGTTTCTCTCAAAGTTTTATCAAGGATGGCTTTATGTGCAAAGGATATGTGTAAAAGCTCAAGGATGGAGATAAGTGTTGGCATCCTCCGTAACTATTCTAATAGGCCGTATTTAGGTTTGGTTGTTGAGGAAGTGGTGGTTTTAGCTGGAGCACCTTGCAGGGTGACTTTACCTCAACAAGTTGTGATATTACATTCAAAGGTAGATTCAGAAGAAGGTCCAATGCCTTTTAGGGCAACTTTGGGTCTTTGGGTAGAATTTTCAGGCATTTTGTCCTTTATGATAATGGTAGAGACATAATTGTCCATCGAAATGTGATTAACAATTGAATCATAGTTATAGGATGTTTTGGTATAGTTGACTTGTTCATCTGTGGCTTTGGTTTGACTTTTGGTTCATAAGGAGGATTGTCTGGAATTGTTATTATCTTGTTTGCCACTAGCTTCTTAAAAGCTGATTCAAGTGGTTCTCCCAATGGGGTGTATTTCCTTCATGGTTTTGAAGTTGCTTGAGTATTCACTTGGTTGTTTGTAGAACTTGATCCAGAAAGAATGATTTTTGGTCTCACTGTGTTAGAATCGACAACGCCATCATTTACTGTGTTCTTGTTCTTGTTCCAAAATCGTGGCTTTTTTTCCTTTAAAGTCCTCTTTGTTTTCTTTGAATATCTTGATGACTCCTTGCTCAATTAAGACCTTCTTTGTTGCTAAGCCTTTCTCAATGACATCATTGAAAGTGGACAAACAAGCTTTCCTCAAGTCATAACCAATTTCTCTGTTGACATTCTGTGTAAACATCTTTACCATTTGTTTTTGTGGAATTTCACAAGAGCATCTGCTGGCTAAATTCCTCCATCTTCGTAAGAATGATGAAAATGACTCCCCATCCTTTTGCTTGGTGTTGCACAAAGTGGTAACTAATATATCTGTCTCTATGTTATATGATAAATGTTGTATGAAAGCTTCTACTAGATCACCCCATGACTTAATTCCAGGTGGAAGTTGGGAGAACCATTCCATAGCTTGATCACCTAAGCTTTGTGGGAACAATATCATCAAGTATGTTTGTTCTGCTGCTACCTCAATGCAAGCTGTGAAAAATTGTCTTATGTGTGCCTTAGGGTCTCCTTTTCCTCTGTATTTATCAAACTTTGGTGTCACAAAGTGTGTAGGAAATGGAGGCATTGGAACGCTTTTATCAAATGGATAGGGACATATATCTCTCATTGTGTAAGATGGCTTTGGTGTATTTATGTCCTCCAATTTCTTTTGTAAATTCCTTATCTGTTGTTCCAAATTATTTTTGGGTGGAGATCGACTTCTTGGACCATATCCCATGCCTGAGCCACCAGGTGGTGGAGGAGGATACTGCATATATGGATGGTATTGATCGTAAACATGTTCATATGGAGGAGGTCTATAATGATACTGTATATAGGGACCACTTGGTATAGAGGCATAATGAGGAATGGAATATCTGCTTTGTCCATGCATATCATATTCTACGGGCATGTCCTGAGTTTGTTCTTGTGTATTGCCCCCAAATTTTACATGGGGTTTCCTTGTGTCCAAATTTTGAGCATGCCTCTGTTGATCCAATTACTTTTGAGGTTGGTCCTTAGCATTGGTATGCGATTGAGTGTATTTATCTGCATAAGACTTCCATAAAGGTCTGTGTAGATGGAGTTGTTCATGAGATGATTTTTCATGAGTATCATAAACTTGACCATGTGTATTTGGGACCTCGAGTTTTTGAAACAAGGATGATGGTGAATCAGGCACGAAACGTGGTCCTCTAGTACCTCCACTATTAGGTCTCCGTTGATCAGTGTTGAGTTGAGTTTCTTGCATAGGTCATTTGAGACATGTCAAAATCATGAGGTATCTTAGTTCCACTTTGTGCCATCACTTGTAGAAAATATTGTCTATCTCTTCTCATGATCTCTTCAACCAATCTATTACAATGGGGATCCATGATAGAGTCCTCCACTTCTGCTGAATGTACTGAAATGTTGTCAACATTGTCATTTTGTGTATCATTGTTGCTTGTATTATCCAAGTTCTCAACATTTTGAATGTTTTTATAAATGTCCATGTCAGGTAATGTGGTATGATCACAATAAAAAAAGATATTGTTGTCGTACTCATAGCCACTCATGTTTACAGACTCTTGAGCCTCTTTAGCTTCCCTCCTAGATTTTTGGGAACGGGTTTCAACCATGAACTAGGGCTTGATCAAGATGTGTGAGACTAGATGAAAATGGAAAGAGTATGGAAGACCAAGAGTTGGATGGAATGTAAATGAATCTGAGGTGTACTTGCAATGTCCAAAGTGTAAGACCAAGTATGTATGTAGTAGAGTAGGTGTGGCTTCCAAAGAGATGATAGATCTGTTGATGAGGTAAGTTGACCTTGACTCCAAGTAAAACCAAATGAGACCCAAAGGTGATAGACCTTGATGAGGAACCACTTAGCAAAATGTTTTTGTATGTATTGTGTTGACAAAGCAAGATGAGGACAAGCAAGTGATATTTTGACTCAAGTTTAGACAAACGTTAGTGTAATGCAAGGTGTAAGGCAATGATGAACTTTGTGAGACCTAGAAATAGGCTGAATGCTAGATGAAAACCCGGAGAAATAACCTAGGAAGCTCAAGAATTCTGAAACTGATTGCTCTTGTTTTTTGAATTGTAAGTTTTCTCAATATTGAACACGGATGTGTCTGTATACTTCACAGATGCAGTTGCTTAACACAGATGTGATTAAATATTGCACAAACACGTTTTTGAGAATTTGTGAATGCAGTTTTGCTTATGATAACACAAACGTGTTTCTGTCCTATACAGATGCGGTTATAGGACACAGACGTGTTTCTTTCAAACATAAACGCATTTTCAGAATCTGAGTGCAATTTTTCCAATTTGTGAAGTTGTTTGTGGTGACCAAATCTGAATTTTTTACTATTTTCGTGACAAGAGGACACAATATTTGTAGGTGTTTAGACTCAAAATGACTCGAAGAAAAGTGTGTTGTTTGATGTAAAAAACGTTTTGCATACACTTGAAGACACAAAAGACACAATGTTTTGATGTTTGATCTTGAATGTTTGAATGTTTAAAAGAAGGCAAACACAATTCTTATGGTTGGCCAGAACAATAGTTGATCCCACATGGGGTTTCCCCTGAGGCTACGCTATTCAAAGCGGATACTTAGATGCTTGACCCCATTGGCTCCACCCTCGACACTCACTTCTCCGAGGCAACCAAGCACCAGTCCCCATGAAAACTCCCTATGGCGAACTTTGTATATCTACTAAGAACTATATGTGTGTGGGTCGCTCCAGAGGTCCGACCTCCTACCCCAACAACTAGAAGGATTTTGGCATTCTAAAACAAAAAGGTGTTAGTAAGGGCATTCGCTTGTGTGGCCATACATGCAACACTTTCAGCTATGTAAATACAGAAGGCTCCCAACTGGTAGGGGTTACGCCCTACTACTGATTAAATAAATTTGATCAAACAGGTTTATGGGGAGACATAGTGTAGGTATGAACTAATCAACACACATTACCCATGGATTTCACCATGGATACAATTATTTATAGTGGTTCAGAAGAGGTGGGTTTTCCTCGCTACCACTTGAGTCGTTCTCTCCTCAATAGTAGTCCTAGTGACCACACGGGGAGACATACCCTCTAAAGATTAAACACAAAGAGCCTATTGCTCAAGACACAAAAGACACTGGTTCAATTTTAGTGCACCAATTGAAGTGTTTGCTAGTCTATGAAAACAAGGTACACAATGAAGATCAAAAGCAAACCCTTACCAAAATTCTGCAACAAAAATTTGTCAGTAGTTTTTGCAATAATACCCCTCCTGTAAGCACACAAGTTAGTTAAATTTTAGATCCAAAAGACTTTGTGAAAAAAGGGGCCTTCGATAATGTGATTCACTTCAAGGACAAGCTACACCAATTTGTTAGCTAGATCACAAGATATTAGCTCGAATAAACCAGATCTGAAATCAAAATGACGAAATAAAGCCTTAAAAATTGAAACAAAAACCAAAACTGCAAGAACCAAACACAGACGCGATTAGATCCCACATAGACGCGGTTCTGCGACATTGACGCAACTTTAAACCCCACAAACGCGGTTCCGAAATACAGACACGAATCTGCAACACAAATGTGGTTAAAAGGTTCACAAACGCGATTCAGGAACACATACGTGGCTCTGTAATCTGGAAAATGTAAAATACTGTCGGCAACACAGCTGCGATTTCAGAGGTCACAGAAGCAACAGAAAAACAAAAACGCGGTTCCAGAAAATGCAGACGCAAAAATGTCGAAATGATGTCGGAAATGTCAGATCTGCAACTTCAAAAGCATAAAATCTGCAACCAAGATGTTAAATGCAAAAGGGACAAGAGTCCCATCGGGCGTGCCAAAATGTTTATGGTAAAAATAGATAACAACAATATTGAAAGACTAAATGAGTTCAACCACAAAACCCTAGCCTAACAACAACAAAGATCCACCATAACATATGAAGATTACCTAAGACAATAAAATCAACAAAATCACAAAGATTATACCATCACATGTCCACTAGGGTTTGAATCTCCATTGATCTTTCTTGATATATTTGCTCTTAGATTTTATGTGTGCACAAGAGCTCAACAAAGAACGGAAATGTGGTTGATAGCTAGATCGCATATGAAAGTTTGAAAGCATAGTTGAGTGCTAGGAGGATTGATAATGAAGTATCTCCTTATATAGAAGACACTATAAGAAATGGAGGGATAAGATTGAGAGGTGTAAAAGATAGATGGCCGGCTAGGATTAGAGGGTAGGTAGAGGAAATAATAAAATAATAAGAGGGTAGGTAGTGTAAGAATTAAGAGATGAATGACATGTGTCATGGGTAGAAAAGGCTAATGAATTAATTAAATAAATAAAGATTTATTTAATTAATAGAAGAAGTGGGATCAATTAAATAAATAAAATATTTATTTAATTTAAAAAAATGAAAATTTAAACGTATTTATTTAAATGAGAAATAAGGCTAGAAGACGATAAATGAATTAATTAAATAAATAAAGATTTATTCAATTAATAGAAGAATTAGGCTTAAATAATTAAATAAATAAAAATATTTATTTAACTAGACATGACAATATTAGGTGTCTACAACAGGTTTAACAAGGAAACTATAACATGTCTCAACACCAAGAACAAACTCATCCGACTAGTTGAAAACACGCAAAACAAGCTCCAAGTCTTGGAGCAGAGGGCAAGTGGTCACACAAAAACCCCAAGTGTTGAATATGACTCTGAATTTAGAGACAACCATACTAAGCAGGAGCACACTCATTAGAGTGGGTTCCTAGGGACACAAACCAACCCCAGAACCGTAAGGATAAACAACTTATGGGGGTCATATCGGATGATATGAAGAAATTTAAACCTCCACAGTATGATGTGTTTGAAGGAGGAGATGTCGCCGAATCTTGTCTTACGGGCATGGAAAAATACTTTGAAATCAGAGATTACACCGAGAACATGAAGGTTGTTTGGGGAGCCTAACAACTAACCAAAGAAGTTATCGGTTGGTGGGAGAACAAAAAGGCCAAACTTGGACTGAAATCAGATAACATAACTTGGAGTAAGTTTGTAGAGGTGTTTAGGAAGAGGTGGCTGCCACAATTATTTTTTGAGAAAAAACTGACAGACTTTCAGGACTTAAAGCAAGGGGAACTTTCAATTCATGCATATTGGGAAAAATTCACTCGTCTTCTGAAGTATGTACCTCACTTCCAAGTAGAAAAGAAATATAAGATCAATAAGTTCATCTTGGGTTTAAATAACCGTATAGGAGGATCAGTACATGTCCTAGCTCCTATAACCACAGATGAAGCCTATGAAAAGGCTAATAGGGAAGAGCAAAAACTCAGTAAGGATGATTCCATAAAAGATAGAAATAGGAAAAAGAACAATTAGGTACAGTCTTCTCGAAACTTCAAAAAGAAGGGAGATAAATACGGATCCAACAATAAAAACAACAAAGGGTATAAAGGAGGTCAACAAAACAACTGAGGAGATAGAAAAGGCTTTGATAAACCTTTCAAACACTTCATTATTTTTATCAATATGAAATGAAGTTTGCTTTAAAGAAAAATGTAATGCATATTTAACAATTATTATTGCATAACCTTAATATATTTTGGGGCATAAATGAATTTGAATATATTCATATAATGATATGAATAGAAGATATTTTATATTGGGCATTTTAGCGTGAGCCCAAGAAGCTTCTCCACGAAGCTTGAGATGTAAAAAAAAACCACATGAAGAGAATGAAGGATTTCCGCGCGACTCTTGGAGATGGATTTGAGGAAATCCGTTTGGTATTAGGGCGTACGGTAGGAGGAAAAATGTTTTTCAAAATACTTAAGTCAATGTGGAAAAAGAACGATTCATTATTCTTACTCCTGGCAGCCGTGGAAATAAGGTTTTATGCTCTGCGAATTTCATTTTCTGCTAAGCGTTTCCAGAATAGAGGGTTTGCAGTGTGAACCGACGACTCTAGGAAGTATTTACCAAATATTTCATCTTCTATAAATAAAAAAAGGTCATGTTAAGGCTTAAAGCCTAATGCCTTAGTGTTATTCTGCCATTACATTCAACATTGAGAAATTAGAAAATGGGGTTTCTAAAATATAAGCAGTTACTATTCTTCTATTTTTTTTACTTGAGTTTTTGTTAAAGGAAAATAGGAAGTTAATTTCATTCTTCCAAATCTGCTCATAATCAATGAAGAAGGGTTTATATAGTTTTGACTGTGTTTATTCTCTTACCATGAGAAGATGTAATAGGTATATATACGTATATATTTATATATATATAAAGATATATATAAATATGTATGTATAAATACATATACATTAGAGGATAACTAAATTGTCTCTGCAAGTTTGATTTAGAATGAGAAAGTATAAAAGAACCTGTACTTCTGATTTTGGGTAAGGGTTTTGAATAGTTTGCAAATTATAAGGAAATTTATATCTTATTTTCTGCTATGGCTCTACTATTAGCTCTTTCTTGAATAGCAGAACCCATGTTTCCTTCATAAAAAAATGTAGGCAATCTATAGTTATCTGGGTTCTTTAATAGAACTTCTGGCTCTGCATTTATATTTGTCTGGTTGTAAAATATATTCTCACTATTATGAAACCTTAAATTGTGGCAGCAACCTTTGTGAAATTTAAGTAAATTTATACAAAACCTCTGCATACGAACAATTTGTCATGTTTGTTTTAAGTAAATATAATCTAAAATATGAAGTATCTGGTAATACTTAATGTATATGTTAAGGTATGAATACTTGTGTATACTTGTATATGTACATTGACATATACCAATAAGTGTATATCAATATTGTTTATATCTGGTAATACTTAATGTGTATGTGAAGGTATTTGTACATGTGTATACTTGTAGATGTACATTAGCATATTTTGGTAAGGATATATCAATATGGTTTATAATTGGTAATCAACAGAGTAATCTAGTTAAAGATTTTTAACCATGCCTCTCAGTTTAGAGAGGATGCTCTTCCTAAGACTTGAAATAAGAAGATTTCTTACCTCCTTATGAGCATTTTCAGATTTATCTAAGTCTGAAACACATCAAGTCAACAACATCAGACAATCTAACTAATTGAGATTATCATCTTTGGACTATTAAATAAACTAATACCCTAGCCTGGGAAGGTAGTGGGTAGAAGGGCACTGTTGTACTTCGATGTAGATAGCATCACCATTGAGAGATTGCTCTCAAGATGTCAAGACAACAAAGACATGTCAGGCATGGTTTATATTCCATCCTTATGAGTTGGATGTATAGCTGGCGGCTCTTATGCCCCCTATTTTCCCATTCTAGGGATTTAGTTGAACCATCACAAATCATTGCAATCTTTAATGAGAAGAAATAAACAGTAACTGTAAGAGTATTAGAGTTGTTAACAAATGAAAGTTAAACATATATTTGGTCATAGTTCCTATATGAGTTTAGTCGAACCCATTTGACCTTAGATCCATGCCAAGAAGGGTGGTGATCATTGACAACACGTTAATTCATGCTTGCAGTGTTAAACCTGGGCCAAGGTGGTGATGTCTAATGCATGCAACCATCTAACCATTAGTACCAAATACACCTCTAGTTAGGCGCGTCATACTAGTAGGGAGTTACCCTTAGTGTATGACTGACTAGTGCGTGCAAGTCCTAAACACCAAGTCTCAGATGTCATTGAGTTCTACTTCCCATTACCTCCCTACGAAGGGTCAAGTCAATCTAGTTGGATATGGCACAGGGGACTAGTAAGATCGTGGTTGGGCGAAAAAGCGCCCTGATGATACTTTCCCTTCTCACTGGTATCTTGATAAAGTTATGAAGTTCAAAATGTTAGCATCAGATGAATGTACTTTCTAAACCCTATCTCTCTTTCATTTAATGCAATGTTTAGTTATTTTCTTATCTTATGTTTACGTTTGGTTTAGTTCAATATAATTACTTTCAGATATTGTTATCTCAAAAAATAAAATAAAAATCTCTTCCTTTATATGTTAAGTTGCAATGATCATGTTAACAACTATATTCATTTCGGCATGTTATATTTATGTTTAATTTTAATTGCTTTATTTCATTTTAGCTTGTTACACTTTTAGTGGTAAAAGGTGATATTATACTTTTCTAACCATTCAATCGAGACCCAAACTATTCACTTTAAACAAATTAATAATACGTATGACCCGAATCATTACAAATGAATGCCAATTTCATATTCTAAATCAATCTCTACCTCGTACTTGGGACTGGTATTGTTGTCTTTTTCAAACTTACAGGATTGAGGATCCCCAAGGCACCCTCCCTCAACATTTTTCTAACAAACCATTATCCTCTCCCTCGCTACCATTTGAATGCCAGTCACTTCGAGAATTACCAACCGCTAAAAGAATATAAAAAAAAATATGCATGGATGAACTGAACACTCTATCCTGTGTGTTTTGAAGCTTGGGCATGAAGCTCTAATTACTGCGAGTCTTCCATTTATGATCTCAACTTTTCTACAGGTCTCTTCCATTCTCCTTTTTGCAAAAGTGGCACTTGTGGTTCTCATGCAAGAGCTCCGATCATATCAAAATAAAATATCATTAAAGAAGGATATGTATTCTACTAATGAAGAGTAGTATATCTTTTTAAACACCACTCCCTATGAACGGTTTTTTGATTAATCTCTCCTTGACATATGTAGTGTCCTTCTGCGCATGCAAATCCACCTCTACCACTATAACCACTAAATGACATAAAACGTTTTGTTAGCAAAGGCTTTCTTTATTTTTTAATAATCGACTTCTCCTTACAAGGAAATAAATTCTTCAAAAGAGTCTTAAGTAATAGAATAAGTATTAATATGAAAAATATTAAGTTAGAATAACTAAATTGGTGGATTAGTTTATTGAGACAATAAAATAAATATTCATTTAAAATCTCTAGATAATTATGTGTCGATATTTTATTTCATTTTTAATAAATCAATTAAATAAACATATATTTTATTGTATTTTTAATAAATCAATTAAATAAATATAGATTATTAAGGGTTGTGACAAGGAAGCTCGCTACTCTTGATTTGGACTTGCAGGTTAAGGCACACAACCTTAAGGCATGATATAATGGACTTGCAAAACAATGAAGATCAATTCTTTAGGGAAAGATACAATGGACTTGTAAAAAATTGAAGATTACTTCTTCAGGGCAAGATATGATTGGTTTGATTACAAAAGATGATTATGGCAAAATTGCGTAGAAGCACATCCTCTAAAATGCTGATTATAGTTCACTGTTATAAACATCTAAAACTGACTCCATTACTTCTAATCTACAATTGTGCACCTTTGTACTTATTTGACACACCATATACCACTTCTTATACAACTCATTCAATCCTCCAAAAGATCTCATCCTTTGTATATCATCCACACAAAGAACGTACATCAATTAGGCCGACATAATTAGATGTGATGTGGAGAGTATAAATAGCTATGTCGAAACACCTTCCTATCACTCCCAAATCATCACCTTCAACTCTGCATGCTACCACATGGACCAAAAACATTCAAGTTAGCTCCAGAGGATAGAACCGATAATGCAACCTAGTCAAACATACTCAAAATGCAATGCAAACCTCCACAACACTTGCAAATACACAACATAGCATCACCTAACACTAACAATACTATATCAAAGAACTACAAAACTAAAAACATTAGAAGGTGAAGGAATGCAACACATTCCTGCAAATAGGTACACTATCTACCAAAGGGGCATCCTTATGCAATCCTATAGTCATCTCCAAAGAATCATGTTGACATATAACATCAACCAAACTACTGAGATCAAGAGGCTAATAATCAATATCAACTAGAGGCGTATTTGACTTCTTCTTCATTCCCTTTGTCTTTTTCCTTCTTCTCTTTTTCGATTTTCTTTTCTTTCTTCCTTTCTACTTCATTCTCCTTCTTCTTCTTAGTGGGGATCTCTATTAGGGAGATCATCATTTTCCTTTTCCAGGTGAGAGGGACAATATCCTCTTCATCCTCATCATGTTCCTCTCCATCTCCTATCATTTTTGACCTCTCCCTTATCACAAACTTCTCCTTTTGTTCCCCTTCATCAATGTTGTTGCCCAATTCCTCAATAATTGTCTTTAAGCTTGATTTTTCTCTCGTGGCCTTCTATTTTGGTCTTTATCCCTTCTTCTCTCCTGATGCAACTCTCATAGGGGTTCTGGAGGAACCAATCTTCACAAGAGGAGAAGTAGATGCATACCTTGTTCTCCTGTAAGCTTGTTTACCAAAAGCCTTAGACATCGGGTGCAAATTAATCTTCTTATACAAATTTTCCATTCTCTTAACATGACTTTGCTCAGACTTCTTCTAGATCATCTTATTTAAGATCTTAGTAGTAGTTTCAAACCTTTCTACCTTCAGATGTACCGACAAATGCAACAATGTCTTAATGTCATATAGTGCTCCAGTGGCCAAGCAATCCTTAGATTTACAACTTCTATCTAACAATGATCCTCGTCGACCAGAAAAGTGATTTCATTTTTGTACTTCCAGACCACTCTCTCTCTCTCTCTCTCTCTCTCTCTCTCTCTCTCTCTCTCTCTCTCTCTCTCTCTCTCTCTCTCTCTCTCTCTCTCTCTCTCTCTCTCTATTTAGTGTCGTATGCCTTTGTATCCTTATTGAAACTCCTAATGTGTTGTTTTATTTGTATTGCTATAGGGGTGAACTTGTTCTAGAATTTATTCCTAAGTCCTAAAAGCTCATCCATGGACATAAATGCTAAATAGATTATTAGTTACCCATACTTGAATGGATATTTTGGTGTTATTTGTCCTCTCCAGATTGTCCAATAGTTGTTGTCTCAGAAGCTCACAAAGATCAAACTTCTCTCCTTTGACCACTATTTAAAAAGTAGAGTATCGTGGCAACAGTGGCCAAACCCTTATGATTTTGATAGTATATCTTGTATGCCAAACCTTTGGTCACATAATGGACACGCAAATTAGTGATGTCCTCAATAGTCATTGCCCTCCTATTAGATTTCACATTGGTTAGCTGAGTTACTATATCATTCTTCACCATTGTTAGGACAAGAAGAGTGTAGAAGGTACAGAAACCTATCAAAGCCCTAATTGTATCCTTTGTGATTTTATGTAGGCAATCTAGAAATATAGTATCTCCATGGATCTAGCTTAGGATGATTTGAATCTATGCATGCTCATAGTTGAAATCAAGAAACTCCTTTCAAATATTTAACCCCATCTCTGGAATACGCTTGTACTACTTCTTGAAAGATGTTAGGTAATCTTCTACCAACTTCACCCACAAATCATTGAACTTTGCATTACTGACCTTACTTAGGGGCACATGACTATAAGCACTAACATCCTTCTACCTTTGTGTATACTACATTTAACCATAATTTCAAAAAATCTCTTTCCTTGTCATTCTTTGTCACCACAAATGGGTAAGGCTTGAACTGGAGTTGTGACTTCAAGGACAAGTACAAAAAAAGGTGTAGCCATTTGAATCAACAAGAAGAACTGATAGGACAAAATTGCAAAATACCTTTGATCGCATTGTTGCTAAGGTTTGCACACTAAGAGATTCAGACTCAAAACAAACTTGATCGACTGATGACCTCATTGAACCAATGTACATATGAACCTTTGAACCTAATAGATTGGTTCAACGAAGGAAAGGTTCAACTATCAATTTTTTGTGACTTACAGAATAGGGTCAGAAGACTATGGCGATTATGACCATGATCGCGAGAGAATTTAGAGCGACATAAAGCCCATACAAATAACATTCACAAAAAGGAACCAAATATAAAATTTGAGGGTAACAACCACACAATATAACCTTAATATGAATTGACATTTATCCAACCGACTTGTATACATATTCTTGTTTATATAAAACTTATGTTGTGATTACATCACATGAGTTAATTGAATTTATATTGTGTATGTCAAATACAAATCAATCACATATAATTCAATGATACAAATGCCATTCAACCCTAATGCACACAAGCACACAACACACACATATGAATTCAATTTAAACATGTTATGTAATTATACCATAAAGTTTATATAAAAAAAGAAATAAATGTCAAAACCTAATTCACATTAGGTCATGTTACAATTTTAATAAAAAGAGGCTTTATGTACAAGTCTAATTTACTTTAGGTCACCACATAACTTTAATAAAAAAGCAACTTTATGTACACACTTGATGCAATGCCAACATAAGAGCATTATGAACAAATAAAAATTGGCCACACAATACAACCTTAATATGAATTGACATTTATGTGATTGAATTGTATACATTTTCTCTTGTTTTTATAAAATCATGTTGACTATATTACAATATAAATAGAATTTGTATGGTGTATGTTGTGTACTTGTGCACATTCAGATTGAATGGTATATATGTCATCAAGTTGTGTACACAACACTCTTTGGCATGATACATCATTGTTTAAATGGAAGTTATGTTATAATTGCATCTTATTTGTGAATTAAATTTGTATGGTGTACATTGTGTTCTCATGTGCATTAGGATTGAATGGTATTTATATCATTGAGTTATATGTGATTATATCATGTATATGAGGATAATTCATTTTAAGATTAATTTTGTGTGCCCAATGTGTATAAGTTCATAATGTCTATATTATGTATGGTGTGTAAATAAAGCTACTTTTTATTAAAGTATATCATTTATGCATTAGACTTAAATATATTGTTTATATAGAATTTATGTTTTGATTACATACCATGTGTAAATTAAATGTGTATGTTGTATGGCATGTGCATTAGGATTGGTTGGTATTTATATAATAGATTTGTATTCTATATCCACCACACAAATTCAATTTACATGTTGTATAATCATAACAAAAAAATTATATAAACAAGAATATGTATACAAGTCAATTACATAAATGTCAACTCATAATTAGGTTGTATTGTGTGGTCAATGCTTTTATGTTTGGGTTGCATCAAGTGTGTAGATAATACTACTTTTAATTAAAATTGTATAGTGACCTAAAATGAATTAGTCTTTGACATATGTGTAATTGTATACATATTTGTGTTTATATAAAATTCATTTTATGATTACATCACATGTATTAATAATTGAATGAGTATGGTGTATATGCAATACAAATCATATGTTTGTACTGCATCAAGTGTGTACATAAAGCTATTTTTTTATTAAAGTTGTATGTCAACCTAATATGAATTAGACTTTGACATTTATGCAATTGACATGTATACATATTCTTGTTTATGTAAAATTTATGTTGATTGCATCACATGTAAATTAAATTTTTATGGCACATATGGAATACAAATCAATCACATATAAATACCACTCAATCCTAATGCACAAGCACACAACACATACCATACAAATTCTATTTGCACATCTAATATAATCATAACATAAATTGTATTTTAAACAAGAAAATGTATACAAGTCAATTGCATGAATGCCAATTCATTTTTAGGTTGTATTGTGTAGCCAATTTGTATATGTGCGTAATGCTTTATGATGGTGTTGCATCAAGTGTGTACATAATGCTACTTTTTATTAAAGTTCTATGGTGACCTAATGTGAATTAGGCTTTTACATAAAGGTAATTTTTATTAAAGTTGTATGGTGACCTAATGTGAATTAAGGTTTAACATTTATGAAATCTATTTGTATATATATTCCTCTTTATGTAAAATTTATGTTATGACTGCATCATATGTTTAAATTAAATTTGTATGGTGTATACCATATGCTTGTGTGCATTAAGTTTGAATGGTATTTATATCATTGAGTTACATGTGATTGATTTGTATTACATATGCACCATAAAAATTCAATTTATACATGTGATGTAATCAATATAAATTGTATATAAACAAGAATGTATAAAAGTCAATTGCATAAATGTCAAAGCCTAATTCACATTAGGTCACCATACAACTTTAATAAAAAGTAGCTTTATGTACACACTTGATGCAACAACATACGATTTGTATTTCACATATACCATACTCATTAAATTTACACATGATGCAATCATAGCATAAATTTTATACAAACAAGAATATGTATACAAGTCAATTGCATAAATGTTAGCTACTAATTCACATTAGGTCACCATACATTTTTACTAAAAAGTGGTGTTATGTATACACTTGATGCAACACCACCATAAAAGGATAATGCACATATACACATTAGCCACACAATATAACCTTAATAGGAATTGATATTTATGAAATTGACTTGTATACATATTTGTGTCTATATAAAATTTATATTATGATTATATCAGGTGTAAATTGAATTTGTATGTTGTATATGGAATACAAATCAATCACATCCAACTCAATGATATAAAGACCATTCAATCTCAATGCACAAAAGCACACGACATACACCATACAAATGTAATGCAATCTTTACATAACTTCTATTTAAACAAGGACGTATCATGCCAAAGATTGTTATGAACACAACATAAAGCTACATTAGCACTCCATATAAATTCAATGAAAATTAACCCTATTACCCATCATGTTAAGTGTTATGCACACAACTCAATGGTATACATAACATTCAACCATAACATGTAAATTGAATATATATGATGTATTAAAGACAAGTCAATAACATATAAAATCAATGATGTAAATACCACCCAATCCTAATACACAAGCACACTACATATACCATACAACTTTCATTTGCACATGCAATGTAATCATAATATAAATTTTATACACACAAGAGAATGTATGTCACAACCCTCATTTATCACTTTTGGATTTAAAATACAATTCTATTATGTTTTTGGTTAAGCTATTTAAAATGATTGAATAAATGTTATAAAAGAATAATAATAAACACACACACACACTTGGAGAATTTAATTCAAAAGTATTATTTTTATTTTATTTATTTCCACTCCCAATTATGGCACATGTTGTAAGAGGAAATAGAAGCTTCTAGAGGAATCTCCACCACCTTGCATGTAACTCCCCCACTAAGTTTTTAATCAATTTGCATGAGCCCAATATTGGAAAAGAATCTCTTTTTTTAATTAAATTCTCTAAATAGTGGAATTGAGGGATTTTCCTTATAAAATTGTATGCAAGTTTCAAAGAAGGGAGTTGATTTTGTTTTGAAGAAAATTTCCCAAGTTTTTAGTAATAGGATCTTCTTTGGTAGTCTCATTTTCGTTGCAGGATTTTAAGTTGTTTGAAAGATTTCTCTCAAGTTGCAAGGAAGGATCAAAAGGATAGCTAGAGGATTCAACATCAAGCTTCGATAAGCCAGGTTCTCTTCTTGTTATTTCACATTCCCATATGAGAAAATTGTATTATCCAAAATATAGCTTTTAGATCTTCCTTATAAAATTTTCTTTTGTGATAATATTGAAAGGATAGCTTATTTATTTGTTTTTTTTTTAAAAGAAATATTAGATCTTGCTTGCATGTGAAAGATAGCTATTATTTGTTTAAATTTCTTAGAAAATATCAGATCTTGCTGGATTGAAAATTTAAATGTAATTCTTTTTTTTTTTTTTTTAAATCTTACTTCCCTTTGAACAGAAAATGCCTGATAATAAGATATAAATCTCTCTGTGAATAATCCTCTGTGTTATTCATTCTTGTGAATAAATCCTTATTCTCATTGTTTACATTAATATATTTTTTATTTCATATATTTGGTTATATAAATCTCTCTGTGCAAAAAGGAGTATAAATCTCTCTCTGTGTTATTCATTCCTGTGAATAAATCTTTATTCTCATTGTTTACATTAATATTATTTTTTATTTCATATATCTAGTTATATAAATCTCTCTGTGCAAAAAGGAGTATAAATCTCACTCTGTGTTATTCATTCCTGTGAATAAATCTTTATTCTCATTGTTTACATTAATATTATTTTTTATTTCATATATCTGGTTATATAAATCTCTCTGTGCAAAAAGGAGTATAAATCTCTCTCTCTGTTATTCATTCCTGTAAATAAATCTTTATTCTCATTTGATTACATAATTATTCTTTTTACATATATATCTGGTTATATATTATCTCTGTGAATATTAGTTGAAATTGAAGAATATTTTTCCATGTGAATAATCCTCTGTGTGTTATTCATCCTGTGAATGCTGGAAATAAATTCTTTCCTTGTGAATGCTGGAAATAAATTTTTTCCCTGTGAATGCTGGAAATAAACTCTTTCCTTGTGAATACTCTCTCTCTCTCTGTAAATATTAATCCCCTATTTACTATTAAAACAAAACAAAAAAATCGCTTATTTTATTTTTGTAGTTAGTTTCTTTTATATATTCTTTTTAAATTGCAATTTGGAATTTTTAGTAATTACTTTGGGTTAAATTTTAAGTTAATTGCTAAAAAAAAATTTTGTTTAAATTTTAAGTTTAATTGTTAATAATTGCAATTTAGGAAATGTTAATTCTTTCCTTAGTATAAATTTTAAGTTATTGAATTTAACTTAGAAAAATTTATAAGTATTGGGGATTATTGTGTAGTAAATTCATAATTAATTTATCCTTAGTAAATTTTATATTTGTAAATTATATTATATCAAATTCTTTTAATTAGAGTTATTCAATCCATTTAAGATCCATTGGGGCACTTAGTTGGCCTTTAGCAATTAATTCACATTAATATGATTTGAATCGAATGTCTAAATTATCACTATTTTTGGATTGCTTAATCATGCACGCAAGTTACACTATTCTTATATCATGCAAATTACTTATAGATTAATTACATTTATTGACGTTATCATCTCCATGCAAGTACACATGTAATTATTAATATGCAAGTTTTCATATGCAAGTTATATTTCAAGTCATGGTTTTTATTCTACGTAATTCATCAAGTAGTTATTTCAATCAATTAAAATTATGCATGTTCAATTTGTAATTGTTTTCAAGCATGATGTTTTCATAGCTTCTTAGTTAGAAAACTAAATAAAGGAAGATGGAAACCAAAACCTAATAGCGTTCGATATATACAGTGCCTTTGGGTCACGCTTACGGGTAATGTCGTCATGTTGAACTACTGCACTTAACGCCTAATAAAGCTACATCAACGACGTATGTGGCATCGTCCCTATAAATCGTCGGGGAGTAATAAAGGACACTTGCAAGTTAAAATCCAAGGGGCGGGTAATCCCCCTTGGATCGATAATCTAATAAGATAATTTTTAAATGATTTTACATCCGTTGAGATAAACCATAGTAAACCCCCTTTAGGGTTGGTTAAGTAAAATGTTTTTATGAAATTGATTTAATCTTGAAGAGATATTGGTGATTGACAATTTGGTCAAGGGTGACCCTCATGATAGGTGTTAGGATGTAGTTGTTAGGCCACAAACAATAGGCCATCTTGAGCCTTTGTTTAAGTGCTACCACTGTGGATAGCAACCGTAGAGAAACTATCTGAGACATTGACCTTAGAAAGGGTTGCGTACCCACTAATCAATTTAAATCAAACCATAGAGTAAAAAATAAAACTACATACTTTATGTCTTGATCCCGTGCCGAAGCGGGTATGTAGGCAGTTTTGGGACGGAGTTGTCCCTCGTACTCAGGCGTTCGTGGGTGGGGTCTAGGCTTGGTAAAGGAAGGATTGAGTAAGAACCCTATTTTGAAAGATAAAAATAATTAAATTGGAAAAAGTAATTCAATGCATACTCGGAAGGAATCCCGTACAGATTCGCTTGACTTCCCAAGGCTTTAAGCCAAATTCTGAGGCGGAATTCAAGCTTGTATTATGTTATTTAATTACTCCTAAGGACAATGACCTCGGTGCACTTCTATTAGAAGAGTGTAGTACTTAGTGAGTGGCTCAGGACCCGAATGGTCCCGATGAGTCTAAGTCTTTGGCCAGAGCACCTCCTATCCCGATTGGGTAGATGCCTACCCCGTATAGGTAGATGCCTATCCCATATTGGATAGATGAAATGTTATGTCCCGTATGGACAAATGCCTAACCCATATGGTTAGATGCTCATCCCGGATGGATGAATGCCTAATCCAAATGGATGGATGCCCAGAGTATGCAATTGAATCAAACATAATAATTAAATTAAACACAAAAAAAAAAATGGTCAATTTTGTTGAGTTAATTATGGTGGGTTATTACAATGTATATGAGACAATTGCATAAATTTCAATTGATAAAGGTTATATTGTGTAGCCAATTTGTATATGTGCACAATGCTTTTATGTTTTTTATTAAGGCAAAAATAGGTTTTGAATGGATCTAGAACCGTCAAATAGAAAGTTGTCCTAACAAAAGGAGCATGAAAGCACTAGACAACC
Organism: Cryptomeria japonica; assembly: GCF_030272615.1. Classification (NCBI taxonomy): domain Eukaryota; kingdom Viridiplantae; phylum Streptophyta; class Pinopsida; order Cupressales; family Cupressaceae; genus Cryptomeria; species Cryptomeria japonica. The sequence continues at coordinate 325,436,457 of NC_081409.1, forward strand.
ATTGGTAAAGATAACACCCATTGCCAAATACATGGATTTTAAAAATAGGCTCCCAAAACCTAAAACAAAGCTGCAAAAAGAACAACCAACAACCAGCCTAAAACCAGCCCCCAACCAAGGCCCATCAAGATTTACATTTAGAGCTACTCTTGTGGGACCAGAGAGTCATGCCAAAAGAAGGCTTAGAGAACTTAGCTTTCTTGCCCTTAACAAAATTCCATTTCTCTTCTACTTATGTTGCCTTATCATGCCAAGCCAGTGCACCATTATCCTGAGAATGAATACTTGCAACCACTATCTTAGAGATATAATCAGTATTCCTCTCTGCAGGCTCGACTTTATTAGAAAATCCACCAGATTTGATAGTTGAAACGCTATCACCAGAAATTGCAACTTGAGGCCCATTCCCTCTCTCTTTAGGGGTTTGAACATGATAATCTTGCACAACTTCAACAACCCCACCATTCATGACATCCGGAGAGGATGCCCCAAGACCCTATGATTCCATCACAACCACCTCAAAAAAACTCCTATGTTGATTAAATTTCTTCTCAACTGTATAATGTTGTTGAGAAGCACCTTTCCACCATGTTGCCTTCATTGTCTTTTATTCTCAAATCCACATTGTGCAGCCACATGACCCGTTTTAAAACATCTTCTACATCAAAAGGGAATCCCTTCATAGTCTAAAGATTGAACCCAAGAACCCTTAGAAGATTTGAGTAAAATCTCAGTAGGAAGCCCTTTTGAAACATCCATTTCAACCAAAATGCAGGCAAATGTGGAATGAAAAATATCAAAGGATTTATTATCCACCATCTAAAAATCTCCACGGGCATCACCCACTTCCTCTAAAAGAGGATCAACCCATAAATGAAGGGGGAGATTAGGAAGTCGAACCCAAATCGAGATCTTATTAAACGTTTCAGAAGAAGGGTTGAAATCAAAGTGTCAAGGCTTAATCATCAACAACAATCTATCCTCCCAACTAAAATAATGATCACATAAGATTTTGTTTCTATCCCGAGCATTATCAAACTTAGCAAAAAAAAAACCCTTAGCCATGGGGAAAATATGAACTTTACCACCAATAAGAGGATCCACTATTCTAAGATCCAAGTGTGCACAATGCTTTTATGTTGGTGTTGCATGAAGTGTGTACATAAAACTACTTTTTATTAAATTTCTATGGTGACCTATTGCAAAATAGGCTTGTACATAAAAATGCTTTGTTAATATTAAAGTTGTATAGTGACCTAATGTGAATTAAGCCTTGACATTTATGCAATTGAACGTGTACATGTTCTTATTTATATATAATTTAAGGTATGACTATATCATGTGTAAATTGAATTTGTATGGTGTGTACATTAGGATTGAAAGACATTTATATCATCGAGTTATATGTGATTGATTTGTATTTCATACACACCATACAAATTCAATTTACACGTGACAAGTCAATTGCATAAATGCTAGTTCATATTAAGGTTATATTGCATGACCAATGTGTACATGTGCATAATATTTTATGTTGGTGTTGCATCAATGTATACATAAAGCTACCTTTTATCAAAGTTGTATAGTGACCTAATGTGAATTAGGCCTTGACATTTATGTAATTAACTTCTATAAATATTCTTCTTTATATTAAATTTATGTTATGATTACATCATTTGTGAAAATTGAATTTGAATGGTCCATGTCATATGTTTGTGTGAAATAGGTTTGGATGGTATTTATATCATTGTTATATATGATTGATTTGTATTCCATATGCACCATACGAATTCAATTTATACATGTGATGTAATCGACATAAATTGTATATAAACAATAATATATATAAAAGTCAATTACATAAATGTCAAACCTTAATTCACATTGAGTCACCATACAACTTTAATAAATTTACACGTGATGCAATTGCACAAATGTTAGACTAATTCACATGTTAGGTCAACATACAATTTTACTAAAAAGTACTGACATGTATACACTTGATGAAACGCCAAAATAAAAGCATTATGCACATGCATACTAGCCATGTATAATATAACCTTAATATGAATTTATATTTATGTAATTGACTTTTAAACATATTCTTGTTGATATAAAATTTATGTTATGATCATATCATACGTGTAAATTGAATTTATATGGTGTATATGAAATACAAACTAATCGCATCCAACTCTATATAAATACCATCCAATCCTAATGCACAAAAGCACATGTACATACACCATACAAATTCAATTTTCACATAACATAATCATAACATAAACTTTTGTATAAACAAAAAAAAGTATACAATTCAATTGCAACAAAAACATAAAAGTATTATGCACAGACACATTGGCCACACAATACAACTTTAATAAAAAGTATCTATATGTACACATTCGATGCAACAAAAACATAAAAGCATTATGCACATACACATTGGCCACACAATACAACCTTAATATGAATTGACTTGTATACACATTCTTGTTTATATTAAATTTATTTTATGATTACATTGCATGTGTAAATTGAATTTGTATGGTGTATATGGAATACAAATCAATCACATACAACTCAATGATATAAATACCATTCAATCCTAATGCACACAATCACACGAGATACACCATACAAATTCAATTTACAAATGTGATATAATCATAATATAATTTTATATAAATATGAATATGTATACAAGTCAATCGCATAAATGTCAAAGCCTAATTCATATTAGGTCACTATACAACATTAATAAAAAGTAGCTTCATGTACACACAATAAAGAGTAGACATTGTAAACATATACATATTGGACACACAAAATAACCTTACTATGAATTATCCTCATATACATGACAAACAAATGCACATATGACTCAATGATATAAATAATATTCAATCATAATGCACATCATGCAAATACAATTCACAAATGTGATGCAATCAAACATAAATTCTATTTACATAAGGTTGTACCATGCCAAATGTAAGGAAGCAAAGGTGTGCGGAAACGCTTCCTACGCTAATCTTGAGAGGACGGTTATGCAACTTCCAACTTAAATATTACTAAGATATCAAGAAATGCACAATAAAGCATAAACAAAATAGCAATGAACACATAACACAGTGATTACCGTGGGGAGACCCTTCTAGGAGAAAAACCCCACCCTCCAAAACTCGCACAATGTATTATCAAATCAAGCTGATTACAATACACTTGCAATGCAAGTTCTTACAGGAGCGCATCACCACAACTCAAACTCAGAGAGACTCCTTCTAGCATCCAGTCTTGCAAAAAACTCAATGATCAAACTCCTCCCCAAGCCCTCCTTTTATAGTGATTTTACAACCTGGAAACCACATGTGGTTTTACAAAACCATGGGCTTAACCACCATGGCACATGGTGCCCATTTTTAACATTTACATTTCCAAAATGGAAAAACAACCAGGTTAAAATAGTAATCCCGTCCATAATTTTGTCCCCTAGCTTAGACCCTCTTAAAAGTCACAAAATGAGTCATTAAGGCTCTAAAAATGGCCCACTTATATTCTACTATGGACAAGACTCATTTTTAACAACTCACTAACCATTTTCCAATGCATAAACATGTGGAAAACTACCTCAAACAAATTCTGAAATTTTCCTGAAAAAAACTGCAAGGTTGAGACACATGTTTCTCAACATTCTCCCACTTGTCGAACACCTTGCAAGAGTCAGGGGATCCAAAATATCATGGACTTAATTGCTAGGGGCCGAGAGGCCCATAGACTCTGAACACCATCTGAATTTCTCTGTGCTCACGGGCTTAGTTAATGCATCAACAACATTCACCAAAGTTTCTACCTTTTCAGCTTCACCTTGCCATCCTCAATCATATCTCTCACAAAATGATATTGTACATCAATGTGCTTGGTCCTGGCATGAAAACTAGGGTTCTTCGCTAGGCAGATTGCACTCTGATTGTCACTGTAAATTGTCACTACACCCTGTTTGAACTCTATATCTGAACACAATCTCTTTAGCCAGATGGCTTCCTTACAGGCATGAGTAGCTGCCATATATTTTGCCTCAGTAGTGGACAAAGCGACCACAGCCTGTCGCTTGCTCATCCAACTGATTGCACCATCGAATAATATAAACACATATGCACTGGTGGATCTTCTTCTATCAACATCACCGGCCTAGTCTGAATCCACATAGCCTCGAATATCTAAGGAATACTCATTTCCTGTTCCATGAAAACATATCGAGTACTCTGAAGTACCCCTCAAGTATCTGAAAACTCTTTTTACTGCATCCCAATGTGCTCTTCCTGGATTAGACATATAACGAGAAAGAACTCCCACTGCTTGGACAATGTCTCGTCTTGTACAGACCATAGCATACATCAAACTTCCAACAACACTCTGATATGGTACTCGACTCATCTCTTCCATCTCCAATGGGGATGTAGGACACTGTGAACTAGAAAGCTTTGTTCCCATTGTAATAGGAACACTCAATGGTCTTGAATCCTGCATATTGAATCTTTTCAAAATAGTACCAACATACTTGCTCTGGCCTAGCCAAAGCTTTCTGTTTTGTCTATCTCTTACAATCTCCATTCCCAGAATGTGCCTAGCTGCACCAAGATCTTTCATTTCAAACTTTATCGAGAGCTGAGATTTTAACTCTGCAATCAAACCTTTTCCTTTGCCAATAAACAACATGTCATCAACATACAAGGCAATAACCAGGAAACAATCACCATCAGATTTGAAATATATACAGTGATAAGATTTAGACCGCACAAATCCCAAACTCAACACATATGTATCAAACTTCTGGTACCACATCCTAAGACTCTGTTTTAAACCATAAAAGGATTTCTTCAACTTACAGACCAAATGACTTTTACCTTTCATCACATAGTGCTCTGGCTGTGTCATGTAAATTTCTTCCTCCAAATCTCCATGAAAGAAACTTGTTTTCACATCCATTTGCTCGACCTCTAGACTGCTGCAATAGAAAGCAAAAAACGAATGGATGTCACTTTGGCTACAGGAGAAAAAATCTCACCATAATCTACTCCCTCAACCTAAGAGTAACCTTTTGCAACCAAACGTGCTTTGTACTTCTCAATTCTTCCATCTGAACCCATCTTCTTCTTGAACACCCATTTACAACCAACAGGCTTTCGTCCTTCAGGCAATGGTACAAGGTCCCATGTTTCATTCCTCTTAAGAACTGCCATTTCTTCATCCATGGCTATTTTCCAGGACTCTGAATCATTCATACCAAGAGCCTCTTCTACAGATCTCGGTTCATCAATGTTAGCATTCAATGCAAATATGCATCTCCAATCATCAGGAGAATACCCATACCTTTCAGGTGGTTTCCTTTGTCTAGTAGACCTTCGAGCAAGATCTGGTTCAGGTTCAGCTTCAGGTACCTCTTCTTCCTCTAATGATTCAGAACTCATAGAGCTCTCCTCGACTTCTTGTCTTTCTAAGGGCCTCGATTCAACTTTCTCCGGTGTAGAAGGTAGTTGAATCACATCTTTCTTTTGTTCTGTTTGTTCTGGCTGCACTGTAACAGAAGAAGGCTTAGTTTCTCTAAAAATAACACTTCTTGAATAAAATACCTTTTGTTCAATAGGATTCCAAAGCTTGTATCCTTTTACACCATAACTGTATCCGATGAAAATACATTTAACAGCTTTGTTGTCCAATTTTGTCCGCTTCTCCTTTGGCACATGAGCATATGCTTCGCAACCGAACACTCTCAGATGTCTAAGTGAAGGCTTGTGGCCCGACCACGCTTCCATTGGCGTCTTATCAACAAAAGCTGATGTAGGAGACCTGTTTATCAGGTAGCAGGCAGTGGCTACAACTTTAGCCCAGAACTTTTGTTCTAGTCCAGCTCCACTCAGCATACTCCTAGCCTTCTCCATCAAGGTCATGTTCATTCTTTCTGCAACTCCATTCTGTTGTGGAGAATACGGAGTTGTCTTCTCTCTTTTAATACCACAATCATTACAAAATGTGTCAAAATCATTGGAGAAAAATTCACCACCGTTATCAGTTCTCAAACATTTTATTTTCTTTCCAGTCTGCAACTCAACCATTGCTTTAAATTCTTTGAAACAACTGAAAACTTCAGTTTTACTCCTAAGAAAATAAACCCATGTTCTTCTACTGAAATCATCAATGAAAGAAACATAATAAACTGATCTACCAATAGAAGGAACAGCAACTGGACCAAATACATCCGAATGGATTAGATCCAAAATACATGAAGACTTATGAGAACTCGAGTAAAACTGAATGCGGTTTTGTTTACCTTAGATACAATGCTCACAAAAATCAAATTCAAGATCGCAATCATTCAACCCATCAACAAGGTTCTTATTTTTCAAGGTCCGTAGACCCTTCTCACCTATGTGGCCAAGTCTCTGGTGCCATAACATGGTCTTCTCTGCAGGCAACTTTGATTCGGTAGACAAAGCACCCTTGGGTACCCAAAAACCACGACCATCTGTTGAAAGAGAAACCCTCGCCTTTTCCAACTGAGTAGTCTTTTTTAAAATCTTATCAGAAGTACTATTGCACTCAACTGTGCATGCATCAAGCTGGTACAGTGTACCCAATCTGCTTCCTCTTGCTATCACCATAGCACCTCTTACCATTTTCACACCTGCTTCAGAAAACTGTACATGCACACCCGCATCTATTACCTTGCTAACAGATAACAAATTCCTTGCTAGTCCCGGGATATGCAAGACACCATCAAATCTTCTAATTCTACCATCAGAAAATTTCACACGAATACTTCCACGACCAACAATATCAAGTACTCAGTTATCACCCAAATACACCTTACCACCATCAAAATTTTCATACTTACTAAACCAGTTTCTAATAGGAGTGTGTGGAAAGATGCACCTGAGTCTATCAACCATGCATTGTCACCTGCACGAGTGGCCAAGGCTGCGATGAAAGCATCTCCATCTTCCTTCTCGGACTCAGAATCAGAATCTTGCTTCTTCTTCTTCTTTTTCTTCTCCTCTTTGTAGTCCTTTCGAAAGTGTCCAGGTTTGCCACAGTTCCAGCAGATTGCCTTGGACTTCGTAGGAGATTTTGATCTCCCCTTATTCTTGGACTTAGAACGGCCATGCTGCTTTTCGTTCTTGCCTCTTTCTTTTGGTCTTCCTCGAACACTCAAAGCCTCTTTGGCATTCAGAGAGACCTTCCTTCTCATCTCCTCAGAAAGTAGAGAGCCAACAACATCCTCCATCTTCAAGACAACTGCAGTGCTCCCTATGGCCATCACAAGGCTGTCCCATGTGTCTGGCAACGAACATAGCAGGATTTGGCACCTTTCTTCTTCATCCATTGGTACCCCAACTGAGGTCAACTGAGTCACCAACATATTAAAACTTTCCAGATGCTCAGAAATTCATCCACCTTCTTCCATTCTCAAAGAATACAATTTCTTCCTTAAGAAGATCTTGTTCACAAGTGATTTCGCTTGGTAGATCTCACTTAGCTTCTTCCAAAGCTTCTTCGCAGTAGATTCTTCGTGGACATTAATCAGAATTGAGTCTGCAAGGCACAATCTTATGAGACCTTTAGCTTTTCTATCAGTCACATCATATTGTGCAGCTAAAGTCGGATCTGCGGGCCTATGCTTATTCTCATCAATCGCATCCCATAGATCTCGATCAATCAACAGATCTTCCATCTTCAGCTTCCACATCTCAAAGTTTGTGCCAGAAAACTTCTCTACATGAATCCTCCCTGAAATGCTTGCCATCTTTTCAATCCTGCAACACAGAAATGAAATACTTTGCACAAGCTTCCACTCAAACCTTGATTAGCTCAAAAAACCCTGTACCCAACAAATAGAACCAAAAATGGCCAGGCTCTGATACCACTTGTAAGGAAGCAAAGGTGTGTGGAAACGCTTCCTACGCTAATCTTGAGAGGACAATTTTGCAAATTTCAACTTAACTATCACAGAGATCACAAGAAGCAAATAGAGTAGAAGTAAAACAAGAAACACATAACACAACGATTATCGTGGGGAAAACCCATACGGGTGAAAAACCCCACACTCTAAAACCTGCATAGTATATTAACAAATCAACAAGAGATTACAATACACTTGCAATGCAAGTTCTTACAAGAGCATCACCTCAACTCAAGCTCAGAGAGACTTCATTAGCATCCAGTCTTGCAAAAAACTCAATTATCAAACTTCTCCCCAAGCCCTCCTTTTATAGTGATTTTACAACCTGGAAACCACTTGTGGTTTTACAAAACCATGGGCTTAACCACCATGCCACATGGTGCCCATTTTTGACATTTACATTTCCAAAATGGAAAAACAACCAGGTTAAAATAGTAATCCCGTCCATAATTTTGTCCCCTAGCTTAAACCCTCTTAAAAGTCACAAAATGAGTCATTAAGGCTCTAAAAATAACCTTAATATGAATTATCCTCATATACATGACAAACAAATGCACATATGACTCAATGATATAAATACTATTCAATCATAATGCACATCATGCAAATTCAATTCACAAATGTGATGCAATCAAACATAAATTCTATTTACATAAGGTTGTACCATGCCAAAGAGTGTCATACACACAACATAAAGTCACATTAGCACACCATACAACTTCAATATAAATTAGCCCTATTTACCCATAGTGGAGAGTGATATGTACACAACTCAATGACATTCATAATTTCAACCATAATATGAACTAGAACAATTTATGTTTCATATAAATCAGTCGCATGTATATGACTTAATGACATATATAATACCAATACTAATGCACACAAGCACTCTAAGAATGCATAAAAATTTAGTTCACACTTAATGCAATACCATACATGTATGTGATGCAACCTTGGCACACCCTTTTTTCAATCCTAAAGTGCACAAGATCATTAAGCATGCCATGCAATTTTACCACATGTTGCACATACACATTATGCAACTCAAAAGGATAACACAATTTAAATACAATAAATAAATAAACTCTATATTTATAATAAAATATGCAATTTAAAAAGACTAACTATAATTGAAAGGATATAATATTTCTATTTCTAAGTATATTATATCTTAATAAAATTTACATAAAAATACTATATCATCATCATATTTTACAAGAACAATGTGGCTAAGAACACATTAAATTTAATTAGTTATTCATCTCTTGTTGTCATTTATTTTCCTAATTATTCACCTCTATAAATTTTAACTTAGCGTAAGCTATAATAGAAGAAAGAGTATTTATACTTTTTTTTAAATGATTACTTTATGGTGTAGTGTCATATATTACTAAAGGAATAAACTACCATCCATGAGAACTATTTGACAATTATAAAATTTTATAATTATTAAATTGGCTATGAGCTAATTAATTTAATTAAACTCAATTTAAAATAAATATATATAATATTAAGAAAGATATATGAATTAATTACAAAGTACAATTAAATTTGATGAGCATTTAATGTTAAAATAATTTCAATTGGAAATTAACAATTTATTTTCATTAGCTTTTAACGCATGCATTTAGTTAACATAAAACTTACTATCATTTAAATAAACTTAAAATAAAACAAAAAAAACAAAATAATAGTAGTAGAGAAACAAGAGACACTCTCAAAGATGTCCATGGCCATCTTTGAGAGCTTTTGGAGGGATATTTCTACCCCTCCTAAAAAATAATTGTATATCTTTATTAATTATAATTGTTGAGGAATGTTAACAATAAATAAAAATAATCAATTTCAATTTCACTGTTACATATTTTGTACTTTGATTTCACTATTAGACAATACCATAAGTTGAACCCTTCTTTGAAGTCTTCATGTTCAAGTTCTTGTTGCCTTGCACAATCCTCCAATGAATTCTCTATGTTCAAGTTCTCATTTGTCCAAACTACTTTTTAAATTGTCATTGTCATGCAAAACAAATGTAAATTAAGAGATGGAAATCTTCTCAAGTCTAAATTTTACTTCACAAAACACAAACAAAATCCTACATATTGTGCCGATTTTCAAAAGCCAAATAAACCTCTAAAATTTCTCACTAGTGCAAACACTGTTTCTTTAAATGTTGTATAAAAAAATGTAGGTTTAAGAGATGGAAAACTTCCAAATGGTGAATTTTTACTTATATGATCTAAATACAATCACACATTGAAAATTTCACTGACCACCAATAAAACGCTAAAATTTCTTATTATTGTGCAAACTCTCTTTTGAACATTGTAGAGGATGAATGTAAATTAACAGACAAAAAACTTAAAAGAGAAAATTTTCATTTCACAAAATCCAATTAAATCATGCACATCGAAAATTCCACTTTAACTCCACTATAATAAAAAAAATTCTAAACATAGAAAAAATAATATTCATTAAAAAAATGTTATGAAGTTTCTCTAACTTGAAAATAGAAATAGTTGACAACGATTGTTGAGGGGGGTTAAGACAATTGGTATTATTTGACCACCAATTAATAAGGGTAAAAAGGCATCAAATATAAAAGTGAATGATGGCTTTTCAAAAAGGCTGTTAGTTTATGTCCTAATTGATGATACTACACATACTCCTCAAATCTTAAAAGAAAAAGATACTACATTTCAAAATACTCACTCAAAAAGGGAGGTAGATGCCAATTAAAACAGAGAGGTGGGTGCTGGTTCAAGAGACTCACCTAGATCTACATTCTTACAGATCATAATCAGATCATAGCTATCTCCTTCCTTTAAAAGAAGCCCAAAAAAAAATATTATAGAAAATAGATCATAACATAAATCATCACAATCATCAAGTGTAATAAGACTGATCAGTATGGTAGAAAAGGAGAAACACCTGGTAAGGTTAGAAAATTCAGAATGAGGTTAGAAAATTCAGAATGAGGTAAGAGAAAGATGAGCCCAAAAAGAACTAAAGCACTACCATGGATCAGAGATAAGTGAAGTGCAAGAAATAAAATTTAGCAATTTAATTATGTAAACCCTTAAGTATTTAAAGCTCTAGTTATAATATAATTAGATTTTACATCATAGTAGGACATTCAATAGAGGGTAGTGACCTTATTTTGACAAGTTATTTAACAAAGTAGTAAAAATATAAAATCAAACTAATAAGTTTTGTCTTATTTAAGAGAGGAAAGAACTATTTAAATTTATAAAGCACAAAAAAATAACAGTAGCTAAATTATGAAAAAAAAAGTCTACATTCTGCATACCTGATTGATCACAACTAGCTCACTGTCAAGCCCTTTAACCAAGAACCAAGAACTTCATTGCATGTTTAGATCAGATCATCAGGTGGGACTGTAAATCAAAACAAGGAACATTTTATTCAAACAAGACAGAGAGAGGGGGGATGAAAAAAAGAAAAAACTACAAAACTATGGCTGACCAACATTCAAAGAACGTACGTAAATTATGTCTTACTATATGAAAGGAAAATGTTGCCGGAAATAATCATTATGTTATGTATATGTTGTCGTCGGTAATAATGAGTTACGGCGGTCAGTTAGTTAGCCGACGGGTAGGTAGTTGGAGTCGTGACGGTTGTGTCGCACCCCTTCGGCTGTTATATATTGCACTACCTTTCCTTCTTAGAGAATGATCATGATAGTCGTGTCAAATGTAATGTTATAAGCACTTGATGTACATGGACTGTTGAATTAATATGGAGACTGGTTATTTAATGTATTTCCATTATGTTTTGTGCATTTACTTTCTGCATTTAACCGTTTACCCGAGAGGGTAAACATTTGGCGCCGTTGCCTAGACGTACTCGGGAACGGAAGACGTGGATGGCGCACGGACGCGATGGGCCTACCCGTCGGTGAGATGAACCCAGAGACCGACGATGCGCACATGGAACAAGAGACGAAGGGGAAATTGAACCCTATAATAATCCCGGCACATCTAGGTTCCAACGCTAGTGTCCCAACTAGTCTAGCTTTGGGTATTCATTACTGCTCTAGGAGAAATCCCTGGATAATGATAATGAATACCTTGCTGCTGCACCTAGAGCAGTAACGAATTCCTCCAATGGGGAGAAATTCTCTTTTGGCAGAACTGCTGTATCAGTTAATATCTACCAACTGTAACTAGTATGTATGGGGGGTATGAATTTCATTTGTCAATCCCATTACTTACATGGCTTGTACATAATGTTATTAACTATGGAACCACTTAGAAGTTGCAGTCCATATTTCATCCAGTATGCCTTTTCTGATTTTTTTCAGACAACACAATTATCTATAACAGATCCATAATGAACTCCACAATAAATAAAAATATGGGACCTGAGACTTTAAAGTTGGACAAGGCATACCCAAAACATACTAGCATTGCTAAGCAGACATCCTTGCTATGTATGTAACAATGCACACCATTAGCTACCCCAAACTGGAGTCATCTTGGAGGGAAAGAACAGATGTACAAAACAACATTATAATTAATGACCATCAACAGGTAAACCATTATCATGTAGATTGAAAACATCAACGGTGTGCCCATCTTACTCGGCTGACAATTCCACCCCAAGTAGTGAAATAACAGGAATCATGAAGTGAGGAATACCACACTAAAATGTGATAATTCCTGATTAACCAAAGCTATCCACAATCTTGAGGAACACAGATGGTAGCATGGACCATACCACAAGCTGAATGTTGACTATAGATTTGTTGGTGTAGCGTGAACCCCTCAACTAAAATTAGAACCATCCATTGAAAATACTATGTATTTAATATAAAAGAATATGCTGTATATTTAAAACAAACAAATATACCATGCAGTCAACTACTTATACTCGAGATGCCTGAGACAAATTGTATCCTGAAATATGAGTGAGTCTTTGTACAGTAATACGTATCAGTCTTGAACATTTACAGCATAAATAAAACTATCAATACAATAACGAAGTGTGTCTGCCTATAGAGTCTTCATATGCCTTGAGAAAGATTTCATCATCAAACTATATACTAGACCAAATCCATTGTAAATATAAGTATGTTCAGAGAAGTAAACAGATGAGAACAGAATGGAAAGGACCCAATACATTATAACATTGGAGAATGACTTGCCATGGAGTCATTGAATGCTTTGAGATGCATCCATCATCAAACCATATGTGGGATTAAATCAATCACATTGATGACCATTGATGTAAACAGATGAGACAAGAATGGAAAATCCAAACTGATCTCATATACCCTCATAGTGGCACCTCTTATCCATTAGATCTGACGGGTTATGGTTGCAATTGATGCACATAGAAGCCACTGACTCAGTACTAACAAAAGCTAATGATAGGATCGAGGCACACTGTTAATTTGGAAACCAATTAGAAATCCCATGAGTGGCCAGAGATACATGTAAGTAGTTGTTATCAATAGGATAGAGATAACAGATCTTTAGAAAACCAATACGAACACTACCTGGCTGAAGTTGAAAGTTCTTAGCCAATGCCTATAAACTCAGCAGGCTGCATGAATATCATTTATAAGTAAAATGAAGCGGACAAGTAACTCGAATGAAGCGGACAAGTAACTAGAACTAAATGCCATCCACAGGAAGTTGTATCGTGCCCATAGTAACTCTGCTCTTAATTTGTTTGGCAGCAAGAAACCCCAGACATACTAGTTACAATTGGTATATATTAACTAATACATCAGTTCTGCCAAAAGAGAATTTCTCTTCATTGGAGGAATTCGTTACTGCTCTAGGTGCAGCAGCAAGGTATTCAAGGTATTCATTATCATTATCCAAGTATTTCTCCTTGAGCAGCAACAAATACCCAAAGCTAGGGAGATTGCATCAAAGTTTCAGCTCATTAGCTCCAGGGTAAATTAGATTTCATTCTCCTCCATTGGAAGAACAGAAATGAAAGATTGGGATGGCCTTGTACTCCTTATCCAAGCTGACTTGAATTCCATAAAGGTCCATAAAGGTCCATAAAGGATCAAATTAGCTTTGAATGTTGGTTGCTCGTGCGGGTTTGACAGCCATGAAGACCTACTGCTCTGTTGACTATAAGGTTTGTGTTATCATCCATGTAAAGTGCATTTTGTCCTCTCATATTGAGATAGACGGTCTCTCTCACCTGCCAATCTTATCATTTTCATTGATTAGAGCTGCATCAACAACAAAATAGATTGGATATTGTGGTTTTCGGTGTAGGTAAGAGATAGAAAATTGTTTTGGGAAGCCATATTTATATTTATTTCATTCATGAATTCAAATGCCATGCAGCAACATGAGACACCTAAGCACCTGGGTAGGACTCCCTGCTGCTCCAAAATTGGTCTCAACAGAGGGCCCTGGACTCCAGATGAAGATTTCTTTCTTACCAGATACATTCAGGCTTTTGGTGAAGGCCAATGGAGAACTTTACCCAAGAAAGCAGGTAATATAAACTTCACACTCATCCATCCCATCTATTGCACTCGATTCATCAATTGAGATTTCACCTATAAATATTTTTGAAATATATGTTTAGATACCAGTGTCTTGCAATTTTCTTCCAACTTTTAGTCTCCTAAGAGACCCATATTCTAGAAAACAATGGAGATGGATCCGGAAGAAATTGGAAGAAAAGTCAGAGAATGAACTGATTATTTATAAAACAATAGATCATATATGTGGCCTCTTTGAGCCCATTTATTAGCTCATTTGCTTTGTCTTGTAAGACTGAAGTTGTCTAGTTTACAAATTACATTCTGGAACTTTGGGGGTTCACTAAATCTTTCCATTCTCATCATTTGAAGGATTGACAAAAAGATTTTATTAGAACTAATAGGAAATTTATGTTATTGTTTTCTGGATTCGATTGTATGACAGTTTTGATGCAAAAACTGTCACACAATTGAATCCAGAAAATAATAACATAAACAATATGGATTGTTGAAATCTAATATCGTTATCCCTTCCCACCCATGACACACAACAGCTCACCATAATGGTGTTCAAGGATTTAAAGAAGTCGTATCATTCGTTTGTGACACTTGCTACGTAAATACATTGTGCAATCTCTATGCAATCGACTCTCTAATTCTGAGGTCTACCCTAGAATCTTCACCATAATGGTGTTCAAGGCTTTTAAGAAGTTTCATCTCATTCATTTGTGACGCTTGTTACGTAAATACACTCTACAATCTCCATGCAATCGACTCTCTAATTCTGAGGTCTGCCCTAGAATTTTCACCATGTCATTCCTTATGGATTTATCCTAATTATATGGCTACTAATCTGTAAATCTAAAACATATATATTTGGTATAATTCAGCAACCACAAAATTGTTGTTCTCCTTGAATTCACATCAAATCACAGTTAAAGAATATTGACTAGAATGTTTAGATAGCATAATTATTGTTGTATTGCACAGGAAACTTGAATAGTACTTGCAGCAACATTTAAGAGTGAAAAAAAGAAAGGAAAAGAAAGCATAAAGAAGTTTGAGGTCTCTATGCCATCGACTCTCTAATTCGGAGGCCTCCCCTAGAATTTTCACCATGTCATTCTTCATGATTCTATCCTCATTCTATGGCTACTATTCTGTAAAATCTAACGCACACATATCTGGTACAATTCAGAGACAAACTAAGACTAGTAGAAAAGGAGACGCAAACTAAAAAACATAAGGGAGAGACGAGCCCAAAAACAATTAAAGCACTACCATTGATAAGAGATAAGTGACGCCCAGGACAATAGGGCTCATTTAAATCAGATACAACAAAAATATAAAATAGAATGTAGCAATTTAATTACTTAAACCCTTAAGTTCTTTAAAGCCCTAGTTATAAATAATAAGATTTTACAACACAGTAGAGCATTCAATAGAGTAGAGTGACCTTATTTTGGTAACAGAAAAAATAATTATTTATATTTATAAAGCAAAAAATAATAATAGGTCATACACAATAGCTAAATTTTGATAAAGAAGAAGTCTGGATTCTTGAGGCATACCTGATCAATCACGACCAGCTCACCGTCAAGCCCTTAACTGCGAACCAAGAATGCCATTGCATGTTTAGATCATCAGCTGGGACTGTGAATCAAAACAAGGAATATTTTATTCAAACAAAAGAGAGACAGTGGATGGAAAAAATAAAAACCTAGAAAACTATAAAGCAGGAAACCTATGCCTTATTATATGAAAGGAAAATGTTCAACAAATTGAGGAAGAGGAGAGAGCCAAAAAAAACTCCTACCACACCTTAGTTTCTAAATCTTTCAAAGAGATAAATCCATTTGATGGTGTAATTCCATCAGCTGTAAGCACCTTCTGTCCAATGATAGAACACTCTAATGCAAATGCAAATCTGAGTCCCTACCACAAATCTTCTTCTAGCCAATGTTTTACAATGACATAACACTCCGATGCAAATCCAAATCCCAGTCCCTCTGCCACAAATCCTCTTCCCTCTCTTGCCCTGATTTTATTCACCCCTTCTTTTTCCTTCAGTTGGAGGCTTTAAATACATGAATTTCCCAATTGCCTCTAATTATAGCTCTTTGTATGAATCTTCCAATGGCTAAAGATTATTGCATGAATTTCCCAACGGCTAGCCTACTGGTATTAGGCTCCAACGTCCCGCTCCAAGCTCTGTAATAAAGCAAGAACGTTCAAGTTGATTCAAGCACGTTTTTATTTAAAAAATTCAAGCGTTCGTTTTATATAAGGAAAACCTCCTATATTTTCAGATGTCAATGGTTTGATACTTCCAAAGATCCAAAAATCACAATAAAATGGTAAGATTTTCGAAGAAATTGCAAATGGAAGTTTGGTTAAAATTAAAATTGTATGTTTTGGAGTGATAAGATTAGTGTGTTTTATAAATTAAATAGTATGTTAAAGAATTTTTTCTATGTTTATATGACATTATAAAAGGTTCATTGTTTGTAGATATTGATATCTTAAAATTTGATATTGTTTAATTACACTATTAAATATTTATATTCTTCCAGTCATTCACATTATGTTTGGCAAAGATATCATGGAATAATTCAATGAGATATAAAATGGATAATGTTTAACAAAGAGATTTATTGGAGGTTGGAGGCATTGAAGCTTGGAGGAATATTATCATCTTGAGCTAGATTCTCACTTAGACATGATACCTTGCATGAGAAGCACTAACGTCTTGTGTGTTCCTTCATAGAGAAAGGGGAAGCTTGAAATTTTTATGTTTTGTGTGTCCCTTCACAAAGCAAAGGGGATCTTGGTAGTTTTATGATTTGTGGATAGTTGAAGTGATTTTATAGATAGTTGAATTTGTCTCCAATAATAAACTTGCATGTATGTATTTATGAATAATTGAGTGTCAATCTACCAAGAAAGGAGTGTTATATGGATTGTGGAATAAGTGTTGATTCATAGTTGGTTTGTGTTTCAGTTGGTTGATACTTTTTCTTGTAGAAAATTGAGTGTCTCAATTCACGATATACTTTTGAATAGTCAAGTATGTCTCAATTAACAAGTATCATTGAATAATTGGCATATTTTCTTGGACACAAGCAATATGCGGTGTTCTAGGGAAGTTAGATAATTATTTAGCACATTTGCCTAGACATGAGCATTTTTTGGTGTTCTAAAGAGATTGGTAGTCAATTAGGACATTTTCCTAGACATGAGTAATTTAAGGTGTTCTAGATGAGTTAGAAGAAATGGTGGGTTGCTATAGTTAGTCATGTTTTAGTATTTATGTTCTTTCCTTTCTTTGTTTTGTATTTTAATATAAAGCTTAGGGTGGGTGTTGAAAAAAACAATCTTTACATGTTTAATAAAGTCACCTTAGTGAAATAGTTTTAGCATTAAAATATCAATTAGTCGGGACTCAGTTTCTCATAGCTATTTTAGAGATTTTTTGGAAAGTTATGAGACTGCAATGCTTTATATAAGAAATTGCACATGTTTTTTCTTGTTGTGCAAATGTAAATGCTCTTGATTTTTTCAATATAGTCAAACCTAGGACCTCTTATTTGCTATGGGTGTGCTCTACCATAGACCTATTAGCCCTCTTAGTGATAAGTCTATCTTTTATTCAATTGTGGCTCATTTTCTAAGACTCCCATTGAGCCACACTATAAGTGCCCAAGGATCCTAGTTTCACCCGTCTCTACTAACCTGAGCTCTAAATACCATGATAATTTTTGCATGGACCAACTTAGAGTCAAATCTAGGACCTCTTATTTGTTGTTTAGGTGCTCTATGATTGAGATACCAACCCTCTTGGTGTTAGTTTCATCTTTGGTTCATGTTTGGTTTATCTTCCAACATTTTTCAAGTTTACAACCAAGGTCAATTTTTGGCTTCATACAAATAATCAACAACCATAAAAACTAAATCAATATCATCATACATTCTAGAGCAATACAATATCTCATATAATTCTATGACCCTCAAGTCTAATTAACCTCTATTATTCTCAAACTTCACACTAGTTAAAGGGATTTATAGCAAGTTGTGAGGGATATTGTAGGTAGATCATGATTATAACTTCAAACTCTTCCTCCTTTTACATGATTTACTAAATTCATTTCTTATCATTTATGGATGCAAAAAAGTGGAGATATTTTTTAATACAAAGCATGTGTAGGGAAAAAATCATAGGTTGATGTGTGCAAGTAGAGCAACAACAATGTGTTTAATTTTATAAGACATATAATATGGAACCTATTTGAAAAATGTCTTACTTGTATTTTGAGAACTTTCTGGTTTAAAATTTTGTGTAATAATCACCCTTGGTTACTAACAAATTTTTATTTTAAACCAATTTCATTGCATCTTAAGTACCTTCTTTATTGATCAAACAATTTCTCTTCAATTAGAAGTGCTACAACCCTCATCAAAACAATACCAATTGTAGAAACTCTATGCCACGACCTTATATTCTTGTACTACATATGATAAGCTCTCATATCATGACAAAATCTTATACTAAATCTTATTCCTTAGGGGCTTCATTCAAAACAACTCTATCTACTATTCATTTATGTGAACCAAAGAATATATAGTTTATACACCAAGCATAGAATGACTTATTCCACACATTTAGGAGATCTTTGACCTCTCTTTTAAATAACAATCAATAATTGATATTATGTTTCTAATTCAATCCCTACATAATACTATGGTGTCAAGCATATCGCAAATAGATATTAGTAAAAAATCAATAAATATGTAGACATAAAAAATATCTCCAACATACATCACATATAGACATAGTGACTACCTCATACATACATCACATATACACAATGTGACTAGCTCATACCTACACTGAATATACATCAGTATGCATAGTGATTAGCATATGTATTCATCACATGTACACATAGTGAACATCTCTTACATGCATCAGATTCACATAAACATGTATTTTCCATCCATTCTCCAGTTCATTGTCATAGGAAAATGCATTCTCATAGTCATTTGCATCTTCTTTGAATGGTATGATTATTAATTTCTTGAATAACTATTATAATTTCTTATTTTTCATACTTGATTGTACTATATTTTTCAATTTATTTTACCTTAAAGGATAATACAATATTTTACCTTCACATGCCGACCCTGAGATTTATTATTCTTATACTGATAATATACTCCAAACATCTAACTTTAATTAATTTATCCTAATATATTCAAAATTAACAATCATATTTTTTTTAAAAATCCTCAAAGAATCATTCCAAGATATTTCTTTTTTGTGAGGTCAAAACATAATCTATTGATCTACTGAGTAGAAATACTCAATAATGAATCTCCACCTCTATCCTTTTTACAATTGCAGCTGTCTTTATAGACTGTATCTCATATATGATTGAAGTGGGGTTGGAAAACCTTTACACATGAGGTCAATTAGTTTAATTATAAGTAATGCTTTTTTTTTCAATGAAAACATTTCAGCATACATAAATGTCAACATCTCTGTCTTTATATAATAGATTACAACAATTTGAATAAATATACATCTAAACTACAAATACATTTTGATTTTACTACACATCACATTCATTCAACCCATTACATAATTCTAACTACTGGTCCAACCTATTTAAACCATGGTCATGTGTTCCACAATTCCATTACTAAATAACCCATTTGTCTATTCATTTGTTTCAGACAAAAGATGTAAGACACCTTGTAGCGTCCTAAAATTGCGACACTTGCAATTTTGACTGCATTTGGGTCTTCACGATGGCGGTGCAACGTTGAACCTGAATGGAGACCCCGAAACCTGTTTACAACACCAAAAACTGCATTTTTCTGCACCTTGGCCTGATCCCTCCTTGCACCCTGCTGTCCCGGGAGATGGGACCATGGCGCCCAGCGCCGTGGTCCCTGGCCCTATTTTGGGCCCGGTCTCTTTTGGGCATCGGGTCTTTAAGTTCGCAATTCAGGAAATATTGTTTCCTGGTCGGCCTAAGATCGGAAAAATCAGTCTATCAACCCTAATTGATAAGTATATAAACTACTTTTCCTCTCCTAGAAAGGGAGGAAGGAAATGAGCAAGAGCAAGATGCGGAAGCGATATTTAAACATTCAAACATTCAAGCATTCAAGCATTCCTTCAAGCAATTGAGCATTCTAAGTCTCCATTCAAGGCTAGGTGTTGTATTCAAGACAAGGATTCAACTATTGAAGAGGAGATCACATACAACATACAACATACTACATACATTACACCTTCGCATGTAAGAATACAAACATTCTTACAACAAGGTATCAGTACTTGTTTACATTACAAACATTTACATTTACAGCATTCTCATTTCTTGGTTAATTCCAAAACTGGGGTTTGACCTAAAGGCAAACCCCTAATCCCTAACCCCCCAATCATCCTCTCTTTTCTGTGTGTAGGTTGCAGGTACGCGGTTGTAATTGAAGATCTGGAATCCTTGTGCAGAGACGAACAGATCCACCTTCGTTTCGCGGATTTTTCGGAGGACGATGTGCACGTCGGGCGCCATCGTCCCGTCAACTTTCGCTCAAACTTGCAGAACAGCACCGTCTCAACATTTTACTACTAATTCCAGGTCCGCAACTTCATCCTGTATCCCTATCTCTGTTTATAAGTGAATCTTTCCTACTTTACATGCATTCCTAGTTCAATCTTTCTATCTACATTCTTTACAAAAGAGGGTATCCTTGATGTCTTAACCCTTGAAACTCATTTAGAATCAAATCCTGCATTGTGTGGGATTGGGTCTTGTGGGTTTCAACCCCTCTTTTGAATGTAAAGTCTCTCCTAAGTGAAAACCATCAACCCTAGTGACTCTCCCTTCTCTCTCCTTGGAGTTGGGGAGGGGAGAACAACTAGGGTTTGATTTTTCCGCTTTACATTTTGGTGAACCCGACGTGAACATCCTCATTCTGATTATTCATGGTTAGATCTGAAAAATTTGCTCCCTTAATTACATTTCCATGTTTGATCTTTTGCAAATTTTAGAGGCTAATTGCATAAAAACCCTAAAATTTTCTTTTTAGTAATTAAACTTGTGGAATGTTTAATTGTCAATGCTTGTTTCAGATCTACCCTTCTATTGCAAATTGTCAATTCATATTTGTGCTTTAATTCTGAAAATTAAGTGGTTAAGTGTCAAAACCCTAATTTTTAAAACCTTCTTGATTCAATCTTTGACTGATAATTTCACTGATCAAAACACCTCCAAATCGGCTGTAACTTTGGATTCCGCAACAAAATCACAATATCTCTCATCCCTGAAAATTTGGAAAAAAGTTGCAAGGACCGTGTGCACCCCGAGCGCCATTGTCCCCGACATTTTTTTCGAAATTTCGGGAGTTAGATCTTACTATATTTTTCTGCTAAAATCCAGAATTTTGGCTGATTTTATCAATTCTAATACTTTCAAAATTAAAGTCAAAGTTGGTCTAGTGATTGCTTGGATTAAGGCTTCTAATCATTCAAAAAATTGTTGAAATTAAAACTCCTATCAAAATTGTGTTTCTTACAGTCCTAAATCTGAAAAGTGTGTTGGCATTCATTCGAAATTTCAGTGTTTTATTCAAATTTTTACAATTTGTGACTTTTGAAATTAAGTGTTTAATTGCAACAACTTTGATTTCCGCTTTCAAATTTGAATTTTGCATGAAATCAAGTCAACTTTTAAATTTCAAAGCTTGCATTGCTTTTAGTATTCCCTCTAAAATCATAAAATTCAAAATTTCAGTTTCCCCCTCTTTTTCAAAATTCAAATTTTTCATTTTTCAACAATCTTGGTAGGGTTCAATTTTGAGATTGCAACTTCAATTTGGCCTATCTACAGATCGTAAAATCACTCAATTTTTTCAGATTAGCTTTAAAATCATCATAACTTTCATCCTTGAAAATTTTGAAAAAAGTTGCGAGGACCGTGTGCACTCCGTTCGCCACGGTCCCTGACATTTTTTCTGAAATTTCGGGAGATTGTCCTGATTGCATTTAACAGTTTAAATCTAGGAGATTGGCTGATTTTATTGAAATTTGCTACCTCTAAAATTCAAAATCTTCTCTCTCTCTTTAGTGCATGAGTTTTACAACAATAAGCCCTACTTACACTATTCCCGTTAGACGAAGCCTTAGAATTAAGTCCTTCCAAGGTTTAATTACCGAGGAGATGGAACCTAATTTGAATGGCCTTTTTAACGAGGACACGGGTAATTCCTCTAATCCTCTTAATGATGAAGAAGCCCTCCATGAGGTTTCTGTAGAACAACTTTCGAAATTGGATAACCAATTTGATGTTTTTCGACAATGGATGTCTCAAGAATATCCCGATAGTCAAGCTCTTTCATTAATTGAGGGTCTAAAACGTATGGTTCAAAGTGATAAGAATGGAATTGATATTTTGTGTGGTATTGCACACATCGTGGATTCGAATGTGATGCCTATGAAGAGTTGTGCCGAAACTTTAGGTTATACACAACCTCCTACTCAAGTCAATCATTCTATCCCTTTGACAACTTCTATTGCTAGTATACCTACTTTTACATCAAACATAATGACTACTTCAATACAAAACATTCCACCTATGATCACCAATCATGGGGGCAATCCTTCTTCTTCAATCAACCCTCTTCCTTCATTCAATCCAACTTCTTCATTCATTCCTTCAATGAGTGTTCCTATTTCACCTCCACAAATAAACACGACGCAAGGGGGCAATTCGTTTAATCATTCCATTCCTCCTTGTAGTGTTCCTCCTTTCCAATCATCTCCTATGACTAACTATCATAGTGTCCCACCACCTTACTCTCAATCAATACCTTCTTTCAATAACATAATACCTCCATCACAATCTAACACGTCTAATATGAACTCTTCGACTGAAGCGACCATTAACAATCTTGCACAAACTGTCTCTTCTTTCCAGCAACAAATTGCCTCTATGAATCAATCTAAGTTTAGTGTGCCCACATTTGATGTTGCGAGCCCACTTTCTCTTGACATTGTTCGAGCTATCCCCCCTAAACATGTTGAAATTCCGCATTTGGAGCTTTATAATGGTAAGGGTGATCCTCTAACACATGTTAAGACCTTTCAAACAATATGTACCGATTTTGCTTATGACCAAAGATTGCTTGCAAAACTGTTTACTAGAACATTAAGAGATAAAACCCTACAATGGTATTGCTCGTTGCCTTCTTATTCTATTACTTCTTTCGAACAACTTGCAAATGCTTTTATTCAACAATTTCAAAACAATATAAGTCCTAAAGTTACTTTGATTGATTTAATGCATTGTAAACAAGGTGTTAAAGAAAAAGTGACTGATTTCATTGGTAGATATAAGCATTTGTATGCTCAAATTTCCTTTCCAGTACCTGACAATGATATTCAAAGAATCTTTATTTCTAATTTACAAAAAGATATTAGAGAAAAACTTCTGTTTTCTGAGTTTACTTCTTTCCAACAGTTGTGCGCAACTCTTCACAATTATCAACTGACTGTGAGTCAAATGGAACAAGCAAATCCTATGGCTCCGAGTGATAAGGGTGATAGTAGTCAACAACTATTTGGGAAGTTTAAACCGAACAGAGAGTCCATTAAGTTCAATGAAAACATCATCAACAACAATGTGAATGCAACATCAGGTGTGCCTCCTATTTCTAAGTTTATCAAGAAAGAAAGAAAGTTTACTCCTTTGAATGAATCATTGCATAGTATTATGAATAAGTTATTGGAACAAAATGTGCTTACTCTTCCTCCTATAAGGCAAATAGATCCTGCAAAGATTAACTCACCCTATTTTGATAACAAATCTTTTTGTCAATTTCATCGTCAACCTGGGCATGATACTGAAAAATGTTTTGCTTTAAAGGGTAAAATTCAAGATTTGATTGATAATAATACTATCTATGTTTCTAGTGTGAATGATAAAGGCAACACATCTATAGCTCCTCCTAACCAAAATCTTAAGATTTTTACGGATCCATTGCCTTCTCATACCTCTAATGTGATTGATACTAATGATTCCTCTGTCTCACCTGATGATCTTGTGTCTATGACTCCGAATGTGATTAACTTTATAGAGCAGCAGAAAATCCCTAAAGAACCTTCTATCACATTTGATTCCAGTGAAACTATCAGGGCACCTGATGGTCCTTTATATATAGTTGCAAAAGTCAAGAATACACCTTGTCGTGGAGTGCTTATTGATCCTTCTTGTATGGTTAATGTCATTACTGAAGAATTTCTTTTTACTTTGCAATTGAATCAAGTGATCTATGACGAAACAAATGTGGTTGTGAAATTATTTGATGCATTTTCTTCTCTTGCAATTGGTTCTATTACATTACCTATTGAGGTCCATAACAAATCCCTTAATGTGAGCTTTGCTATTATTCCATCATCCGAACAATTTCGTGTGAAGCTAGGCTATCCTTGGCTATCTTCCATGAAAGCTATTGCTTCTCCTATTCACAAGTGCTTGAAATTTCCCCATAATGGTGAAGTTGTTACTATCAATCATAGCCTCTTTAAACCTGCTGAAAGAACTTCTAGCGTTCCTATTGATTATTTTTGGCCTAAACAATTCCAATCTCTTCCACCACGAAGTGATCATCTTTTCAAATCTTATCAAAAGTGGAGAAAAGATATGATCCTTTCTTTAAGTGAACCTAGAACACCCAAACTTGACATTCCTATCGTTCTTGAGAAGGAAGTTCTTCCTTTGAAAGATAAAACCAATGTCTTTCCTCAAGAAGATTCCCAACCCATCCCTATGAATGTGACTATGCCTATATCTAATAAACTTCCTAAAAGTAGACCTATGCCTCCTCGTCATGATGGGCTTGGTCTCCTTCCTAAACCAAATATTCCTCCCTTATATGGAGCAGTTCCTCCTCCTTCCTCTTATGGAGAGAAGAGACCTTCCTCTTCTCCTATTGTTCAACCTAAGAGACCACAACCTAAACACCCAAGTGCTAAGGATGAGAAAATTCCTCCTCCTCAATCTCCTCAACTTCCTACTAAGACTAGACGAAATCGTTCTGCATGTGAACGCCGACGAAAGCGTCATCTTAAAGCTCAGGCAACTGCTTCTCAAACTTTGCAATCCCCAAAAACACCTTCAGCCAGTATTATTCCATTTTCTCCTCAGCCGACGATTGAGCCGAAATCTCCTAAACATAAGATGCATGATGGTCTTGATCCTGTGCGAGTTAAAGATCCTATTTTTATAAATCTTGATGATGATATAAATGAAAATGTTATTCATGATGAAAATGTTACTCCTCTTCATTCTGATAGTGAATATGAATATGTTGATGTTGATAACCATTTATCTAACGAATTTTCTAAAGCACTTATCCTAGCTCCTAGACAAGAACAACGTGGCTCGGAACATGAACATAGCCCTTGTTTGGATCTTGTGATAGCTCCATCTGCTGTGTTGGATGTTCCTCCTCTAGCGTGTTTCCTACCTTCCCGAAATATTGATCAGCAAGATCGGGGGGTAGATGACGTGCTAGACTAGTTCATTAGCATAGCAGACTCTCTCCTCCTCTCTTGATCTCTTTTGTTACTTCTTCTATGTGTTACTCTCATTCTTCTATTTGTTTTCCTTAGTGTTGTCTACTTGAGGACGATGCAAAGCATTGAGATCTCTTGGTCTCTCTCATGTTGACTCAAAAGACACATGTGTTCCCTTCTTCTAGGTGACCTTCCTTGATTGGGGAATGAAGAACAATTATGCATACATACATATGATATACATGAATTATCATACAGCATCCTGACCCCGAGGAAAGCGAAGTCACCTCGTGCTTTGTGTTTTGTGTCTATTATCCTTGGGCTTATCTCACACTTGGGGGCTAAATCCTTGTGGTAACGTGATCCTTTCTCATTTCTTATATGTATCACTACCTTAAAGCAATCCCCCCGGTGAGGCGTGTGCGATCGCTTTAACGTAGGGGGGCATACATCCTGTTCATATCTCTTCAAGATACTTGAAAATTTCTTGACAAATTTAGCTTTGCCTTGAAAATTTTTGATATCTTTCTTGCATGACTCATAGAGAGGGAACCTTACTACTGACAGTCATGGTTCTCCCTCGTGATCTTCCCTTTTACTTTGTCAATCGAAGTCGTAAGATCCTTAGTCCACTGGGGGCTTGGTGTATCTTGCCTCCTTGACGTGGTGAAAGTTTTTCAATGTTGTTTCCTTGTACTTTACCGGAAGTATGAGCATACGCTTATACTCCCGCTAAAGTGGGGGCTAAATGTAGCGTCCTAAAATTGTGACACTTGCAATTTCGACTACATTTGGGTCTTCATGATGGCGGCGCAACGTTGAACCTGAATGGAGACCCCGAAACCTGTTTACAACACCAAAAACTGCATTTTTCTGCACCTTGGCCTGATCCCTCCTTGCACCCTGCTGTCCCGGAAGGTGGGACCATGGCGCCCAGTGCCCTGGTCCCTAGCCCTATTTTGGGCCCGGTCTCTTTTGGGCATCGGGTCTTTAAGTTCGCAATTTGGGAAATATTGTTTCCTGGTCGGCCTAAGGTCAGAAAAATCAGTCTATCAACCCTAATTGGCAAGTATATAAACTACTTTTCCTCTCCTAGAAAGGGAGGAAGGAAATGAGCAAGAGCAAGACGCGGAAGCGATATTCAAACATTCAAACATTCAAGCATTCAAGCATTCCTTCAAGCAATTGAGCATTCTAAGTTTCCATTCAAGGCTAGGTGTTGCATTCAAGACAAGGATTCAACCATTGAAGAGGAGATCACATACAACATACAACATACTACATACATTACACCTTCGCATGTAATAATACAAACATTCTTACAACAAGGTATCAGTACTTGTTTACATTACAAACATTTACATTTACAGCATTCTCATTTCTTGGTTAATTCCAAAACTGGGGTTTGACCTAAAGGCAAACCCCTAATCCCTAACCCCCCAATCGTCCTCTCTTTTCTGTGTGTAGGTTGCAGGTATGCGGCTGTAATTGAAGATCTGGAATCCTTGTGCAGAGACGAACAGATCCACCTTTGTTTCGCGGATTTTTCGGAGGACCGTGTGCACGCCGGGCGCCATCGTCCCGTCAACTTTCGCTCAAACTTGCAGAACAACACCGTCTCGACATTTTACTGCTAATTCCAGGTCCGCAGCTTCATCCCGTATCCCTATCTCTGTTTATAAGTGAATCTTTCCTACTTTACATGCATTCCTAGTTCAATCTTTCTATCTACATTCTTTACAAAAGAGGGTATCCTTGATGTCTTAACCCTTGAAACTCATTTAGAATCCAATCCTGCATTGTGTGGGATTGGATCTTGTGGGTTTCAACCCCTCTTTTGAATGTAAAGTCTCTCCTAAGTGAAAACCATCAACCCTAGTGACTCCCTTCTCTCTCCTTGGAGTTGGGGAGGGGAGAACAACTAGGGTTCGATTTTTCCGTTTTACACACCTGTAAATTTTAATATATGGATATCCTTTGCTCTAGGTGAATAACAGTCTACGCCTGAAGCCTTAAACACTCCCAACTTTGAAAAAGAAAGCTCTAATGTGATACTGCTGAACTCTTCTACAATGCATGTGTTGTTTATTTTACAGATGAAGATGGTTTACTTGGCTAATTTAAACTGGTAAGTAATTTTGGGAACTTGCTGGAATGGTGCAGATGTTCATTTAGCTGAAGCAGCACACATTGGGAGATCTTTCTCGGTCATTGGTGTGGTCCTCATGATAGGATTGCTTTCGAAGAAATTTACAGGTTTGAGATCAAAGCTAGCTGAGACTGTTGGCATGATTGGATAGTCCTCTTGGCAGGGAAGATGATGGAAGCCCAATGTGTACCAAAGCACAATGTCTTTTTTCTCAATTGGGCAGTTCCTGAGACATAAAAACAAGTTTCATATGAGCTTTATAACAGCATAATTGATGAATTTAGTTCATCTTCTACTCTAAGAAACTAAGAGATGTTTAGAGATCTAAGAAAAGGAGTATTCTATATTCCTGAAGCAAGTTCAATGTATAAAACCAATACAAACATAATTCTCCTGAACAAATTGATTTATAGAAACTTTTAAGGGATTCCTACTCACCTGTTAGACCATACAGCCAGTGTGTCATCTCCTTTGCTTTGATATGTATACAGCCCACCGGCCCACTGTTCACTTGTATTATATGAAGCGACCCATATATGATGGGAGGAAGAAATTTGTTCATTAAAATGCATGAAAATTTTATACGAATTGTAATGCTTTGATATATATATAGTACCCCTATGTGTTATACAAAGTTTTCAGGGAATTTTTAACCAACGATCTATAATCACAGCAGTAAATGTATAGTTTCATGAAGTTTCTTGATAGGGGCCACGGGGAAGGGTTTCGGTATGTGGATATCAAGGGTCTAAATTTGGGGACGGCAAAGGGATGGTACATAATGACAACAGAGCAGCGGTGGAAGGCAGTGTTAATATACAAATTGAGGTGAACTGAAATCTTTAAGGGAAAACTGCAATAAAACATCTCTATGAGTGCCCCTAAAGTGAAAAAAATAGTTTTCACGAAGCTAAAGGTTGCAATCAATATGTAATGGCATGTGCCATATTGCAAGTGATTTGACGAGATCCCTAATGGAAATGGCAGAGGTGGGGGTATTGTGAGGGATGTTCTCCAAGTCCCCTAAATCTCAAAAATTTCACCATACTAAGGACATGAGGTTTTTTGGGGGGATGCGTCTCTGTGGAATAGTGTAAATGTCATGTAAAGCTAAGATTCTAGATTCTAGAATGCCCAAAGAAGGAATGACTTGTTACAAATGGGTATAGGAAATTTTTAGCGATGAATTTGGAATTGACATGTTTGGAAAACTACATTCAACCTTGACTTTAGAAAATAAGAGAAATTCAATCCAAAGCCTTGCTATAAAGTTTTGTTCAAGATTGATTCACTCCCTCCCCCACCCCCCATCTTAGTCTTGGGGCGTGTTCAACATAACTGATTCATCTTTTAATGGTCTAAGAACTTAATTTATAAAATACTATAGTTGAACCTTCTAAACTATTATATTTCATCCATATATGGTGAAAAACTAGCGTGGGAAGCTGGTTTGAATGGAATGGATATTCACGAGCATACAATGCATTTAAAAGATGATTTGTTTTAGCTCTAGTTGTCTTTGTGACTGCCAATCCATTTGAGAAACCTTCAGCTTCAACAATAAAGACATCTCATTTCAACTAACACTAGAAGATGGAGTGTCCTTGATTAATTGAGACTTTGATTTCTGGTAAGAGTATTACATCATTTTTTTTTCAATCTAGTTGATGACTTATTAAATGTCACTTATTAAGAGCATTTATGTCCATAACATTCCAAAAGAGGACATTCAATGTCCCCAAGGAGAGTAGCACACTCTCCTCATTCTTAGATATTTATCTAAGGTAGGTTGAATCCCAACTACTATCTCCTTTTGTCTTTAGGTCTTTAGGTTTCCTTCCTTTTTGTGTTAAAGAGGACTGTTGATCTCACACTTATCTTCTAACTTCATTTGAGTAATTGACACTCTTTTTGACATGTCATGTTCCAAGTCTTCCTAAAGCACTTCCTTAGCTAGGTTTTCAACCATATTTCCCTAAACATTTATGAGAATTTCACTCATAGGATTAATGATGTTTTCCTTTGATTCTTCTTTATTTGAATCTACAAGAGAGACTATGTTGCTTATTGGATTTTTTTGTGTTGTAGTTATCCAAAGTAATTGCTCCCAGACCATGACTTAGTTAATGATATTTTCCTTATGAGGATTAACAAATTTGATGAATCCTTCTCTTAAGAGAAAGAAAATGGTTTAACTTTATCAAAAGTGATTGCAAAGGACTCTAAACCTTCATTGTGATGACCATATCTAGGTCTTCCTTGTTTAGTGTGTTCTAGGGGCTTGAGGAGGTATTTCTAGGTAGAGTTACTATTGGTTCAATGTGTTTTTTGCATTGACCACTTAAATGACCATACAAGTGACAATTCAAGAAGAAAACGTCAAGTCCTAAGCAAAAACAAAATAGTTTGTTTCCATAGTCCAAACCCAGTTAAATAAGGGTTACAAATTTTGGTATTCTTCTAGATAGGTCTACCTGAACACATAATCTAGTATGTTCTTTAGGACTGTGGAAAATATTAAGATTATGTGCAATGAAAATACCTATTATGTTTTCCATAATTTTTGTAATATTTGTAGATCTATATTTGAAAAATAATTTTTTTTAAATGAACCCATACTGTAAGTAAATTTAATGCCGACAATGAAAGATTCAAAATTCTGACACCAAAGTTAAAAAAAGGCTTTACCAATTAAAAAAACCATCTTTCTTTTTATAAATAATGCCTATGTCTGCTTTATTGGTGAAGGCAACAAGAAAGAAACCAGTTTCTAACCAGATGATTTATTTTACTGATTTCCATTTTTCATTAGTCCATTTACACCAATCGGGTGAAAATTGTAAATATTTGATTTTATGAATGTAGTCTGGGATGATTATATAAAATGTCTCACCCAAAATCTCTCCCGGATTGCAAGGAAAGGTAGTGAAGTCAGATTTTGGAGAGACAAATGATAGAAATTTAGAAAAAATAATCTCCAATCTCCAACCATTTTTCAAAACCTCTCTACAACAGATACGTCATGCTTTGTTCTACGTGTGATAAGCTAAATTGATATTACTAATCTCAGAAAAATTCATCAGCAAAATTCAACGTTATTGTAGGTGTAATAATAGGATATGGTCATCCATATTTTACAGAAAAAAATATATCACCATGACAAATAAAAACTTAATATCGTCAATTTTTCCAAATGGGTCCGTGCTGATATTGCTATTCCTGTACCCCAACAAATGATCTTTGTCATTCATGGGTTGATAACATTTAAGTCCATTAATCTTTACATTGTCAAATTCAATCTTCAGATTGTTAAATTTAACCAATATCATAGATATGAGGATTAAAAAAAAAGCAGAAAATCCAATTCAATCATAAACTCTTGTAAATATCTATCAATAATCAACCACAATCTTTTTAATGTCAATTTTTTAAATAAAAAATGAATTTTGATCGTATCTCCGATATCGAATTAGTCAGGATTGAAGGAATGACTCACATCTTATAAGACATTTTTCTTTGGGCATACTCTAAGGCAATCAATGTCCATTCAAATAATATGACTGAAATTTTAGTGTATCTTAAAGGGATTGTCATTGCCAACAAGCTAAATATTGATATTAGGACTCTTAGTTGGAACTCTGTCTTATTCAACACGTTACGTCAATGGATTTTAGCGGTAGGTTTTTACTGGTCTTGGTTGGCCTTATCTTGTTCTTGAACTTTTCAATTTTAAAGGGTTTTAAAGAAGTTTAAGTTCAAATTCAAGATGGGTATTGTATTTGTTGGATAATCATGACATATGGTTATCAATAAGGTTGCATTCAATGTTTGGAAGTCTATTCAAATTTATTTTAGTCAAATATTACATTGTCTCTTTCGAGAAATACAAGATCAAATTTGATAATTCTTGTTTTCTTATTATCTATATTTTATTTTATTTTTTGGTTAGAAAGTTGAATGTTCTATTTGCATCTTCATTTATGAAAGTAAATAATTTTTTTATAATTTATAATTAAAGAAATTTGGACATCAAAAAAGGTTATAAATAATTATTAGATAATTACACAAAATTTATGTATAAACAAGATAGAGATCATTTGTCAAGACTTGAAACAACAATTATATTAAAAGACAAAACAAGTCTCTCCATTAAAAAAAAGTCATGAATAGTTATTCGATTATCCTATAAAATTTATGTTTAGACAAGATATAATTTCCTTGTCAATTTTTTTTTAATAAAAGATACAACATAATTCCCTTGTCAAAAAAATCTCAATAAAAGACAAAACAAGTCTTTCCATCAAAATACAAACACCTTGGAACAGCCTTTATAGATCATTAATACTGAAATTATCAAACAAATAATAATTTATCTATGATACATAAATAAATCTAAAACAACAACAAAGTTTGGGTTAGCACATCTAACCTCCTTTTAGCCATAATTTGTAGCATCTACACCCTTTAAAACTTGAACCTACATGTCTATAAAAGAGGTATGCATTTAGAGGAGTATACATGTATTTTTCAACTTCACATTCTATAATGATTTTAATCTCCTTTCCTATCACAATTTGGTCACCCTCGCCACCTCAATTATTTTAACAACTCTCACTTTCTATATGAACATATTAATTCCAAGCACTCCTTTGACTTTAGACACTATTATACAAATAATTATAAAAAAACTGGTCTTAGCTTGAAGCACTTCCTTAGCTATGTTTTCAACCATATTTCCACATACATTATGAGAATTTCATTCACAACATTAATTATGTTTTCCTTTGAGTCTTATTCAAGTGAATCTACAAGAGAGACCATGTTTCTAATAGGGTTTTTTGTGCTGTAATTCTTCAAAGGAATTACACCTAGGGTCACAACTTAGTAATTTTTCCTAATGGAGAATATAAAAATTGGTTAATTCTTATCTAAAGAGAAAGAAAGTGGTTTAACTTTGGCAAATACCAATTGAAAATGGTCCTAAATCTTCATCATAAAGACCATATCTAGGTCTTCCTTCTTTAGTGTGGACTAGGTGCTTAAGGATATATTTTTGGGTAGAGTTAATAGCAATTCAATGTATTTTTTTGCATTGAACGTTCAAATGATAATATAAGTGACAACTCAAGAAGGAAATTTCAAGACTCGGGCAACAAAAATAGGTTGTTTCCATGGTCCAAATCCAATTTTTAAGGATTAAAAATTTTGGTATTTTCCTAGATAGATCCATTTCAACACATAATCTAGTATGCTCATTAAGGGTGTGCAAAATATTAAGATCATGTGCAAAAATATTCAACAAACAAGTTTTTTAGATGGACCCATATTAGAGTGGATTGTATGTAGACAATAGAAGGTTCATAATTTTGATACTAAGGTTGAAAAAAAGGCATGACCCATTAAATAACCGATCTTTCTTTTTAAAATTAATGTGTGACTTCACTTTATTGGTGAAGGCAACAATAACAAAACCATTTTCTAACAAGAGACATATTGCGTCAAGTTCTTGCCAATAGTGTGATTGTTTGTGTTAGTTTGAAGATTTAATTGGTGCTACTAAACAACACACCTAATTTACATTGTTTTGCAATATGGACCAAGATATCAAAAACTCAAGGACTTCAAAATATATCTTCAAAAGATTTGGGTTAAGACTGAAGAGAAGGATTTGCTTACCAATTTGTTAGAAATCGCTCTTTTTTTCAAATAGTCTTAATAGTAAGATTTTTTTAAAAGTTTTTAACTTTTGAGGATCAAAATACCAAAAGATGATATATCAACAAAAGTATACAAATATGAAAAAAAATAGAATACAAATATAATCAAAATAATTTATTATATTAAAAAACCTATTGGAGAAATTCATATGTATGTGGATAAATTGAAATGAACAAAACAATTGCAAATTGTAAAATTGTAGGTGAAATAACTTTAAAATTAAATTATTTTTCCACCATGTTATATCTATAATACTATACACTCTGCATTCAAAAAAATAATAAGGTTGACAATCTAACCACAAAATTTAAAGCATTACAACTTAAAAATAAATATTGAGTGACATTATTTTTGCAACTAAAATCAACCAATAAAAAATGCACAATAAAGTGAAGATATGACATATACAATAGTGATCATGTCATTCAAGCCATTTATAATACCATGGCATCAATATAATTAACAATAGTGATCATGTCATTCAAGCCATTCATAAAATAATGCCATCATTATAATTGACATTTGATTTGATGAATTAAATGCCTTGAGACATCAATTTTTGAGAAAGAGAATTTTTTTTATTTTTGTCAATTTATAATATAGACCAATAGAAAGACAAATGAGTGACATTTTTATTATCATTTAAAATAGAGAATTTCATATGATGATAAGAATTTTGTTCAAAATTTTTAATTTTATGCAATGATGGACTAGATAGTTAATAAAAATTGAATGCAATAAATGCATAAATATTTGTATTTTTTTTAACTGATTTCCAATTTTCATTAATCCATTTACACTTAAAAAAGTTTTTCTAGAGATATTCCAAAACATGTCAATCAAAGTAGCATCCTTGAGGAATGTAGTCTAGGATGATTACATGATTTTGTGAAAGAATGTTTTTTTTTAATCTAAATCTATTTTGTTACAAGCAAAAACAAGGCAATGAAGTCAAATTTTAGAAAGAAAAATGACATGAATTTAGTCAATTACAGAGCCCAAGATTTTGGAATTTAAAAAAAAAAACAATAAACAATCTCCAATAAATTTTCAAGCACGAGGTATATTTAAATTTGCAAATTATCAGGACAAGGAATTTTTTTTTAAGTCTTTGTAGAACAGATACACCATGGTTCGCTCTATGTGTGATGAGTTGAATTGGCATTACTAAAGTCTAATCCCAAGAAATTGTACACTAAATCATCAACAAAACTCAACCATACCTTATTGTAGGTGTAATAATAAGATATGGTCATCCATATCTTATGGAAAAAGAATATATAAGCATGACAAATAGAAACCAAATATTGTCTATTTTTTCAAATGGGTCCATGTTGATATTGATATGCCTCTACTTTAACAAAACATCTTTTTCATTCATGGTTTGATAACATTTAAGTCAATTATTTCTCACATTGTCAAATTCAATCAATCAATATTGTAGATATCATGATAAAAAATAGTTTAAAAACTCTTTTTAATCATAAATTCTTCTACATA
Organism: Cryptomeria japonica; assembly: GCF_030272615.1. Lineage (NCBI taxonomy): Eukaryota > Viridiplantae > Streptophyta > Pinopsida > Cupressales > Cupressaceae > Cryptomeria > Cryptomeria japonica. The sequence continues at coordinate 325,471,852 of NC_081409.1, forward strand.
TCTATCAATCAATTGCAATCCTTTCAATGTGAATTTTGAGGATAATCATAAACTCTTCTAAATATCTATCAATCAATCACAATCCTTTCAATGTATACTTTTTCATTTAAAAACTAAATAAAAAGTAAATTTTGATGGTACCTCCAATAATATACATATGAACCAGGATTGAAGGAATGAGTCACAAGTCATAGGCATTTTCCTTTTGGCATACTCTAAGGCAATTAAAGTCCACTCAAATAATATGGTTGAAGTTTTTGCCTATCCTAAAGAGAGTGCCATTGTTAACAATTGAAAATTAATAATATATTAATTAAATATATAACTCTTAACTGGAATTTTGTCTTATTCAACATGTTGTGTCATTGGATTTTAGTTATATTTCAACTAATATTCATTGGTTCTTTTAGGAAATTGTTCTTGAACTCTTCAATTTTAAAGGGTTTTAAGGAAGTTTAAGTTCAATTGAAGATGTGTATTGTAATTTGGCTATGTGTTTGTTGGATAATCATGGCATATGGTCATCAATAAAGTTACATTCAAAGTTTGGAAGTCTACTCAAACTTCTTTTAATCAAATATAGTGTTGTCTCTTTCGAGAAACAAAAAACCAAACTTGATAATTCTTGTTTTCTTATAATCTATATTTTATTTTATTTTTTGGCTAGAAAGTTGAATGTTCTATTTGGATCTTCATATATGAAAGTAAATATTTTTTTTATAATTTATAAATAAATAAATTTGAACATTAGAAAAAGGTTATAAATAATTATTAGACAATTATACAAAATTTATCTATAAAAAAGATAGAGTTCAATTGTCAAACAATAGTGCTATTAAAAGTCTATCCACAAAAAAAAAGTCACGAGTAGTTATTAGATTATCCTACAAAATTTATGTGTAGACAAGATACAATTCCCTTGTCAAAAAAATCTCACTAAAAGACAAACAAATCTTTGCATCAAAATCCAAACACCTTGGGACAACCTTATAGGTTATCAATACTAAAATTATCAAACAAATACTAATTTATCCATGGTACACCAATGGACCTAAAACAACAACAAGGTTAAGGTTAGCACAACATCTAACCTCCTAGCCACAACCTTTAGCATCTAAACTCATTAAAACTCAAACCTTCTAAAGAGGTATGCATCTAGAAAAGTGTACATGTATTTCTTAACTGGAAATTTTATAATGATTTTGTTGCCTTTCCTATCACAATTTGATCACCCTCACCACCTCAATTATTTTAACAGCTCTCATTTTGAATTTAGTTTTTATTTATACAATTTACTTAAAATTTCCTAGAACCCACTTCAAACGTTACTACAACACCTTTCTATATTAAGAGTAGACCACAATTTCTATTCTTATCATATATGTGACCCTTACCTTATTCTTTTTTCTTTTTAATACACATCCTACTAATTTTTTTACTTTATCAATGCTTTATTTTCTTATGTGAATTAATATTCTTATAAATAATTTTGTTATAACTACTCTGTATATCCTCCTTATACACACCGCCTCTCTAAGTATGTTATGTCTTCTCTCCAAACACTAGTTACAAAACTATGACATAATTGACTTCTTAAATGGTACAATGTCAATGTTTGTATCATACATACACTAAAATTTCTCCTTAATTTATTCTTACAACTACACATTTATAATGTTGTTCCACAAGATTTCTATTTAAAAGGTATATTAATATTATTATTATTTTATATTAATATTTTAAGATCTAGAATTTTAGTGGCCATTACAATAACAAATAAATATGTTTTTTAAAAATATTTTAGTATTCTTTCTAAATCAACATCTTCATTAAAGGTAGTCGTAATTCATAGTATAATTATTTATATAATATTTTTTTGAAATTTTTGATGATAACTTCCACAAGCATTAGAAATTGAAGCAATAAATGTTGGAGCCCTTCCATACTATTAGACCTTCTTAATCTTTCCACAACAATTTAGCCCAATAAATCTCTTTCAATAGGAAGAAACACCCTTGGAAGGTAGCTTACAAGTTCATATTGTAAATATTTGAGGTATCACAAACCTATTGACCCACATGACATCACCCTAATCATTGTCTTCTTTTAGTATTTTTATGACTAAGTGCTATGAGTCATTAAAGACATGAATTTTTTCGTAGTTCATTACATAAATTGTAAAGTTTATAAAAACAACAATGTACAAAGTTTTTTGCATCAATACTTTAGAGCATAGTTGGACTACTTGCCGAAAATTTGGCGAGTAGTAACGCCATTGACTCGCAGAAGAAACTCATCAATTTTTTCACAAAATACTTGACGAGTTTCTAGAAAAAACTTAGCTACATTAAAAGAAGAGGCCCAAACATGTCAAAAAATTATTGTTTTTTTTTCAAGTCAGTCTCATTCTCTTCATCAAAATATATACCTGAAATATAACATTTAAGTATTGTTTGAGAGTGGTTTAAGATCTCTAGGAGTTATAATGCAAATTCTAGGTTTTAGAAGATATTTTAAATTTTCAAAAGTCAAATTTTAGTAATAAGTAGGCTTCTAACAACATTCTCTCGCTCTCTACCTCACTCACTTTATCTACCCTGAAATTTAGACCTATCTATCTCCCTAACACTATATTCCTCTATCCCCCTCTCTACCACTCTCCATCTCACTCTCTCCTCTCTCCCCCAAGATCTAGACCTCTCTCTACCCCTCTTTCGCACCCTCAAACCCCCTTGAGGGATACTACCCTTAACCTAATTTTATTTTGCAGATGCTTGGTGGCAAAGTTGGGGTGAAAATACCCCAAATCTCAAAAAAATTGCCCCTAGAATCCTATGTCAACCTTGTAGTTTATCTAGTTGTGAATGCAATTGGAGCTTGTTTGAGGCCATCCACATGAAGAAGAGGATCGAGTTAGCTCAAAAATGCCTCAATGACCTTGTCTTTGTGCAATATAATCTTTGGTTGTGCATAAGGAAGGTAGATATAGATCCTTATAGTGATTGGACATAGATGAACTATATTGATTTGGATGATATAGATTCTTACAGTGATTGGACATCATAGGAGTAGCCTCCATTGTTTACAAAGGATGACATCAATGATTTGGAGAGGCAGGCTATAGAGGAGGGGTGGATTTGGTTTCACATTGGATGGCATTGAGGAGGATGATGAGTCATTACCAATGTCGGGTACAACTAGAGGCAGAGCTACACCCAGGATGGAGGATGAGCCACAACCTAAGCTAGTCATACCGAGTGAGGAGGCACAATCATGCCCACAACAAACTTTTAGGACTAGACCCTCTAGTTCTACCTCTCCCTTAGTTTTTACTAGAGCTGGGAAGAGGGAGATGTAATTGTATTGATTTATTTACTTTTAGTTCTACAAAAACTATTTACTATTGTTCTTCCAGCCATCATCATTCCTCACGAGGATGCGATTTTGTGCCCACTTTGCTTTTAAATATATCTAGACTCAACTTGTTTCTTTTGTGTTTTCATTTATTGACTCATGGGATGCATCTTCTCATTGAATTTTGCAAATAAAATACATTTTTAATTGAATTTAAGCAATTTTTTTAAGTTCTCGAGTGTTTTGCCGAGTTTTTACTGAGTATTGGCCGAGATTTTTATGAGTTTTTTTTTCAGGCCTTGGCGAGTTTTTTTTGTTTTGGCAAGTCATTGTCATAAAAACAATTCATTATTTTCTTATGATGAATCATGAAGTGCAATACAAAATGTTTCAATGCTACATATATTATTTAAAAAAACTTTACAATTTGAGCTTTAAGTCATCCCAAAAATTTGTTGCATTATTATTGTACCTTTATTTGCCTAAATTTGTGACACAATACTTTTAAAATCCATATACCTTAAAAATGATCACATATTTATATCTAGAAGTATTCTTATTCCTGATTTTTTTACAATTATTTTTTACTTTTTACAAGAGAATAACTAAATAGTGGATATATAGTAAAGAAAATAACTAAATTGTAAATAAATAGTCAATAAAATAACTAAATATTGGATAAATAATATATTGAATTGTAGACACTAAAAATTGTCTAATGCTTGCTAGCAACACTTTTATCATTTTTTCAATTAAATTAATTAAATAATTATAATTATTTAATTAATCTAACTCCATTCCTCTATTTCAATTTTTATAATTAAATTTTCCCTCTCATCGTATAATTAAACATTTAATTATTATTTAATTATCTAATTATATTATAATCTTAATTAAATATTATTCATTATTTAATTAATCCCCACTCACTCAAATAATTAAAATTATCTTTATTATCTTATTACTTTTCCCCTATCATTCACTTTAATTAAACATTTTTTTATTATTTAATTAAATCTATTTCTATTTCTTCCTCTTAATTAAATAATTATTATAATTATTTGATTAACTAAGTCTTCCATTATCAAATAAATTATTTAATTTATTTATTATTCACTTTTCAAAATCAAATTCCTCTAAAATAAATAATTTTTTTATTTTATTATTATTTTTCTTATGCACATGTTTAAATAATTTTTATTATTTAAATAGCTAATTAAGTTTTCCTGTTAACTGCCACTATCTTCGAGTTCCTCTCACAATCACCTTTTCTAACAATTTTATCAATTCACTTAACAACCCAATCAATTCTCTTAACAAATCAATTAAATCAATTGACAGATCAATCAATCCCAATCACGAAGTCAGTTAACTCCCAATCAATTCCGCTCAACAAATCTCATCCATGGATCATTCAACCTTCTCCTTAGATTAGAACTGTTGATCGATATCCCCAAAATCTATAAATACAACCTTAATTATCATTTGGAAACAACAACAATATTCGAGCTTTTGTGTGATTGTGCTATCAAACAAAGTGCTACAATTCTGAGAGCCAATTCATATATCAAAAAAGTGAGAAGAACAATTGGGTTCACTAATGTGATTGAGATCTTTTGTAATTGATTTGAGTTTTGTGGTTACTCTTATAATCTCTTACAATTGTTAATTATCTGGACATACATTTTGGTGAACCCGATGTGAATTCATGTCTTGATTTGATCAATTTGTGAGTGTTTGGATTCTATAGATTTTTTGTTACATAATGATGCAATTGCTAAATGTGTAAAACAATCATCTGTATTCTTACCACAATTGCTTCGATCCATCATGCATTTTCTTGATTTCTAACGCATGTGTTTTGGAAATTATTATCGATCTCCAAGTGAAAATTTATAGGTTAATCATGAAACAATTGTGAAATTTGTGACATGCTTGCCTGCATTCCTACCACAATTGTCTCAAAATGTCACACATTTGTTGAATCTATAATGTATTTGTTTGATCTTTGTTGCATTCATATAGTAAGAAACATAAGGTAAATTGAGTGTTTCAACAAATTTAAATTTCTATTTTCAATTACTCGATTCATTGGAGCAGAAATTGCTTGACTACTAATCATTTTTGCATCATAGTGGCAAATAAGGAACAAGGATCTTAGGCTAAAATTCCAAACACCTTTCCTATAAGATGTGGGCAAAGAATTTTTTTTAAAACTTGATTGTTATGTTATTGTTTCTTAAATTCGATTGTGTGACACTTTTGATGCAAAAACTGTCACATAATTGAATACAGAAAACAATAACATAAACAATATGAATTGTAAAAATCTAATATTATTAATTAATAAAAAAATTTCAAAAAATAAAAATCATAGAGTGGTCCCCCTTCCCAACCATTACACACAACTCACCACAATAGTGTTCAAGGCTTTGAAGAAGATTCATCTCATTCATTTGTGACACTTGCTACGTAAATACAATGAAATTTCTATGCAGTCGACTCTCTAATTCTGAAATCTGCCCTAGAATCTTCACCATAATGGTGTTCAAGGTTTTATAAGAAGTTTCATCTCATTCATTTGTGACACTTGCTACGTAAATAGACTCTACAATCTCTATGCAAATCGACTTTCTAATTCTAAGGTCTGTTCAATCACAACCAGCTCACTGTGAAGCCCTTTAACTACGAACCAATAATGTCATTGAATGTTTGGATCATCAACTGGGACTGTCAATCAAAACAAGGAACATATTATTCAAACAAAAGAAAGATAGGATGGAAAAAATAAAAACCTAGAAAACTATGGCTGACAAACATTTAAAGAAAGCAGGAAACCTATGCCGTATTATATGAAAGGAAAATGTTCAGCAAATTGAGAGAGAGGAGAGAGCCAAAAAAAATCTCTAACACACCTTAGTTTCTAAATCTTTCAAAGAGATGAATCATTTGATAGTGCAATCCATCAACTGTAAGCACATTATGTCCAATGACACAACACTCTAATGCAAATGCAAAGCTCAGTTCCTACCACAGATCCCCTTCTGGCCAATGTTTTGGAATGACACAACATTCCAATGCAAATCCAAAGCTCAGTCCCACTACCAGTCTCTGCCACAAATCCTCTTCCCTCTCTTGCCCTGATTTTATTCGCCCTTTCTATTGCCTTCAGTTGGAGGCTTCAAATGAACGAATCTCCCAATTGCCTCTAATTTTAGCTTTATATGAATCTCCCAACAGCTAGCCTACTGGTATTAGGCTCCAACGTTCCTGCTCCAAGCCCTGTAAAAAAGCAACAACGTTCAAGCCGATTCAAGTGTTTTTATTTAAAAAATTCAAGCATTCGTTTTAAATATATAAGGGAAACATCCTATTTTTTCAGATGTCAATGGTTTGATATTTCCAAAGATATTTACAATTATTAATTCATTTATCTGACTGATAAAGAAGAAAAACCACAATAAAATTGAAGTTAAATTTTTATATAATTTTTTTAAGAAATAGCAAAAGGAAGCTTTGTTAAAATTAAAATTGTATGTTTTTGAGCGATAAGATTAATGTGTTTTATAAATCAAAATAAAATGTTAAATAGATTTTTCTTGTTTATATGATATTATAAAAGGTTGATTGTTGGTAGAAACTGATACCTTCAAATTTGATATTGTTTTATTACTTCAATGAATATTTATAGTCTTTGAGCCATTCACATTATGTTTGGCATGCTTGTAATATTGGAGAATTTAATAAGATTATAAAATGGATAAAGTTTAACAAAGAGATTTATTGGAGGTTAGAGATATTGAAGGTTGGAGGAATATTATCATCTTGGGCTAGCTTCTCACTTAAGACATGATGCCTTGCATGAGAAGCACTAGCGTCTTGTGTGTTCCTTCGTAGAGAAAGGGGGAGCTTGAAAGTTTTATGTTTTATGTTCCCTTTCATGAAGCAAAGGGAATCTTGGTAGTTTTATGATTTGTAGATAATTGAAGTGATTTTATAGATGTTGATTGTGTCTCAAATCATAAACTTCCATGTGTGCATTTATGGATAATTGAGTCTCTCAATCTACCAAGAAAGGAGTGTTCTATGTATTGTGGAATAAGTGTTGATTCATAGTTGGTTTGTGTTTAAGTGGGTTGATACTTTTTCTTGTAGAAAATTGAGTGTCGCAATTCACAAAAGGCAATATACTTCTAAATAGTCGATTATGTCTCAATTAACAAGTATCATTGAATAATTGACATATTTTCTTGGACACAAGCAATATGGGGTGTTTAGAGGATGTTAGATGATCATTAGGACATTTGCCTAAACATGAGCATATTTAGGCGTTCTAAAGAGTTGTGGTAGTCAATTAGGACATGTTCCTAGACATGAGTAGTTTAAGGTTTTCTAAATGAGTGAGAATATATGGTGGAGATGCTTCTACAAATTTCCAATGGGTTGCTATAGTTAGCAATGTTTTAATATTTATGTTGTTTCCTTTTTTTGTTTTGTTTTTTTAATATAAACCTTAACGAGGGTGTTGAAAAAATTAAGCCTTACATGTTTAATAAAGTCACCTTAGTGAATTAGTTTTAGCATTAAAATATCAATTAGTTGGGACTTAGTTTCTCATAAGTAGTTTAGAGATTTTTTGGGAAGTCATAAGAATGCAATGCTTTATATAAGAAATTGCACGTGTTTTTCTTATTGTGCAAATGTAAATGTTATTGAATTTTCCAATATAGTCAAACCTAGGACCTCTTATTTGCTATGGGTGTGCTCTACCATAGACCAATTGGCCCTCTTAGTGATAAGTCTATCTTTTATTCAATTATGGCTCATTTTCTAAGACTCCCTTTGAGCCACACTATAAGCGCCTAGGGATCCTAGCTTCACCTAGCTCTACTAACCTAAGCTCTAAATACCATGATAATTTTTGCATGAACCAACTAGGAGTCAAGTCTAGGACCTCTTATTTGTTGCTTAGGTTCTTTATGATTGAGTTGCCAACCCTCTAGGCATTAGTTTCATCTTTGGTTCATGTTTGGTTTATTTTCCAACATTTTTCAAGTTTACAACCAAGGTCAATTTTTGGCTTCATACAAATAATTAACAATTATAAAAACTAAATCAATATCATCATACATTCTAGAGCAATACAATATCTCATATAAGTCTATGACCCTCAAGACTAAAAAACCTATATTATTCTCAAACTTCACACTGCTTAAAGGGATTTATAGCAAGTTGTAAGGGATATTGTAGGTAGATCATGATAATAACTTCAAACTCTTCCTCCTTTTACAAGATTTATTAGATTCATTTCTTATCATTTATGGGTGCAAAAAAGTGGAGATATTTGTGAGCACAAAGCATGTGTAGGGAAAAAATCATAGGTTGATTTGTGCAGGTAGAGCAACAACAATGTGTTTGATTTTATAAGACATTATATAAAGCCTATCTGAAAAATGTCTTTCTTGTATTTTGAAAACTTTTTGGTTTAAAATTTCGTGTAATAATAACCCTTGGTTACTACCATTTTTTTTATTTTAAACCAATTTCATTGCATCTTAAGTACCTTCTTTATTGATCGAGCAATTTCTCTTCATTTAGAAGTGCTACAACCCTCATCAAACAATACCAATGGTAGAAACTCTATTCCACAACCTTGCATTCTTGTACTACATATGATATGCTCTCATATCATGACAAAATCTTATACCAAATCTTATTCCTTGAGGGTTTTCATTCAAAACAACTCTATCTACTATTCATTTACATGAATCAAAGAATAGATAGTTTATACACCAAGCATAGAATGACTTATTCCAACATTTAGGAGATCTTTGACCTCTCTTTTAAATAACAGCCAATAATGGATGTTATGTTTCTAATTCAATCCATACATAATACTATGGTGTCAAGCATATCCCAAATAGATATTAGTAGATTATCAATAAGTATGTAGAATAGAAATCATCTCAAGCATGCATCACATACAAACATTGTGTTGCCTCAAACATACATCACATATACACAATATGACTAGCTCATGCCTACATTGCATCAACATCGGTATGCATAGTAATTAGCATATGTGTTCACCACATGTACACATAGTGAACATCTCTTACATGCATCACATTCACATAACCATGTATCCCCCTTTCCATTCTCCATTCTCCAGTACATTGTCATAGGAAAATGCATTCTCATAGTCATTTGCATCCTATTTGAATGGTTTGACCATTAAGTTCTTGAATAACTATTACATTTCTTATTTTTCATATTTGGTTGTACTATATTTTTCTATTTATTTCACCTTAAGGGATAATACAATACTTTACCTTCACATGCCCACCCTCACGTTTTTTTGCAATTTCTTATGCCTTGTCCAATTTCTTAGACTGATAATATACTCCAAACATTGAACATTAATTAATTTATCCTAACATATTGAAAATTAATAATTAAAAATTAAATTAAAAAATCCTCAAAGAATCATTCCAAGATATTTCCTCTTTGTGAGGTCTAAACATAATCTATTGATCTACTCAATGGAAATAGTCAATAATGAATCTCCATCTCTCTCTCCTTTTCACAATTGTAGCTGTCTTTATAGTCGATATCTCATATATGATTAAAGTGGGGTTGGAAACCCTTTACACATAAGGCAACTAGTTTAATTACAAGTAACAATTATTCAGCATACATAGATGTCAGCATCTCTGCCTTTAGCAGATTACAACGATTTGAGTAGACATACATCTAAACTACAAATAACATTTGATTTTACTGCACATTCGTTCTACCCAATACATAATTCTAACTACTGGTCAAATCTATTTAAACACTGGTCTTGTGTTCCACAACTCCATTGCTGAATGACTCATTTGTTTATTCATTTGTTTTAGGCAAGAGGTGTAAGACACCTGTAAATTTTTATATGTTGATAACTTTTGCTCCAGGTGAATAACAGTCTACTCCTGATGCCTTAAACATTCCCAACTTTTAAAAAGAAAGCTCTAATGCGATACTGCTGAACTCTTCTACAATGCATGTGTTGTTTATTTTACAGATGAAGATGATTTACTTGGCCAATTTCAACTGGTAAGTAATTTTGGGAACTTGTTGGAATGGTGCAGATGTTCATTCAGCTGAAGCAGAACACATTGGGAGATCTTTCTCGGTCATTGGTGCAGTCCTCATGATAGGATTGCTTTCGAAGAAATTTACTGGTTTGAGATCAAAGCTGGCTGAGACTGTTGGCATGATTGGATAGTCCTCTTGGCAGGGAAGATGATGGAAGCCCAATGTGTACCAAAGCACAATGTCTTTTTTCTCAATTGGGCGGTCCCTGAGACATAAAAACAAGTTTCATATGAGCTTTATAACAGCATAATTGATGAATTTAGTTCATCTTCTACTCTGAGAAACCAAGAGATGTTTAGAGATCTAAGAAAAGGAGTATTCTATATTCCTGAAGCAAGTTCAATGTATAAAACCAATACAAACATAATTCTCCTGAACAAATTGATTTATAGAAACTTTTAAGGGATTCCTACTCACCTGTTAGACCATACAGCCAGTGTGTCATCTCCTTTGCTTTGATATGTATACAGCCCACCAGCCCACTGTTCACTTCTATTGTATGGAGTAACCCATATCTGATGGAAGGAAGAAATTTGTTCATTAAAATGCATGAAAAGTTTATAAGAATTGCAATGCTTTGATATATATAGTACTCCTGTGTGCTGTACAAAGATTTCAGGGACCTTTTAACCAACGATCTATAATCACAGCAGTACAAATGCATAGTTCCACAGAGTTTCCTGATGAGGGAATGTGGGGGTGGGTTTCGGGGACGAGGAGACCAAGGGTCTAAATTTGGGGACAGCAAGGGGATGGCGGTAGAGTGGCGGTGGGGGCAGTACTGAAATACAAATTGAGGTGAATTGAAATCTTTAACGATAAAACTGTAATATAACATCTCTGTGAGTGACCCGTGACCCATAAAAAGAAAACTAGATTTCACAAAATTAAAGGTTACAATCAGAATGTAATGGTATGTACCATATAACAAGCAACCTGACGGCATCCCCAAAGGAAGTGGCAGAGGTGGCGGTGCTGTGAAGGATGTTTCCCCAAATCCCCAAGTATCAAAAATGTCACCATACTGACGGCGTGGAGTTTTTTTTTGGGGGGATGCATCCCCGTGGAATAGTGAGTAAATGTCATGTACAGCAATGATTCTAGATTCTAGAAGGTCCAAAAAAAGTAAGACTTGTTACAAATGGGTATAGGAAAATTCAGCAGTGAATAATTGACATGTTTGGAAAACTGCATTCAACCTTGACTTCAGCAAAGAAGAGAAATTCAATCCAAAGCCTTTGCTACCCACCAGGGTTCATTCTACGGATTACCAGAGAAGTCGCTAAGGCTTCACATGGTTCACCAATGTTCCACTCTATATATGGTTTAGCCCATCCAAATGGCAAGAAAATCAAAGGGATGAGACCAGGTTCCAATCTCAAGTGAGTTTCAAACTTCAAAGATAGACAACGGTCAAACAGGGCATCTAAGTTGAAGGAAGTCTGTGGTATGCTGTGTAGCCCCTTGGTGTGAGTTTAAAGAAGCTTCTAACAAAAAAAAAGGTCATCAAATTTCAAACCTGGTTGTTGGTGAAGGCCCCTCGAAGTTGTGGAGGATCGTTGTGATCAAGCAAGCTTGCAGCTGTGCCTCCAGGGACAACTTTGTATCCTACTGGATTGCCAATCTTTGTCTTCTTTGATGGATTAATCATATGAAACTCAGATGGGTTGTAGAGGCTCAACTGGATCTGGGCATCCTTCTCTGTTTGGGCAATGTGTCTCTCTCCTGTCCAGAAACTTTTCCGTGGTGTTGGTCCATTCTCCACTGTTTTCTTGGCCATCTTAACCTGAACAAACGAGTTTTCTGTGCCATCAATATCCATGTCTAAGTGGAATGTGACATAATGGTCATGGATGACACCAATCACATTTTCTGCAAGCAAAGTTCCATGGAGTTCAGCATTAGAGTCAATCTGGTCCACGTTCTCATATTTTGTTCCTTTGACCATCAGAATTCCACTTAGTCCAACCTGTATCACAAATTACATTGCACTTTGCAGTCAGAACCTTGTCTTCTTACTTCCAGATGACAAAGGTTTCATAAGAAATACTGATCAGAACCATCTTGTCAATAGGCTTCTCTGAAGAAAGATTCCACATTTACAAACCTTGATTCGGATAAGACCATCAGTCTGAAATTCCCAATCCACAATATAATCATAATTTGCAACAGATGCTGACATGCGGACTACCAATGTCACCTTTGGTCTCGCTTCTCTGATCTACAGATAATGAAATTGCATAAGAAAATCAATTTTCAGTACAAAACAAAATAAAAAATCTTTTTCTCTGACAATCTCTTACTTACCAAGCACCAAAGAAGTTAATTTCTGATTATCAACTTCCAAGCAACAACCTTCATACACTTAGTTTTTTTCTCTTTCTAGATTTGAGCAACATATATGAATAAGACATAAGGTAGTTTAAAACAAGTAACCATTTTCAGTGCATATATTTGAAAAACCTTAAATGCCTTCTAATCACGTGAAGATCCAAAAACCGAGACTGTCCTAAAACAAGTAAGCCTCCTACATAAAAGAAAAATATAATCAACAGACTGATGCCCTAAACAAGATGGAATCCTGAAAATTCTGCGTGCACTTACATTTTGTGAGGTACATATCACATGTGGCTGAGAAAAAGCAGAGAACTGGTGGATAAGACAAGACTCAATATTGATCCCTTTATTCCAGACTGTCCTAAAACAAGTAAGACTCCTATATAAAAGAAAACTATAATCAACAGACTGATGCACTAAACAAGATAAAAATATATGAAAAACCCAAAATGCCTTGAAAAGTAAGACTCCTAAATAAAAGAAAACTATAATCAACAGACTGATGCCCTAAACAAGATGAATATACATGAAAAACCTAAAATCCCTTAAAAAGTAAGACTCCTATATAAAAGAAACTATAATCAACAGACTGATGCCCTAAACAAGATGGGATCCTGAAAATTCTGCGTGCAATTAACATTTTGTGAGGTACATATTACATGTGGCTGGGAAAAAGCAGAGAACTGGTGGATAGAATCCTGAGAATTCTGCGTGCACTTAACATTTTGTGAGGTACATATCACATGTGGCTGAGAAAAAGCAGAGAACTGTTGATAAGACAAGACTCAATATTGATCCCTTTTAATCAAGACTGTCCTAAAACAAGTAAGTTGAAACTGATTGACACTTTATCTTTGAATGTGCTTCTTACAAGGATATTCATAATCAATATGAGGACAACTTGAAGGTGGGTTGTCTAAACCAACTTTTCAAGAAAGCAAGGCTTCACAATACTGCTGGTTTCTTGATAAAGATTCATAATCATAGAGCTGACATCAAGAAGAACTTGAAGATAGATTAGGATGTGATTCTTAGTCCATTAGACTACCGGTCTTGTGGACATCATTAAAATTCCTTCAACTCAATTTTGAAAACCTTCACCATTTTTTTTAAAGCATATAAATGGTAGATAAAACATAACTGGAGATTGATCCCCTTTGAACCTTAACCAACAGGTAAAACTAAAAATAGATTGAATTATTTTCACTACAGTCGTTTAAAAAAGTTGGAAAGGAAAAACTGACTGAATACCATGAAGGCCCTTTTAGAAATCTCAGATAAGGAATACCAGGGTAAGACAATGGGATTTTTCACCTCTGCACATTGCCTAGAAGATGCAATCCGCATCTGCATGATCTCAATGAATTCCCTGGGCTTTCAAGTCCATCTGACTAAGAAAACTAGATTGTTTTCATGGAAACTAAAATTGTATTGATTTTAACTCTTCCTGAACCTTAATTATAGACACAAAACCTAACGACGATAGGGCACAGTGCAACTTATTCTTAGCAGTATTGCTTAGCAGAATGCAGTGCAAACTAGCAAATAAAAACAATATAGACAAGAAAACCTACCTCCATGCCTGAGATTGGGCATTCCGTGTGACGCCAAGAAATATCCCCAGCATATCTTTCAAATATGCAGATCATGTTAGGCCTTACATAAGGTGTCCCATCTGCACTAGCAAACACTCCATCCATGTAGTAAGCATTCCTTGGACAATCATTAAGGGGCTCAAGTGACATGGTATTCAATCCAAATCCATATTCCCCTGCATCCATATAGGTTTTAAAGTACCAAGCATCACTAGGATCCATGTAAGGCACAAATAGCTCAGAGGTAAAACCCTTGTACAAAACCCTTCTCATCTTTCCTGTGTCAGGATCCTTAACCTTTGCTTCTGATATTATCACTCCTGCACGAGGATCAGGTTTGACATGGAATTCCCAACTTCCCCACTTGACCTGATGCCCATCAACCTTAAAACTTGGACCTTTGGGCTGTTCAATGGAGATAGGATTCAGAGGGGGTAACAAAGGCTGCTTTTGGACAGAAAGTCTGTAGTCTGTATTCTCTCCTTTTGGCAGGGGTATATCTTTCCCATTGTTTGTGATCTTCAAAATCTTTTTCATATCCATATCAACAAGAACTGTAAGACCCTCAATTGGTCTCATATAGAAGTTCACAGTTCCTGCCATTGAATAACACTGGACTTTAACCAGCCTCCTGCCCTCTTCGGCCTCACCAAACCATCCCAAGGAAATGGGCACACAGGAAACATCGCTCACATTGACTCCCCTCTTTTTGACAATATCTGCAAACTCTTTGTTCTTCAGAGGCACCCTAACACTTGATACCATGTCCTCTACTGTCATAGTAGGATACCCAGCTTCATGACTGATATCATTAGTTACAATCTGACCTAACACTAGGTCTACAACCATTTTATGGAAATACCCACCGACCTGAGCAATAACTGAAGCCTTCCTGCTAGGAAAGTTTTTGCCTGCCTTCCAAGCCAGGACTTCTTCTTTCAGCGGCTCTTCTAAGACCAGTGAGTTTAGTGAAAACTCACCATGATTAAAATCTGACGACTTACTGATAATCTCTCGGACTTTCTTGATCTCCTGAATGGTAAGAGGATCTAGAGGATGCTTTACAACCTCATTCTCATGGTCAATTTTCTGGTACTTGGGGGGCTTGTTTTTCTCTATGAAACCACCAGTTCTACCCAATTGGATTCTTTGCTTTAACGTACAAGGAGACCCAAATTCAGAGCAATCCTCAGGACTAAGAGAAGGCAAACGAACCCATGTCCTAACAAATACCAGCAGCAGAAGAGCTGCCATGAGAAGAAACGAGAGTCTAAGATAGGAGGTAGCTTCCATTGCTCAGAAGCTAGTCAATTACAGGCCAAATATGAATGTGAGGATTGTTGAATTTATAGCTACTAGAACTGGTATCTACAACACCCAATGATCTTAAAACCAAAGAAAAGGAAGGCTTATAACTAGTCTGGATTCCAGACCAACATAAAAGATTCTTGGCAGAATCTAAGGGAAGCAAGCAATACAAATCTCAAGAAGGTTGCTGATCCACTCTAAAACATGGGCTCTAAAGACTAGGTGGCTACATGGTTTTTAACGCAGGATATTCTCCTTTACTGTGTGCTGGAATCCACTATATGGGTTTTAGAATCTTGCCTTATAAATATATGTGGTTAAATTTATTCGTGCTTTGGAATCCATTATCTTCATTTATAAAAAAATATTGTTAATAAATTGGATTTTAAAAGTCTTTATTTCTTGGTGCTTTCAATGTAATCTTCAACCTTCAACCAGTACATTGTGATTTATATGGACTTCACTCTATTGTAGGGTAAATTAAAATGAAGTTGATGGTGAAGGAGACAAAAGATCCAAAATATCTATTATTAAATAAATTGAGTTGAGAAATAGAGTTATAGATTATTTGGATTTCTAATGTCTATTTAGTTTTTTTTAATGGTTTATGTTTTCTAATTGAACACTAAAAGCTAAGATCTAATTTACAAACAAAAGATAGGAAGTTAAGAAAAAATATTTAGAAGTTTATGTTGTTGGAGATAAAATTGTACTAAACAATTTTGTTTCGATTATTTGGCCTAATATGACTAATGTTGTCTACTCTAAGAATTGACCTTTTGCAACATACTTATCTACTTTATACTTATCATCAAATAAGAGGTTATAAGTATTGTGAAACCCCTTATTTAATAATAGTTAAGTCCCTTAGTTCAATGAATTTTATACAATCAAACAAAGAATGAAAAATGATGAAAAGAATTATGCCAAAAATCATATATATATATATATCACAAAGAATATGAAACACAATAGAGAAAAAATAAATAAGAAGATGATTCAAAAATTTAAAATTAGATTATATATTAATGAGATAATAAAAAATAAAACAAAATGAGAAAAGCAAAATCATAATAGAAATAATAATAATAAAAACACACAAAAATAAAAAATAGTATGTAAGAAAATATACTATTTTTGTGTCTTTCTATTATGATTTGCTTCCTTCACTTTATTATTATTTCATTAATATTAAAATAGTTTTAAATGTATTACATCATCTTATGATAAATTTATTACGCGTGTGGATGTTTAAACTTGAGTTGAAATATCAAGACTCTAAGTTTGTTGATTTTATGGTTTGATACATTAAAAGGAATCAGATCATTTCCCTATCTTATTTTCTATTCTTGAGGATGGGGCCTCTAGGAAGTTTCCTTTCAAATTCGAGTCGATGTGGTTTAGGGACCAATCTTTTTTGCCCCTGTTGAAAATGTGGTGGTTGTCTGCCCCACATGTCAATGGATCTAGGATGTTTCAGATAGTTAATAAATTGGCTTTTCTTAAAGGCAAGATTAGAGATTGGATTACTTTGCATTTTAAGAATATTTTGGGGAAAAGGCTAGGATTCAGGAGGAAATTGAGCAGATTAATGAGGTTAGTTTGGTTTCAGGTATGGATCCTTTGTCCTATGATAGGCTTAAATGTTTGAAAGCCCAATTTGAGGAAGCTTTGGCTAGGGAAGAATCTTATTGGAGGCAGAAATCTAGGGATCTTTGATTATCAAAAGGTGATAGGAATACTAAGTTTTTTCACTCTTCAACTAAGCTAAAGAGGCAGCGTAATAGAATATCTTGTATTCATGATTCCAATAAGAATTGTATGTCTGATGATGGTGAAATTGCTTCAGAGGCTGTTAAATTTTTTAAGTCTTTGTTGTCTGCTGAGTCGGTCTCTTTAAATAACAATTTTGTTAATTCAGTCCCTCCACTTGTTAATAAGGATGATAATAAGATGCTTATGACTCCTTTTACTATTGATGAATTAAGAGAGGTGGTCTTTTCCATGCATCCAGAAAAGGCTTCGAGGCCAGATGGGTTCACGGCTTTGTTTTTTTAGAAATGTTGGGACTTTGTGTGGAATGATGTTTTATTAGCCCTTGAAGAGTCTAGGCATAACATATCTAATTTGAAAGAACTAAACACTACTCTTATTGCCATTATTCCTAAGGTGGACAATCCTAACTCTTTTTCTGATTTTCGTCCTATTGATATTTGTAATATTTTGTATAAAATCATTACTAAGGCAATTTCAGTTAGGTTGGCTAAGCTCCTTCCTAGGATTGTGTCTATCGATTAGGGTGGTTTTGATCCTGGAAGGGAAACTTCGAAGGGTGTAATTGTTGCACATGAGATTCTGCATTCCATTTCACTTCAGAAGACTTTGACTATGATTCTTAAACTTGATATGCTTAAAGCGTATGATCGGGTTGACTGACATTCCTTAGTTTCTGTTTTGAATCGCTTTGGGTTCGCTCATAGTTGGGTTAAATGGGTCCTTTCCTACATTTCTTCTGCTCATTTTTCAGTTTTGCTTAATGGTTCTCCCACTGATTTTTTCTCTTCCTCTTGAGGAGTTAGGCAAGGGGATCCTCTTTCCCCCTTTTTGTTTATCATTCTGGTTGAGGCTTTAAGTAGGGCCATTTCTGATGCTAGATATTCAGGTATGTGGAGTGGTATTAAAATTGATGGGTATCCTTCTTCGCAATCCCATTGTCTTTTTTCAGATGATACTCTCTTATTTGGTTCAGCCTCTCTAGCAGAGGCCAGAGTTATAAAAAATATTATAGATGACTACTCTTCCTTTTCTGGGCAGAAAGTTAATAGTCTAAAATCAAAGGTGTTTTTTCTAAATGTTTCCCCTCTGGTTAAGAAACAATTGACTCATTTTTGGGGTTTTCAAGTGGGTTCCTTCCCTTGTAAGTATTTAGGCATTCCTTTTTTCGTTGTTTCATATAAGGCAATGTTTTGGGATAAAGTGGTTCATGCGATATCTTCCAGAATTTCTTCTTGGAATCATAAATGGCTCACTTTAGCTAGTAAAATTCTTCTGATTAAATCAATGCTTAATGTCATTCCTATTTATTTGATGTCTATTTTGAAAACTCCTCCCAAGGTTGTTCATGATCTCAAGGTGTCTTTAAGATCCTATTTTGAAAACTCCTCCCAAGGTTGTTCATGATCTCAAGGTGTCTTTAAGATCCTTTCTTTGGAATGATAACATTGGGGGTAAAAAGAAGATTCCTCTTTTAGCTTGGGATAGGGTGTGCCTTCCTAAGGAATTGGGGGGTTTGGGTATCAGAGACTTAGTTTCTCATAACAAAGCATTGGGGGCTAAACTTGTCTGGAAACTATATATGGACCCTTCTAGTAAATGGGCTTCCATTATGTTTGCTAAGTATTTGAGGGGGGCTCCTAGAGAATGGATTTTCACAACCTCATCTCTCCCGAAAGGATCAACTTTTTGGAATTTTATTGTTAGTTGCAAATCAGTTATCCTTCCTCACCTCTCTTGGGTAGTTCATAATGGGAAGAAGGCTCGGTTTTGGGATGAATTTTGGAATGGTCATGTTGCCTTATCTTCCATTCAGGGTTGGTCTCCTTTATCCGATATCCTTTTTGGTCTTTGGGGTGTTTTTTTTGCTGACTAGTGTGATATTGATACTTCAGGTCCTTATCCTGTGTCTCGATGGAAATCTATTAATTTTCTGCCCATTAGTAAAGACCTCAAATTTTCTTATGAATAGGAGCTTGAAAAAAGATTTCTTGTATTTAAAGATCGGGATTATGCTTTGGTTTGGACTAAGAGTGCTTCAGGTTCTTATTCTATAAAGGAGGGGTACAAGACCTTGTCTCATTCCTCTTCTTCCTCCCCTTGGCCTTCTCAGCTCTTTTGGCATTCGACTTGTCTTCCTAAAGCTGGTTCTTTTGTTTGGCTTGCAGTTCAAGATAAAGTTTTCGCTGAGATGAGATTAGATAGGCTTGGGATTACTGCGGTCTTTCCTTGTGTGTTTTGTGGTTTCTTTATGGAATCCATGGATCATGTTTTTTCTGCATTGCCCGTTTACTTTGGATTGTTGGTACTAGTTGTTTGGTATGCTTGGATGGTCTTCTGCCATTGGTCCTAATTTATTGTCTTATTTTTTGGCTTGACCTTTGTTGTATTCGTCATCTTTTCACTCTTCTCTTTGGGTTGTTGCTTCTTCTATTGTCATTTGGAACATTTGGCTTGAGAGGAACTCTAGGATTTTCAAGCATAAATCAACTTCATTGTGGGATGTGCTTGATAGGATTCAATCCTCCATTTTTGAGGTGGTGCTTTCTTACGTTTATAAAAAAATGGATCATTTGTGCTCCTTTTCTCATTGGGATAATTGGGTGACATGGAAATGGAAATTGCTTTGCGTCATCCCATCTCATGGGATTGTAGCATTAGGCTTATCCTCTCTTTCCAAGCGTAGGCTTGCTAAATGGTCTCCTCCCCCGCAATTCTCATTTAAATTAAATTTTGATGGGGCTACTAAGGGCAATCCGGGAAAGTTGGGGATTGGAGCTGTCCTTTTTTTATCATAATTCTAAGATTGTCAAAGCTGTGTGTAAATTTATTAGTGTTGGTTCCAACAATTTTGCTAAATTTCATTCTTTATCTTTTGGTCTAGATTTAGCCATCTCTTTGGGCATTAAAGATATTATCATTGAAGGGGATTCAATGCTGGTCTTTCAATCGGTCTCTAATAAGAAATGTGTTTCCTGGCACTTACAATACCTTTTAGATCGAATTCTTGCTCAATTGAAGTGTTTTACTACCTTACTATATCTCATTGCTATAGGGAAATAAATTGTATTGTTGGTTATCTTGCTAATAAGGTTGTAGTTGAAAGTGTTGAGTATTTGGAAGTCTCCCCTCAAAATATTCCCTCTTCTTGCATTAGTGTCCTTTTTTAAGTTTTCCTTTGGTTGAAGTTTGGATTCAAGGGTCTCTTGTTTGATTTAGTATGTCAAGTGTACTCTGATCTTTGTTGGGTTGATCTTTTCTTTTTGCGGTCTGTGGCTTCCATCACATTCCTTGTTGGTTGTGGATTTTCTTTTGTGTATTATATTAGGGGAGGGTGTTGTCTGGCCTTATGGCAACATTTCTACTGATGGCATACTCGGTAAGTATTTCCTCAATGAGTAAGGAGGTTCATGGAGCTTCAACTGTACGGTTTTTATTTTGTTTGTTAGGTTGGATTTTGTTGATCTTTTTCAGGCTTTGATGCCCTCACACACTTGGTTATTATTATTAGTAGGCATTTTGTTCAGCAAGTTGGCTGTTTTTGTTTTGGTTATCATGGTGGGAAGCTTTCCTTATCTTCATTACATTAAGGAGGATGGTAACTTTATTTGATGATGACATTTTTGGTAAGTTTTGCTTTTTTTTAATGTGGTGGGTGCTTGAACTTCATCCATGTGGTGTTATCTATCGGGCAGATTGAGTTTAGTTGGTTAATCATAGATTTGATTCTCGGGTTTTATCTGGTTAATCATTGATTTTTTGCTCCTTCACTATTATGAGTTGGCATTTATTTAGCTTGATTCACAGTGTTTGATTTGGTAATCATGTTGTGATGAGATTGGGTAAGGTGGCTTGTGGCAGCTTCTTCGTGATGTTGCATTGGTTAATCTTTTTTTTGGCAGCTATCTTTAGCATGGCTTGCAGTCTGCTTGCTTGATTAAGTAATTATGTTTGGTGGTGCTTTGTTCACTCCCTTGGCAAGTGGGTTTGATAATTATGCTTCGATATGTTGGTTCCTACACTTTCTTTGTTGTATCGTGCTTTTCCATGGTTGCATTCATGATGATCTCTCACTTGGTTTGGCTTATATACGGGATTTGGTTTTTCTTTCTCCATGCTTTTCGCTCCTTTATTCTGATGGTTCTTCTCATTTGTTAAGATTATCTATTTCATTTGAATGATTTTGTTAAGGCTTGGAAGATGGTGGTTGTCTTCGGGGCCTTGGAAATTGCAGGTGGTTTGGTATATGTGGTGGTTTCTCATCTCTCTTTTGCTAACTTGGCTATTTCTATGGTCTATTCTTTGGCTTGGCCTCATTTTGGTTCCATCGGGTTTACAACATCCCCTCCTTCTTATATAGATTATTCTATGTTTGCTTACGGTTTTTGTCTTGGAAGGCTCACTTGTAGTGGTTTCTCTTCTTGTTCTTTGTCTCATGCTAATCAATGGATTGGAGACTTGTTCTTTATAGGCAGGGGTGGTTTGTGGTCGACTTTTTTGCTAATCTTTCAGTTTTTTGGTGGATGTTGATCTTCTTGATGATTCGAATGGTAGTTTATACTCGTATGCCTCTCATAGCAGCTTCTTTTGTGTCTAATGAAAAGATTATGTAATATGGGGAGGGTTTTTGGTGGAATGTGCCCAGGAGGCTTTTGTAATGGGTAGGTAGGCTTTGTGAATTTTGAGCAATATTGAAGGTTTTCTTATTGGTTTTTTCCCTTTAGTGCTCATTGAACCAGACATCTTGTAAAAAAAAATATTATATATTAATATAATTAAGTGGTATATCCACTTTTATCAAAAAAAAAAAATAAATTATTTTTAATATAGAATCAAGAGAGAAATTATGCTAATTAAAATTTAAAAAATTATTTAAGAATTAAAAAATTAAATTAAATTAAATAATTTAAATGTATTAAATTAAATAAGTAAAATTAAATTAAATTAAATAAAATAAAATAAGTGAAATTAAATTAAATTAAATTAAATAAGTGAAATTAAATTAAATTAAATTAAATAAGTGAAATTAAATTAAATTAAATAGCCAAAATATTAGGCATTTAAACTGAAGTTGAAATATCAAGACTTAAGTTTGTTGATTTCATGGTTTGATACATTAAAAAGAATATCATAATTCTATTTTTAATATAGCATTAAGAGAAGAAATAGGCTAATTAAAAAACTAAATAAAATAGCTTAACTTAACTAAAAGTAAATTAAATAACTAAAATATTGGTCATTTAGAAGTAAAATTTTGTGATTGTCTCTTTTTGCTTTGCAATTTCTCAGTGATCAACGAAATTTAAATGTTGTCGATTATATATACTAGTCTTATCTGTAACCTCTATCATGCACCTCACAGTATTTTCTCCTCTCAAAGGGAAGCCAACTAGGAGTGAAGCAGACGAGGTATGGTAGTTGGTGGAGGGGGAAAAAACTAAGCGTCAGAGGAAAGCCTCTCAAATTCCCACCGGCTCTAATTTGATCCCTCTTAGGGCTCAGAATTGTTCTACAAACACATTCAGTCTACTACTCAGTGGCACTAAATACACTCGCTTTCCCCCATCCTCTCCCCATCCCTTAGGCCATTTCAATAAATCGGTAGGACAAGCTAGGGAATACAAAAAGGTGTTAAATCAAAGATGGCTTAAGGCTAATCCTGCAAACCATGAAATATCAAGGCAAACTACGAAGGACATTTCTAGGGTTAACAGATTCAGAAAAGAAATTCCCACTCATATCGTGAAGCAGGGTGAGCAGTCGCGACCTTCCCCATCAAACCCAACAGTTTCAAAATCGGAGATTAAGTTGGATTTAGAAATTCTCCAGTAGAACACCAGTTTTCATCAAAGAAAGAGATTCATTTCTCATTGGTGAGGCTCTCATTACTCTTTCGAAGATGTGAAAGGTTGGTGCGAAACTAAATTTTACAACCTAGTAAGCACCTATAATCTGGGTTTTCATTGTATTCTAATTACATGCATAAATTCAAGTGTTAAGCAGGATATTCTTAGAAGTAAGGCGAAATTGTTCAATGGTTGTATCTTTCATTGTATTGATTGGGCCCCTAATTTTAACCCTAAAGATTTTGATTTCAATAGCAACTTGCATTGGGTCAACATTGGTCCCCCTCCTGTTGAGTTTCATGCTCTAGAAATAATAGAATCAATTGTGGTAGGGTTAGGAGAATTCCTGGCTATTGAAGGCATTCAGGATAGAAACTTTGATAAAGACATTAAATTACTTATTGATTTCAAAACTAATTGCCCTAAATTGAACCCTTTATTATTAATTACCTCAACAGGGAAGTGGGATATTAATCCTTCAATCTATAAAAAAATTATTGATGCTTTAGATATTGTTATTTGCCATAAGAGCAATGCTAATAAGGAAACAATAATCAATCATAGCTCTGCAATTCATACCCAAATCACCCACAACCGCCAGTCTGCCAATGCATTTGAGTTTCGCCCCAACCCTACCCCCCGTGCCCATAGCCAGTCAGTCTCTCTCCCAAAAAATCAAGGATGGTTTGCCCTCCTCTGCCTCATCCTTCTATTCTTCAGAGCTTGCAACAAAGAAGGATAAACCCTCGCTGTCTACCCCAAAGAGCCTAGGAAAATGCATTCCCCCTTATAGAAATACCCACCCAGACTTAACCCATACTTCCATGGACAAAAGAAAATCGAGCCCTCTACCCATAGTTACTCAGTATTCTCCCAACTCTATACAAGTTAACAAAAATATGGACAAACAATCTATTTCTCTTAACAAAGAAGCCCTTAACGACTTACTTGAATTTACCAATGCCTTGAAGGCTAATATAGTGGAACAAGTAGAAATAGTGGAGCACAACTTGGTTGATGATGATGAAATGAGGGACAAAGACCTCACCACAGTTCTAGGAGGATCAAGGGAGTTGGACCACAGGGAGGCTCAGATGGATTTGATAGACAACACTCATTTGCTCCCTCCAATATCAAACTTTTTGAAAGGATCAGATAATATAGAGGTACATGGGGGGGCTTCTCCTGCCCCTGCATTGATACTCATGTGGAGGAAGGCCCGTTGCTTTTATCTCTTAATATGGTAGGCAAGCCTAAGATAGATTATGGATCTTCTTAGAAGAGAAGGGGGAGAAGATCCAATTTGGAACTTAGACTTAAGGATGAGGAAGCTTTGGACCAAACCAAGATAACATACACCTTTAATGCAGGGAGGGGAAAGTTCCATCCCACATCGCCATGAAGTTAATAACATGGAATGTTAGGGGCATTAATGCCCCTAACAAGCAACACATTCTCAAGTGTTGTATCTTCAAGGTTAAAGTTGAGATAACTATTATTTAGGAAACTAAGTTAGATAGTGCTGGAGGAGATCTTTTTGGTAAGCGTCTAGGTAGATTCAATTGGATAGGAGCTCCTGCGGAAGGGGCATCTGGGGGTCTAGGCATCATATGGGACCCCAGATGAATCTCATTAGTAAATCTAGAGAATGATAGATTCTGGATGAGAACAGAAGTTAGGTGTGTGAATAATAATCTAAAATTTATACTAATCAATATTTATGGCCCCACCCCTAACAAATTGAAGCAAAGAGTTTGGAAGGAACTCTCCACTTTCATGAGAAAATTTAAGAATAAGAATTGCATTATAGGCGAAGATTTTAATGTCATTTGCAACCTTGCTGAGAAATCAAGGGTTGCTCCCAAGAACCTTAGTCCCTAGTAGACTTCAGGAATTGGTCCTTCTAGAACAACTTAAGGGATATACTAACAGATAATGGAATTTTCACCTGGACCAATAGGAGATCTGGCTTCAATATGATAGCATAAAGATTAGATAGATTTTTTATTAAAGATAACTTAGGCACCCTTAATAACAACTTAGTCAAGGTATCCATACTACCTATCTCAGGTTCTGATCACTTCTTGATTCAACTGACGTTAGCTAAAGATAATAAGCCTTTAAATTGTCCCTTCAAATTTGAGCTTATGTGGCTGAAGGAAGAAATCTTAATAAACATGTTAGAAAAATGGTGGCTATCATATAAGGTCTCTGGATCCAAGCTATTTTGTTTTGTATCTAAGTTAAAAATGATCAAACAATCTCTCTTAAACATGGAATCACGAAAAATTTGGTAATATCTTTGATACTAAATCCCTAATTGAACTAGAGTTAAGCAGAGTAAATGACACAGTAATTAAATATGGGATGGATCAAGATTGATATATGCAAGAAAAATCACTAATGAAAAAATATGAAGATATTCTGTCAAAAGAGGAAACTTTTTGGAAACAAAATTCGAGAGAGACTTGGCTTGTTGAGGGGGACAGGAACACAAATTTTTTTCATGCTAGTACCAAAGTTAGGAGAAGCATAAATAAAATAACCAGTATCAAAGATAGTAATGGCTTCCTAATAGAAGATCCCGAAGGTATAGCTAAAACAATTGTGAACTTCTTTCAACTCTTGCTTAACTCTGACTCTTCCAACCTCTTAGCCCAGGAAAGTCTTCTGTAGAGTATTCCTAAATTAATCACTCAAGAGTATAATCAGTCTTTAAATAGGAGTTTCACAATAGAAGAAATTGAGGTTGCAGTTAAAGAACTACACCCGGAAAAAGCGCCTAGGCCGGATGGCTTTCCAACAACCTTCTTCCACTTGTGTTGGCACTTTTTGGGAAATGAGTTAGCGAATGCTTTAGAAGGTGCAAGAAAATTAGGTAGGATTCTTTGAGAGATCAATAACACCTTCATTGCCCTCATTTCAAAAAAAGCCTTCGTAACAAGTTTGGAAGAGTTTAGACCCATCACCCTCTACAATACACTCTACAAAATTCTCACTAAAGCATTAGCTAACAGGCTAAAAAAATTTCTCCCTATTATTATCTCGGAAGAACAAACTAGTTTTGTCCCTGGTAGATCTATTTTGGATGGGGTTATCCTCACTCACGAGGCAATCCATTCCTCCCAAACTAATTCTCGCCCCTCAATGCTTATTAAGTTAGACATTAGGAAAGCTTACGATAGAGTTGACTGGAGATTCCTTTGCAAATGTATGGTAACCTTTGGTTTTAACAAAAGTTGGGTTAACATGATATTCAAATGCATCTCAACTCCTCATTTTTTAATTTTGGTGAACAAGACCCCCCAAGGTTTTTTTACAAGCTCCCAAGGATTGAGGCAAGGGGTTCTTATTTCCCCTTTCCTCTATATTGTCATGGCAGAATCCTTAGGTAGGACAATCTAGAAGTCTCAAGAGATAAGCAACATAGAAGGAATAAGAGTCACTAGCAATGTCTATCCAGTTACTCATCAATAATTCATGGACGATACGCTATTGCTAGGAAACAACACCCTTTGTCAAGCTAGGAGCTTTAAATTGATTTTAGATTGGTATGCGAATGCCTCTAGACAGAAGGTCAACAAAGACAAGACCAAGGTTTTTTTCCTCAATACTAATGAGAGGAGAGAAAAGGAGATAATAAATCTCTTAGGATTCCAATCAAGAACCCTCCCATGTAAATACTTAGGTCTCCCAATGGACAGAGGGGTTAGAGAAAATAAAATCTGGGATGGAGTCTTGTCAAAATTGGATTTAAGGTTGCAATCATGGAAAGGTAAATGGTTATTGTTAGCTGGAAGAATTGTCTTGATTCGTTATGTCCTCTCTGCAATCCCACAATATTGTATGTCTTGCCTTCAACTTTCAGGAGGTATCGGGGACAGACTCAATAGGATCTTAAGAACCTTCTTCTAGCATGGCCTTGAGAAAAAGAAAAAGTTTGCATTAATTGCATGGGATAATCTTTGTCTCCCAAAAATTAATGGAGGATTAGGTTTAAGAAATTTGGAGAGTCAAAATAGGGCACTTGGAGCAAAATTAGTTTCGAGAATTTATAAAGAACCACAACTAAAATGGGTGAAGATAATAAGGAATAATTATTTGAGTAACCCAGACCCAACCAATATTTTTAGAATTCCCTCCCTCCCTAAAGGATCTAAAATTTGGGGTTTCCTTGCCAACTGCATAGGATTCCTCTCTGATCAACTCTCCTGGAATATTGGGCAAGGGGATAAAGCCCTATTTTGGGATGATTCTTGGGGTGGGTATCTCCCTATTAGCAATATTATCCACAATGATTCCTTAAAACTAGAATTGGAAAACTCCGTAGGGAAGTATGTCAGAGACTACATCACCTTTTCCAACTGAGATCGTACTCTAGGTTGGAGTTGGAAACCCTTAACCGTATCTTCTTCTAATCAAAGAGAATGCTCCCTTCTCTTTTCTATTCTCCAGAACATGAAGCTCCCATTTAACTCCTGCCAGGACAACTTAATTTGGTTAGGATCCCCCAATGGAGAATACAGTGTAAAATGGGGCTACAGGATCACTCATAAGCTAGAGTCCAGGATGATTTCCAATCTCCCCTTGTCCCTCTGCTAGCATAAATCTTTCTCTCCAAAAGCAAGGACCTTCCTCTGGGCTGCTCTTCAAAAGAGAATCCTCACCATGGACTGGTTCAGGAAATTGGGATATGCTGGCCCCTCTAGATGTCCATTATGTTGCAAGATGGAGGAATATGTAGACCACCTACTACTTAACTGCAAATTTGCTGCCTCTTGTTGGTAGTGGATTTTTGGTAAACTTAACTTGAGTTTGGCTTGCCAAAATGACCTACTTTCCTTCCTGCAGAGCTAGCCCATCTACCAAAATTATGGTCACTACGGGCATATTTGGATTAATTCCCCCTCTATCCTCCTTTGGGAAGTTTGGAAAGAAATGAATGGAAGAATATTTAAAGAGAAATCCCTCAACTCTGCAACTCTCCTTATTAAAATCGAAGCTTCCATTATAGAGGTTGCCAATAACTATATTAGGAATTGTCCTATGAAGAACTCTAAATTTTCTCTTAGGGATGAATCCTTTAGGAAACGCTAGGAGGGTCTTATTCTTCCCACTTATGTTGGCACAGGGGAGAATCTCAATTTGATGGTTAGGAAACAGTGTGTTTGGGCTCCTCCACCTCTAGGATGCCACAAACTCAACTTTGATGGAGCTTCTCGGGGCAACCCAGGCACACCAGTTATAGGTTGTGCTATTCACTCTTGGGACGGGACAGAGGTTGTTGCACTTGCAAAGCCTCTAGGGATAGCCACTAACAATGTAGCAGAAGCTAATGCAGTAGTAGAAGGCTTGTTGCTTTGTCACAAGCTAGGTATTGAAAATTTTGAAATTGAAGGGGATTCCACGATCATTATAAATTCTCTTAGTTAAGGCAAGTCCTTCAATTGGAAAATAAACAATTAATTAGAAGGTTTAGGGATCTCTTGTCCTACTTTAGCTCCGTCATCATCAATCATATTTACAGGGAAGGGAACAAAAGAGTAGATGAGCTAGCCAATGAGGGAGCTGATGGCAGAGAGTTTGTGAGTCGAGGCATAGGATAGGGATATGGCCTGTTTAGTGGGGTAAACTTAGTAGAGATTTAGATACCTATTTTCAATATCTGAAACTTAACATAAAATATAAATATATTGCTCTCCATTTACATTTGAATGTTTACCCCTTCATCCCTATATATATATATCCGTGTATAAACATTTATATTTATATATAGATACATATATGTATATATAAACATATATATGGGTAGGTATATGTGTGTGTGTGTGTGTGTGTGTGTGTATTCACATATTCACACACACACACACACACACACACACACACACACACACACACACACACACATATATATATATATATATATATATATATATATATATATATATATATATATTTATGTCCAACTTTTTAGATACAAGTATATTAATTTATACATACGCCAACATGAATATGTGTATATACATATATACATATTAATTTTCATTTATTTTCTTCATTTTCTGTTTTTGTTGTATCTCTCATATTTTAGTATAAATAACTACGCATCCTCATTATTTGCTTCTCTTCCTTTTTCTTGTTTCTTTATTTCCCTTTCTCACCCACTTATTTGACTACTCTTCCTTTCTCTGTCAGGTTATATCTTGTGTGATTCTCCCTTCTCTCCTTTATTCTTCCCTTCTTTCATCCTTTCTTTTGTCCACTGATATTTTCATATACATATAGTCTGATAGGTTAAGTAGGTACTTATATATATATATAAACTCTTATTCTCGCATATCTACATCTATATTCTTATACAATTTTGTCGTCCTTTCTCCAGTCGCTATCTCTTGCAATTACATCATTACTTTCATTGATATACTTTTGTACACGTATAGATTTCATAAGTAGCATCGGTACCTATCCAGATTTTGTAAATCTTCTTATCCAAAATTCCTTTATTTCCCATGGCCTTCAGGTATTTAGGTATTTAGGGTCTTATTGTTAATAAAAAAGACTCCCACAAGCCACGTTCTCATTAAGCCCCCCTCCGCTTTCTTCTTTTCTATCTCTGGCCATAAGGTTTTGATCATTCCCTTCACACTTGTCATTTATGCAAGGTCCTTATTTACTCCCTTGGTTTGTGCGGTGTCAGATTGTTGTTATCATGTTTAGATGGTGGAAATCATTTCTAAGTGAGTTGGTACCTTGGCTCTGCTGTCAAGTACCTCAATCCAGCACACTGAAATGATGGAAAATTAATACCGGCTTAGATGATCTATCCATTATTCATGATATGATTTGCATATCTTTTGGTCAGTTTTTTAGGCCATTCATCTATGCTCTTTTCTCCATTTGTAGGGTGTAGTTTTGACAAAGAGCTCAGTAGTGTTTAAAATATACACAATCCTTAAGCTCAAGTGCTTGAAGAGACAAATGGTTGTTTCTGGTGAGATTAAGGCAACTCGTTTGAAAGGTATTGTCAATTCTCCTCATGACTTGGTTATTAATGCCATAATGCAAATCCTCGAGGAGGATTTTATTTACAATGAGGATAGAACCAGAGTGAATTTTGATATTTCCTCTATGTTTTTAGCAATAGTGTTTCATTTTGAGCCCAACATGGAGATTATTAAACAATTATGCTTAAAGGTCTTTAAGCGCATTATCCTAGGAGAACTAGACCGAGTAATGGCAAATATCACCAATGACCTTTTGGCCCCTAGACCAAGGCATTATGATATCCTAATGTGGAATAATTGACAGGTCCCCTGTTTCCCAATTCTGGTAATTGTTGACTCAACAAAATTCTCAAATAAGCGTCCTATCATACCGAGGAATATAAATTTCCTTATGTGGTGGCTTCATTTGAAACTGCCTCCCTATAAGCACTGGCTGGTTGTTTATCTGAGGGATGAGGGACTGAGCATAGATTTGGCAAAAACACTTGCAACGGAGGAGCCTAATCTGGAGATTACAGCCTCTTCGAAGGCCCCACCTTTAGATCATGCAAGGAACAAAGGAAAGGGGTTAGCTACTCTTAGTTAAGCTTATGTGAAGTGGTTTGTGGATTGACTTGGTTAAGACTTGTTGTCACTTTCAGTCTCTTCTGTTTAATATCCAGACTTAGGAATTTTTGTTTATACCTTTTGAGATACTTTGGTGAATAGCTGTAGTAGCCTAAGGACTCTCATATCTTGAAGTTTAGTAATCTATCTAGTGTTCCTCGTAACTACATGTATGCTTTTATTAAGTTTAAAACTTTATCTCGCATGGGTTCTCTGCTCTAGTTTAGTTGCTTTATATTTTTAATTGATCACATTTTCCTCTTCTGTTTCTCTCTTGTCTACACTAATATTCGGATTCATAATAGATATATATATGTCTGATTAAATATTTTGTCTTATTTCATTGATTTTAATTATTAATAGTTATATTTATATGTATATAGAAATATTTACATAAATACTCATCTTCTTACAATCACAATATGTATATGTATACATATATATATATGTGTGTGTGTGTGTGTGTGTGTGTGTGTGTGTGTGTGTGTAAGTATAGTTACAGATATATATATATATATATATATATATATATATATATATATATATATATATATATATATATATTTGGTCTCTGCCTTTTGTCCTTATATAGTTTCTATTCTCCTACTATATACTAAGTTGGCTTTTACCATGATATGACTGGATTCTGCTCTTTTGTAATTTAATCTATGGTGGTACACGACTGTCATGGCCTTGGCTCGGTTGGTTATGGATTTTCCTTTTCTTTCCCAATGTTTTCTTTAACAAGTTGTTGATGCAGGTATTAATCTTTATCAGCTCATTTATGTGTTACCGGACTGGCTTAAATTTTGGTCAGTTCTGGGCACTCATGAAGCATTAATGTTACACGGTCTCACATTTGAGGTTTGCTATTAGAAGTTGGTTAGGCAATTGTTAATCATTATCCCTTGATTGATAATGTTCATTCTTTATGATACTTTCGGTTAAATTCTTTCAAGATTAACATGGATTATCAGTTTGCAGGAGAAATATTTTTCAGTGATTTGCAGGATCCTTAGGCAATCGAGGAAGCCTATACTCTCTGATTTTTGTAATTGGGTAGACAAGGTACTTGCTTTTCAGGGTTATTGCAGAACTGGCTCTCTACCATAGACAGAAAGGCTTTCCTATATGTAAATATAATCTCAACATAGAAGGATAATATTGTCCATGCAGTATCTTTAGCATTGGGGGAAAATGTTATGTACCATGTAATCACCCTCTGTAGTCAGCCAATGGCTCACTTGGGTTCGGATTTAACCCTCACAGGATAAGATGTTATTTTCTAGGATTTTATCCTTGGGAAAGACCAAAGGTTTTCTTTGTTTGGTTCTTTCCTACCAGTGCCCACACTGGACCAAACTTGTAATAAACTATGTAGACATTTTTCTTTTAAATTAATAAAACTTTATTACGGCTATGACCCATTATTGATAAAAAAAAAATAAAAAAATATTGGTCATTTAAACTCAAGTTGAAATATCAATTTTATAAGTTTGTTGATTTCATGACTTGATACATTAAAATAAATATCATACTTTTATTTTTAATATAAAATTAAGAGAAACAATAATTTAATTAAAATCTAAGAATTATTTAAATATTAGAAATTGAATAAAATAACTTAAATTAAATTTAATTAAATAACTTATATTAAATTAAATGAATTAAATAAAATAATTAAGATGAAATTAAATAAAAAACTAAAATATTAGTCATTTAAATTCAAGTTGAAATATCAAGACTCTACGTTTGTTGATTTCATAGTTTGACATATTAAAAGGAATGTCATAATTTTGTTTTTAATATAAAATTAAGAGACAAAATAAGCTAATTAAAATTTAAGAATTATTTGAGAATCAAAAAATTAAATAAAATATTTTAACTTAAACTAAACTAAATTAAATTAAATAACTTGAATTAAATTAAATAACTTAAATGAATTAAATTAAATTAAATAACTAAAATTAAATTAAATATTTTAAAGACATACATTTTTTTTTTTGATAGGTAATAGGCCGTAGCCGTAATATTTTGAATTATTATTATTATTATTATTATTATTATTATTATTATTATTATTATTATGTTTGATTAGATTGACCCAAGACCTTCCCCATCCTATGGACGGCCAAGAGTCACAACTTAGAATTCCACTTTAGATGTCCCTATTGAGAATTGAACTTGGGTCTCCACAGTGAGAACCCAGTGTTTTAACCAGTTAAGCTCAACCCCTTGGACAAAGACATACATTTTCACTAGACTCATAATGACTCTTTTTTCTTTAGCTTCTTTCAATTTAAGTTTTAGTTCTATTTGAATATGTATCCAATAGGTAGTGCATGGTCCAATCAACTTATAGATCTAATAGGTAGTGCATGGTCTAATCAACTTATTGTTAGTCCAATAAGCTTGCAATAGTGTAGGAATTTATTTTATGAAAATTGCAAGTTTTCCTTATTAATATTATTCTTAACTAGAAGAGAAAGTACACATTGCATAATTCACAAGTTTTTCTTATTTATAATTTGTCAGGGTGTCACTTTGCGCCTTGGGTTTGGGGAATCCAAATCAGAGGTCATGTTTCCTTAAGAATATAGAAATTGGATGTTTGTTGTGAAACAAAGATCAAGGTATGTGTTTAGGATTTTTAAATATCTTGAGTTTCTTTTAGTTGAAAAATAAATTCTGAAATTTAAACAAATGACAGTGAAATCCACATAAAATAATTTATGAAATATTTGATTATAGTTGTCTAGGTTATTTGAATCATATTTATATCTTGGTGAGAATAGTTTGATTTTGATATATAATTTTAAATAAGAATGTAGCTTCTTCAGAAAGGATTATTGCTTTTTAGGAGTACTATATTTTTCAAATTGTTGCAAGATACTATTTTTTTGTGACTATTGTGGCCTTTATTCTATATCGCACTCTTGGAGAAAAGGCTAGTGAGGATATTTATAAGCTGAGTGATAAAGGAGACAAAATCAGACATATGTATTCAAGGATAAAGTTTATCTCTAAGTAATTTCTTTTCAAAAATAAATTTCAAAGGATAATTGTAAATGAACAATAAAAATAAAATCCCTTTCATATTAGATATTGTAATTAACTTACTAGAATTGCCATTTTTTAGATCTATGATATTACTTTAATATAGAGCCTTGATCACTTTAATCATGGATTCATTTGTTACTTGTTTTTCCTTATTTCATGGATGACAATTGAAGAAAAGAAACCGTGACCAACGAATTTCAAATTATGAAAGAGGATTTAGGCTCACTACTGTGTTTCAATGTTTGGTTTGCAGTTATTCATTGTACTATTTAATTAATAGAAATTGCCTTAAAAACAAAATTTTAATTGATTTTGTTGAACTTCAAAATTATACTATTTAATTTAATTAGGACATGCATAGAGATATTATAATCTTTAATTTTAGATATTTTTAGAAAACATATATTTAATTCAAGTTTAAATTTTATTTTATATGACTATCTTTAATTTAATTTCTTTATACAAACTACTTTTTCTTTTAAACAAAATAAATTTTCATGTAGTACACATTAGTTAGTTACTCATTATACTATTCAATTAATAGAAATTGCCTTTAAAAAACTAATTTTGTTGAACTTCAAAATTATACTATCTAATTTAATTGAGACACGCATAGAGATATTATCTTTAATTTTAGATATTAAAAAAAATAAAACTTTAATTTAAGTTTAGATTTTATGTTTGGTGGCTATCTTTAATAATTTCTATAAAGGAAATCATGTTTTCTTAAAAAAAAAAATATATCGAGTACACATTAGGTAGTTATTCATTACATTGTTCAATTAATAGAAATTGCTTTAAAAATGGATTATTAACTATTTTTTTTGAACTTAAAAAACTATACTATCTAATTTTAATTGGGACATGCATAAAGACATTATATTTAATTTTAGATATTCTTCAAAAAAAAAAAATTAAATGTTTTTTTAATTGGTGATATGTTGTTTTTTATTATATTATAAAATAAAAGCACTACATTAACAAAGAGTCATTTAACAACCATCCACCCAAAACCACGCATTTAAACCCCCAAACCACCCAAAACAAAACCAAGTATAAAAAAACCACCATCTAACCACCTGCCAAACCAGCTTCCCACACCCAAGTACCAGTTAACCGAGCAAAAAAGACGCTCATTACATCATTGCCATAATAAAAAATTCACTAGCAATTCAATTTTAATAGACAACTACTAAGAGAATAAAAGTTTTTGAGCTAAAAACTAAACTATACACATGGCGAGCTAAAAACAAGGGTACCTAGGAACTCTTCTTGATCATTGACGAGCTCTTCCTCCTCCTTCAGCACCACGACATTAGAATCTCCACCCGTTCCTTTTGACATATCTCCACCTTCTTTTAGAAATAATGTCAGAGGTGCATTTCTCACTATCATAGTCTTGGACATACATCTAGTTCGTGGCCTCAACCTCCCCTACTTCCATCGTTCCTGCCAGATAATCTCCTCCAACTCCAAGATTTGAACATATAGCTTCAATGCCTCCCATCCGCGCTTCACTATCTCTCGGAACTGAGCCTTCAATTCTTCTCTCTTCCTAAGAAAGGGGATGTTCATACATTTGTTTCTGATTTCTACCTGCTCATCCAGAATTCCTTCTGACACATCAAAACCCCGCCCCGATACCACCCGGTCAAGTAGTGAATCAATGTTCTGCAAATAATCATCTAACACAATTGCCCACATAACTTTCCTAACATCCTCACATGGGGTGCCCAAATCTAACCCCCACGCCATAATGAGTGAATAAACATCCACCCTTGATTGATACCAATGGCCGATAACTGCCACCTCCTCTCCTAGCACCGGCTGCATGACTTTTAAAAACAAGGGCTCCCTTGACTTAAACATGGTCTTCAATCTTCTCTCTAGGATCGGCCCCCAAAATATCGACATCAATTTGTTGGTTTTAAGCGTGAAATTAGCCTCCATATCATTCACCACTTGCAAAACCACTCTCTCAACCTCCCGCAGTCACAAATCATTTGCATTGATTCTCAAACTTTCCATAAATGCATCCTCCACTGCCCCTGTAGATTTCATTGACATTAATTGCCAATGTCAGTGAAATTTTCCTAGGCTCAGGCGTAGGGGATGGGAAATTAATCTCACACACTTCATCCGGGCAGCAGTACTATACGAAATTGAGCATTCAAATCATACCAATGGAATATGTCATCATCCTTGTCCCACCACTTTGTCATTCCTTTATCCAGATCACATGCCACGTTGGATAAAGCATCTGCTAACTCATTGCCACCTCTTCTGCTATGGGTTATGCGAAAATCTTGAAACTTGCATAATTTCGAAACAATCAAGGCTATGAGCTTATTTAATCTCCAACTCGAGGTTACCCCTTTCATAATTGCATTCACTACAACATTCAAATCTCCTTCAAGGTGCACCTTCAAAATCTTCATATTAACTGCTAACTCCACTACTAATAAAGTGACCTACGCCTCTGCATCATTATTGGTTCCATCTTGTAGTCTATTTGCACCCTTAAAGAGGATCATCCCAGTTTCATCACGAGCAACACATCCGGCCCCTGAGATGCCCGAATTACCCCTAGATACCCCATCAAAATTTATTTTGATCCACCCCTGCTTCGGCTTACTCCATGATTCCTTCTCCTTTATCTACTCTTCACCCAAAGATGAACCCTTTGAAACCCATGAACGGGTTTGAGTTGGATCAATGGCCATCTTGCTTGGATAAAACTGTATGTCATACTATACAAATGCTTTACAAAATTATGACTAGCAGTCGTTGTTGACAAAACTTCAGAGATATCCCTTTCTACTCTATCACACAGTTTTTCCAACAATTCTTATTTGCCCTGAAAGATTCTCTTGTTTTGTTCTTTCCATAATCCTCATATCACTAATGAAGGCGACACAATCCATATGCTAGATAGGGATGAATTTTTGTCCTCTGTGAACCAAGTCCTAAACAAATCCAATATATTTTTCGGGAGGGGAATTTCCCATCCTAGCTTACTTAGCAAAAATTTCCAAACACCTTGAGCTATTTCACAGTGTAGCAATAAGTGTTCCAGTGATTCTTTTGTTTCTTTGCACAAAACACACTGAAATGGCCCATTGAAACCCAATCACTTCAATCTATCTCTCATCAAAATCCTCCTTTTCAGGACTAGCCAGGAAAACATCCTTGCCTTTGGAAGACATTTGGAGCTCCAACAAAGCTTAGATGGCCACTCCATATTTAGCTCTGCATTTTCAATAAGTTTATACCCCACTTTGACTGAGTAACTCCTAGATTTTGAACCACACCATTTTAAAACATCTTCTCTCAGTCCAAGATGTTGTATATACTCTTCTAATATCTCAATAAATGCGGATTCAAGACAAGGGGATAACGACAACCCATCAACATCATTCCAGACCCACTCATCTACTCTGTTCAGTCTTACTTTGATCATATAATCCTTCACTTTAGAACCCTAATGGGCTTCCACCACCTGTCTGATGTGACCTACATCCCTTTGCAAGGCCAAGGATGGTCTGCCCTCTCACGAATCAGTCCAGAAATTTGCTTTCTCCCCATTCCCCAACTGCCATGTGAGATGCTTTGTGATCACCTTTCGACAAGTCATTAGAAAATTCCAAATCGTCGATCCTCTCGACAGGTCCCTGACTGTGAATATTCTTTCCCTGATATTTGAGTCTAAGTATTTGTGTTTCAGGATTTGCACCCACTTTTATTCTGGTTTTTCATACATCTGCCAAATTAAAATCACACCCATTGCTTCGTTCAACAAGGTCCAGTTTCTTAAGCCTGCACCCCTTGATCCTTTAAGTTGACAAATCTTATCCTGCTCACTCTTACCATTCCATAAGAACTTTTTGCATGAACCGATTAATGCTTCTAACAATTTTCTCTAGGATTTTTAAGCACATCATAGAATAAATAGGCATTGCAGATAAAACTGATTTTAACAATAGTAATCTCCTTGCTGAAGTAAGCCACTTACTCTTCCATCCTTCCAGCTTATTTACACAACTGTCCATCAACCGGTGCCACAGTCCTTGTTGGATTGATGATAATTTTTGTAATGAATGACTTCATGTGTTGTCATTGATGGCACATGTACACACACACATATGTTCACATTGTCATAGTCATCTTAGTTAAGACAAACTGGTACTACTCCTAAGTCTTAGTATTACAAACCGGTATTATATTTATAGAGAAGTTTAATCAGTTTGAGGGTGTCTAACCAGTATATGTAGACAACCGATATATGCAAGAATGGCATGACACTAGCTTGGAGATACTGCGGAGATCATAAAAAATGCAAATGGAGGACAATCGGTCTATGAGTTGGAAGAGGTTAACTCTTAACCGGTATCGGTGTTCCAACTGGTTTCACTGATTGTGTGATGATTTATCACTGGTCGTGATGAGTTATCCCTAACCGACAGATTTGGCAGCAATCTGTGATGTGTTATGTTAGATTGTCTAGATACACTGCACCTAGGAAATTGTGATGAGGTTCCTGAGTCGACATGAAATCTAATGTCTATATAATGACATTATGATGAAATATTTTCATGATGAGAGATACAAGTGTTAAGTTGTTGTGATTTACTGAAGGCATTGCAGAGTATGTCAATGATGCAGTTTTGAGTGAGTGGAAGAGGATCTATTCAAGCAAGATGTGATATTTCTAGATCACACCACCTATTGTTTTCTAATCACTACAATAGTCAAATCCCCTAACCGGGTAAGCTATAACAAGCTTCATTATACAAATCCTCTAACTAGGTGATCCATTAATTTGGGTTTGAAATCCTCTACCAAGGTTACTCCTAACAAGGTACTACCTTTAATAGGGTATAGCTCCTAACAGAGCTTTGGGATCTTTATCAGGATTCGCTCCTAGTAGAGAACTTTGTAGACCTTAATCGGTCAGTTACCTATTACTATAGATAGTTAACTTGTGAGTCCCACCGTGGTTTTTACCAGTTGGGTTTTCCATGTATAAACACTTGTGTTATGGTGGATGTTTTACTTGTTGTGGATGCTTTAATATTACTTTGGATTGCATGCATAGTATTAAGTAAACTGGTTAACTGTCTTTATGGGTCTGTGTTTGAAGTGGTATTGTTTTTGCTGTCACTGATTCACCCCCCCTCTTAGTGCTTTATAAGTCTATCAGTCCCATTTGATTCGGTCCCCCCAAAAGAGGGGTTCCAAGGGACCTTCCTGGTAAGTTCCTAGTCTTAACACCCAATATTCTGATGATCTCTCTTTGTTTCCTCATATCTGTATTGAAGAAAAATATTTCTGATTTAGACCAATTCACCTATTGCCTAGATGCTCTACAAAAGATGTCAAGTGATTTTTTGATGATGCGAGCTTCACAAAGCGAACCATCCCCAAACAAGATTGTGTCATCAAAAAATTGCTGATGAATAACCAGGTCAACCCGAACAAAAACTTGTATCTCTTTCCATAGGCCCCCACTTCGTAGATGTCTAATAAATCTTCCCAAATTTTTTGCTAAAATAATAAACAAGAAGGGAGATAATGGATTACCTTGCCTCAAGCCTCAGGACGTTTGGAAAAATCCCTGCGGACTCCCATTCACCAATACAGATACCCACGGTCTGTCTATGCATGGCTGCACCCAATTAATCCAATGGGAGGAGAAGCCAAACCTTTCTATAACTTAGACTAGAAAGTCTCAATCAACCATGTCATAAGCCTTCCTAATATCCAACTTGATCAGCGTCTGTTCAACCTTCGCTTTTCAAATTGTGTGTATTGCTTCATGGGCTATAACAATACCTTCCATGATCGATCTCCCTAGAACAAAACCACTCAGCTCTTCTGATATGATTAGCTTCAAGAGAGGTTTCAGTCTAATCATTATAAATTTTGCAATTAATTTATACAAAACATGACATAAATAAATTGGTCCGAAGTCACCAAAAGAGCCTGGATTCTCAACTTAGGAATTAGGGCTAAGAAAGTGTAGTTTAATGCTTTAGCTAGCTATGCATTTTCTCTAGCCTCTTCCACAACCGACCAGAGATCATGACCAATGATATCCCAAAACCGTTGATAGAAAAAGGTAGGGAAACCATCTAGCCCTGGAGCCTTATCTCCCACCATCAAAAAAACCACATGTCAAACTTCTTCGATGAGAATCGGTCTGCACAAAGTATGATTCTAACTATCTGAGATGATGCATGGGATATGTTCCAATAATTGATCTTGTTGTAGGATGTTCAAGCTTGGATCCTTTGTCAAAAGTCCACTAAAAAACTCAACTCCCTCCATGTTAATGTCTTTTGCCTTATCCAACAACACATTCACCCTGCTTCTAATAGATGTCACTTTGTTCCAGGATCTCCTAACCTTCACCGAGTTGTGAAAATATTTCGTGTTTCTATCCCCTTCCTTCAACCATCCTTCCTGAGACTTTTGTTTCCAATACACCTCCTATCTAACTAATATTTCATTATATCTAGATTTTAGGTTCTTTTCCCTATTGTAAGTGTCCAATGTCATGCCATGATCATGATATCTTTTTGGATTTTTTCTAGTTCCACTTATAATGTATCTTTGTCAACAAAGATGTTTCCAAACTTCACCCAATTCCATTCTTTTAATTTCCCTTTGAGGAACTACAATTTCTTAAAAAACTAGAATGCCTTTGAACTAAAAACCAACGGAGCTTCCTCCCACCAAGCTTTAATCAAATCTTTCAACCCATAATGCCTTAACCACATTTTATCAAATTTAAAGGAGCATCTAATCGGGACCCTATCTAAACATACCAGGAGTTTGACTGGAAAATGATCCGATGCGGCAAACAGTTTGACCCCGACCTCAAAGATTAGCAGTCTAGCGACCCAATTGCCTCCTAATAGAAATCTGTCTATTTTTTTAGTGATATAATTGCTCCCAATTCTACGATTGGACCAAGTGAAGGTTCCTTTATTAGTTCTTACTTCTCTTAGACCATTCTCAGATACAAAGTTCTGGAAGCCAACTTGAGATGCAGTAACACCCACATTTCCTCCTTTCTTGTTTGAAAAGTCAAAAATTGCATTAAAAGCCCCCGCAAGAATCACCAATTCCTGTGACAGATTACTCAAGACTACCGTCAACTGTTTCCATTTCTCTTGCTATAGATTAGCTTTCACTAGACCATAGACATTAATAAGAAAGAAATCACAATTAAAGCAGTTAGCATGGATTTTGCATAACTGCCAAGCTTGATTTTTGATGGATTCCTCCACATTAACAAGAGTAGGGTTCCAAAAAATACCAAGTCCACTTGAGGCACCAACAACTCTTGAAAAAACTCCTATCCATGACTGTCAGGCTCTCAACAACCCCTCTACCTCCTCCAAATTCAATTTTGTCTCTTGTAAGCATATCAGATCCAGTTTCATCTGTTCAAGACCCCGCTTGATCAAACGATGTTTGTGTTCACATTACACACTCCAATGAGAATGATAGGTGATTGAAGGTATTGTCATTTATGGCAACCTTGCAATCTTATGTCACTGGCCCTAGCAAACTCTACACCAACAAATAGTTCACCGACAACAACAATAATGTTTACCGACACCTCAACCAACAAGATTTTATTTATTATATATTGTATTTAATTGAAATATCTTTTTATAAGCTGACATGACATATTGTAATAAGACTCATATATAAGTATGAGATCTTGTAGATCATTTTGTGTGACAACATAGAGGATAGATAGGATGGATATGTAGAGCGAATACTAAGGCAGATCTTGCAGAAAGGTTTATGGTTGTTGTATGAGCTTACATTGGTACTGAATCTGACATTGTAGATGTTGTTTTGTAGCAGTACACTATATTGAATTTTCATAATCCATTTTGTAAGTCAGTGAGACTTCCTTTGTAATTAAGCAGTGAGCTTTAGGCAGTTGGCCTTCTTGCATGTGCAGACCCCTCTTGTAAGTAATATCCATTCATTGGCTAGTGAGTGAATATTGTGGGTCACAAATCCCACTGAGGTTTTTCCCACATTGGGTTTCCTCATTAACCATCTTGTGTTATGGTGTGCTTTCTATGTTGTCTTAGCTATTCTTATTTATTACATTAATTCTTGTTTATTGGTACATTGTTTTGGAATGCAAAATATTTAATAAGGTCAGAAAATCTGTTAATCGGTTAGATATTGATTCACACCCCCCCCTCTCTTAGTATCTTTGGGAATCCTAACAATTGGTATTAGAGCGTGGTCCTCTATTTTCAAAAGTCTAACAACTTGAGGGAGATCTTGACACTGGTAGAGATGGAAAAATTGAGGAAGCAATTGGAAACAACTCTTGCAAACTTTGATGCAGAAAATTTGAAAAATATCAAACTTGAAGATGATCTGAAGACTGCACAAGAATTCATTCAAGGACTTTAGGAGAATCTCACTATTGCTAGAAAAAAAAGAAGAGAGCTTCGTGAGAAGATACAGAATGATGATGATGATGATGAAAATGAAACTCTTAATGATCTGGTAAGAAAGATGAGGCAAGAAAACATGACTTTGAGGAATGAGATGCAAGACATGACTATGAGATTTTGTAAAGACATTGAAGACATAAAGAAGAATGAAGATGACTTGACTAGGAGACTCAATGATGCTAGAAATGAAAATCTAAGACTCAGTCATGAAAATGATATGTTGAAGATAGATTTGATTCACAT
Organism: Cryptomeria japonica; assembly: GCF_030272615.1. NCBI lineage: Eukaryota > Viridiplantae > Streptophyta > Pinopsida > Cupressales > Cupressaceae > Cryptomeria > Cryptomeria japonica. The sequence continues at coordinate 325,514,610 of NC_081409.1, forward strand.
GGAACATGATAAAATTGAACTTATGAGACAGAAGGATTTTTTGGAAAATGAGTTGGCTACTGCAAATCAACGCAAAGAGAAATTCAAGAAAAGTTCAGAAGAACTTGATGATATGCTGAAAAGTCAAAAACCTAATGGAGACACTAATGGACTTGGATTTTAAGTTGGTGAAAGCTCCGATACTACAAACAATCATGATCACAACAAACCGGTAAGACAACCTAATGCCTACAAATTTAATGGGAAATGCTTTAACTGTAAAAAGTATGGTCATAGAGAAAATTAGTGTAGATCTAGAAACTATTAGAACACCAATACACCCACCAGTCAATGTTCTAAATGCAACAAAATTGGTCACAATTCAGAAAATTGCAGAATGAATGTAAGATATTATGTTTGTGGAAGATTTGGACACTTATCTAATCAATGCAGAACACAAACTGACATAGGATATGGAAAGGCTATTTAGAAAAACAATGTGACTTGTTATGATTGTAACAAGATTGGACATATTGCAAAATTTTGTAGAAGCAAGACTTCACCGACAAATAATAAAGGACCCAGCTTGAAAGGTAAAGAGAAGGTTGCTGAGGTAAAGCAAGAATTTTCAAAACAATGGAGTAGAAAGAGAGATCAGAATGTTGATGAGACTATTTCTTCACCGGCAGAACATAGTATCACTCCACCAACAGGAGATTCTTCATCTAACTGAAAATAAACCTTTTGGGGGTATGGCATCAAATTGAAAATTATGCAATTTTACCCTCGGTTGATGGTGAGAAGATGAACTTCTTCTTTACCGGCAGATGAGTTAAGTTTCACTTAGCCGACAGGCATTTATTATGATAGATGAAGGAAAAGGTATTATAAATCAGTATTTTTCACTCTTTTTCACTTATCGAGCATTCAAATTTTTTAAGAGTGCGAAAAACCTGAGCGAAGGAATCCTTAGCGAGAAGTGAAGAAAAATCTTTCAAGCATCCAAACCTAAAAGGCAAATTAAGGTATTTATCAATGGCTTCCTCCTCTTCTCCTAAATTCATTGCAAACCCTACTATTATTAAAGTGGTCAAATGCCCTAGGCCTGTATTCAAGATTGTTCTCGAAGTAGCAAAACAGGATGATACCCTAGGTGCATTTTCTAAAATCCCTAAAGGAGTTGCATATGCAGAAGACCCAATAATTTACATACATTGCCATATTGAGGAACTAGGTTTACATGAAATCATGAAAATGTATAAGAATGTGATTTGTGATGAGAATGGAATTGTAAAACCCGAGAATAAGGTTATAGAAACCCTATGTTTTGAGGAAACCCTTGACATCCTGAAATTTCCTAAGGAAGTTGTGAGGATTGTACTCAGTAGAGTCCATGGAGAATTCTTTTGGTTAGAATCTATCCATAAGATCACTAGAGAAGCAGTTAAGGCTGTGACTGGCTTACCTTGCACCAGTAGCATGCTAGATAAGACCAAGAAAGTCCCAAACAACACAGTGATGACTTTAACTGGTGCAACCTATGATAGAAAATCCCTGAGAGTTAATGATGTGAAAGATGACAATGTTAGATTCATTAGCATGATATTAGGATACAAAACCACACATGCTAACCGACTGAACTTAGTTTCTAGTCTATGTATCAAGAGTGCATATGATATGGTTAACAACGATGCTAAAATAGATGTATGTGAATAGTTGAAAGATGAATTAATTGATAATTTGAAGAAAATCAAAGGAGATAAGAAAGGTACTTTCAAATTTGGAAATCTTCTTGTATGCCTGATGCTATTTATTACAAAACAAGTTCCCGGTATAGGCAGAAAAGACTTTGGTTATGACATACCAGTAGGTAAACAACTGTTGGATATCTTCATCGACATGGGTACAAACAAGGAAAACAAAATAACTGAGTATTTCCAAGCATTTAAAGCGAAAATGAAGACTAGGGAAAGGTTACCTCAGAGTATTGTAGACAAGTATCAAAAAGAAATTTGTTTTGTGATTAAGAAAGATGAGATTTGGATGGAAGCAATTATTCCTAGAACTGTTTGGGTGACAAAGATGGGATATGAGGCAGATGTGAACATTATTGAGACATATGCCAAATCCCTACTTGAAGCCCCTAGAGAACCAGAGGAAAAGGTGTTTGGTAATGCTGAAACCATTGAAAGTGATGTACAAACTCTGAAACAGAGGAAGAGAAGAGAAAAATATATCAGGAGTGCATTTAAGTAGGTTAAAGAGATAAAGGAAAATGTAATGAATATCACTGGTATCAAAGAAAGTGATTTGGAAGGTCTACAACCAGAAGCTCACCTTTCATCGGTTGGAACTTCATCAGAAAGTGAAATCCTAGCTGAATTTAAAAGAGTAGATAGGAAGAGAAAACCTTCACTGGTACCCTCTCCTCCTCCCAAGAAAACTAGGACAACAAGGCAAAAACAACAAGCGATAAGGCCCTCAGCTAAAAAGATGACACCAAGGAAGAAAAAGGAAAAACAGGTTATTCCTCCTCTTGAAAATCTATTGAATGAAATAACAGATGATGGAAATTTATTAAATGTTAGTAAATTGTATGATACATTTACCAATGAGGAAATGGAAAGAATAGAAAATAGTATCATTTTACACCTTGACATCTATAAGAAAGTTTTGATAGAGGTTGTAGATGATTTGCCTAGTGACCTATATAGGTGGCTTGATGCTAAAAGGTTAGCTATTATGGAGTTAGACAAGAAAATAAAAATTGAGAAGCTACTTGCTGTTCACCCTGTTAAATCAGTAGAAGAAATTGATGAGTTGATAAGTGAAGCTAACAAGACAATATTTTCTAGTGGTCACCGACATGTAAGTCTAATGGCTGACAGAGTTAATGAGATATCATAAGAGACATCAGATAAATGAGATATTTTCTCTATGGAGAAAGAGAAACAAGAAGAGCTCAAAAGACCTAAGGCTTTTAAGGTTTTCCAAAAGGATAAAGATAAGGGAAAAGGCAAGGTAGGTGGACTACCAAATATAAAAGTGATAGACAATTTGCCACCTCCTTCTCTTACTCCACCGATTCAGATAGATGCACCATCGAATACTGAGGATGTGGAGACTCCACATGAGGATACAAATCCTGAATCAGAAATCCTATACACAATGAACATTGATACTCAGTAGGTCAATATTATGGTTGATAAGGAGATCACCAATGAGAAGAAAGATGTGGCTACTGAGCCACCAATTGACAATGTTGCAGTTGAAACACTAGCTGATAACATTGAGATTGGAATTCAAGTTGAGCAACCGGCTGCAGAAAATAAAGAGAAACCTATTGAACCACTGGTAGTAGACAGTGCATAGGTGCAGACAGAAAAACCGGCAGAAGAGAGCACAGAGAAATAGGTTGAGAAAAAGGTTGAGTCACAGGTACATACAAAGGCAATGCCACCGACAACTGCTGAGAAACCTAAACCTTTGCTAGTTGAAATGCAGACACAAACTGACCCACCAGAGGTCGAAACAAGCAAAGTGGTTACTCACACCGACATCATGGAGATTGTTAAGGTAGTTGGACAATCATCTAGTACTTCCATGACTAAATTCATACCAACAAATGTAACTGAGGTATTATTGGATTCCATTAAGAAGATTATTGATTGTAATGCACTAGCATATAAGGCTATAGATGATTCCATCCCCATTCTTAAATTGATTGTACCCAAGTGCAATGTAGACAATAAAGATTATTTGAGTCAATTATACACATTGTCTAAGTATATCACCGACAACATATTGATTGTTGATCAAATAAATGAAGAGACATTTAAGAAGAAAATGGATAAGGAAAAAGAGAAATTATTTGATGAGACAATAAAGAAGTGCATGGGACACATTGACACCCTTTTACCGACAGTAAGTAAAACTATTATGGAGTTCAAGGAACTATACAAAGATACATGTACAACAAATCTTTTGACAGTGGATATTGATAAGGAGATCAACAAAGTACAAAAGGAAATTGATAACATAGTTGATAATATCATTGGCTCACTGGAACCAATATCAGTTATTGAGCAGGAAATTGCTAAATTTGAGGAGAAACTTGAGAAATTGGAGAAAGATAAGGAAAGAATAAAAGGAAAGGCAAAATATCTTAAATGCAGATTCAGTCCTAAATTGGCTATCCTCATCTCTTTAAGGAAAGAGATCTCAGAGGCACTTATTCCAGGATAGAAGACACTAGAAGAGCAAATGCATCACCTCACCGGTACAATTCAAAGAACAGAGGCAACATTGAAGGACAGTGACAAGTTCACTTAGAGCCTGAATTTGGTATTAGTAGACCTATTTTAGATTGTAACCAACCAGTTACAAGGATCTAGCTGAGCACTGCACTCATTTGACAATTTTGACAACCTTTGTCATTGATGTCAAAGGGGGAGTAATAGAGAAGAGAAAAATGATTGACAGAAGAGATCATCTTCTCAGAGGGAGCACACAGTTTTGGTAAGATTTTTGGACTTCAATTTTTGGATACAATTTTGAATTTTTCTCATGGGTGTTGCCATCAATGCCAAAGGGGGAGATTGTTGGCATTACACACTCCAATGAGAATTGTAGCTAATTGAAGGTATTGTCATTGATGGCAACCTTGCAATCTTATGGCATCGATGTAGGTCCTGGAGAAAACTAAGAGGGGGGGGGGGTGAATCAGTTTTCTAATAAATTCAAACCAAAAACTTATTAACCAACTTAATGCTTAATACCGACAAGATAGTTAATTATGCTGGTAGACAGTGTTAACAGAAAATTGCTGTACCGGTAAGAATTAATGCGTGAAACATAAGCACAAGGTCATCCACAACACATGACACCAATATTTGTACGTGGAAACCCTGTAAGGGGAAAAACCACGGTGGGAAACCTTACCCACAATCAGATGATACTACTGCAGATAGTAAGTGTACAAAGAGGGGTCTGCACATGCAGAAAGGCCAACAGCCTAGAGCTCACTGCTCAATCACAAATGGGAGTCACACTGACTACAGTTGGATGGTTAAATCCAATGAGAATGTACTGCAAAAAATAGCATCTTCATATGATAGATTCAGTACCAGTGTAATGTTGATATGCTTCTACAAAAACCTAACTTCACCTTCAAATGATGTCTTCGTGTATATCCTTACTTGATCTCGCATATACCCTTCCTTAAATCTTTTTCGCATTCCACACTTGATCTTACAAATAAGATCTTATATTTATACCATACCCTAAGACCAATTTTAGTAGGTCGGCTCTACAAGATATTACAATAAAAACATTTTACAAACAATACAATATCTGATGCAATAACCGATTGAACATGTCGGCTTAATGCATTTACAACAATAATAAATCATCTCCATAGCATGCCATGCTGATCTGGAAAAGATAAACCTGCCGGTGTAACCCTAGATAACTTGGACCTATTTGCCGGTAAAAGCAAATATGCAAATAAGAATATACCAATGATTATTACTTCAAAATAAAGTGTCCACATGATTTCTTCAACATTACCAAGTGTCTTCCATGTCATTGTAGGTACCGGTGAACATTATATCCTACCGGTGAACCATATACTGGTAACTGTTGCACAGTTTACTGTTTGCCGGTGAATGTTGCTAGATCTCCAAAGTAGGTGTATTTAGTAGGTGTTGACATCAATGACAAAACCATACAAAAATACCAACAATCGACACCGACAGACTCTACACCGGTAGCTAGTTCACTGTCAGCAGCAATAATGTTTACCGACACCTTAGCCGACAGGATTTTGTTTATTATATATTGTATTTAATTGAAATATCTTTTTGTAAGCCGACATGGCATATTGTAATAAGACTCATATATAAGTATGAGATCTTGTAGATCATTTTGTGCGACAACATAGAGGATAGATAAGATGGATATGTAGAGTGAATACTAAGGTAGATCTTGCAGAAAGGTTTATGGTTGTTGTATGAGCTTACACTGGTACTGAATCTGGCATTGTAGATGTTGTTTTGTAGCAGTAAACTATATTGGATTTTCATAATCCATTTTGTAAGTTAGTGAGACTTCCTTTGTAATTAAGCAGTGAGCTTTAGGCAGTTGGCCTTCCTGCATGTGCAGGCCCCTCTTGTAAGTAATATCCATTCATTGGCCAGTGAGTGAATATTGTGGGTTACAAATCCCACCGAGGTTTTTCCCACACCGGGTTTCCTTGTTAAACATCTTGTGTTATGGTGTGCTTTCTATGTTGTCTTTACTATTCTTATTTACTGCATTAATTCTTGTTTATCGGTATATTTTTTTGGAATGCAAAATATTTAATAAGGTCAGAAAATCTGTTAACTGGTTAGATACTGATTCATCCCCCCTCTCAGTATCTTTCAGAATCCTAACAGTTTGTCAAGGGCATTGCAGCCCCTGACATTCCAACTTATGAGTTTCATTTCTCTTCAGGAAGGGCCCCCCCTTTCCCTACTGAGAGTTTTCTCTGACCCTTAGCATTTCATGCCATTGCAATCCAAACCCTATTGGGTTTTCTTCCTCTAGACTTCTTTTCTCCTAGAGATGCTTTCACAAGATGAGAGTCTGTTTGATTAATGGTGTGGCTCTTAGTAATATCTTCTTCATCAAAGGATCCCTAATCCTCCTCCTCATCCTCCTAGAACATATTGTCCACCTCCTCTTCCCCAACTATCCTTTCACCATTATTTATGTTAACACCTTGAGACTTTTCCAACTACCTAACTTCCTCTGCACTCGGCTCTAGCTAGGGCCCAACCACTCCTGCATCCAATACCCCCATAGAAGCTTCCACTTTGTTTAGGGCTTCTTCCACTAGGTTAACAACTTCAATCTGGCTTGCTATTATATCCACATCACTAGAAGCTGCCATATGATCCATCCTTGTATTTATCTCATTTTCCTTACTGTCTTCCATGGTTGTGGAAGAGGAAGCCCCATTGTCCACATATTTAGTTTACCTCTTCTCCTTCTCCTCTTACGCATGTTGCACCACTGTAGCCTCCAATGAAGAGACTACATTCTTACCCTTAGGGCCGATCATACACACCTCCTCCGAGTGGCCTTCCTTGCTACACACAGTGCATTTTTTCTAGTTGATCTTCAACCTTTATTTGTTGTGTCCAGCATCCTATATTTGTATTTATTTCTAGCCATGCAGGAAAAGGGAAGTGTGTTTTCCATCCTATGCATATTCTTGCATACATGTTGAAATATTTTTTCTCTATGGCTTCATTCGACTTGATACAGTACCCTAACTTGTTGCCAATCATCTAAAAATGTCTCTTCATTCCAGTACTCCCTCAGAAGGTTATAAAGGCGCAACCAAATGGGGACTTCTTCCAGAGGGGCCTTGATAGGGTTAAAGTTTGACTCCCAATCCCTGATATGCATGCCTCTACCTCCCATGAAAAAAGGACCATTGTTTAGAACCCATTGCTTGTCCTTACTATTATCCGTTATAACTAAGAAAAACTCGTTAGGCATTGTCTTAATGTCCGATTTGAAAGGCCATTCCTTCCCACACCATTTCTTATCACGGTAAAAGGCCAGCCAATCCCCAATCCATTTCATGAAAAAACCCTTTTCTCTGAAGAATGCTATCGAATCATTCCAACTTTTGTTATCTAGAAAAAATGATAATTTTTGGGCTTCCAATGGTTTAGGGTTTACCTTCTCCACCGCCTCCATTCTTGGGATCTTCTTTGGCCTCCATTCCTTTTCATGGACCTTCTGCCATTCCAATTTTGCCCCACTTTGGTTAGTATTGCGCTTGCTAAAGCTTCCTTGGTGATCGCTTCTGGGTCTCCAGTGATCCTTGATCTAGCCACCACTTTCCTTTCTACCCTTAAATGGTGTGGGGGCTATGTTCTGATCCTCCCAAACCCACTTTGGCTTTGTCCATGAGCGAAAGCCTAGATTTGCATAGTACCTTGGTTGATCATTTGGTTAGAAGTCCCTGAATTCCCTGGGTTGCAGACCCAATCTCCTGTGCGTCACCATCAATTCGAAAACAATTCTAAATGTTATGTTTGATGGCTACCTTTTAATAACTTTCTATAAAAAAATTAATTAATGTCTTACATCATTAGGTTAGGGTTAGGGTTAGTGTTAGTGTTAGTGTTAAAGTTATATTATAAAGTTTTTGATCAATGTTACCATTAACATTAAGGTTAAACTAGGGTTTAGGTTCAAGGTTAATTAAGATTAAAATTAGAATAAAGGTTGTCATTACAATTAGGGAAAGTGTTAGGGCTGAGCTTAGGTTATGGATAGGGTTAAAGAGGATGCAATGGACAAAAATTAGGAATTAGGGTTTATGTGAAATTAATAAAACCACTAACTAACCCAATTAACCCAATACATTCAAAGACGAGTGAATTTAATAAATCTAGCAACAATCCAAATTTAAGGAAAGGGCTGAAATTCTGATTAGATTCATTAGTTAGGAATGATTATCCCCCCTTTCTTAGTTGAATTGGAAGGTAATTGTGAAATAAGGGGAAAACAATGGATAATTGATTCAACTGTTGAAAATAGATTGCTATAGATATCTCATGGAGCCACAAACTAAGATATAAGGAAAAGAAGATGTTTAGAACTTGTTCTCAGAAGTTTAGCTTGATTTTTTGAGACTAGGTAGTACAGATTCACCCCGTTCCTCCGAATTTTCCTCTATTGAAAGTTGAACCTGTTTGTCACTGTTGACTTTGTTAGAATTCCCAAGTACAACTCCTAAACCTATTTCTTGCACACAAAAAGAGAGGTAAAGATGTTGGGGATAGGATTTTTCCTAGGTCAAATCTTGTTTTAGGAGTTAACCTTGAAATTGAAATGGAAATTACTACCAAATACTTTGGGTGCCTGTAAGAAGTTGAGTCCACTTTTTGGCCAAGAAGTGGAAGAGTTTTCCCTGTTTTTCATAATTCATCCCATTTGACCTAAAAATTTGAAGCACTTAAGAATGAATCTTGAAAAAAGTTAGTAATAGAAAACGTAGTGCTCAAAGTCTAATTTCCAAATATATAATTTATTTTAATACTTGGATGATAGAAAATAGTTTTAAATAGGAATATCTAAAACCTATAGTTTAAAAGTCACTTTTTAAGGACCATACCATGCTCGTGTACGACAAGCATAATTTGACCTAAATGAAAGTATTTTTCTCAATCCTTTTGGGAAAAGATTTTTAACTCACTCACCTTTGATGAGGAATTTTTTGTATTTTTTTTTAATTTATTTTTTGTTAATTTTTCATTGGGCATAATTTCTGTTTTAAAAATACCTTGTGTATGACAAGCATAACTTGACCTAAAATCAACATTTTTTTTTTGAAACTATATAGAATTGTCTCTAGTTTGATTCCATATAATTTGTTTTTCAAAAAACTTAAAAACAAAAAAGGTTTTAAAAAAATATGAAACCCTATTATTTCAAGTTTATCGACCTCTTTCATTAGAAATTATTTTAAAAATAAAAAATATAATCAAATTTTAAAAAACATTATATATTTGGAATCTAGATAGTTTCTTCTGTAATGGGTTTTAATTTCTTCAAAAATTTTTGTAGAAAGGGTCTTCTAATATATGTCCAAAGTCAGTATTTTGTATGGACACTAACATGGCCTTCAAGTTGCAGGTCAAACTAGAGTCCAAGGCTAAGGGTTGGCTCTCCAAGCCTTTTTTTGAAGCAAAATTCGAAGCAAAAATCAATGTTTGAATTCAATTTTTTTGAAACGAGATCTCGTTCTAGAAACATGATCCCATTTCTTTTTTATATTATTATTTTTTATATTAAAAATGACATATATATACATGAAATATAATATGTGTATAATATTTAAGTATAAGTCAGAAATGTGACTTAAACTTTAAGTTATATTTCATGTATATATTGGTAAAAATTTTGAGAGTGGTTTTAGATCTCTAGAAGTTATAATGCAAATTCTAGATTTTAGAAGATCTTATAAATTTTCAAATAGTCAAATTTCAGTAATCAGGAGGCCTCTATCAATATTTTCTCAATCTCTCTATACTACTCTCTTTATCTCCCTCAATCTCTAGACCTATCTCTCTCTCTCTCTCTCCATATTACTATTTCTCTATGCCCTCTCTATCTCTCTCTGTCCCACTCTCTCCTCTCTCTCCAAAAATCTAGATCTATCTCTCTACCTCTCTCACATTCTTAACTCTCTACTCTTTGTCTCTTCTCTCCTTCTATACACCTTCTCTCACTCCTTCTCTCTCTCTCTCTCTCTCTATACATCTTGATCCCTCCCTCTTTTCCTCTCTCCCACTCTCTACTTATCCATCTCTCTAATTTCTATCTCTTCTCTCCCTCTCTCTATCCATCTAACTCCCCATAGGGAGGAAGAGGTGGGTAGAGTGTGTGAGAGGGGAGATAAAGAGATTGATTGAGGACATAGATGGATAGAAAGAGAGGGAGAGGGGAGATAGAAATTAGTAGGGAGAGATGGATAAGTAGAGTGGGGGAGAGTGGGAGGGGTGAAGAGGCGGAGAGAGGGTGGGAGGGAGAAATAGAGAGGGTGGAAGAGAGATGTATGCAGAGAAAGAGAAGTTGGTAGGGAAGGAGAGAAAGGTATGTAGAGAGAGATAGGTATATGTAGAGAAATAGAGGTATGCAGGGAGTGAAGGGAGGTGTGTAGATATAAAGAAGATAGAGTAGAGAGTTAGGGATGTTAGATAGAGGTAAAGGAGAGAGTGAGATAAATAGATAGAGAGGGGATAGAGGGGAGATAAAAGTAAAGAGGGAAGGAGGGGTAGGTAGAGAGAGTGAGAGGGAGATAAAGAGAGTGATTGGGAAGATAGATGGATAGAAAGAAAGGGAGAGGAGAGATAAAAAGTAGAGAGAGATGGATAGGTAGAGAGGGGGAGAGGGAAGGAGGGATGGGTGGAGAGGTAGAGATGGAGAGAGAGAGGGGGGGCACATAGAGTAGAGAGATAAGGATGTGAGAGAGAGGTAGAAAAATAGGTCTAGATTTTAGGAGAGAGAGGAGAGAGTGAGATAAAGAGGTAGAGAGGGGATAGAGGGAAGATAAAAGTAGAGACAGAGGGTGGGAGAGGTAGATAGAGAGAGTGAGAGGGGAGATAAAGTGTGATTACGAGATAGATGGGTAGAAAGAGAGGGAGAGGGGACATAGAAAGAAGTAGAGAGAGATGAATAGGTAAATAAAAAGAGAGAGGGAAGGAGGGAGGGGTGGAGAGGTTGAGATGGAGAGAGAGAGTGGAAGGGAGAAAGAGAGAGAGGATGGAAGAGAGATTTATGTAGAAAAAGATAAGTTGGTAGGGAGGGAGAGAAAGGTATGTAGAGAGTGATAGAGATGTATATTTAGAGAAATAGAGGTAGGTAGGGAGTGAGGGGAGGTGTGTAGAGAGAAAGGAAATTGTTGGCATTCTACACTCATATGAGAATAGTTGATGTTTTGATTGATGGCAACCAACTGACAACCAACTGATAATAGGTTTCTATCCAACACCAACATTTAGATTACATCGGCAATAAAGCATACCGACACTCAAGCTGACATGGGATGAACTTTTGTTTATTGTAATATAATTATCTTTTGTAAGCCGACTTGGTATATTGTAAAAGACTCATATATGTATGAGATCTTATAGATCATTTTGGGAAATGAAGAATACTAGAGATGTCTGGTAGAAGATAATTGTTTAGTGGTAGCGAAGGTTTTTGGTTAAGGTATCTATCTGAGCTTAAACCAGTACTGAACCTGGCATTAGAGATGTTGTTTTGAGCAGCACATTGTATTAGATTTAATTATCCATTTTGCAATCAATGAGACTCTTCATTGAGTAGTGAGCTCTAGGCTGTTGGCCTCCCTGCATGTGCAGACCCCTATTGTAAGTAGTATTTATTCATTGGCCAGTGGGTAAATATTGTTGGTCACAAATCCCATCGAGGTTTTTCCCACACTGGGTTTCCTCATTAAAATATCTTATGTTATGGTGTGTTTCTATGCTATCTCTATTATTTGTATTTACTGCATTAATTCTTGTTTACCGGTACACTGTTTTGGGTTGCAAAGTTATAAATAAGTCTAAATATTCATTCAACTAGTTAGACACTGATTCACCCCCCCTCTCAGTATCTTTGGGACTGTCATTGAATCTAACATAAATAGAGAGTAGAGTGTTAAGGATGTGAGACGGAGAGGAAGAGAGATAGGTCTAGATCTTGGGGCAGAGAGGAGAGAGTGAGATAGAGTGGGGATAGAGGGGAGATACAAGTAGAGGGGGAAGGAAGGAGGGGTGGTGTGTAAGAGAGAGACAAAGAGCATGAAAGGGGGACAAAAACAAAGGGTAGAAGAGAGATGTATGTAGAGAAAGATAAGTTGGTAGGGAGGGAGAGAAAGGTATGTAGAGAGAGATACAAATGTATATGTAGAGAAATAGAGATAGGTAGGGAGTGAGGGTAGGTGTGTAGAGAGAAAGTAGGAATAGAGTAGAGAGTTAAGGATGTGAGTGGGAGAGGTAGAGAGAGGAGAGAGTGAGATAAAGATGTAGAGGGGATAGAAGGGAGATAGAAGTAGAGAGGGAAGGAGGGAGGGGTGGTGAGAGAGAGAGTGGGAGGGTGAGAGGGAGAAAGAAAGAGAATGGAAGAGAGACATATGTAAAGAAAGATAAGTTAGTAGAGAGAGAGAGAGAGAGAGAGAGAGAGAGAGAGAGAGAGAGAGAGAGAGAGAGGGGTAAATGTAGAGAAATAGAGGTATGTAGGAAGTGAGGGGAGGTGTGTGGAGAAATAGGGGACAAAGAGTAGAGAGTTAAGGATGTGAGAGAGAGAGTTCTAGATTTTGGGAGAGAGAGAAGAAAGTGAGATCAAGAGGTAGAGAGGGGATAGAGGAAGAGTGATATGGAGAGAAATGAGTCTAGAGCTCAAGGAAGATAAAGAGAGCTATAAAATGCTGATAGGAGCTTGTTGATTACTGAAATTTAACTGTTTGAAAATTTATATGATCTTCTAAAATCTAGAATTTGCATTATAACTCCTAGAGATCTGAAACCACTCTCAAGCATCCTGCCAATATATACATGAAATATAACTTAGAGTATAAGTCATGCCTTATACTTAAATATTATATTTCATGTATATATAAGTCTTTTTTAAAATAAAAAATTTAACAATATAAAAAAATAAATAATATAAAAAGAAACGAGATCCTGTTTTATTTTTTAAACATCTATTTTGTTTTTGAAACAGGATCTTGTTTCATAGATTTAGGCTTGGGACCCTATCACAAAATGGGATCCCATTTCAAACTTTGGCTCGAGACCCCGAAGCATAATGAGATCTTGTTTCGTTCAAAACTTTTTCATTTTTTTGGCTGAGTACAAAACTTCCACTCTAAGTGGAGTCAACTTTGTGCATCTACCCCTTTCCTTTTGAGGGAAAGCCCAATTCTCTAGAGTAAATTTGTTGATAATTGAAATATACCTTAATAAAGTTTTGTTTGATCCTCATGAAATGGTACTAGGATGTCTTGTAGAATATCTTCAAAGAAGGTTGATCATGGATGCCATCTTGAATGCATAAAATTGACTTTACTTCTACTCCAATGCTTGATGAATGATTGATTGCTTTCTCCCTTGAAATTTCTAGTGTAATTTAGATGGCTTAGAGGATTAGTTTTCAAATGAGAGGGGTAGAGCTCCTTTTATACTTGACCACCCAAATTTTTAAAAAATTTTGGAGTAGGCTGATAAGGGATCAAATTTCCTACTCATTTGAGATGATCGTTGTGGGGACCCAAAATGGGTCCTGGTTAGGAGGACCAAGGTGCCTGACACCTTGGTCTTGAGAATCATGACTCTAGCATTGGGGGGGGGGGGACAATGGAGGTGATGAAAATGTGAGATTGATAGGTGGTGTGAGTATAATCAGGACAAACATTGTGCATCAAACGTCAAAGCACCAAAGTGAGCTTTAGGTGAGGATGAAATTATATGTGGATACAACTTATGATGCTATATTTAGCCCCTACTTTAGCAAGAGTATGAGACTAAGCATACTCATAGTAAAGTACAAAGTCACATTGAAAAAATTTCACCAAGATATCAAAGAGACAAGATACACCAAACCCCAAGGTACTTTAGGATCTTATTACTCTAATATCAAGATAAAAGGGGAAACACATGAAAATGGAAAAGAGAGAGAGAATAGCTAGACTAGCCTAGTAAGATTTTCTTACTATGAGTCATGAGAAAGAAAAATACCAAATTATAAAGAAAAAGGCTTAGTTTAAAAAGTAACTTAAGTATCAAAAACATGTCATGGTGTGTGCATAAAGTGTAACATGGAGCAGAGTGTATGCCCCACATTAAAGATATTGCATATGCCTTATTGGGAGAAATTTATTTAAGGTAGCATGTATCCAAAAAGACAAGGTCATTACCACAATGAAATTCCCCCAAGAAAGGACAAATCAAGGATATGGTCACAAAACATATAGGAAAAAGCACATAAGGGATCCACTAACTTTGGGGTCAGTATGCTCTTATGATAAACAATGTATATCAAGAATATTTATATTGAATTGACCTCATCCCCCATAAGTAGTGAAACTACAAACACAATGGAAGAAGAGAACAAGTGTCTTTTTAAGTCAACATGGAAGAGACCGAAAATAGATCTCAATGCTTTTCATCATCCCTAAGTAGACAAGGCACACCATATAAAAGAATTGAGATACAAATAGAGAAATGTCACTAAAGAATCAACCTATTTATTACCTTGCACCAATAGAGTAATAAGGGTCATCCAAAGAGAGCCTAAGATAATACAAAAACATATAAAGCAACACATAATGGGAGAATCAAATTATGAACAAAGAAACACACAAAAGAGAATCCACGGTACGAATGAAGCTAGTCAAGAAAATCATCCACCTCACAATCTTGTTGAAGATAACTTAGGGATGGTGGACAAGATGCAAGAGGAGCCACTTCAAGCACAATAAATGGAGCTACTACAAGTTACAAACAAGTATCATTCTCTAATGATGAGTCACTTTGTTTGTCACTAGGAGATAAGGTTAATGATTTTGAAAAATGTGAAGATAATTCATGATTAATCTCAACAAGCTCATACATATAATTAGAATCATTAGAATCAACATTGTTGGCATGAAAGACATTATCAACATCCATATCATTGTCTAGATTTAAAAAAATAGGATCTTTAACATGAAAATAAGTTGAACCATCATTTTTCTTAATCATTTTTAATTTAGGTGATTTGATGTGAACTTCCTCTCTAGGGTTATGCAAAGGTTGGACAAATGGGACCAAGTCAACATTTGGTGTCTTCAGGGAGGAAATGGTTTGGGAAGCAAGCTCATGAGCCTTAGCATGATGTCTTTGTCTACGTTCTCTCTTACAACTATTCCTTTTAATTTTAGTTGAAGCTTGTGGGGATTAAGGATCAATGGAAATAGGCCTCTTTTCTTCCCTTACAAGGGAAGGAACAAAAGAAACCCCAATAGGTTGAGGGAGATTATATGCCAAGTGCTTTCCTTTATAGCAAGTAGGAGGTGGAATTGAGGCATATATAGGAGGAATAGAAGGTGTAGGAAGAAGACTGAGTCCATTATGAGGAGGAGGAATATCCATGGGTGTAGGGTTTCTAGGTTTACTCAAGGACATGATCATCTCAGTTTTTCATTTTTGATAAGATAAGAATAGGATGTCATTCTAAGGCTTAAGAGGTTCAAGTTGTTTAGGCCAAAAGTAATCAAGGGTGAAATTTTTGTGCTTCACTATGGGCTGGTAGAGGCTATGATTAATTGTGATAATAGTGCCATTATGAGGAAATTTGAAACATTTATGGATTGTAGAAAGGATATCTTTCATTGAAGAGAGGCAAGCATGTCCCAAATTCACACAAAATTGATCTGATGTAGGAATAATAACAAAGGTGACATCTAAGGACTTAGTACCAATCTCAATGGGAAGAGTAATAGAACCAATAGTAGGAAAAGAGAAACCATCATACACCTTAACCATAACATCGGATTTATCACATGTTACTTGATGCATTTGTAAAATATAAAGATATTCTTCAGTGATCACATTCACCATACACATTGGATCAATGAGCACCCCTCGTGAGAGTTTGTCTTTGATCTTCATAGTGATATATAATGGGTCGTTAGGTTCAGTAATAGTCTCACTAAGATCAAAAGTAATGCATGTCTTTTGGATGTGTAGGTTTGTCAACAAGGTTAACAATATTATTAGACTCTAAACCAAGGTAATTAGGAGAGTAATCAAGGGACTTAGACTCAACAACATTGGTAGAAAGAGAAGGCAACATATTGGTAAAGATTTGGAGGTTTTGTTAAGGAGGAACTACAAACTTATTCCCTTTGTCATTGACACCAATTATGGATATAGTATTGTTATTAATGAACTCTTTTATACTATTTCTCAACTTGTAACACTTCTCAGTATCATGACCAAGTTGACAGTGATATTAACAAAAAGGTTTCAAATCATCGTAAGGTGGAAAAGGTTTAGAAGTGTCAATTGGATTTATGGGAGGAATTTACAACACATTATCATTCATTAACCTCAACATTATACTATGCAAAGACTCAGAAAGAGGAGTTAATTATTTTCTAAAGTATTTGGATAAAGGGTCCAAAACTAATGTCGTGGTTGCCACTTGAGTGTTGATGTTGTCATTGAGCATGGTGAAACC
Organism: Cryptomeria japonica; assembly: GCF_030272615.1. Lineage (NCBI taxonomy): Eukaryota > Viridiplantae > Streptophyta > Pinopsida > Cupressales > Cupressaceae > Cryptomeria > Cryptomeria japonica. The sequence goes on from NC_081409.1 coordinate 325,531,383, forward strand.
TTTGTTGGTTTTGAACTTCACAAACGATTTTTGATCACTCTCATTCTTATCAACCAGAGCCATTGAAGAGGATGATTCAAATTGAATCACTTGAAGCTGATAATTATTAAGCACTAGACACAATTGTGTAAAGGAAGTAAACTCATAAAATAGAATCTTATCTCTAATGTATTTTTGTAAAATTAGCAATAATTTTTTTGAACATCATGATCAGGAACTTGATAAGAAATTTGAGAATGCAAATGTTTATATCTACCAATAAAATTAGTCACTTTTTCTTTAACTTCTTGCTTACAATGAATCAAATCAGTCAAAGTAATCTTAGGACCAATGTTATTTTGAAATTGTTGAATGAAATTATTAGCCAATTGTTGAAATGAACTAATAGAATAAGGTGAGAAAGAACAATACCATTGCAAGGCTTTATCTCTAAAGGTTCTAGTGAGCAATTTATCCATAAGTCTTTGGTCATGAGCAAAATCGCTACACAAAGTTTGAAATACCTTCACATGGGTTAAGGGGACACCTTTTCCATTATACAACTCCAATAGAGGGACTTGCATATGCTTAGGAGGAACTGCATTGATAATTTCATCAGATAGTGGGCTCGCTACATCAAATGTGGGAACATTGAACTTGGATTGAGTAATGGAAGCCAATTGATGTTGTAAGGATGTAACTGTTTGAGCTAGGTAATCGATGGTGTCTTGAATGGACGGATTGAAATTGGAAATGTTGGATTGTGATGGAGGAGTAACATTGTTGTATGTTGGTGGAGGTTGAGAATGTTAGGATTCCCACAGATACTAAGAGGGGGGGGTGAATCAATATCTAACTGGTGAATAAAATAGCTTATCTTAAAACATGTAGAACATATTATAACAGTGTACTAGTATGCAAGAAATAATGCAATAAACAGAATTAAAAACATCCACATGAAAAGCACACCATGACACAAGGATTTAATGAGGAAACCCGGTGTGGGAAAAACCTTGGTGGGATTTGTGACCCACAATATCCACTTACTGGCCAATAAGAGAATATTACTTACAAGAGGGGCCTACACATGCAGGAAGGCCAACTGCCTAGAGCTCACTGCTCAATGGGAAGTCTCACTGACTTACAATGTGGATTATACAAATCCAATATCTTGTACTGCTCTACAATAACATCTATAATGCTTGATCCAGTACCGGTTGCTACTCTGCTTTTTACATAAACCCTTAACCTATATTTCGCATAATAGGTCTGCCTTTATATTTTTGTTTTTCGCTTACTTCACTTACATAACTTACAAAATGTCTACAATGATCTCTCTTATATATAAGAGTCATTTTACAACTTGCCAAGTCGGCTTACAAATTTTTTACAATAATAAACAAAATATAATATAAAAAATCCTGTCGGCCTCTATGCTGGTATACTTCCTTTCTTTGTGCTGATGCCAGTGGTCTGAGTGCCGGTGTAGAGTCTGATTGTTGATGCCGGTGAACTATCTTGCCGGTGTAATGCCTTGCCAGTATAATGCCTTGCCGGTGCCATAGGATTGTAAGGTTTCCATCAATGACAAAACCTTCAATCACCTACAATGCCTCATTGGAGTGTGCATATGCCAACAGAGAATAAGGAGGTGGAACATTAAGGTATGTTGGTATGGGAGATGGTTGTGAAATAAATGGAAGACTCATAGAAGGAGGCATGTAAGAATATTGATTGATAGAATTTACCCCATGACTAACATGTGTAAGATTAACATTTTGTGTGGAAGTAGTCATGATAGAAGATGTAAATATGGGCGCACTAGGCAAGGATGTAGGCATGCAAATGGAATGGTTAGCTTGGATAGTGGGTTGAGAATATCCAATGACTTCGGTACAAATTTTGATTGGATTAATATTAGTGTCAACAATATGAGAAATGCCACACAACAAATACACATCTACTTTATCACTTTGTACCATTCTTTTTAATCCTTCAATCAAGGGGATTGCCTTACATTTCGGGTATTGTTAACTCATACATTTTTTAATATTTCCAAATTCATTGTCAATCTTCTCCAATTGGTCAATGGTAACCCTAGTTAATTATTCATCCATATCATGTGAAGTATGAGTAGAATGGAAGAAAATGATGTCATTTGTTGGGTTAGAGGAAACACCAACATTCTCATGGAACAAGTTATCTAACTGAGGCTCCATATCCCTAGTGTTTAAACCTTGGGAAGCCTTAAATTTACAACTTCTTTTCACTGGAATATTATATGTAGGAAGTTAATGGTAAAAAAACTCATGCACAAAGGAAGGAAATTTTAATGAAAAGTTATGATCTAGCAATGCAATTTTTTATTTGTAAAAATGATTGATTAACCAATTAATTAAGCAATTTGAATTGTGATATTTAATATTAAATGCCTTATAAATTTGAACATAACATGTCATAAAAATCAGATTTGAAAACACTATTGAAAATTTATGCAACCCACAAGTCAATTTTAGAATACTAAATTAGGGTTTTTGTGAAATTTATGTAATTCAATTGTAAATAAGATTTATGAGTGCAAAAATTAATGTGAAAGTACATACAAATTATATTTGAGACCATAAATAAAAAATAAGAATGTAAGGAGTCAGGTTCAACAAAATGTAATGGGTGAAAATTAGGAATTAGGTTTTTTATGAAATTAATAAAACCACTAACTAACCAAATTAACCCAATACAAATTTAAAAGAGGATTGAACCTAATAGATCTAGACACAATACAAATAAGAAAAGGGTTGAACTTATGATTAGACTCATTGGTTGAGAATGATTATTCTTCTTTTTAATTGAATTTGGAAGGTAATTGTGAAATTAGGGCAAAACAATAGATAATTGAAGTCAAATATCGAAAACAAATTGCTACAGATATCCCATGGAGCCACAAACTGAGATCTAGGAAAAAGAGGATGTTAAGAACCTATCCAAAAAGTTCAACCTGATCTTTCGGGACCAAGTAGTGCAGATTCACCCTAGTCCTCCTAATTTTCCTCCGTCGAAAGCTGAACCTATATGTCACTATCGACTCTATCAGAATTCCTAAGTACACCTTTTGAACTTGTTTCTTGCACATAGAAATATAGGGAAAGATTAGTGCAAATTCACCCTGGTCCTCCTAATTTTCCTCTGTTGAAAGCTGAACCTATATGTCACTATTGACTCTACCAGAATTATTGAGTACAACTTTTGAACCTGTTTCCTACATATAGAAAGACAGGGAAAGATGTTGGGGATAGGGGTTTGCCTTAGGTCAAACCCTAGTTAAGGAATTAACCTTGAAATTGAAATAAGAATTTAAATGGAAATTACTGCTAAATTCTTTCTTTTTGTGGGAAAGGCCATATCTAAAGTAAAAATGTGATAATTGAAAAATACCTTGATTAAGTTTTGTTTGATCCTCATGCAAGGGTATTAGGATGTCTTGTAGAATGTCTTCAAAGAAGGTTGATCATGGATGCCATCTTGAATGCATAAACTTAACTTCACTTTTACTCCAATGCTTGATGAATGACTGATTGCTTGCTCTGTTGAAATTGCAAGAGTGTAATTTGGATGACTTAAAGGATTATATTTCAAATGAGAGGGGTAGATCTCCATTTATACTTGATTTCTCAAAAACAAATTAAATTTTTGGAGTAGGCCAACACGGGATAAAATTTCCTACTTATTTGACATAACCATTGTGGGGATCCAAAAAATGGGTCCTGATTAGGAGGACTACGACGCCCAACACCTTAGTCCTAAGAATCAAGATTCCAGCATGAGGGGGAGATAGTGAAGGTTATTAAAATGTGATATTGATAGGTGGTGTGAGAAGAATCAGGACAAACATCAGGCATCAGATGCTAAAGCAACAAAGTGAGCTCTAGGCAAGGACACAGTTGTATGCAAATACAATTTACGATGCTACATAAGATTGGGTATCAATTAAGATTATAGAAGAAATTTTCTTAAGGTTAGGACTAGGGACGTTAAATTATGATTAGGGTTGGGGTTGTATTAGGAATAAAGTTTTGATAGCATTAGGGTCAAGGTTAGGATTCAAATAGGAATAGGGTTAATGTTAGAAATTAGGTTTCAACTAAGGGAAAATATTTTAATTACAATTGGGGTTGAATCAAGGTTATGGTTAGGGTTTAATTAGGGTTATAGCTAAAATTAGGGTTACAGTTAAATTGGTGTTAGGATTAATGTTAGGCTAGGGTATAAACAAGGTTAGCGTTAGGGTCTGATTAGGGTTAGATTCAATGTTATACTAAGGTTAAAGTTAGGGTTAGAATTAGAACTAGAGATAGGATTAGAATTAAGTTAAATTAGGGTGAGGTTTCAATAAGGGTTATGGCTAAGATTAAGGTTAGTGTTCAATTTGACTTGTACCTTGATAAGTGTTAAAGTTAGGGTTCATTTAAATTAGGATTAACATTCAATTAATGTTATTAATAGAGTTGAATTATGGTTAGGGTTTAATTAGTGTTAGAGTTAGGCTATGATTCAATTAAGTTAGGATTTAGTTAAGGTTCAAATAGAGTTAATATTATAATTTAATTGGGGTTAAGGTTAGAATTAAAATTAGAGATAAGAGTTTCAAATAGGGTTATGTTTTAATAAGGTTTTTAAGAGAAATCTTCAAGTTAGGGTTAGGGATTTTTTTTTTTTTGAACAAAAGTGGCAAGCCACTAATATATATATTAATGAGATACCCGATTCAAGAGCTCAATAGGGAAAGAATCATAAAGAAAACCCTATATCATTGCTCAGATACAATGAACAAAGAGGAAAAGAGGCTATGAGAAGGAGCCCCCCAAAGATCTGAAGAGATAGATAGAACCTGCCCATAGAACTAGCCTCTTAGAGGTCAAAATTAAAGTAGCGGATCGGGACGAGTCTGGAAGAAAACTTAAAAAATGACACCCACAACCGGTTATCATGAGGACTTGGAAAGTGAAATTATGGTTGACGGAACACTGTAGAGCTGCCATGACTGGTTATCGGTTGTGTTATACCAGAAATTTGATACCGGTATGTTATCCTCTTGACTGGTTCATTAAAAACCCTCCATTATCGATACTAGCTGGCAGGTTAAGAAGGCGACTCCGCTACCGATTCTGTTATACCAGTGGAAATAAAAGAATGGACCAACACCAGTAATAACAAGGAGCAATCAATTTTTTTTGGGTCATACCGGTTGCCATCAGATTTTCCACACATCAAAATGGAGCATATTCCAAGTAGCAAAAAACAAAGCCAGAATTACTTTACTTGTCCATGGCTGCATCCTCCTGGGTTTGAATTTTAGGTGCATCGGAAGCTGGCTAAAAGGAGTTAGTCCATCCCAAGGCCTCATCCTGCATCGATGCGTTGAGGTCTGGCACCCTATCTATAGCCCGTCCCCTTTCCACCAGTTGCAAAATTGGCAGACTGGGAGCAACATTTTCTATTTATAGGATCACCATGAGAGCCCCAACTTTGATTTTGACTTTGTGCACAATATGGTCGTCCAATTGTTTGCCAAATTGTTGTAGGCTTTTCTTCACATGGCGGAAGTTTTGCCATTCAAGGGCATGCTTTATTCAGTCATATAACACCATGTAAGCATGGCTGGATTGAATAAAGTGTCATGGAAAAAGGCCCCCAAGGAGAGCCAAACCCTGCCATAGATTATAATTTGCTAGGGCTTCATGGAACGAGGCCGGTGCAAGCACGTCCTGTCTTACCAACTTAAAGAACACTAGTTCAAGTAGAGGAATCAATTCCAAGAGATCCAAAGCATTGGATAGAAAAGAACTGAGAAGTTGATAGGGGTAAAGAATTCTTTTGGATTTAGGGGACAAAATCTCCTCTCCAATGAAATCTTTGACAACTCTTCTCAGTTGTGGGTTGTGCAGAAGAAAATGTTGGTCGAGGTCCCTATCATTGACGTGTCCATGAAAAGCCGCCGAGGATTTTGAAATTTGCACTGGAACCCAGACATTCCATGGCATATACTCCCAATGCATTTGCTTCCACCCTTTGCAAGAGCCGTTCTCCATATTGCAGAGCACTGAGATACTTCAAAAATCAAAACACTTCAAAAATTTCCGCTGAGAAACGTGTATATAAAAGCATGCTGGTTTCCAATTATAAACAAAAATTAACATCTTGAAGTGTAATAATTAATCGGACTATAAAATCAGGTTTGTGATTTCTTGCATTAATTTGTGACTGTAATACAGTTGAGAGGATGTGTGAGAGGCCAAAATCTAATTTGCCTCATGTGAAGTGACATCATGAAAAACCCAAAGTACTTGCACAAATCTTTCATTCATTCCATCTACAAACTACATTTAAATGCATAAATGCTAGTGTCCTGTCAGTCATCATGTTCGTAGGCTTCAGGTTAAATGCCTACATGCAAGTAATTATTAAGTAGTAATTTATGATTAGAGAGTTGTACTTTCCTTTTGAACCAATTCAAGCAATTTGGGAAAAGAAGACAGTTTAGTGGGAAATGCAATTGACTCAACTGAAATGCCATCGCAACCCATATTTGCTAACATGTCAGCAACAAAGTTGCCCTCTCTTAATGTGTGGCTGACAATGTAATATGAAAAAGTGTCAAGTAAATCAAAGGTATGCTTCAAAACATACGATAGATGCCAAGTCTTATATCTTTTTGAGGTAATTGAGTTGATAATAACTAATGAATCCCCTTCTACATGTATGTTGGAGAAACCACACTTCCTTGCTAACACTTGGCCAACTAGTAACACATTTGCCTCTGCCAAGTTATTTGTCCTTGGAGGGATGGGTGACGCTTTGAAAGCACACATTTTGGCAAATTGATCATGAATGCAAACTCCAATTCCTCACTTCCCTAGGTTTCCATGGGAAGAGCCATTGAAGTTGATCTTAAAGAAATTAGGTGCTAGGGGTACCCATTTTATGGAAGACCTATCTCTCACATGAGCTGAGGACCAATTCGGGGGAATCCCTATTGGCAAAATAATACCATTCCATGATTTTGCAATTACCTTATCCCATTGGATGAATGACTAGATGTCCTTGGAATTAGTGAGAGAAGAATTTATAATTTCTGCAATTGAATTTTCCAAATTAACCAAAACTTGATCCAGAGAAGAGGATGTTTTTCTGAAAATTCTTTTGTTCCTCTCCCACCAAATGGCCCAAATAATGTGAGTAGGAGCACATTTCCAAATGCTTGAGAAGGTTGATGAAAAAAATAAAAGAGGCCAAGAGTTAAACATATCTCAAAGTGATTTCGGGAAGGGCATCATAACTTGGAGTTTATTCATGATGAAGAACCAACATTGGGATGCAAAGGTGTAGTGTAAAAATAAATGATCAACTGTTTCTTCCTCGAAGCCACAAAATACACAATTAAAAACTTGTGAAATGCCCAATTTTACTAGTCTATCTGCTATTAGGATTCTTTTGTTCAATGTTAACCATGCAAAAGAACCTTCTTTTGGTAGAACGATGTCATTCCAACAGAATGAATATGCTCGACTACTTACCTTATTGCTGCAACCCTGCTGTAAGGCTTTGTAACCTTCTTTAATTGAATATTGCCCTGATTTGGAGGTTGCCCAAATTAACACATCTTCACTGTTAGACATGAGAACTTTCCTATTCAATAAAATATTTGCCAAGGAGGAAGAGTGCTCGGTGGATATTGGGAGAAGAGTGGGATCTTTCTAGATTATTTTCCTTGAAATTGTTTCTACAACAGACACATAGTCACTCAATTTTGTACCCCAATGAGCTATAGCTATATTCATAGTATCTTCCATATTATCCATTTGAACAATTGGAGGGTGCCCACACCATGAGTCTGTCCAAAAGTTAGCACTGAGTCCATTATTGATTTCCCATGAAACATACTTAGATATTAGATTTCTTGAATCCATCATAAAATTCCAAATAGCAGACCCCTTTGGAGGATCTAAAATTGTCAGCACTCTAGATGGTTGAGTGTTGTCCAAATATTTAGCTTGCATAATCTAGCACCATTTGGAAACATGATTTGTGTACATTTTCCAAATCAGTTTCCCTCCAAAAGCCTTGTTGCGATGCTTTAGATTATGGAGACCAACTCCCCCTTGGGATTTTTGACATGACATATTTTCCAGAAAGGCTAAGGGGATTTTCCTTTCATTTGTCATGTTCTTATTCCATAGAAAATCTCTAACAAGTTTCTACAATTGTTGAATGACAGATGAAGGAGCTTTGAGAACAAACATGTAATAGTTTGGTATTGCTGTTAACATTGACTTAATAAGAAGAGTTCTACCTGATAGTGAAAGCCACCTTACTTTCCAATCTGAAATTAGCGCTTTGATTCTACCAATAACAATAGACCAATAAGAAGGTTTGTTTGTTCCCATAAAAAAGGGGATGCCAAGGCAAGAAGATGGCAATTGATCCATTTGGAAGCCCAAAGTCTTGGATATTCTTAGTGACAAGATTGAGGGTGTGTTGAAGATGAAAATCTTAGACTTGGTAGCATTAATTTTCTGGCCCAAAGTAGAAGAGTAGATTTCCAATGTTTGCTTGACGAGCCTAGCTTCTTTTAGAGAAGACTTACCAAATAACAATGTATCATCAGCAAAAAGAGAGTGAGTTACTTCTATTGAAGTACCTAGAAGAGTGACACCAAGCCAAAGCCCTTTTGAAGATTGAAAATTGATGAATCTGCTAAAGGCATCTACCATGAGAATGAAGAGAAAAGGTGATAAAGGGTTGCCTTGTCTTATTCCCTGTGTACCTTGAAAAAACTCTGAGGGATGTCCATTTATAAGAATAGAAAAATGTGCACCCGAGACACAAGTTTTGATCCATTTGCACCATTTGTTTGAGAAGCCTAATTTTGATAATACCTTAAATAGAAAATCCCACTTAACCCAGTCGTATGCTTTCATCATATCTAGTTTGACAACAAAATTTGCTTGTTGGTTTTCATGGATAGAGTGTAAAACCTCATGTGCTACTAGGGCTCCTTCCATAGTCTCCCTACCTGGGACAAATCCCCCTTGTTCTTGCGAGATGATCTTAGGTATGAGATAATGAATTCTAAGGTAAATGGCCTTAGTTACAATCTTATAGATTGTGTTACAAAGTGAAATAGGTCTAAACTCTGCGAATGTTGATGGAGAAGGTGTTTTTAGGATGAGAACAATATTTATTGCATTAATTTTTTTTAGCATTGCTCCCCTTTTCTTGGATTCTTCCATTACCGCTAAGAGGTCAAAACCAATCACATCCCAACACTTTTGGAAAAAGAGGGTGATGAACCCATCTGGACCTCGCGCTTTATCTGGTGAAAGGGAGAATGCCACTTTGTGGATTTTCTCCAGAGTGAAAGGGGCCAGTAGGACACTATTATCTTGGTTAGAGATCAAAGGAGGGATAGATTGCAGTAGAAGCTCAACATTATCCTTCCAAGAAGGATCTAAATTAGAAGGTTTAGGGGCTAAAAGATTCTTAAAAAACTTTACTCCATCTTGAATGTCTGCGAAATTTTTAATCAATACCCCTGTGTCCGCATGCTTAATTGAGAATATAACATTTGATGCTTTTCTTTGTTTTGTGGATGCATGAAATAATTTTGTGTTCTTATCTCTCTACTTCAACTAGAGCTCTCTTGATTTCTATCTCCAGTATTCCTCTTCTCTCTTACAAACTTCTTCCCACTCACTTTGAAGACCCTTCTTTGTAGGATACAGGAGCTGATCCAGTCCCTTGGAAATTATATTTTGATTAACTTCTTCCAGTTGTTGTGCAATGATTTTTTTTTGAGCAAAAACATTCTTAAAGTCCTTTCTATTCCACTCCTTAGCCTGAACCTTAATATACTGAAGTTTCTTAAAAAATTGGAACATCTTTGTTCCACTACATGCAGGGACAAATACCCACCATTGTCTTAATGAATCATGAAAGTGTGGATGTCTAAACCACATACGCTCAAACTTGAAAGAAGAACCAAAACACGACATAGGGTTCTGTTTTTGCCATTCAAGGACAATTTGAACTGGGAAATGGTCTGATTCTAAAATAGGAAGAATGTCTGAATAATAACTGACCTGATTAAGGCACCATTCCAAGGGAATGAAAAACCTATTGAGTCTCTCTACAATCTGAAGGAAGCATGATCTCCCGTTAGTCCAAGTGAAGAGACAATTATTGGGAATCACACCCAATAAGTTGTTTTCTATGGTGAAACTTAGAAAATCCTGCATAGATCATGGGGGTGGGCAAATTCCTCCTTGTTTCTCCTTATGAGACAAGATTGCATTAAATTCTCCCCCGATGATAAAATTCTGTGCTTCTTCTTGTTGGAGTAAAAAAATCAGTTTGTCCAATAGGTCTTTCTTTTCCTAAGTGGGGATGGGGCCATAAATATTGAATACCGTAAAGGTCATGTCATAGCATACTACTTTCAACATTTTCCAATTATGATCTTGATCTAATAGGTGAGATTGGACTTTTTTAGGATTCCATAATGTAAGCAATCCTCCTAAGGCCCCAACACCTTGCATATGGGCAGATCCAAATTGTGTCCATTTAGCCACTATTTTGTAATACATTTCCTGTGATAACTTCATTTCTTAGAGTATAAAGATGTTAGCCTTTGAAGAATCAAGATGTGATTTGATTCTCCCTCTTTTGTCAGGGGCATTAATACCCCTGACGTTCCAAGAAATCATTTTCATTATGAGCGGGGAGTGCCTTTTGCACTCCTTGTAATTCTTTTAAATACCTTGAATTTTCCATCTAAATTACTCTGCACACCTGCCTCTATTTCTTCTTGAATCTTCACAAAGTTTGGTTTCCTACCTCTCTTTTTTGGGGTTGTAAACACTTCTGATTTCAAATTGGGGCTCTGCTCAATTGATAAGGACTGTGTATAGTCAAAAATAATTTTCTTTGTCTCACTATCTTGTGGAGGGGCTTCCATTTCTTCCTGTCTAATTTCTTATGAATGGAGATCTAAGAGAGGGGAAATAGGAGAGAAATTATGGTGGGTTTTGTTTGGTGAATTTAATTTGATGGATTTGCTCAGAACAAGAAATTCGTTCACCAAGGGAAGTTCCTCTTTATCTGAGAGGTCAATAGTTGAACAACATCACCTTGCCTTTTGTAAGGGACACATTATGTTTGTCATACTAACACCTTCCACCTCTGCAATTTCCTCAATCATAGTGGTAGCTAAAGTGGACAAGATATCATCTGCTACTTCCTAAATATGGCCTTCCTTATTTGAGACAACTACCCCTGAAACTGATAAATTCTGCATTAAACTTTGGATATCAATTAGGGATTCATTGAACATTAGGTCCCAAACTATAGCTTCTCTGTCATTAAATGTTTTGTCACATAATTGGAGAATCAGTGTGGACATGAAGGAAGATTTATAGCTATAGAGAATCTGGCTGTACATGATAAAGAAATTGTTCAACTTATTAATCCACTGAACATAGGATGACTCAAGATCTAAGTCATCCTAAGGTTCTGAGGGGTCATTACATGGTTGTACAGAATTAGAAGGCATAAATGCCTCGCACTAGTGGGCAGTGCATAGTAGAGGGTCTGAGCAGTAATTTTTACAGACTAAAAGCTTTGAGCACTCAAGACCACTACATGCATTAGTTGGTGCTGGAATTTGCAAATGACCTCTGCATTATCCAAGACAATGTCTTGATGCCATAAACCCCATTTTGATGTGATAGTGAAGTGCCTTGGCAGGGTTTTATCGGAGGCAAGAAGAAGGCAAACTCTAACATCTCTTTGGATTATTTCAAAGGGTATAAGATCATGAGAAACAAAGATTCCTAGTTGATTGGCCATGGTCTCCATAATATCCGAATCTCTATATTCCAAAGGCAAACATGGTAAAGAGATCCAGTGGGGGTAAAATCTACATAGATTAGCATCTGGTTTAATGTTTGGAATCCAGGACAAGGTAAAAAGACCAGCCCCTTGACAAAACTAGCCTTTGTTTTTATGAACTACGTCTCTATCTTTAGATGAAGAAAAAAGAGCAATAAAAAACCCCAAATGGCTATCAATGAAGAAGATGTCACGAAAACCCGACTAGTGACTATTTTCCCATGAAAGCAAAGTTTGAAGAGGGACTGAGGAACTAAACTTATCGATGAGAGATGACTTTTAGAGAAAGGAGACTGACTGGGAGAGAACATGGTCAGGAAAGGTTATCTTGATAGTGGAAGCATTCTCTATCGGAGCTCGAGTCGGAATGGGAAAAGAGGAATCTGCCTCTTTGAAATTTACCTATTTTCTTTTCCACACAAAGTGCGCTGGATTTGACTTGAGGGGGTCTCCATGGTCACCTTGTTGATCTACTCCATTTTCTCCTTCAGCAAAATAATCCTTGAAAAAATACTATTGAGATACGGATGGAGATGCTTTACAGATGCCAAAAATCAGTTGTTTTTCTTGGTGTTTTGACTGAAACGCTGTCGAAAGTGGAAGCTTTTTGAAATTTTTTTTCCCACCCACATGATTTTTGAAATGATGGGCCAGGGTTAAAAGAATTTTTTTTCCCACCCAAATGGTTTTTGAAAAGGTGGGCGGTGGCCTGAGTGTCCTCTGGAATCCTTACGAGCCCCTTGGTTGTGAGAAGCTCCCCGGTCGTAGTTGTTGAAGTTCAAATAATTTTGCAAATTTCCTTTTTCTTTGTGGCGTTGAAAATGAAATGAGCGGTCTAGTTGAGAAAGAGGATGATTGAAAAAAATGTCGGGGCTATCTGACTGATCTTGTAGACATGCGAAACAATTCAACCCTCAGTTTCCTGAAGGTAAATCTGAAACCAGTTTGATAAAAGGTTTGTCCCTGAAGATTTTGGTGAAGGGATTGATATCAAAATTTGAATATTTGGTGAATCGGAGAGCATCCTTATTCTGTCCTTGACGAGCCTGGTGGGGGTCACTGAAACCTTGCCACCATCTTTTGTTTCCTGCAGCCCTATTTTGAAGCTTTGCTGCACTCTGTAGCCCTGCAATGGCATCATGCCGCCATCTTCCTTTCCCTGTAACCCTGTTTTGAAGTCCTACTAAAACCTGCGACCCTCCTCCCATGGCCATCTCTGTTTTGGGTTACAACTTAATTATGATTATGGTTTAAATATTATTAGGGTTAATATTAGATTAGTCAGGTTAGGGTTAGGGTAGTGTTAGATTAGGGTTAAATAAGAGTTAGGGCTAAGGTTCAATTAGGGTTAGGGTAAAATTATGGTTATAAGAAAAATATATGAGTTAGGGTTGAATTATGGTTAGGGTTTATATAGGGTGAAGGTTAGAGATTAATTACGACTAGGATTAATGTTAAATTAGGGTTTAAATAGGGTTAGCATTAGCATTCAATTAGGGTTAGATTCAATGTTAAATTAAGGTTGATGTTAGGTTTAAAATTGGAATTAAAGATATGATTAGAGTTAGGGATGTATTAGCATTAGTATCAATGTTAATTTATTAAACCATTTCACATCAATCTCATTACAATCAACTCATTACTATTGTAATTCCCAAAAAGTTCACACTTAATGGGCATTACACAACCTTGCTACGAACACTATCAATCCTTTGTCTAAGAATGTTTAATGACTATTGACTCCTAGTTTTTTTTTACATGATAACCTTGTACATCATTTGGACAATAAATCGATAACTTAAATTTAATCTAATATAAGTTAGTCAACAAATATTCCATACCAAGGAAATACTTACTCACCAATCTTTATATATGAGACCACAATGATATATTGACAAACAAGTTAACATTATTCCAAATATTACAACACAAAAATTAAAACATAATACAAAAATATCAAATTAAAACATAATACAAAAATATCAAATTAAAACATAATACAAAAATATCGAATTATACCAACAAAGTTCATCTAAAGAAGTAATTGAAATTATAATATAGAAACATTATTATAATAGATCATACAGAAGAGATGGCATACTTACTTATTTCCATGTTTATAATTTTACCTTAAGATTAGAATTTAGGTTAATATTTTAATATATTTGATTCCTTTAGTTCTCTTAACTCTATTTTATTCTCATTTCTTTCCTTGAAGGGAACATCACAATATTAATTTAATGTAATATACAAAATATACTTATCTAAACCCAAATTGATGCATATTAACATTGAATACTTATTAGGTTCATTTAAGAGTAAACAAATGAATTTTAATTTGTGTCAACTTCAACAAATCTATCTACCTTTTCATCCATTTATAAACTAAATGAATTATGGAACTATCATAATATCCTTCAACTCATTTTAACCATAGTGCATATCATTCATATGCTTTGAATGATGGATAGAACATTAATGATGATAGGTAGATATTGACTACAAACCAAATTAAGAGCTCATCCTAATGCAAACTCATTTTGTTTGCTAATCTCTACCATTCTCATTTATTCTATTATCAATTCATGTAACATGATACATTACTAACAAACATATTTTATTAACAATAGACTACTAATCTTCATTACAAGCGCAAGGACTATGCTTAATATTTTATTGTATTAATCTCTATCATTTGAATTTATTTAGTGTTTATATTAGGAGAGCATTGATACAAAAGGGATTTATGTTTTATTCAATGAAGCAATGATAGGAGTCAATATCAGTTGTTTCTTCTTAGATCCACTAAAATATAATAGGGATTAACTATTGATAGTTATAAGGTTTATTTAATTAATGTAAGTACAAAGAATTTTTTAATAAGAGATGGGAAGGAATATTTACATAATATATCATGTCAAATATTTAATTTCACAATAATATAAATCGTAATAAGAAGATATAGTAATATGAGTCTCTATAACACATAAGACTTTCTTCTTTTTTAATGATATAAGAATATTGTAATGCAATTTAAAAAATAAAATTATTGAATATAATCCAAGAAACAAGCATCAATGTCACGAGCACAATCATATCATTATTAAAGTATAATGAGAAAAAGTAGGCTAAGTTGCATCATTAAAACATATTAACCTATGAACAACCTCCCATATTAGATCATACCTTTTTAGTAGTGCAGAGAAACTGGTGTAGTCACCGGTTAGGAGGGACCTCAAAGAGATCAATCCAGACCAGTCAACAAGAGTAAACACAATAGAAACACAAGGATATGATGGAGGCAATTAATAATTGAATGAATTAAATCATGGAAACTATTTACAAGCAACTGCTAACATCCGAGATACAAGATTAGGCTCACTGGCCTACTACAAACATGCTCAATTAAAGAACAGGTCACGACCGGGACCTCAAAAATCTTGATCTAGCTTCTAAATTCTATATTTTCTCTGATCTATATTTTAATGCTCAATTATAATTATTTATATGATCCAAGGGGATCCAGTCGGCCCAAAAAGGGATCAAATGTTGAAGAACAAGACCTAACGTGTAAAAACAACAAGGTCAGCCTCCACCAAAGAAATTCCTCCAGAAAATCCAAAGGATGAAGTGTAGATCAAAGGGAAGGTCAACCACATGCCAAGTAACATTGAAATCAATGCTCAAGGATCCGCAAGCTACGAAAGGGATTCGGTAGATTACTAATGTAAATAGGTCCGTGCAACTGGTACCAGAAAACTGTCTTGGAAACCGAAATTGATCACTTGTCAGAAAATGATCCAAATGCTTTGTGGTTTAGGAATAAGGAAGATGATCAAGTCCTCAAGCAAAATCCAACTCCTCAAGATCTGGTGAGCCAATTCTAGAAAATGCAGAATGAAATGTTGTAACTGCAAAAGAGAAAGGAAATATTTTTGGTTAATGCAAGATTGCCAAGAACTGGGGATGCTCCTACATCAGACATTCAGGGTTGTTGAAAATTGAGTCTCTCATTTTGTTAGGGTAAGAGGAAAACCAAGGTGGTCTACCTCTACCTAAGAAATCCAAGATGAATCTTCAACTAGCTTGCCTTTCCACTTCACAAGATACGAGCCTTATACTGACTGTTCTGGGTACTATGCCCAATCCTACTATCCAGAATGTTTTCAATCTGATCTGATTCCTTCTGGGGAAATCGTTTATCCAAGTCTGCAATATTGTCCTCACTAAATTCTGGTTCATAATACTGATGTAGATCTACAATGTTAAATACAGGTGAAATACTCAGACTATGTGGTAACTCCACTTCATATGCATTTCTAGAATTGAACTTTTTCAAAGTCTTGCAAGGTCCAAACTTCCTCATCTGCAAATTGTTATAAGTTCCAACCAAAAATATTTCTTTTCTCAGATACACCATCACTTCATCACCAACTTCAAATTTCTTATGTCTCATCTTCTCATCTGCTTTCTCCTTATACTTGTTGTTCATGTCCTCCAAATGCTGCTTAACTGTAATATGCAAGTCATTTATGTGATCTACAAATTCTTTTGCTTCTGAACTTATCTCGTCTTCACTACTGATATCTCTTAATTGTGATATACCTCTAGGGTGTGCTCTGGTAACAATCTCAAAAGGTGTTCTTTCGGTACTCCTATTTACTAAATTATTGTAGGCAAACTCTGCTTGTGCGAGAATCAAATCCCAACTTCCAGTTTTGTCTCCAACTAAGCATCTTAACAAATTTCCCAAGCTCTGGTTAACTAATTTTGTTTGTCCATCAGTCTATGGGTGAAAAGTAGAATTGAACTTCAAATCTGTCTTCATCTTCTTCCAAAGTATTCTCCAAAGATAACCAATAAACTTGGTATATCTGTCTGAAACTATGCTCTTAGGAAATCCATGCAATCTTAGTACTTCCTTGAAAAATAAGTCAGTTATATGGACTTCATCAGATGTCTTCTTACAAGGTATGAAATGAGGGATCTTTGAGAGTCTATCCACTACCACAAATATAGAATAATTCCCTCTCTGTGTTTTAGGCAATCCAAGTTTGAAATCCATGCTTATATCCTCCCAAGGTCTCTCTAGTACCATCAAAGGCTTATACAATCCCACATTCTAACTACTACCTTTTGCAACTTGACAAACTACAACTTTGCACATATCTCCTAACATCCTTATGAATTTGAGGACAAAAGTATCACTCACTCACCAATGCTATTATTTTGTTAACAACAAAGTTTTTGGCTAATCCTTCACTATGTTTCTCCTTTATCAGATTCTACCTCATAGAACTCTTACATATGCACAACTGAACTCCTATGAATAACATCCCATCTTGAATGAATTAATCCAACCACTTGATTCTATCTACTATAAGTGATTCTCTACATTCTCTCCAAGATTTTGGAAAATCCGGGTAATCATCTTACAAGGTCTTCAGCTCCTCAAATCCTAATACTGTCACTCTCATCTCTATCAACAAATTCCTCCTTCTACTCAGTGCATCAACAAATTTGTTAGATTTTCCACTTCTATGCTTCAACACAAAGGTGTAACTTTGCAAAAAATTCTACCCATCTCATATGTCTCTGATTCAACTTACTCTAGCTGTTGAAATACTGCAAGGCTTGATGATCAATATACAACACAAACTCCTTAGGCAATAGGTAATGTCTCCACTTCTTCAAGGCTTGAACTATGACATTAAATTATTAATCATACACTGAATATCTCCTCTGGGAATCATTCAACTTCTCACCGAAATAAGCTATTGCTCTCCCTTCCTGACTCAATACGACTCCAATTGCAGTTCCACTTGCATCACAATCTACTTGAAATACTTTGTTGAAATCTGGTAAAGCTAACATAGGTTGCTTAGTCACTTTTTGCTTCAACAGTTCAAAAATTTTGTTTGCTCCAATGGTCCACTTGAACTCCTTCCTATCTCCCTCATTATCTCAGTCATAGGGTTACAAACTGAACTCAAATTTTTGATGAACTTCCGGTAGAAACTAGCCAATCCATGAAATGATATTACCTCTCTAGTTCTTTTTGGTGTAGGCCATCCAACAATCTCTTTTTCTTTCTTAGGGTCCATCTTCAAACCATCCTTAGATATCATAAATCCCAAATAGACTAACTCTTCCTTCATGAAAGTATACTTCTTATGATTTATCAACAACTTTGTTCTGTCAACCTCTGCAAAACTTGTCTTAAATGCAACAAATGCTCCTCTTTTGTCTTACTAAAAATCACAATGTCATCCAAATATACAATAACAAACTTACCCAAGAATTTCTTCAATACCTCATTTATCAGCCTCATAAAAGTACTCGGTGCATTAGTTAACCAAAAAGGCATCACCAACCATTCATACCATCCTTCATTTGTGTTGAATGTTGTCTTCCACTCATCTGTTTCTCTGATCCTAAGATGATGATATCCAATCTCCAATTCTATCTTTGTAAAGTATTTGGCTCCACTCAAACAGTCCATTATGTCATCCATCCTAGGCAAAGGGAACTGTTATTTCACTATGATCTTGTTTATTATTTTGAAATTGGTACACATCCTCCATTCTCCATTATTCTTAGGTGCTAATATTGTTGGTACTGCACAAGGACTCAAACTTTATCTGATCAAATGTTTCTTCAACAATTCCTACACTTGTCTATTCAACTCTTCATTCTCTTCCGATGTCATCCAGTGTGTAGGTTTGTTAGGCAAACTAGCTTTGGGAACCAGGTCCATGCAATGACTGATACTAATCATAGGTGGTAATCCATGAGGCACATTATCTAAAATAATGTCTTCATACTCTGATAGTAATTGCTTTATCTCAACTGGTTCCTCTTCTTCTTGCTCTGGATTCTTAGTCTTCTTAGGAACTAAGGGAAAACACACATTCTCATGTCTCATTCCATCCAGGAATTTCCTTCCATCTACCAAACATATTCTAGCATTTGTATAGACTTCATTTTTCAAAGGCTCCTCCAAGGGAAACAAGGTTTTCTTCATCCCATTGGCCACAATAGTGTATGTATTCTTTCTCTCGTAATGTATTGCCTATATATCAAACTACCAAGGTCTACCCAATAAAAGGTGACAAATATCCATAAGCATAATATCACACAAGACTTCATCATGACAATTTCCAATTTTCTATTTCACCTAACATTTCTCACTTACTAACAGTTTATGATCATCTTGAATTCATGCTATCTGATAAGGCTTAGGGTGTTTCAATCTTTCCGACTTCAACTTATTCACCATCTCTTCGGAAACAAGATTATCTGAACTACCACTATCAATAACAACTTTACAGCACTTACCAGATACCTTACATCTGGAAATAAACAAATTTATCCTCTACAAGGGCTCCTCATCTTCTTCGGTATGACACAAAGCTCTCCTCATCATCAATAGTTCTCCATCTTCAGATTTATTAGCTAATCAAGTGGGGCTTTCTTCTACCATTCTTGTTCTCTTGGTATTCTCTTCCTTCTTACACTCGAAAGAACGATGTCCTTCTCCTCCACACTTAAAGCAAGTTCCTCTGAACACTCTCTTGTCTTTTCTTCTGTCATCTTTTCCAAAATTATCATTCCAGTAACCATCAGGTTCTCTCTTTAGTAGAAATTTCTATCATCCTTCTGATATGAATTACCTTCTTTGCTTCCTTCCTTGTCCTTTTTCTGATCCTTACAGGTTCCTCTTCCTCCTTGAAATCTTCCTCTGAAAAACCTTCCACCTCTACCTCTCTATCTTTTCTCATGTCTTCTATTCAACTTTTCTTCTTCTTTTAGGGCATACTGGTAAGCTTCTTCAACACTCTGCAATTTGATCAAACTGAGTTTATCTTGTATAGACATCCACAATCCATTCAAATATATTGCAACTTGTTCAACCTCATCATCAACATGTTCGAATTTGATATTCAACTTGTAAAATTCTTTAGTGTACTCCTTCACACTAGATTCCTTCTGGTTCAAATTCTGCAACTTCCGAAGCAAATTCACTTGATAATTAGCTGGCATAAATTTTGATTTTAACTTAGTAACCATCCAATTCCATGTTTTGATCTTCTCTTTACCTCTTCTTTGTCTATCAACTTGTAGATGCTCCCACCAAGGAGATGCATGACCTTTCAACCGGGTACATGCATACTTCACCTTCCCTTCCTTTGCAATGTTCTCAAAATTAAAATATTTCTCCATCTCCAAGATCCAATCCATCAATTCATCTGAATCCAACTTTCCATCATATTCCGGTTTGGTAAAATGAGGTTTAGTATTCGCCCTACTCAAAACCCTCAAAAACCTTTCTTCATCTGGATCAATTGCGGGTGGGTTTACTTGTTTTGTCAGGGCTTCTTTGATGAATACTAAGAGGGGGGGGGGTGAATTAGTATACCAAAAAATACAAAACTCAAACACTTTATTAGTCTAGTAGTAAACCAGTATAATAGTTTAACTAACAAACCGGTTAACACAAATGCAAACCAAACAACAAGTAAGGCATTCACCCACAAAAGAACAATCACCATAACACAAGAGATTTTGATGTGGAAACCCAAATGGGAAAAACCACGGTGAGATGAAACTCACAAGTAACTATCTACAGAATAGTAACCAGACCGGTTAAGGTCATACAATGTTCTTTACCAGAACAGATCCTGTTAGGAATCTCAATCTCTGTTAGGAGATAAGTCTGATTAAAGACTACCTTGTGAGAGGATTTCAGATCCATAGATGTGAATCACCTTGTTAGAGGATTTACAAAGGCTTTTCTGGGCCTACCCAGTTAAGGGTTTCTGACTTGTCAAAGATCTGAGTAATCAACAAGTGAGTGATCTAGCAAATGGCACAGTCTGCTTGATTAGATCCATGGTCGCTCATTGCTAATGCATTTCAGCATTGCTTCAATCTTCAGTAAATCCACACTCTATTACAACACATAGACTTGATCTTCTCTATTAAGATCATACAAAACAAGAACTCATCAACCACCACAAGCCCTAATAGCTACACATACATAAAAACCCTAGACATGATGTCCTTAAAAGGAATCTGATTTCATGTCAGTCCAATAAGATTACATTGCAAGTTCCTAGGTTCATTGTATCTAGACACATTTGGTAACATGACACAAGATCACTGTTAAAGTGTCGGTTGATGGTAACTCATCACAAAAATATACCGGTTGGTAACTCATCACAGAGTATTACCGGTTTATACAACTTTACCGATTACCGGTTGGTAACTCAGAGTAATACTGGTTTAACTATTAAATATATTACCGGTTGACAAAAATGAAGACTGGGAAAATGATAACTGCCGCTTCTAGTTCCTTTACTCCGTTCTGCTTGAGATCCTCGAACCACTTGAGGTCCTCATGCCGCTTGAGATCGGTAAACACTTTCTGCAAGACACCGATAGTCTAAAGACTATAACATAATACTGGTTTGAAACAAATACTGGTTGAGCATATCTCATACATACAAAAAGTGATCTCATAGCAAGTGTGTGTCCATCAATGATAATAACAACATAATCATTAAAAATGCCAACAATCTCCCCCTTTGGCATTGATGGCAACACTTAGGAAAATTTTTGACATCTAAGTGTTTTACAAAAAAAAATGCCATAATAAAAAAAATACTCCCCCTAAGCATATACACTATCCCTTTGCAGAAAATACAATGTATACTACTTCCTTACAAAGATAAACATGAGAGTATACATAGCATGCATCAGAATTTTAAATACAAGAATAATTCTCCCCCTTTGCCAACAATGACAAAATACAGCTGAATAAATGTTTATGACAATAAAGAGTGAAACTCGTCAAAAACTGATTTAAAGTCCTGCATAAATTGCTTCATGGATAAGGACCATGAATCAAGTAATGAGGTAGCAACCTCACTCTCCGTTTGCATCTGAGATACCTGTTCCTCCATGGCATCCAAAGTACTCATCTCTTGAGTAACCGTCAAGGCATCCAGATTGATATAACACTTTTGAAGTATTTGCAGTCTTGGTAGTAGAACCAGTTGTAGTTCCCGCAAATCCTTGGTCTGGTTGCTGATCTCCAAATCAATTCTTGCAGCCTGAAGTTGAAACTGGTGAATGGTTTTCCCATAAGTGGTAAAGGAATCATATGGCATCTTGAAGGTGCTTATGAATGTCTGCAAATCAGTTTGCAGTTTGTCTTTCTGGGCAAGCACATCATCACAAAATAGATGGGGTTGACATATCTTACTAAGAAGTAATTTCCCTTCATCCATTGCATCTCTGATGTCTTTCTGTGCCTTCTACAGATCAGACCGGAGCACATGTAAGTTTTTCACCAAGGCAGTGTTCAAAGCCTTCTGATGCTCCTTCTTGGGATTCGCTTTAGCAACCTCTTCTAGGCTTTGTACCTTGTCCTCCACAACTATGCATAAGAGTTTCAACTAAGCCAGAGAGGAATTGGTACTAGGGAGGTTGGTACTGGGTATCAAACCGGTAAGAGTGTCCACCGCAGCTTGGATCACATCTTGCTCCTTCTTCCTCCTTATCACCTCTAGGCATTCTTGAGCAAGCTTAATTCTTTGTAGTAGCTTTGATTTGTTAGCAGATTGGAGGTCAATGGGACTGGTAATGTTAGCCGGGTTGGCTTGACTATCGGTTGCCTTTGGAGTCTCCACTTGAGTGCTTTGCGTCGCTTCCTCTTTCTCTTTTGCTCTGAGCTTGTCTTCTTCTGCCTTCTTTTTCTCCTCTTCCTCTGTTTTTCTTTTCTCCTATTCTTCTTTCCGCTTCTCTTCATCCTCATTCCTCTTCTTCTTCTCCTCTTCTTTTCTCTTCTCCTCTTCCTACTTCCTCTTCTCCTCTTCCTTTCTCTTTTCCTCTTCCTGTTTCTTTTCTTCTTCCTGCTCTGCTTCCTTCTTCTTTTTCTCTCCCTCTTGTCTCTTTTCTTCTTCCTTCCATTTCTTTTCTACTTCCTTCTCTTGTCTCTTATTTTCCTCTTCTTTCCTCCTGTCCTCTTCCTGTTTCCTCTTTTCTTCTTCTTTTCTCTTTGCCTCTTCATCTGCTTGTTTCTTCTTTCCTTCTTCCTATTGCTTCTTCTCTTTCTCTACCTATTTTTCTTGTCCTCCCGCTTCATTTGGTGTACCTAGAGTGACATCTTCACCGTTCAAGACATCAACATCAATGGGTTCCATTTGATCAGTGATCAGTACTCCTTCACTGTCATACACTTCATCCAATTGATTGATTTCTGGTTCTTGCTCAGCTTTCCTATTGGCTTCTGCCACTTGATGCAACTTTAGAGCGGATTGAGCAAGGGAGTGGGTATCTTTTACCACTTCCAGGACTTTTCCTTCAAGCAATAGGAGTCTCCTTCTTCTCATGAAGAAGAGGCCCTTATATCTTTTCACCACTTCATAAAGTTCTATTTTAGGCGCATCAGGAAAGTATTGTACAAATACTTCCTCTCTTATTTCCCGTTCCTTCTCTATGGCAATGTGCCACTTGTTATCTAAAGAATTATATAAAGAATCAGGTGTCTCAGATTTAATTTCTGATGGCCATCGGTCATTAATACATAAATAATTGATGACTTCTTGTTCAACTTCCTTCTTTTCATCATTATTAAAATCATCAAAGCACTCTTTCAAATCACCAAGTAATTTTCTTCTAATATTCTTAATAGTTCTTTGACAATGTGTCAAAGGTTTATAGGAGGAAATATCAATATTTACCAGTGCAGATGTTGCCGGTTCATTCTTTGTCTTTTTCCTTGTTTGCCTAGTCTTCTTAGGATGTTCTTCAGACATAGTTTCCTTTGAGTCCGGTGTGGTGTCTTTTGTCTTCTGCTTTCTCTCAAAGACTTTGGTGGGTGCAGCTTCCGGTTTCTTCTTTGTTGGTGACTGCTTGGTCACTTTGGGACTTGCTGCGGTAACCGGTGCCGATACTGAAGGCACTACCTTTCCCTTCTTTACTGATGGTTCTTCAACTGGTGTAACCCTTTCCAAATAGGTGCCGATTCTCTTTGCCTTTGGATCAAGGGGCAAGGCGAGTAGGGTAGAGGCATACCCATCTAGCATGTCATACATTACCTCATATCCCATCGGTTCCACTTCTTCCTATCTAGGCTCAACTGCCTCCATTATGCACTCATCAACTCTGATGGTGAAGCAGATGTCATCTTCATATTTCTTGACAATATCACCTAATATTCTCACTCTTTGGCTCATTTTGCATCTGAAATCATCAAAGTATTTGTTTAGAACTTTTGGATAACCGGTTCCAACCGCTTGAAGGCTTTCCTTGATTTGTTTTGTAAATGGTTGGTCGGCAAACCATTGAATATCTCTGACTCCTGGGAAGTAACCTTGGAAGTAGAAGAACAACCCAACCAATAGTCATCCAAACTTAAATCTCAAGGCATTGTCCTGTTTAATCAACTTTAGGTTCACTAGAAGTTACCTTTGCATACAGGTACATAAGTCAAATGATGTATCTTTCATTATCATCTGATACGCAACATTTACCACTGCAGTGGAGACAGAGTTGATCCTGCTAGCATAAAATGTCCGGTAACCTATTACAGACATATTTGACTAGATCATCCTTGATGGGATTGATGGTCATTCCCCGTTGGTCACTCATAGAACCGGTGAGCTTGGTCATTTCCACTTGCTGATCTTCCTTAGGGTTGGCACTTCACCAACGTTATAGAAACTGGTGATGACATGAATCACTTCCGGTGTGATGTCATCCGTCCACTCTAAATACATTTTATCACCGTGCACTCTGCTCAGAATGATGCGAATGTGATCATCTGAAAACTCTTCAAGGAAATAGACTGCATTGTGAAGCTTCTTCTTTTCCAGGATGCTAAATTCTGGTTTAATCTTCTTGTCCTTCCTATAGAACAAACTCAACTGGGAATGGATTACAAGAGATCCTAAGTCTTCAATTTTACAGTCAATGTAATCAGAAATGCCTTCCTCCACTATAACACCAACGGGTATTTGAGATAGGGCATTGTATTTTTCCTTCCATTGAATGAAGTCTACTGAATCAACGTGTGCACTTGAGCTAGAGTGTGATATGAAAGCCATGATAAATAGAGAAATTTGAGAAATACCTTCGTAATTCAAAATTTAGGGTTTGCAAATTATACTTCGCCACACACTCCTTCGGTTGTTGAAATACCGCTTTGTGTTCTACACTTGATAGATTGATATTAGCTTCAAATTCTTCTTCAAGGTTTTGAAAATTCTTTGAATCGCAATCCAAATCACTTTTCATCATTCAGTGCTTAAAAACTTCTTCGCTCGAGACATTTCATAATAAATGCTCCACTATTAGGGCGTAAACCCTAATTTGCCTTTTACCGTTTCCGGTCTTCTGCCAGTTGACAGGTATCACATACCGGTTAAGGTCTTTTACCAGTGTAAATCAGGGGTTCGAGACATTTCATCGTTTGCTCCCCCCAAGCTTTTCTGATGCTTAGTTTGCCAGTTCAGTGACTTCCACACTAGGTGCAGAAACCGGTTCTTCTTGAATCACTTCTTCTAGCTTCTTCTTCCAGGTTTTCTTCATATTTGCTTGAACAGTTTCAACATCTATCTTTCCTTTCGGAGTGGCTGGTATATCATCCAATATATTCTTTCTCATTCTACAGAATCTTGTTATATGACCCAGTTTGTTGCAATGATAGCAAATCATTCCAGGTTCTCTCCAAGGTCCATTATTCATGTTTCCATTCTTCCTTCTACATGTTGCAGTAGTGTGACCACTACCATAATAGATCAAATAGGTTTCTCTCCATCCAGTTGCCGCTTGATAGCCACTACTTCCTGACTAATGATTATAGGTATTAAACAGGTTTGGGTTCTGGTTCCCAGAGGGTTCAGAAAAAACTCCTTGACTCCTTTGAGGATACCTTCCGGTGTTGTGCATGACAGACCTGCATTCAAATGCTCTATGCCCAAACTTGTTGCATGCATAAAAATTACCATTGAATCTATTAGGTCTAGGCTTATCATTTAGAAAATAAGGAAAATTATTGTAAGCCTTACTTCTACATACATTAGCAGTGTGTCCTTCCTTGAGACAATTAAAGATATCAGGTTTGAACTTTTGCTTACCTTTATCCTTTGGTGCCGGTTGCTTCTTTGATGCTCAATCTTTTGTTCCAGAGGTTTTACCTTCCTCATATTCAGAGAAACCAAGTCCATTGGTATTCTTTACTAGTTTAGCTGATTCAAGCTTTTGCTCTAGCTTAACAGAACTATTATTGAATTTGGCAAGTATTTCCTTTGACTCAGTAAGTTCTTTGGTAATAGCAACATTAGATTCCTTCAAGGTTGCATTCTCAAAAATAGCCATGTTTATTTCTCCTTGTATTTCCTCTTTTTCTACTTTGTTGTCTTAGAGATGAGCGGTAAGTGAGCTGATCTCTTGCTTTAGCTTGGAGATCTCATGATCTTTGTCTTTTACAAGATCTTCAACTTTCCTTCGGTTCTCAGGCTCTTGACACATTCTGATAGTTAGTCCTTCAAGTTCCCTTCTTAGGTTGGCATTGGACTCATTCAGGTTTTCAACTAATTGAACTAGGGCTTCCATGTTTGCTTCATTAGAAGAACTGTTTTCAGTTAGCTCCATCAGTTTTTCAGCATGCTCTCTTCTTTTTTCCCAAGAGGCCTTATATTTGACTTTAAGTTCATCATAGGCTTACTTAGTCTGAGTGAGTTGATGAGTAATTTCCCTCATAGTGTATTCCCCCATATCTCTTTCCAAGTGGTTAGACTTATAGAAAGGCAGGCTCTGATACCAATTGATGAATACTAAGAGGGGGGGTGAATTAGTATACCAAAAAATACAGAACTCAAACACTTTATCAATCTAGCAGTAAACTGATATAATAGTTTAACTAACAAACCGATTAACAGAAATACAAACCAAACAACAAGTAAGGCATTCACCCACAAAAGCACAATCACCATAACACAAGAGATTTTGACATGGAAACCCAAATGGGAAAAACCAGAGTGAGATGAAACTCACAAGTAACTATCTGCAGAATAGTAACTAGACTGGTTAAGGTCATGCAATGTTCTTTACTAGAATAGATCCTGTTAGGAATCTCAATCTCTGTCAGGAGATAAGTCTGATTAAAGACTACCTTGTGAGAGGATTTCAGATCCACATATGTGAATCACCTTGTTAGAGGATTTACAAAGGCTTTTTTGGGCCTACTCGGTTAAGGGTTTCTGACTTGTCAAAGATGTGAGTAATCAACAAGTGAATGATCTAGCAAATGGCATAGTCTACTTGATTAGATCCATGGTCGCTCATTGCTAATGCATTTCAACATTGCTTGAGTTTTCCGTTAATCCACACTCTGTTACAACACACAGACTTGATCTTCTCTGTTAAGATCATACAAAACAAGAACTCATCAACCACCACAAGCCCTAAAAGCTACACAAACATAAAAATCCTAGACATGATGTCCTTAAAAGGAATCTGATTTCATGTCGGTCCAATAGGATTACATTGCAAGTTCCTAGGTTCATTGTATCTAGACACATTTGGTAACACAACACAAGATCACCATCAAAGTGTCGGTGGATGGTAACTCATCACAAAAATATACCATTTGGTAACTCATCACAGAGTATTACTAGTTTATACAACTTTACCGATTATTGGTTGGTAACTCAGAGTAATACCGGTTTAACTATTAAATAGATTACTGGTTGACAAAAATGAAGACTAGGAAAATGATAACTGCCGCTTCTAGTTCTTTTACTCCATTTCGCTTGAGACCCTCAAACTGCTTGAGGTCCTCATGCCACTTGAGATTGGTAAACACTTTCTGCAAGACACCGATAGTCTAAAGACTATAACATAATACCAGTTTGAAACAAATACCGGTTGAGCATATCTCATACATACAAAAAGTGATCTCATAGAAAGTGTGTGTCCATCAATGACAATCACAATATAATCATTAAAAATGCCAACATTCTTCTCCTTCATCTTCACTCACATCTTCAATATGTTGACCTCCTCTCTAGGCTATCTCAACGACTTCCAATTGGGCTGCAATTCCTCGCAACATTTACATCACAATAGGATCTTCATTCCCACTTGCTCCACCATTCCTATTTCCTTTCCAGCTGCAAGTTAGATCCACAGTCTGCCACCCTATAACAAAATTCTCAGGACAACGTAATCTCCAAAATGAAAGCTCACTCTGATACCACTTGGTGCAGTCACCGATTAGGAGGGACCTCAAAGAGATCAATCTGGACCAGTCAGTAAGAGTAAACACAACTAAAACATAAGGATATAATGAAGGCAATGTAGAAAGAAATGAATTAAATCATGGAAACTGATTACAAGAAATCAATAACATCCGAGATACAAGATTAGGCCCACTGCCTACTACGAATATGCTCAATTACAAAATAGGTCACGACTAGGACCTCAAAACTCTTTATCTCGCTTCTATGTTCTATATTTTCTCTGATATACATTCTAATACTCAATTACAATGATTTTTATGATCCAAGGGGATCCAGTCGACCCAAAAAGGGATCAAATGTCAAAGAACAAGACCTAACGTGTAAAAACAACAAGGTCAGCCTCCACCAAAGAAATTCCTCTAAAAAATACAAAGGTTGAAGTGTAGATCAAAGGGAAGGTTGACCACATGCCAAGGAACAACAAAATAAATGCTCAGGGATTTGTAAGATACGAAAGGGTTCTGATAGATTACTAATGCAAATAGGTCCAAGCAATTGGTACCAGAAAACTGTCTTGGAAACCATAATCGATAACTTGTCGGAAAATGATCCAAATGCTCTATGGTTAGGAATAAGGAAGATGATCAAGTCCTCAAGAAAAATCCAACTCCTCAAGATCTGATGAGCCAATGCCAGAAAATGCAGAATGAAATGCTGAAACTACAAAATAGAAAGGAAATATTTTTGGTTGATGCAAGATTGCCAAGAACCAGGGATGCTCCTGCATCAAAAACCATAGTTTTAATCAAATTGACATATAAAAGAATTACCCTACTCTAAAATATCCTAGTGAATATATATCACAATACATTGAGCACAAGTAAAGGACTTACAAGTCTAGAATCTGTCGAAGGAAGTCTAAGTTTAATCTTTGTGATCTATGCCCCATAATCAATAATCCAAGCACCACAATGATGATCATGCACCTTCACCTACATCATCCTTGCCTGTGCCCAACTCAAGGAAATAAAGGGGAGAGGACCTAGTAGTTGAATGTATTCCAATTGTTATGATAGTAGTTGTTGATTTAATACCCATACTTGTTGATCTAAGGTCCAATTTTTCTGACAAACATTGTATCAATAGTCGTGGCTTTAAACTTCTTATTGCTATGATGACTACCCATAATTGACTTAAATGTACCCTTAGTTTAAAAAAGCAACCAATCATGTGATGTCACATCAGCTGTACAAGTATGGGGGCCTCTTTTTCACAACTATTGGTCTCACCTTCTTTTGGACTGTTTTGAACACCTTGGCAAAAAGCATGCTAATGTGGCATCATATTTGATGACGTGGCCCTGAAACCTTAGTTATAAGCGGGGGACTTGTCAAGTAAGCTGCTATAAAAAATTGAGAGATTTAAAATTTCTACATAATATTTTGATAAGCATGATGTTAAGATGCAGAACTATGGAGTCTAAATGCATTTGTCGGGTCTAAAGCTTTGTCAGCATCCTCCAAGCTTGTACTAAAATGGGAGTTGAACAGTATGATAGAATGCCTCCAAGTAATGTCATCTCATGCAATGCAATGAGTACAAGATTTTTAGAAAAATGGATTTCATTAAAGGATTTAAAAACTCTCAAGCAAATGACATTGGTAGGCGTAAGACCTCCTTCCTCTACAACATACCCAGTGGTTTTGTTGAAAAGGATTTAGAAAGCTATCTAGAAAATGCAGTTGATGGGTGTAAGACCAAACTCCATTGCATGGTACACACACCATAGATTTATAAAGAAACTTTAGAAATTTCCTAAGCATATTTAGTTGGCCAGCATACCATGACCACGAGATACACGTAGAGTAGATTTGTTGCTAAGGCTACTTTGAAACTTTTATGCAAAATTATGTGTTTATAGTTTTCAGGCCAGATTATGTAACCTTGTTCTTCATCTTCACCGCTTATGCTAAAATTGGAGCTATGGGGTGTTTCAACAACCCCAGTAGATATGTATGCAACATTTGGAAGTATAGAACAACTTGTGAATTGTGTAGCAGAGTGTGTAAATGAGAATGTAGACTCATTGAATGGCATGAATGTAGGATACAAATGAAATAGATTTGTTGAAGAGCTTTAGAAACACTCAAGCAAAAATGTCATTAAAAGGCGTAAGACCCATATTTTACTAGTGGCCTCCTGGCTTGTGTCAAAGCAAAAGTTAAATCATTGATAGAATGTCGTAAGGTTTTTTCATTTTTTGGAGTGTCATTCATGTTAGGGAGAGGATATAGTAGTTAAGAATCTTAATTTCACCTTTCTCAAAATTTTACATGAAAATTTTAAATCACTCCCAATTTTCTACATTAGCTTACTTGGCAAGTCCCCCTACTTATAACTAAGTTTTGAGCACCACATCAGCACATGTGCTTTTTGTCAAGGTGTCCAAAACAGCCCAAGAAAAAGGTGAGACCAATAGTTGTGCATAAGGGGTCCCCATACTTATGCAACTGATGTGACATCGCATGATTAGTTATTTTTTACAGCTAAGGGTACATTTCATTCAATTATGGGTATTAAGTCACAGCTATTAGCGCAATTTTGTCAAAAAAATTGGACATTAAATCAAAAAGTATGGGTATTAAATCAACAACTACTAGCAGAACAATTGAAACATGCTCAACTACTGGATCTTCTCCCCTAAATTTTATACAGATAATAATGATAGAGTCAAACTTATTGTACATGTTATGGGAAATGATGGTAAACATTTATAAATTATTTGACAAACCTACATGCCATTTATTTAAGTCTACATGAGAGGGTGGCAGAGGTACTAGTAGCAACTATTACAACCTCCCAAAAACTCATAAAATCCAGTGCTACCAATCCTAAATTTCTTACCTAAAACTAGCCCCTATGAACATAGGTATAAGTTTCAAATTCCCAACTTAATAAGCATACAAAGTAAGTATAATCTAATACTTCAAATTCCTTATAATATTTGATATGTTAGTGGAGAAATTTTGTTTGATATGATACCTACAGCATCAGATTCGATAATTACATATGCAGATTCTAGCTAAATACACATTTACTATATAAAGTTTAACTATATGGTAGAGTTGCTAAGCAATCCCTTGAGTCTACGCTTATCTATGACTCTTCAATCTATTATTAGTAGATGAAGCTTCTATGTATATTATTAGTCAAGAAGTTAAAAATGAGTTGCATTAAATAAAATCATTATGAAATCCAACTTTGTGTAAGAAAATAGATATGTAAGTTATGATAGTTGAGTATGGTTTTAATTAAGAATAAACATCTAAAACAACTCATTTAAGAATCTAATTTTCTATATAGAATTATTTTAATCTATTTGACACATTTATTAGGATGGCGATTCTAGAAATGTACAATATAAGATGTGAGAGAAATAACATGTATAATTATAGAAGTATCATAAATTTTTAGTATAATATTATAAAATATTCTTACATTTGCATGCTTTTTTCTTAGGCATGTTCTCATTGTGTTAACAATGAAACTATTATTCACCAATAATGGCATATGTATTCTTATACATAACTATGTCATGTTTGGTCATGTTGTATATAGACACTAGATGAATGTTAACCATCATACCTTAATTGATCATCTGCAATATCATTTTTTATCCTTTATTATTTATTTATATCATAATCCAATATTAAAATTCACTTGAACTCTTTTTAATCACCTCTCATAGTTTTGATGTTGGTACACATATCACACTAATAGTTATCAACCTATGCTAAAATTTTTCTAGCTCTTGGAACTTTAAAACTCTTGTGCATCCTGAAGTAGTAGAAGTCTCAAACTATTTACTTAGATCAATTTTAAAATAATGTTTAGATTTGATGATTGTAAGTAAAGCATAAAATATTCAACATATGATAGAGTAACCCTTCATAGAAATCCTATGCTTATCTTTATACAAAAATATGTATATGAAATATAGCGAATATATATGAGTGTCGATCACACATTTACAACTTGACCATGCAAGCATATTGGTGAGACTTCATTAGCAAGCAAGCTGACATGAATCATAGATCTAAACACAATTCACTTGCACTAGCATTAGCTTTTCTTTTCTTTTCCCATTTTTTAATAAGATGCGGTGTCCACGCAATCTCCACAATGGTCGATTTATTATCCAACATGAAAAGTAATTCACAATCCTTAGAACTTATAATTATTGTATGAAATAAAACATTTCCATTCACTTTACTCACAATAGGTACAACTACAACAATCTAACCATTTAAACAATTTCTCTTTCCAGGTTAAAACTAAATATCAACTAAGTCATTTTTATTTTCAATTTTAACATAAGTTATAAGGTTCTAAAAGTACAATTGGAATATTTCACATATTTGACGTGACCACAATCAAGACCTAATCATAAACTAAATGTCCATAATGTAAGAATTGATAAAAGTATCTCAATTTAGTCATCAAAACAAAATATCTATGACCATCTATAGGTGGGTCATCACAACTATTATTTAGAAGTGTTAAATATTTTAAAATTTGATATTTCTTGGCATATATTACTTAGATTTTTTCAAATATAGGTATACTAGTTTTTTTATTTGCATTATTTATTCGATCATAAGATGATGCAATACATTTAAAATTATTTTTTAAATTAATGAGATAATAATAAAATGAGGGAAGCAAATCATGTAATAAAACTAACATACCTATATTTAAAAAAAAATCTAAGTAAAGTACGTCGAGAGATATCAAGCTTTGAAATATGCAATATTTATATATTCAATGATAAAGTATGATTTATTAGAATGATATTGTAAAAAGGAATTAGAATTGCTTTGTTTATCATTCATGCAGTAGTAATAATTGTCAAAACATCATCTATACTATATTGTAAGCATTGAATTTAGTCATGGATACAATGTGTAAATAGTATTTCCAAATTTGTAGGAAATTTTCACTTTGTTAACCATTTATGCACTTGCAATATCTCTTCATTTTCAATATCATCAAGAAGAGCCCTAACTTTGATTGAGATGCTGGACTTTAGGGCATATAATGTAGGTATCCCATACTGTGCATGTAACAACCTGAATGATGGCATGACCTGATGCACTGTGAATCTAATTGAATAATTAAACTTAAGAGTAGCAAGAAACCATTATTCAAGTGGTCATGTGTGGTAACTTATTTGTGACTGTCCCTTAAAAAATCTCATGAACTTCATACCGAGTTGTTTAGATTGGTGGTGTTTTTTTATTGTCACTGTTGGCCTAATAGTGACTTTCCAAATAGATCTAGCAAGGTAAAGATATCAAAGCTTGTGGTATTGAGAAATTGACCAATCACATAAATCTATAATGTCAATTTGTAGATTATAAAGTTTTACATCTAAGTTCATTTTGACCTTGAAACCATAGAGGAAGTTAAAATATGAAGCATAATTTTCAAATTTTGTTTGACTATTCACTAGTTCATTTTTGTCAATTCTATTGACCATTTTTTGTCTCAACCATAAGCGAACACTTAATTCAGGTCTATATGAAGGATGACATTGATTGGAAGATGGTAGTGGTACTTTGTCAACCAATTGGACACACATGCATGTGCACTACATGACATCTTGCTCACCTGCATGGAAATAGAAAAGAACAACATATATGTAACATTTCTCTGTATCAAAACAAAAAAAATGATGCATGGTTGCGCGGAGTATACTTAGAAAATGGTACATATTTGGAATTCTTTTTATCTTTTAAATGAATATTGAATAATAGAAGATAAATATTTTAAACTTAATATAAAAGATAAATTTATAGACATTTTCATTTGATGCAAATGTATGCAATTAAATAAGAAATAGGTTGCATGAATTTTATTTACTAGCATACCTATATTTTATAAATAAAATTCATGTAGAGGACGCTGAGAGATATCAATTTTTTTTTATAAATATAAACAAATGACAAGATTTATAATTTAAAACAATTAAAACGCATATTGCATTGGCATTGCAACCTTATTTACAAGATAGATATAAATGCAAGAAATTGAAAGTAATAAAACCTACAACTTAGCAATAGAATCTAATAAAACATTGCTTTCAACTGAATAATTAATCAATCTTAATCTATTATCACTATGCTCTATGCTCTTTCCTTATCACTATTTTAATTGTATCATATATTTGATTATGATAATCAGTAAAACTTAATTCTTGATTCAATCATATCATAGACAAAACTATATACTCTATCAATTTCATTTATAATATGGTTGTATTTTTAATTTAATATTACTTAATTGAATCTAACAATGACTCTAAAAATTCATCGAACATGGCAGTAGATTTTGGAAAGTCAAATACTCTAAACCTTAGAATAGATAAACTTGATGATGATGACTTTAAGATTTAGCATTATAGTTCAATTTAATGTTCAATTAGGTTTAAGGTTAGTGTTTGATTCATGTTAAGGTTTTATAAGTGTAAGTGTGCAATTTAGGTTTGGGTTTAGAGTTAGGCTTTAATTTGGTTTAGTATTAGGGTTCAATTTTATTAGATGTTAGGGTTAAGGCTTAATTTGGTTTAATATTTATGATGGATTTGTTGGAGTAAATAGTTCTGACTATTTATGTTTACTTAAGTTTTAACGTAGGTAACATCATTTATTAGGTAGATGGATAATTGTAGAGCTATATTTGGACTCTAACTCTTCTAGATGGAGACACTTTTCCAAGTCTTGTGTACTCTCATCACCCGCTCTTGCCTATTTAAGCAAGGCTCCTTGTTTATTCATACTTAACTCATTCAATACAATCTCATATGTTGAATCTCTCTTAGTTGTGGAGGATGTTCTACAAACTGTCTTCTAGGTTGGGTGGAGACACCTACATGGTATCAAAGCCTCCCATTCTACAACTCCTTATTTAGATAGTCTTCATCATTTTTAATTTTTGAGGTCTTGGATTGTCTTGATCCATCTAGTTATTGGAGACATTCAATTTTTAAAGTTCCCCATCCTTGGATCAACCTTGTTGTGTTTGATTGTGGTCAAATGATTTCATTCACTGGTGGCTTATTTGATTGGGGTCAAATGATTTCATTCATTGGTCGCTTGTCTTTGTTTGGTGATCAAATTTTGCTACCCTATTGTCAACCATACACCTCTATTGCTATAAATTGCATGTTTCTAATAGGCATTGGTTTTTTCTTTCAAGAGAGAATGATGATAATTTATAAGCAGAAGAATGATGACTAGTTTTGTCATCGTGATTATTGGCATGCATCAATCTCTTGTTTAAGCATGTGAGATTTGTATCAGTCTCTAGTCATTTCTTTCTTGAGATTGAACTATATATTTTAGATTAGACCGATAGTTTGTCGATAAATTTATTGGTGCACCAAAAGCTTTTGTGCATCTTATTTTTTATCAACGATCTTCAAAACATGACTAGGTGGAGAAACTCCTTCTCAGGTTGCATTTTTCTTTGGCTAGGTGTATTATCTTTTCCTTGGAGGTTAGAGCATTTGTTGTGAAATACATCTTTATGGTTGTCCTGTTGATGAGGATCTTATCATCCTAGGTGGTGGAGATTCTTGCAATGATTATAGTTAAGACATTTTTTAGTTGCTTATCTGTTGTTTAAGATTTGAGTCCTACTCTCATTTGATTGGACTCACATCTTCATTGTAGTGGTGGATTTATTATTAGAAATTATTGCATTTATTTTTACTTGCAATACATTATTTGAGTAGTGTTGATATATTGACCTTCTTCACTCCTTTGTTGGTGCATTTATTATGTGATTTGTTGTTCCATGTGATGTGATTTGACCATGCTTGGTTGTTAAGCCCATATTTAATGCTTGCAGAATGAGGTATTTTCTAGGCTCAAGCATTTTTGGCTAGTAGTACCTTCACATTTGTCTTGGTAGGCATTCATATTTGCCAATCATTTTCCTTTTTTTTTTTTGAATAAAGGGGTAAAAACTTTATTAATTCTACAACAATAACATTACAAATACAATCTAGAGCCCCAGACTCCAAAAGCAAATCTCATCATTACCCAGCCTCATAACCATTCATCTCCTCCACCAAGATCCTATCAAGCTCTCGGTGAAAGTTGGGAGAAAGGTTCCCCAACCCCTCCACCTTCTAGTTACCATCCTTCTCAGAGGCCCACTTAGCCAGACAATCAACGTCCTTATTCCACTCCCGTGAAATGTGGACAAACGTCACCCGTTCCATCCTAGAACTAATCAGCAATATCTGTTGAACAACCAAAGCAAGCTACGAGTTCACACCAATCACCTTCTTGACAATTAACATATTTCTAATAATCTAGGAATCCGATTCACAAATAACCTTACACCACCCTAGAGAAAAAGCCCATTCAAGGGCATGAAGAATAGCAAGACCCTCCATAAAATTATTAGCATGTTTCCCTTGATAAATAGAAAAGAAGAAAACAACCTTACCCTTCCAATCTCTTCCAACTCCACCAATCCCCACAGGACTTGGATTACCTCGTGAAGAACCATCAATATTGATCTTCAAAATATCTTTAGGAGGAGGCATCCATTTACCCTCCCTTTGAACCTTCTTCTTCGCCCTTCTACCTCATAGACAAACCCTTGAGGCCCAATCTTTCCACAATATCAACATCCTCTCTATTCAAAGGAAACATCACCTCACATTTTTCTACCACTGTCTCCTGAATCATGTGCATAATTTTGTAACAAACTTGAGAGACAACAAGGCTTTCTCCCCCAAAAATTCTTCTATTTCTCTCCAGCCAAATTTGCCACAAAATGAAAGTAGGTCCAATATTCCACACAATCTGAAGGAAAGGAACCAAGGTAGGAGGCTTACCCCATCTGCTCCAAAAGTCCACCAGGGATGAGATATGGACACAAGGATGTTTCCAAACACTCTAGCACAA
This sequence comes from Cryptomeria japonica, assembly GCF_030272615.1. NCBI lineage: Eukaryota > Viridiplantae > Streptophyta > Pinopsida > Cupressales > Cupressaceae > Cryptomeria > Cryptomeria japonica. Next base: position 325,568,536 of record NC_081409.1, read on the forward strand.
ATGCCAAAGCTGGGAAGAGAAAGGGCACCTGAAAAATAAATGTGAAGATTCCTCCTCACTAGTACCACATAGAACACACTTAGAAGGACCTTGAAAAAAATGCTTCCAAATATTATCCTAGGTTAAACATTTGTTTAAGGCAAGCATCCACATAAATAAATTGCACTTAGGCCAAGAAATTTTTTTACAGACATATTTCCACCACTGAACCTCACCCTTGGTTAGTCACTGAGATAGAAGTTTCTGATACCCACTAGCAACTGTAAAAGTGCCCTTGTGATTTGGGAGCCAAGCCAGAGTATCCTTCTCCTTGATGGAGTTACAATTCCTACTAGTTAAAATACCATACAGCTCATCGTGTTCCTCCTACAAACCAACCACAGTCCAGTCTCTGGGATCCTTCCACTTTGCCATCTCCAACAACCCATCTTGATAATAAGAATTGAAATCACTAACTCTAGACCAACCCGCCTTTTGGAAATATTGACATAAATTTGTGAAATTGGGGTACTATGAGATAATGGGAGGAAAGCCATCCCAAGAATCAGATAAGAAAAGAGCCTCCTCCCCCCTTTTGCAAATCCATAATAGGTCTTCCTTAACTAGAGAAGCTCCCTTCCTAAGTGTATTCCATATCATAGACCCCTTCTCAATCATAGGGTATCTAGGGATGTCTTCCTTCGAAACCTTAGGAAGATACTTATGTGCAAGAATCCTAGCCCAGACTTGGTCCTGTTCCACACACCATCTCCAATACAAATTTGCAGCCAATGCCTACCTAGATAGAGTATCCCACCTTAAACACAAACCCCCCAGTTGCTTTAGACTACACACTATTTCCCATTTAACAAGGCTCCACTTTGAGCTCGACAAATTACTAGCCCACAGGAATTGCCTTGCCAAAGCACCCAAATCCTTAACAAATCCCGCAGGAGCCACATTTATCAAACATCTATAAGTGGGGAGAGCCTAAACCACCGACTTGAGTAACTAAATCCACCCAGCAAAAGAAAACCACTTGTGAGTCCATAGATTCACCTTTTGGCAAAACTTATCGATGATGTACTGCCAAGAGTCCCAAGGGAGATTCCCCACAGAGATGGGAATACCCAAGTATTTCAAGGGAAGAGAACCAATTGGGAACCTTAGAATCTATGTAATCCTCAACTCAATAGGGCTAGGTGTGTTGAAAAATAAAATGGAAGATTTATCCTCATTAATTAACTGATCAGATGCTGCAAGATAGATATCCAAAACCTTGCACAGATTCGTAACTTCTCTTATCTTAGCCAATCCCATCAAAGTAGTGTCATCCACAAACTGGAGGTGCAACTACAGAGCCACACCACCTCCCCATCTGCACCCATGGATAAGACCTCTCTCCATGCTCTTCTTCATCAGTCTTTCTCATCTTTTAGCGAGCAAAATGAAGAGGTAAGGGGAAATGGGGTCCCCCTACCTCTGACCCCTCGAGGCACTAAAGAGCTCAGTGGGCTCGCCATTAACCAAAGCAGAGAAAGAGGTCGAAGTCACACAACTCATAACCCAAAGGATCCACTCCTCATCAAAACCAAAAGATCCAAGAACTTTCCTAATAAAGGACCATCACACTCTATCATAAGCCTTTTCCATATCAAGCTTGATAAACATGGCTTTTTCCTTGGAAGTTGCCATAGAATGAATAGTTTCTGTAGCAATGACCACCCCATCAAGAATTTGTCTACCCTCCATAAAACCACTTCGCTCTTTTGAAATTAGATACTTTAGCCATTTTTTCAATCTCATTGCTATCATCTTAGAGATGATTTTGTAAATGATGTTAAACAGAGAAATAGGATGGAACTGACTTAATCGATTAGCACCTTTTCACTTGGGAATAAGCACAAGGAAAGTGGAGTTCAAAGCATAGAGCATCTATTTGTTCCTCTAGGACTCCCAAACCACTTCCATTAAGTTGTCAGGGCCCGGGGCTTTCCCTTTCTTCATCTAAAAAACAACTCTTTCTAGTTCGTCTAGTGAGACATAGCCCATAAGATGTTCATTCATCTCCCTAGTAACCAAATAAGGTATACAAGAGAGGACCTGGGAATTGTCCACTGAACCCCCTTGAGCATCTTTCTTAAATAGGGAAGAAAAGTATTGAACTGTCTCTCGAGACATCTCCTATAGCGAAGGCACCTGATCACCCTATTGTTGACAATAAAAGGGATAGAATTGTCGTGACACCTGACTTTCATTGACTGAAAGAAGAAAGCAACATTTTTATCACCTTCTTGCAACCATTCGATCCTTGCCCTTTGCTTCCACTAAATTTCATCACGTAGTTCACATTCCTCCAAATTTTTCACTACCTTAGCTTCCTCTCTACTGAGGGCCTCAAACAAACCAAACTCTCTTATTTGTCTAGTAATACCATCCAACTCTGCTTGGGCAACCTCTTTAGCCTGAAAGATATTGCCAAAACATTGATGATTCCAACATTTAAGTTGGTACTTCACATATTGCAATTGCTTAGTGAAGGTGTACATCGTAGTGCCAAAGGTGAGTCTTCCCCTCCTCTACCACTCCGCCACATAGTCATACATAGATGGGTCTCGCAACCACATAAGTTGAAACTTGAAAGAGGGAGATCGAGAGATCTAAGTAGAGTAGGCAGAAGAGTTTAATCAACCAGTGATATGACCCCGTCTAGTCTAAGATCTTAGTATAGGTAGACCAACCACCGCCAACCCAGAAGCAGGAAACCAAAAAATGGTCAAGCCTCTCTGCAATGCAATCATCCCCAATCCTTCGATTATTCCATGTAAACTGGCCATTTCTAGGCTTAATGTCCACCAGATGTAAAGATGAAATGCTACCATGCATCAGCAAGGCCAACTGCTCCAACCGCATAGCTCCTCCTCTCTTCTCAACCAACTCCATGATGGCATTAAAATCACCCACCATAATCCATGGGTGTTAGGGTGCCACATTATGGATAACGGTGATATGAGACCACAAATTTTACTTACACTGTAAGTTTGTAGGTGCATAAACATTGGAGAAAAGAATAGATTCCCCCATCTCAAGATTGGCTGCAATCATTGACAGGGAAGATTTAGATGACATCCACCAAAGAGGGTGAACCTTGACTGCATTCCACAAATAGGCCACCCCCCCTCGACGAACCAATAGCCCCAATACACTGGCAATCTCCTCTCCCCCATAGTTTAGGAAGAAATCCAGTCATACTATCCACTTATAATTTAGTCTCTTGCAGAAAAGGAACATCCAACGAATGCCTTCTTACCAAATCACGAACAACTTTTTGTCGAGGGCCACTGTTCAAGCCCCTAACGTTCCAAAAGAGCACTATCATTTTGGGGGATTCAAAAAATGAGAATCCAAAGTCAAGTAACTAACCTTAACTCAACCAAGTTTTCCCCCATCAATTTTATCTTCTCCAAATCCTTCTTTCTTCCTGGCTTAGGCCCTCTATTAGTTGACCCCTTTTTTCACGTCCTTCTGAAGAATAACCAACTAGAGAGAAGTCTTTCTACTATTTATCACATCAGGCCCTGACCTCATCCATAATCACTTCTTCAATAGGATTTACTTTCTCCTGTGACTCCTATTGGGAATCCATTTCCATTAGCAATGCACTACCAACTTGTGGGTTCTGAGAAGCATCTGGAATAACCCCTTCTTGACCTACTACCAGAGTATTTTGTTCCAAACTCATTGATCCCAGATTGACTTCTGATTGACTTAGATCATCCAGGGCTTCAAATCTGTTGAACATATCTTCTTCCAATCTCTCCTTCAAGGTTCTCTTTTGACCCCTATTCTTGTTACGAGCCTTGATAGGAACAAAGCCATCAACCCCTGCAACAACCTCAGAACTGGGGGCCTTACCTTTGTTAGACCCCGATGTATTTTAGGGTTGCATAGAAGGTTGAGGCTCACTAGGTTTTGATCTTGGACATCTTCTCTATAAATAGCCATATTCATAACATAACTGACATCTAAAAGGAAGGGTTTCATAGTCTAGTTGTTGCACCCAAGAATAAGACCCCACACAAATATCCATGGAATTTGGCAATGGCTTACTTAAATCAATTTCAATGCATATGCGGGTGAAAGTCATTACTTTTTTATCTGAGTTTGTTGAGAAGCCCCAGCCAGTTTCCTCAACAATGAGGCCACCATACGCAAAATGTCCTCCTTCCAGCACTCAATCGAGAATCTGGGGAGCCAAACCCAAACTGGCACATAGTTTGGAAGCTCCTTTGAGGGGTTGAAGCCAACATGCCATGGTTTCATAAACAATGCATTCTAGTTATGAAAGTAGGGACCACCTTCAAATAACTTATTACGATCCACCATGAAGCTAAAGGTAACCATGAAGTAGTTATTTTCTAGCAACATAATATCCATCTCTCCCTCTGGCGCCCAAGTCCATTGAGCCCAAGTTTCCAAAAATTGCAATGAAACCCTCATTCCCAGAAACTTACACAATAAAGAATTCTATGAATAATAAGTTACCTCCTCGACAATCCATTTTGGTTGAATGACTAGCCTTGGTCTCTCCTTTAAACATTCCAGACAACCATTAACTTTTAGAATACGGGAACCACCAGACGGTCCAAGTCCATCACCCCCCACATCAAGAGAAAATAAGTTATATTAAAAACCATCGCTACTTGTGAAAGTGTCTTGGTTCTAATTGTTGCACAAAAATCCATACCCTATGCAAAACCTGATGGTTCTCTAGTGGCTGGTTGAGTGGCCATGCTTAGATCTTGCATGCAATCCAAATCTCTGATCCAAAGTGGGGAATAACCCCACACAATTCTTGCACCCAAACCACCAAAAAACCATCCCCTGAACACAACCTCTACTAAAAAAAGAAACCACAAAAGGAATACAAAACCCTCAACCCAAGACCCCACACCAAACCACACACCCAAACACCACACCCAAGCCTGCCCCAACTGCCTCTAAAACCCACACTCGACTAAGGAGTAGGCCATCAGACAACCTGCAAATATTCAACACCCCTCACACAACATACACTCCCCTCCCCATGCATGCACAATTAGCAAACCCTGGACATGAGCTAGGGCCGAATTCCCTAGCTCGGCTCGGCCACGACCGCTACACCGCTCCGCTCCAACTCCATCACCAACTGCCAATCATTTTCCTTGCCAATAGGGATCAAATTCAATTTTCTACAGAATCTGAATAATTTTTTTGTTTGATTAGTACATTTACTATTGTCGCCCTAAAATGTGTTGTAGTAGAGCATTAAGATTTGATCTCTCTTTAATCATGGGCGATTTAATGAAAATGTTGTTTATGAAAGTGGTTATGAGTATAGGGGTGGAACACAAAGCCACCACCAGACCCTACCATTGCTCTGCTCATTGGTGCCCTTTTTGTCATGGGGGGCATTTTTCCAACTTGTTGAGTTGATATCAGTCCCATAAAGGACCAACCCTTTCTCTTAGATGCTTAAGAGGGGTGGGCCATTTTTTTCATTGTTAGGCCCTAATAATGTTTTTTCTTCAAATGGCTAGAACTTGGACGCCCAGAGTCTATTTTTAGCAAATGAAGCATCATCAGAAAGGTGGTTCCATGCACTATTCATTGGTGCAATTTTTTTTGTAAGAACATTTTTGTAGACACATTGAGATGCAATTTCACATCATGTATTTGGGGATTTTGCATAAATTGTGCCATATTCTTGTACTCACACTGCACTATAAAGTGTTGTTGGGGTTTGTGTAGAGCCTTTGTTGTTTACCAATCATAGCTTTGTTAAAGTGAGTGTAACTCCATGACAACAGATGAATCAATGGGATTCATGTCTCATGCATGTGTATAGTTTGATGCACAACCTTTGTTTAGTTGCAGGTACTATATTGGTCACTTCAGACCTTGAATTGGTTGGTGACATAATATCAATGAACTATCAATCAACATTATGGGGGGTATATATATTGATCATTCCAATGCTTCCTTGGTTTCACTTGAAGTGAGTTGCCACACTCTTGTATCCCTATTTTGTGGAGGCAATCATCCTCAATTGATCTTGGATCTTTAGACTATTGCACCTATATTTTCATCTTGCATTTATTGAGTAGTGATGATGGGATCACTTAGGAAACTTTATTGGTTGCATAGTGATTTTAAGATTACTCATGCAGATTTATGTGTCATCTAGGTTGCATAGTGATTTTAAGGTCACTCATGAAGATTTATGTGTCATATTTTTTTTTATAGATGTTATTACCATTGTTGCCATCTGATCATTTTTTGAGTAGCGTTGTTTGGGCCACTCATGTAGATTGTTGTCTTCGTGATATTAATCATCATATTTTTTAGAGGAGTATCTTCAGTTATAACACCATATTAGTCTTTGTTAGTTGTCTACAACTTCGTGCTTTAGTGATGTTCTTCATGCTTTTAGGAAATCATTTGGAGGCTTCTTAATCCTTAAATGTTCTCTTTTTAGAGAGGAGTTTTCTCCCACAAGGTTTTTCTCCTTTTCTCCATTTGTGAGAGAATGATTTGCATTGTAGTTGTACATGGGTACCTATCATGGATTTGTTGTTAGACCCATAAGACATCTCATATTGCATTCTTTACTCCCTAAGTTGCACTTAAAGGGAGGTGTTGGAGTAAATAGTTTTGACTATTTACATTTACTTAAGTTTGGCTTAGGTAACAACATTTATTAGGTAGATGGATAATTATAGACTTATATTTGGACTCTAACTCTTCTAGATGGAGACACTTGTCCAAATCCTATGTGCTCCCATCACCTACTCTTGCCTATTTAAGAAAAATTCCTTTTACATTTGTACTCACCCCATTTCAATACAATCTCATGTGTTGAATCTCTCTTAGTTGTGGAGGATGTTTTGCAGATTGTCTCCTAGGTTGGGTGGAGATACCTATAGGATTAGATTATATTAGTCTAAAAATGTTTAATGAGGGCATATTAATTATAAATGAGATCTCTTGATAAGACACTAATTAGGGTTGTCATTTAATTTTAAAATATTAAAATAGGGCTAGTATAAGGCTTAATTCAAGGTTTGTGGTTAAGGTTCAATTTTGTTGAGTGTTAAGGTTAGGTTTCAATCTAGTTTAATGTGTAATTTGGTTTATGGTTAGGGTTAGGGTTTGATTTGGTTTAATGTTAAATTTGGTTTTGAAGGTGATTATTTCTATATCTTCAATAGGATTCTCCATGACCTAAAGATTTGGGTTTAATTTGATTTAGGGTTTAGGATCAATCTGGTATAGGTTAAGTTTAAATTTGATTTCAAATAGAATTTGGCTTAGGGTTCCATTTGGTTTAGTGCTAGGGTTCAACTTGGTTTAGTATTAGGGCCAAACTTCAATTTGGTATAGGATTAAGGTTCAAAGTGGTTTTGTGTTAGGGTTCAATTTGATCTGAGAAAGATTAGGATTAAGGTTGGGGTTAAATTTGATTTATTATTTGGTTAGATTTAGGGTAAGGGTTCAATTTGGTTTATGGTAGATTTTGGTTCATGGTTAGGGTTAAAGTTTAATTAGGTTTAATATTTTATTAATATTAGGGTTAGAGGTCAATTGAGGGTTAGGGTTATAAATAATTTTTTTTTAAGGTTAGGATTTGATTTGGCTTAGTGTTAGAGTTAAGTATCGATTTAGTTTAAGATTTGGGTTCAATTTGGTCCAGGGTAATATTTCAAGGGACCTCTTGGTTTATTTTTCTTTCTTTTTTATAGATCATAGATTGATTCAAAATATTAATTCAAAAAATTATCACCTAATTAAATTTGAAATAATTTTATAATAATTACATGATAGTTTATGAATTAATATTTCTAGAACCATTTTTTTAATGATAGACTATATTGTGTATATATGAAGATCAAGAAATTTTACCATCCTTCATCACATGCTAAGCCTTAGTATTGAATTATTTTTATTGTTCATGGAAAGATATACTATAAAACTTATAAAAGATTATATCCAACATGAATAAATAAATCTTTTATAGACTTTTTCAAAACAATAATTTCCTTACTATATTCATATTTATAGATATGAAAAAATAATTCTAATATAATCTTAATTTATTTTTAGTAATTAAATTATAGAAACATCATGAAATTAAGAATTGAATGTAAAGCAAGTAATAGATATATGAAAAATAACAAGTGTGTTGCTATATTGATATTTATAAATGTGAAAAAATACTTTTGAAATAATCTTAATTTATTAAGTACTTAAATTTTAGAAATATTGTGTGATTGAAAGTATAGAAACATCTTTGTTCTTAATCAAAACATCTTTGTTCTTATTCATTAAATTTTTATTAATTCATAAAGTTCAATTTAGTTTATGGTTAAGGTTTATTTTAATTTTAGTGTTGTAGAGGTCGATTTTCTTTAGATTTAAGGTTTAATTTGGTTTATAATCTTAATTTATTTTAAGTAGTTAAATTATAGAAATATTATGGAATTGAGAATTGAATGTAAAGACAACAAATAGATATTTTAAAACAATAACAATTTTGTTACTATATTGATATTTATAATATGAAAAGATACTTTGACATAATTGTAATTTATTTAAGTAATTAAATTTTAGAAACATCTTAGAATTGAAAATACAAAAACATATTTATTCTCTTTCAAAGAAATCTTTCATAGATTTTTTTCAAAATAATAATTTTATTACTATTTTCATATTTATAAATATAAAAAGATAACTTTTGTATAGTCTTAATTTATTTTAAATATTTAAATTATAAAAACATCACAGAATTGTGAATTGAATGTAAAGCAAACAAATATATATTTTAAAAATAACAATTTTGATATTATATTTAATTTATAAATATGAAAAAATATTTTTGACATAGTTCCTTAATTTCTTTTAAGTAAATAAATTTTAGAAGCATAATGGAATAGAGAATTGAAAACCCTTAATTATTTTTTAGCATTGGTATGAGGATAATAACTTTCTAATTAAAACAATTTCAATTTTTTTAAAGAATCAATGATGATATTTAGCAAAAAAATTTGTATTTTTTTATGTTTTACTTGTGCAAAAAGTTGTATTCCTTCTTGTTAGATGTTGATATGTTGATTGAAGATGAAAGTGATCATTATCAATAACATTTATAAAAGCAATATATTATCATCAATTATATCTACAAAATCAAGATCACTACTCGCTACATCTACAAAATCAAAATTTCCATCCAAGTTTCTCAATATTTCCATAATCATGTATATAACAAAACTTAATTAAAAGTTAGAGTTTTGTCTATTTGAAGATAATATTTTCTACAACTATACATAAACAAAGACTTGATTAAAGATTTTGATTGAATAATTCAGTCAATAAAACATTTTCTTGTCTAGACTAAATTGCGAACCTGCAACCTTAATTTAAAGGATAATATATAAGACAAATTAAAATCAAATGAAATTAAAACATGTTTTGATTATCTTCTTTTAACAAAAATCATCACATGCAAATGAAATTACTGTAGTCTTCGGCAATCCAATTCATTTTCATTAAACTTGTAACCTATAATTACAATAAAAAGACAATAGAAGCATTCATATAATACATTGATGACAGTCAAAACTCTGTTGGGCCTCTCAAATGTTTTCTCCATTTCTCTCGTCCCATAATGACCCATAATGCATGAAAATAAAAAATGGTAATAAACAAAACAAACAAATAGTACTCTTCCTATGTTGTTAAATCATGCTCAAAACTTTGTTGGGCCTCTCAAGTGTTTTAAAAGAAACAAGTTTAGCAATGATCTAACATGTGTAGTTAAATAGAAATTTATATTTTAAGATTGGTAAAATTAGAAATTTAGAAACTACCAATTCTTTTATCTATTTTGATTTTATTTTTGTTTTATGACACAAATAAGAAAGCATGGTGCTAAAAATTAATAATATAAAATAATATATCAATTTAATTTTTTACTATCTTACATAAATAATATAATATTATTAGAAAAAAATATTAATTTAATTTTTTTAAAGATAGGAATAAATTATTTTTTATTTTAAAAATATTTTAAAAAAATTATCACAAATATTATTTAAATATGAATTTAGAAACTTTCTTTAATTAAGTCAATTTTTAGGAAGATATACTTATTATGAGAATTTATTATTAAATATTAAAAAAAAATACATTTTTTGGAAGGATATATTTATATCATTCTTATACTTTTTTAATATAACAACCAATAATAATAATAATAAATTAGAAGTATTTTTTTCTCTTCAAAAACAAAAAAAAATGCATTAAAACTTATAAAATTTGATAATAATAATAAAGAAACTACTTTTTTTTTTGTTTTGGAAAAAAAAAACTTTGTATTTAAAAATTATATAATCTAATAATAATAAAGAAAATTAAATGCTTTTTATTTTTTTTATTTTTTTTATTTTTTTGCATTTAAAAAATATAAAATCTAATAATAACAAAGAATTTTATTTTATTTTATTGATATGATGGTCAAATTAAATGACTTTTGTTTTTATTGATGGAGAATCTTACATTTGTTTGTGAACCTAATACACCTCTCGACGTAAAGATGCAAAAATAGTATTTTTTTATATACTATTTTTATTTTTATATTATTTTATTATTTTATTATTATTTTTCTTTCCTCATTTTATTTTATTATTATCTCATTAATATAATCTAATTTTAAATTTATAAAAGGAATTTTGGTATAATTTTTCACCCTTATTTTTCTATTATATTTTATTTTCATATTTATTGATTTATGAGTACTTCTTTGTTTTAGATATATTTGTGTTTGTGATTTTATTGTTTTACTTGCTTATTTATATTCCTTTGTTCTTGTTGACTTATTTTGTTTAGATTGTTAAATTTGGTACTCCTCTTAAATATTCTTCTCATCTTTTGCTATTCTCATTACAATTTTGTCAAATCAATTGTATTTCTTTACTTAATATATTACTTTTTCTTTGTTGAGATTATTATATACTTCAAAAATTTTGTCCCCGCTTTTTGTATTTTGCTTAATTATTTGTTTACTTCCTTTTCATTATATTCTAGTATTTCATCTTTTTTTATTATTTTTAATTTATTTTCTTGCCACTTGTCACTTGTATTAACATTTTTTTTTATCTCCAATGATTATATAAAAGCTCATTAGCTTTCTTTACTTCAAAATTTTTGGCCCCTCTTTTTATATTATTAGATATTTTTTTCTCTCTAGCATTCCTTTTGTTTACATTTTTAAGGATTTTCTTTTTGTAATTTTCTTTTTGTTTACTTCCTTTTCATTATATTCTAGTGTTTCATCTTTTTTTTTTTTTTTTTTTTTAAATTTATTTTTTTGCCACTTGTCACTTGTATTAACCTATTTCTCTTTCATCCTCTCTCTTTTTAATTTTCTTGGTCTACAACAATAACATTTTGTAGTACCCCTCCCTAGTCAAATTCTGTTCAACCTAGGTTGACCATGGTTGACCTTATTAATATCTCGCATAGATGGTTGAAACACTATGTTCAGATGCTTTGATGCAATATGGCGAACGTTGTTAGATTGGTGATTTAGTGAATGTTGATGTTCTTGTGGATAATTAGATGTAATTTTCTTATGCTTCGTATATCTGTTAAGGGTTTGGGGTCCTACCCCGAACCCATCATAAGAATATCTTTCACAACTGTTATAGACTTATCTTTCAAGACAAAACCTTGATACATTATGGTCATGAGACTATTTGACACATGATCTTCATTAAAAATAGTGGATATGATGTATTCCACATTATGTTTGATTTCAGTACTTATACTTGATAATGTTCTAATCTTTTGATGCATGTTTATTTGGTGATGGTTTTATATGATTTCATTGGTTTTGCAATGAGTATATGATCACATGTGAATTATTGGGAAAAGTATTTGAACTAGGTTATGGAATCATCTTACCTTACAGTGTATATTTTGATGCTATGTGTTTGATGTGTATTTCCTTGCATGTATATATATGCATATTGTTTTGGATCTACTGATGTGTGAATTGAGATGTGCAGGATATTAATCCACGTGACCATGAAAATACACGACAGATCTAGGGCCAAACCTATGTACAATTATGAAGCCAAGGTTTATCTATTTGAAGAGACAACACCTCATTTGTAATGTGTTTATTTTTGTATAAGTGAATGCATGTGTGTGTGTTCAATTTGTTAAATAGTTAATTAATTTCACCTTGAAAGGGCATGTCCAATGTATTTTGATGTGTTGCATTTTATGGTGTCACTTGACACTTGTAATGTGTTGTGAGTTGGCATGTGACATGTCCTTGAGAGGGAAATGTGAGAACCAATGTATTTTCAAACCTCATTTAGTTTTCCCAAAAGACAACTTGGTTAGGGAGCCCTTAGAATGGTCAAATCAAGTTTGACCCGTAGGTAAACTTTAGGTGGGTTTTTGAGGGGTCAAACTAACTCCTATAGTTGAGGTTAAGTCATTTTTCAAGGCCCACTTGATATACCTATGGGTAAGGGACCTTTTTGGCATAGAACCACTCAGATGTGATTTCCAAGTCACTTCAAAAGTGACATTTTCTTGATGCACAAAAATCAGCTTTTAGAAGATTGAGTTTGGGAAAGACAACCTTCTATTCTTGTGTTTGTATGCACTTTTTCCACCTTGCACCTACCTTTTTAGTTTCCTCTTTTAGAAAACTTGTAGGAGAGTTGGGAAGAAAAACCTGTGATCTCTCACCATTACTTTCCAAGGAAGTTGGAAAGTGTGAGAGGAGTCTGCTTATAAGGAAAAAATTCAAACTTAGAATCATTACCCACTCTCTAATCTTGGAGATCAAGAGTTTTGAAGGATTTGAATTTTAGAAGAAAAAATTAACTAAGGGAAGGAAGTTGGTAGCTGGTTGGATTTTTGTTTTGCTTGGGTTGGAAGCTCTTCATCAAATCTCCATCACCACATTTCATTTTCAGGAGTTGAGGTTGGTGCATGTCACCTTAAAATTTAAATGTGTTTTCTTGTTGTTTTATGTCTAAATTTACAAGTTTATAAGTGTATTTGTGTGTGATTCATGAGTTTGAGATATTGTTATTTGGATGTGTTGTTGCATATTTTTGTATGCATTTCATATGGTTGCATGTTTAGAGTTAAAAACACACTCACCCTTGGGAGGGCAGAGTAGTGTTGGGGTGAAGGGAGTTTGACTATCTTAGGGTGTAGAGCTCTCTTCGGAGAAGAGAGGAAAACTTGGATCTGGGATCCTTGCTGCATTTTTTTTTTAATTTCTATAAATTTGGGAGCCATAAGGAGGGATTGAAATGTTTGCCTTTGGGGGTCATAAGGGGTTTTGATTTGGGTCATGAGAGACCAAGAGAGAGGGAAAAAAAAGAGAGAAAAAGAAAGAGATTGTTGTTTATGATGAAATGTAATGGTTAATGTTATGGAGGTATTGGTTTGTTCATTTCTATGGAAGATCTCCCCTTTGATTTGGTCCACCTTCACCCCTATATTTTAAGTCATATTTGACTATGTGTAAATCTTGGGTTGGGAGTTTTTGTGTTGTGTGTTCTTTTACGTATTCTGGAAATTTAAGTGTGTTGTGCTTGTTTGTAACCTGTTTGGTACCTAGTTTTCCCAAGCTAAGGGGTGGCCTCTTGTGGGCCTAGGTTGGGAGGTGAGTCCCCATGGTCACAACAAAAGGAGTTCTTTTATTTGTAGGTTAGCATTTTGGTTGTAGGAGATGGAAGAAAAAGAGACATCGATGGGATAGATTGAAAAGTGTTTTCAAGTTGCATCTACATGTATTTCAGATTGTGCATCATTTATGAGTATAAGAAATCTGGAAAAAAAGAGAAGAGAATGTAATGAGAAAGAAACCTATGTATTTCATTTCCTACTATTGAGCTATGTGTAAAAAGAATATGATTTGTTTATTGATGTTCATTTATTCATTATCAAGAAATAGAGACAAGAAATGTATTTTATATCTATTGTAACTTTTATTTGAAAAGAAAGTAAAGCTGAAAATGACTTATTCGTAAATGGTAATGAGTGGTTTCTTTCCCATATTTTAGTTAGCATGAGGAATAGTGAATCTATGTAGTTTCCCAGTCTGGAATTTGTACAAATGTTTTTGTTACAACTTTATGTTTTAATATAATCATAGTGAGTATTTCAAATGTCAACTTAGGAAGAGAAAGAAGTTTCCTTAAACCTGCATTTTCCATGAATAAGTTTTAGCAAGAAATGAATCCTTGTGTAAATCTGAATTTAAAATCTAGTAGTATTCTGCATTTTAAGTTGGTTAGGGAGTTTATTTCAGCAAAATAAAAGAAAGGGTTTCATTCTACCTTCTGTTTTACATTTTGTAAAAAAAAATAGAGTAATTTTGAAATAAAATAGTAGTTTAGATTTATGCTACAATAAGAAAGATTTATTTGCAACAATAGAAAAAAAAAGATACTTTACATTTTATTTTTTATATTCCATAGCATTTAGTTAGAAACTGAAATAAAAGAGATATATTTTTAACCAAAACATTAGGAATGAAAAGGAAATACTTTGAGAGTTGAGTATTCAAGCTCCCTATTTTATTTTGGGGCTTGAAAGGAGGAAGGATCTCCATGGAAGGGAGTCCTCCTCTCTTTCACAATTCCCGTTTTCTATTCTCTATTATAACATACATTGAATCAACATTAAAATTTTAAAAAAAAGAGATCTAAAGAACCTACAACTATTAGAAAGAAAAGAGATTAAACCTGCAATACAAATCTGTAAGTGATTATAGTTGGCAGATCTAAGCTTGTTAATAAATAATTATTTACACACACACACAATATATATATATATATATATATATATATATATATATATATATATATATATATATATATATATATATATATGCGTAAAGATAAACTCCTTTTAAAAAATGATCTACATTAGGCACAAATAAGCTGCAAATGAATATTAAAAATCTACTTATGATTCATATTGAAAAGGAAACAATAACCCAGATTTAAAAGTTAATCAACCTTCTATATATATATATATATATATATATACCTTATTACTCTAAACCTTTCTTCTTTAAAAGAAAACTTAGATTAATGGCCTCCATATTACGCGTGTGCACGCGCGCACACACACACACACACACACACTATATAATAAATAAATAAAAAAGAGAGCATTTAAAAACAAAAAAAACTTATAAAAAACCACAGGTTGGGCAGGGAGGGAGGGGGGGGGGGATGGAAGGAGTTGCTCCACCCCACCCCTATGGGGAGCGGCGCCATGACCCACTGTGTGGGCCGCAACCCATTGTCACACCCCTGCATAAACCAAACCGCCGCCTCTTCTCTCTCGGCCCCTCCATTCTTCCAACAAAAATGATGGTAAGGAAAAAAAGAAGGATGCCCTAACTTATTGATAAGTTAGGGCATATTCAAAAGGGTTTTGGAAAATGTATAGACTTTTAGGGTAGCTTTAAAAATAAATATATAAAAAAGGTAAATTATAAAATAAGAGAAAAGGGGAAAAAAAAACCCAAATTCAAAAAGGAGGTTTAAATTGTAAAAGGGGTTGTTCTCTTGGGATATATTTACATACACAAGGGGTATGGAAATAAATACATATATCTATGTATATTTGGATATAGAACTTAAATTTGATTAAAGGGGGTGTATTTTATACATCATTTTTGGGGAAAAATATATTAATGTATATATATATTAATGTATATATATGCTTATATATATAATTATAAACATTTATAAATGGATAAGTTGGAAACTTATACCCCATTTACATGTATATTTGAGGATCAATAATGTTGGCACATAAATAGATTGGACTATTCAATTAATATTAATATAAATGATTTATATCAATATTAATATGGTAAAATGGAGAACTACAATTAAGAAACATAATTAACGATAATGTTATATGGGCATTATTTGAGTTATTTTAATTAACTCTAGACAAAAATGGGATTGAATAGTTATTATAAGGGTTTGGATTATAATCATTTGGAAAATTATAATTAAAGTGATTTGAGCAATTTCAAGCTCTTAGCTAAAATTCAATGAATGATTTAATTATTCAAAATGAAATATATATGTCTTCCCTTGGGATAGTATCTTTAATTAATTTTAAAGAACTAATCCCTAATGAGTAATATTAGTGAAATGGCTTAAGGGGTTAAATTTTACCTCACTTAGTTAACATATGTACATGATGCCCCTCTAGATTTTAATTAATAAAATATTCTAACCCGTTCTCTTATAGGTTGTTATAAGTTGACACTTAAGAAATTGAATTAGTGAAACTAAGTGATCAACCTCATCTTCACATTATGTAAATCACAAGTAATTATGCCTTTTAAAAAAAACATTGTTGTGTTTTTGCCCTAAAGTGTGGGCATGACACATTTTTTATCTCCTTATGATCTCTATCATTTTGATGATGAATCACGAAGTGTGATCCAAAATGTTGATGTAAAAAAACTTACATAATCAAATAAAAAAGCAACATACTTACAATCTCATGGATTGTGGAAATCTACTAGCATTGAAAAATAGTTTTGGCAATTCTTGCTCAGTACTGTGCTCCCTCTATGACCAACATTCCTTCCTTGATCTGCATCTTTCTTTTCTACAATCAATCTCCCCCTTTCTTGATCTCTCCCTTTTCTTGAAACTCTCTTTCTATCTCTTTCTCTATCTCTCCTCCTTTAGAATCAATGATAAAGGCCAGTCTGAAATTATTACTTCCAAGGATATGAAATAAAGCATTAACATGCTCCCGCTGGACAAATGCTTTGCTTCAAACATTTGAAGAAAAGGAGGAGCTATCAATCCTAGCTTCTACTTAAGAATCTCAATATCTCTTTGGGAAGAGGTTTGTTAAAGATATCTGCAATTTGATCCTTTATAGCCACATACTATAATTTGACTTCTTGTTCAACAACTTTCTCTCTCAAAAAGTGATACTTTATTTATATGTGCTTGGTTTTTGAGCACATCACAAGATTATTTGAAATATTGATTGCATTTGTGTTATGGAAAATAATGGGAATAGGATCATCATACTACACCTTGATATCCTTCAAGGTCTACTTTGTCCATAATACTTGAGTGCGGCATGAGACTATTGCCCATTTTTCACTTACAAGTAAAAATGGCCTAAATATCCCTTTAGGTATGAAATAGAAGTTCATAAGGTCTTTTAAATGATTTGCAAGATTGAAAACCAGTCCACTCCAAATCTAACCAGTCCACCATCAAATTCTTGCAAAGATAATTTTTTTTTTTATCTCTAGCCATATGATGTGAACAACCACTATCTATCACCCATTCATCCTTGTCTTCAATTCTAGTAGCAATGGCATTTTCCTCATTTTGAATAATATGTACCAGAGCATCTTCCTTAATAGGCAAAAATACCCATTCCTTACCATTACCGAATCCTCTAGCCGAATCTTGTGCCAGTTCATCATCAGAATCAGTTACACCTTCCTCATCCACATAGTAACATAATTTTTCTTTGTTTCTCCTGTACTTATGCTTGTTCTAATAATCATGGTTAGGCCTAAAAAATCTTCTAGCTCTCTCTTAAAATCTTGAAATCCTCTCAGGACATCTAAATACAAAATGACCTATCTTATTACATGCAAAACATTTAAAAGGTGATTTTACTTCATACTTACTTCTAGCAGGACCTTTAGGTACTCTTCTAGCAAATAGGGCTTCCACTTGCTCAAACTCTTCATTTTCTTTCTTCATTTCATCCAATTCCTTCAAATATAAAGCTTTCCAATCACTCTTTTCAGTTGATGATGGAGGTGCATGAAAAAATAATTCATTCTTTGCAGCTCCTTGAGGACCAAATTCTTCAAGCTCAAAAGCAGACAATTTTCCAGCCAAAGTATCCTAGTTAACATAAGTGTTAGCCATTATTCTCAGCTCATTAATTGTAGTAGTCTTCATCTTGTAAGCCAGTGGCAAAGCTCTCAAAATTTTAGAAACAATCTCATATTTGCTCAGAGATCCACCACAACACTGAATTCCCACAATAATTTCATTAACTCTTTTCATGAAAGCAGTAAGCCTTTAATCTTCTTCCATCTTCAGGTTCTCATACCTTACCCGATAACCATCAATTTCACAATTTTAATAGTAGGGTCACCTTCATTCAAAGATTCCAACTTATTCTATATAGCCTTCGCATTAGATTGATTAGTTAATCCCATAATTTATTGATCAGATAGTGCACTCAAGAGTGCTTCTCTAGCTCTACAATTATTTCCAATGTCCTTATCCAGGCTTGCCGAAGGAGGATTGCTAGATTCCAGATTATGAGGAGTATAGATGGTGTAGGAGCACCCTTCCAGACTCTTTCTCTTTCTTTTTCTTGTTGGTGATATGTTTCTTATGAAGCCATTGTACATGAATAAGAGCTATGAGCTCATGTGTGCTAGACTAGGTCCTAGTTAGGGTCCTGGTGGAGATCTTAGGGGTCATGAGTCAAGATTATGATTTTCTTGAAAATGGAGGGTATGTGTGTCCTTGAAGTGTTTAGGGGTCCTTCCTAACATGGTGGTGTCCTTAGGTTGGCCCATTGTGGGTCTAGGAGTCATAAAAAGCAACATTGGGAAAGTTGCTCAAAAGTTGCATGACAACTTTTAAAAGTTGTCAAGCAACTTTTCCACCATAATGTCAAATTATTTAGGTTAGCATGGAAGACCCTAGTTTGGGCACATAGACCAAGGTATAGGTAGAATAAGTACCTGCAAACCCTAAATGAAATGGTGGATGTCAGACCTTGTATGACCCTAGCAAAAACATCAGACTGAGACTGTAAAACTGTTACCAGTCAGTTTGTATGAAGAGCAAGCAAGTTAATGGATTGAGATACGTCCAAAATTGTGTGGTTTGTCATTAATGGTGTAATTAATTTCATTTCAAGCAATTATTTTAGGTTTTTACTTGCAGATTGAATAAGTTTGTAAATAGTTTGAAAACTATCTTCTTACTGTCCAGTTTTGGATAGGATTGTGTAAATGAAGTCTTAACTACATTCCTCATTGTGGAACCACCATGAAACCATGGGGAATGGATGTGAAGACCCTATACATTAGTCCCACACAAGCAGGGCCCTTCAAAATGTAGGAAGGCCAAGAAAAGACCTACTCCTAGGCGAGACTAGATAGTGCCTGGTTAGGAGAGGTCAGATTGCAGAGGTCTTGGAGAGCAAGGTTGAATAGTGGAGAGAGCATCCTTTGGAGGAAGTGCAGAGGAGTGATTGAAGCATCAATGGTGTGAGGGAGGAGCCTCCACCAATCTAAACAAGGTGGCTAACATACAAAACCTTCACTGTGACCCAGACAGACTGCAAAACCCTCATTAAACCCTTGTAAAACCCCAAAATTCACCCTAGGCACTGTACAGCCACTTGGAGGCCCAAAACCTAGAAAATCCTTGAGCCCTTTCCAATTGAATGGCAGTCCATTTTGGGAGTTAGGGTTTTTTGTGCATCATTTGTGAGAGGGAGCCCTAGAAGACCGGTTAGGAGGCCTAATTGGTCCTAGTCCTTGTAGCCCTTTTTGAAGGCAAAAACCCAAATTTGTGAAATCGGTAAGGGGTTAGAATCTTGAGAACTCTTGGGGGCTCATAAATGGGTGGAAAAACCTTGAAATAGACCTGAAACAAGCTTTCCAAGACCTTGGAAGGTGTGGAACAAGATTAGCCCTTATTAGCCATAGTAAGGGATTTTGAGTCTCATGTGTAGGTGAGACCTTAGGAGTAGCAAAGCAACTCATTGGTGGGTGGATTGGGAAAGGTCAAGGGATTCCTCAAGAAAAGGAAGTCCTAGAGACCCTAGGGTGTGAGGAGAACACCAGGTGATCCAAGGAAAGGATCCAAGAGCATAGACGAGGTTAGTCTATCCCAAACCCCATCCCATCATATTGGTATCAGAGCAAGTGAAAGACTTGTTGGACTATGTATGTCTCTATATACTAGTGAATTAGTAGGGGAGAGCAAAATGGTTACTAATGCAGAGCTGGCTAGAGAAGTAGAAGAGCAGAAGGAGAAGAACAGACTCCTTGAAGCAGCCATGAGTGAGATAAGGGATAAACTGCAAGAAGTGGTGGATCAGAGGACACATGAACCTTGGGATGAAGACACCAAGGGTAAAGGCAAGAGAACTATAGACATAGATGACATAATTCCTAAACTAGATCCCTTATTCAATGAAGAACCTTTTGTGAAGGCTATCAAGGCTTTGAACACCAAAGCTTTTGAAGGATTGCCACATTTCAGTGGGAGAATGGACATAGACACTGTCATGGAATGGATTGAGGGCATGGAAAACCACTTTGAGTGTGAGGGAGTGATAGAGGCTCAGAAGGTTAAAGTTGCCAAATCAAGATTAAGGGGAGCATCTTTGACATGGTGGAAGTACCTGCAAGAAGAAAGGGTTAGCATGGGAAAGTTACCAATTGCAAATTGGAAAGCTATGATGAGTAAGATTAAGGAAAACTACTTACCAGAGGATTATGAAGTCCAACTTCATAAGAAGAGACAAGGATTGAAGTAGAAAGATCTTGATGTAACCTCCTACACTGAAGAGTTCCAAAAACTTTGTCTTAGATCAAAGGTTCAAGAAGATGAACCCATTAAGGTGGCTAGGTATCTAAGCGGCCTAAAGTGGAACATACAAGAGGAGATAAGCCTATGGACTCCTACTACTGTTAAGAAGTGTCATCAGCTTGCTGTCAAGGTAGAAGAGAGAAACAAAAGGAAAGGAGACTCCCATAATAGGGGTAGAGGCAGAGGTAGAGACCAAGTGAATCACCGAGGTGGTTACCAAAACAAGACAAATGAGCCAAGAAACCAAGGAGAAGCCAAGTTGACTGAGCATGGTAGTGAAACCAATCTCAGAGGAGGACACTTTAGAGGAAGATGTGCACAAGGTGGTCCAAATAGGGGTAGAGGTACCATCAGAGGCAACTCCTATTTTGCAACAATGAAGTGTTACAATTATGGACAATTGGGACACCCGACATATAGATGCCCTGACAAGCCTACCACATCAAATAGTGGAAAGAGGGTTGTTTATGCACAAGAAGACTCTTCAAGAAACAAGACACCGGATGTGGACTAGATTGAATCAAAAGTTGGTGAGAATCTAATGTTCAATAGGATTTTGATCAGACAGCTGGTTAAGGAGGAACCCAAACATAGGAGAGCATTGTTTAGGGTGAGATGAAAAGTTCTTGGTAAAGTGTGCAAAGTGATAGTTGATACAGGCTCAACTGACAACATCATCTCAAAAGAGGTAGTTAGGAAGTTGAAACTCACAAGAATACCCCACACCAATCCTTACAAAGTGACTTGGTTGAACAAAGGACAGAGTGTGCTAGTCAATGAGCAGACTTGGGTAGAGTTTTCTATTGGAGGATACAAGGACAAGATCCTTTGTGATGTGTTGCCTATGGATGCATGTAATTTATTGCTAGGAAGACCCTGGCAATTTGATAGGAAGGTGATCTATGATGGAGAGGAGAACTCCATATCCTTTAAGAAGGACAACAAGACCTTCAAGATTCAGTCTTTGACAGAGGATGAAGAGGGCACTTCAAAAACACATAGTGTTTCAATGGCTACTGGTAAGGAATTCTTGAGTTTGCTACATGAGGAGGAGATAGTGAAGTGTGCCATCTTTGTGAAGCCAAGTGAGAAAGAAGACAAGTTGCAGGTAGAAGTACCCAAGGAGGTGAAGCAGATGTTGCAAGAGTATAAGGATATAGTGAGTGATGGAGCACCTACAACACTCCCACCAAGAAGGTCTATAAGTCATCAAATAGACTTTGTTCCTGGTGCATCCTTACCTAACAAGGCTGCATATAAGATCATACCTGATTAGAATAAGAAAGTAGCAAGGCAAGTGCAGGAGTTAATGGAACAAGGACTAATTAAGAAGAGCATCAGCCCATGTGCAGTCCCGGTAGTGATAGCATTAAAAAAAGGAGGTAAGTGGAGACTATGCACTAACTCAAGAGAAATCAATAGGATTACCATAAGGTATAGGTTTCCTATTCCTAGGATAGAGGATCTAATGGACTGTTTAGGAGGGGCTATGTATTTCACCAAGCTAGACCTTAAAAGTGGTTATCACCAGATAAGAATTAAGGAGGGTGATGAGTGGAAGACTACTTTTAAAACCACAGATGGATTGTATGAATGGCTTGTGATGCCATTTGGGCTTACTAATGCTCCAAGCACCTTCATGAGGTTGATGAATGAGGTGTTGAAAGACTTCACAGGCAGATTTGTGGTGGTGTACCTAGATGACATTCTCATCTATAGTAGAACCAAGGAAGAACACCTTGAGCATTTGAGGTTAGTTTTAGAAAGATTGCATGAGGAGAAACTATCCATCAACCTTGAGAAGTGTGACTTTTTGAAGCAAGAGATGGTTAACTTAGGTTTTGTGGTGTCCAAAGGAACCTTGAAGATGGATCCAAGCAAAGTGGAAGCAATTTTGAATTGGCCTGCACCTAAAATAGGGACTGAGGTTAGAAGTTTCCATGGATTAGCTCAATTCTATAGGAAATTTGTGAGGAATTTCAGTGGTATATGTGCACCAGTCCTTGACACCATTAAGGGAGGTCTAAAAACTAAGTTTAAATGGAATGAGTAGGCAGACAAATCATTTCAATTGTTGAAATAGGAAGTAGCTACAAAACCTATCCTTCTCCTACCTACGTTTGATAAGCTATTCACCTTGGAGTGTGATGCAAGTGGAGTTGCAGTAGGTGGTGTGTTGAGTCAAGAGGGAAGACCTGTGGCATTTTTCAGTGAGAAGCTTAATGAAGCAAAGAAGAAGTACTCAACTTATGACCTAGAGTTGTATGCATTAGTGCAGTCTCTAAAGAAATGGAGGCATTACCTACTTCCAAAAGAATTTGTAGTGTTCACAGACAATCAGGCATTGAGTTACATAAACACTCAAGAGAAGCTAAGAAATAGGCATCTAAAATGGATGGAATACCTCCAATCCTTCACCTTCACCATCAAACATAAGAAGGGGCAGCTTAACAGGGTGGTAGATGCATTGAGCAGGAAGTTGTTGACAGTTCAAGAATTACAATTGGAAAGCATAGGCATAGAAGGTTTCAAAGACCTCTATGAAGGAGATGAAGACTTTTCAATAGCTTACAATGTTTGCAAAGAGTTTGAGAACCATTTCCATGGTGAGTATGTAGATTACACTCTCCAAAATGGTCTCTTGTTCAAGGGTAACCAGTTGTGTGTACCTAGAGGATCCATGAGGGAGAACCTCATCCAAGAGAAGCATAATGGCAGTTTGAGTGGACACTTTGGGATTAACAAGACCCTAGATTTAGTATAGAGGTACTACCATTGGCCAAAGTTGCCAAGGGATGTGAAAAGATATGTAGAACAATGTGGTGTATGCCAAAGAGCCAAAGGTGGATCAAGCAATTCTGGTTTATATCAACCATTACCGGTTCCTAAAAGGCTTTGGCAATGTATAAGCATGGACTTTGTAGTAGGACTTCCCAAGACAAAAATAGGTATGGACGAAATCTATGTGGTAGTAGATAGATTTTCTAAAATGAGTCATTTTATCCCATGTAAGACCACACATGATGCAAGCTATGTTGCACATCTCTTCTTCAAAGAGATTGTTAGGATTCATGGACTCCCTTTAAGCATTGTTTCAGACAGGGACAACAAGTTCATGGGACATTTTTGGCAAACATTATGGAGGAGACTAGGAACCAACCTGTCATTTAGCTCAACTTACCATCCACAAACAGATGGTCAGACTGAAGTCATCAATAGGGTGTTAGGTAACTTGTTGAGGTGTTTAACTAAGGAGTATGGCCAAACATGGGACCTAATCATCTCTCAAGCAAAGTATGCATATAATGACAGTGTGAATAGAACCACTGGTAGAAGTCCTTTTGAGGTTGTCTATGGAAGACATCCAAGAGGAGTATGTGAGTTGAGAGACCTTGGTAGTTTGGAAATGAAGAGTGGGCAAGTAGAAGACTTCACTCAAACCATCAAGGAAGTTCAAGAGCAGGTTAAGAAGGTCATCCTTGAATCCACTCAAAAACTGAAAGCCAAAGTGGATGAGAAAAGGAGAGAAGTTTAGTTTAAGGTGGGTGACTATGTGATGGTACATTTGAGCAAAGCTAGGATGCAAGGTGGTAAGCCTACCAAACTGCAGATGAGAAGGGTAGGACCTTGTAGAATCCTGTCATAGTATGGTAAGACTGCCTACAAAGTTGAACTACCTTCAGATTTAGCTTTATCACCAGTCTTTAATGCAGCTGACCTAATCATGTATAAGGGTGAGATAGCAGGGCAGACTGAGAACCAAGTCAAGGTACTGCAAGACCTTGATGTGAATGTCTTACCACAAGTGAAGAAGCTTAAAGCATAGGAGATCTTGGAATCAAGAGTGAAGAAGTCAACTAGACATCAGGTCTACATGGAGCACTTATTGAAATGGGTAGATCAACTAGTATCTGAAGCTACATGGGTGGAGGAGAGCAAGTTCAAGGCACTTGGAATAGACCCGGCTCTCATCTCTTCTTATTTTTCTTAATTGTGTGCAGAGGGGGAGTATGGTGTAGGAGCACCCTTCCAGACTCTTTCTCTTTCTTTTTCTTGTTGGTGATATGTTTCTTATGAAGCCATTGTACATGAATAAGAGCTATGAGCTCATGTGTGCTAGACTAGGACCTAGTTAGGGTCCTAGTGGAGATCTTAGGGGTCATGAGTCAAGATTATGATTTTCTTGAAAATGGAGGGTATGTGTGTCCTTGAAGTGTTTAGGGATCCTTCCTAACATGGTAGTGTCCTTAGGTTGGCCCAGTGTGGGTCTAGGAGTCATAAAAAGCAACATTGGGAAAGTTGCTCAAAAGTTGCATGACAACTTTTAAAAGTTGTCAAGCAACTTTTCCACCATAATGTCAAATTCTTTAGGTTAGCATGGAAGACCCTAGTTTGGGAACATAGAATGAGGTATAGGTAGAATAAGTATCTGCAAACCCTAAATGAAAGGGTGGATGTTAGACCTTGTACGGCCCTAGCAAAAACATCAGACTGAGACTGTAAAACTGTTACCAATCAGTTTGTATGAAGGAAGCAAGCAAGTTAATTGATTGAGATATGTCCAAAACTATGTGGTTTGTCATTCATGGTGTAATTACTTTTATTTCAAGCAATTATTTTAGGTTTTTACTTGTAGATTGAATAAGTTTGTAAATAGTTTGAAAACTGTCTTCTTATTGTCCAGTTTTGGACATGATTGTGTAAATGAAGTCTTAACTCCATTCCCCGTTGTGGAACCACCATGAAACCATGGGGAATGGATGTGAAGACCCTGTACATTATTTCTAGGCAAGTAGGGCCCTTCAAAATGTAGGAAGGCCAAGAAAATACCTACTCCTAGGTGAGACTGGATAGTGCTCGGTTAGGAGAGGTCAGATTGCAGAGGTCTTGGAGAGCAAGGTTGAATAGTGGAGAGAGCATCCTTTGGAGGAAGTGTAGAGGAGTGATTGAATCATCAATGGTGTGAGGGAGGAGCCTCCACCAATCCAAACAAGGTGGCTAACATACAAAACCTTCACTGTGACTAAGGTAGACTGCAAAACCCTCATTAAACCCTTGTAAAACCCCAAAATTCACCCTAGGCACTGTACGGCCACTTGGAGGCCCAAAACCTAGAAAATCCTTGAGCCCTTGCCAATTGAATGGTAGTCCATTTTAGGAGTTAGGGTTGTTTGTGCATTGTTTGTGAGAGGGAGCCCTATAAGACCGATTAGGAGGCCTAATTGGTCCCAGTCCTTGTAGCCCTTTTTGAAGGCAAAAACCCAAATTTGTGAAATCGGTAAGGGGTTAGAATCTTGAGAACTCTTGGGGGCTCATAAATGGGTGGAAAAACCTTGAAATAGACCTAAAACAAGCTTTCCAAGACCTTGGAAGGTGTGGAACAAGATTAGCCCTTATTAGCCATAGTAAGGGATTTTGAGTCTCATGTGTAGGTGAGACCTTAGGAGTAGCAAAGAAACTCATTAGTGGGTGGATTGGGCAAGGTCAAGGGATTCCTCAAGGAAATGAAGTCCCAGAGACCCTAGGGTGTGAACAGAACACCAGGTGATCCAAGGAAAGGAACCAAGAGCATAGACTAGGTTAGTCTATCCCAAACCCCATCCCATCAATAGCCTTTCTCCGTGATCTCCTAAATTTATTTCCAAATATATCTCAAATGAGTTTCCATCTAAATCTTCCATACTCTATAATTTGTTGAATCAAGCTTAGGGGTTTCTCTCCAAAAAACAAATGCAGTTGAATTATTAGTTGCCATAGGATCTTCCTGAAGCGGTTAAGCTTCTGCAAAAGAGGACCAAGCTCTGATACCAATTGTTAGGATAACCATTGGACAACTAAGAGGGGGGGTGCGTGAATCAGTTGTCAACAAATTATAAATATTTACGCTCACAAAACCTTCTACCAGAATAACGGATGTAATAGTTAAGCATTAACATAAATTATAGAATAATTAACCAACCATCCATAATGCAACACCAAGATTTGTACGTGGAAAACCTGGTAAAGGGAAAAAACACAGTGGGAAGCCTACCCACAATCAGATAATACTTCTGCAACAAGTATAGGATTACAACAAGAGGGGCCTACACATGCATGAAGGCACACTACCTAGAGCACACTGCTCATCACAAAATGAGCCTCATTGAATACAAAGAGATATAGACTACAATCCAGAAATAAGAACGAACTGCAAGAATAGCGTCTCCTATGCCTGAGTACAGTTTCTGTTAAGCTCAATAATGGAGGTCTTAAACCTCTTTCACAAACCCAATTCAATCACCTATGATTGACCAAAATCTTTGCATATGATTACAAAATTATTCGCACATAGATAAACCTATATCCCATAAGACCATGATCTACGAAGAGATCTTACATCATATTTATACCAATCCGAGACCTAAACAATTAGGTCAGCCACCTAAAAGATAATACAATAGATATGTTACATAATCCTGCAAACCAATGATAAACCAAGTCGGCCTAAGAACGAAACAACATAATCCAAACAATAAATCCAACCGATGGTGCATCAAAAGCATGAACCAACACATTACACAAACCGGTCCATAACCTAGAAGAATAAGATTAAGATAGAATAGGTCCGGTCCTAAATGCAAACACCACTGATCAACTAGAACACGAAGAAGATAACCATCAACATCTTGATAACCTTCTACAAGATGCACCAATACCACTTATCAGATTCATTAAAAGATCTTCATCAAAGCACTGTCAGTAAAACCCTTACCAGTGACCAACAGGCTTACTAAAACAAATGATAGTGTTGTTCTCCATTTTCAAAACTTCTGTTTCTTCTCTTTAAAAGTGAAAACTATTGCCTCTATGATGCAATGGAAGAGAATAACAAAAGTTTGAAATAAAGACAAAAATATGAGGTTCCAGATTTAGGAAACCTCCTACACTGTAAGCTTATAAAAGCTTGGGCAGGTGAACCCTCCTAAAGACTATTTTCTCACAAAAATATTAAATGGTTTGCAGAAAACCAGTGTAAATTCTTGCAAACTTTTCTTACTGACTAGTACAACTAAAACTAAATGGAAAGTTGATTTGACTTTTGAAATGGATTGCAAAATGCACCCAAAAACCCAATAGGTAAACGAGTGCCTTATCTGGGAAATAGAGTCAACTACAACAGATTGCAACCTAACAAGAGAAACTAGTACACAAATCACAAATTCCTGATCTATCAATTCTGAATATGCCTGACATATACAGAGTCCTAATTTGAACCAGACTTCATCGTCAAATCCACACCTAAAATACTGATATCAATGACTTTGTTTAAAGTATATTTATATTTTCCTCCTTGAGAAAAAGACTAAAAACAACTCCATTAGATGCCTAGAAAATCATTCAAATAAATAATCCTTAATTATTTAAATAGAATAAACACCAGTACAATGACATGGAGATAATACAAGTCTGAGTTTAAATTCTCTGGACTGTATGTTTCATTCCTCTATCAAAAGGTTACAAGTACATCATGTCTGACTCAAAACTTCTAAGAAAATGGCCTGTATTAATTTTGCTAGAGTTCAGCTACAAAATTTGCATCCCGTTGTTTAGGTAGCCTTGGTATCCTTTTATAGAAATCAGGATGCAACAAGCTTCCAATGACCTAGAAGAAAACCCTTACCCTAATTTTCATTTACTCCAAAAGTTACATTGTTGTGCCATTGCAGTTGAGGGAGAAACCTAACATTTTTTCTAGGATGCGTGCTTCATTAATTCACTGGTCATTCAGTTGGAAATTGGCCGAAAGGGTAGGCTCCTATCTCCCAAAATTGGTTGCAACAACCGATAGCCACATAATGCTAGTGTATCATCTTGTGCCAGAGCATTGATGAGTTCTTATCTAAGAAAACACATAGCCATGCACCATTATGTTCTCTGCACATTGCCTTGAATACCTCTCACCAACTTTTCACTTCGAACAATATCTAATGGGATTTGTACATCTTTGCCATTGATTCTTTTGAATATTTTAAAATTTGGCACCAACAGACCAAGAAAGCCATCTTCCTGAGCACCTTTCCTTTAGTCGCCATGTTGTGACTTTTAAAGTCTGGATGTATTTCCATTATGGTATAGTGAAAACCATCCGATCATGGAAAACTAGCACACCCTTTAACTTTCCTGAGTAACTCACCCCAAATAGGCCCCACCACTTGATCTCTGACCCATTGAAAACTTATGCTACCACTAGTTGTCCGCCATAACCGCTCACCTTAACCACTGGCATTAACTGTTGTTTGGGCCCACCGCTAGTGGTTTGTCGCCATGTCACAAGAAATAACCATCATGCACCTTCATGTTGCAGTATAGCGACAACCATCGATCTGCATTGGTCTTGCCCGGTCATTAGCCATTCTAACCTTCAAAGCGGGCCCCTTATCTATTTCACTCATCTGCAAACCCCTGCCATGTGTCACCTCTGGATTGCCTTTGGATCCACCTACTTGCAACTTGGACCTGTCATTGGACTTCGACCTACCTTGGTTCTACTTCCACGCCCTGCCACGTGGCACATCCTGATTCACTTGAGGGTCCTTGTCCTATCACCTCAGCATGACCTGGACTCACCTCTAGAATGAAGCTCTTCCTTGTCTTTTCTTTGTCGCTAATCTGTGATGGATATTCATCATGCAACTTTGGACTACAGATCAGTGACCACCATTGGATCATTTCCAAACTGCCTGCTATTTATCTATCCTCCGAACTGCTCTCCTGTCGAGTCCCACCACTTGGTTGCCAAGTCGCGCTTCTTAGCCATCGAGCATATTTCCATCATGACATGGCGACCATCATCGGATCATCCATGCAACCATCAGATATTTTTTGATTTTCCCACCTGTTAATTCACCTGGGCTACTCTTTCTTCAAGCACATGCTTTGTCACCAAGTTGCGGGGGATAGCCATCGAGCTTCTTTCCATCATGGTATAGTGACAACCATTGATCTTCCTTGGATCACTATCCGATCTACTCAACTCGACCTTTAACCTTATTTGATCTACTCCCTTCTGCCACGTGTCACCACTTGGCACCCCTTGATTCATTCTGAGATCTACCTGGGCACTAGCTGTCTATTTGGTCTACCATGTGTCAGACTATGGTTCGCTACTTGATCCATCAGAGCGCGACCACCTTTGGTTCTATCGGATATCATTATTTCGGCCAAACTTCCTCTTTGGCTAGCTGTTTTCTTGTTTCATCAAAACCGTAGTTTCATCGATGTCCTTATTTTATTGGTGGGACCAATTGATATTTCTTTGATGTTCCTTTGTTGATGGAACAAAGATTTCAGTGAAACCATTTAGAGTTTCATCGTGGCCAAGGTCTGCTCGACATTCATTTTGATGACATGCCACCTGTTCTACCTTGTGTCATCACTGGACCTTCCACCTTATTAGCTGCATGTCACCACGTGGCACCTCAAGATTTTCTTAAAGTTTACCTCGGTGCCACCAGTCTTGCCATGTCACCAGTCGCCAAATCATGGCTATTAACAATCGAGCATTTTCACATGGCTGTATAGCGATGGTTGTTCGGTCGACTCAAACCTGCTTGCTGTTTAATTTCCCCTTTTGCTACAAAATTAGGCCACTCTGAGATGCATGCGCATGCGAGGGGCCCACTGAGTCGAGCTTCCATTTTTCCAAAATCCCTTAAGCTTTGACACCTAATATGCATGGAGCTTTCTACTTAAATACAAAAATCCCAAAGCCAATGTGGGATAAAAGGTTCTTCATGCCTGGGCCTTTCCATTGGGTCATCGAGATCCCTCCAAACATGCTAGCCCGATGGCCGATGCCATTTTCCTCCACTTCATGATGTTCCATCGGGTCATTGGTAAGCAATACATTGTGCTATTCTGATGGATGATGTCACCAATGTCTACCTCCTCCACTCGCACCTTTTATTGGGTCATCAAGAAGACATGAAAACTTGACTTCTGATGGCTGATGATGACTTTTTGTGCTCCACACTTCCATCGGGTCATCACATTAAACAACTCCACCTGATACCCGATGGCTCTACTCTGGTCTGTCTACTTTTCTATCAGGTCATCGATGTAGAGGAGAACCTTGCCTGCAAATACCCGATACAACCGCTCCATGCCTTATGCTTACTCATCGGGTCATCGGGGTAGCTTAAAACTACTCGCCCCGATACTCGATATCTTACTCTGGTCTATTCCACACTCCAACGACCTCATCGGGGTAAGTCTTGTCGATCAGGGTAGGTCTTGCCGATAAGGCAAAATTTCAAAAATTGCCACAAACACACAATGAGGAAGTGCAGATGCAAAAATCTTGAAATGGGCCTCCCAAATTCATCAAAATTTTATGACTCCCAACAGATAGCATCCAGATCATCAAATCCTGAACCAACTAAATGTGATAGGCATCAAGAACACATGAATAACCAATCCAAGGCAATACCACAAGTCAGACCAAATCAGAGAATACCGAAGATGGTCTCCAGATCAATTTCATAGTCCAACCACTCTACCGGAAGCCGGTAGACAACAACACATAATCAATTCCTCCAAATTGCCAACAATCTCCCCCTTTGGCATCAATGTCAAAAATATGACATAAACATCAAAGAAAAATCATAAAACCTCTGAACCACACAACTGACTACTCCCCCTGAGTAGTAGCATCGACACATCAATCCAAAATGAATGATAGCACTAATAAATGCATACTGGACTGATGCCAATTAGCATCACTTAAGTCTCTACCAGAGGGGCATAAACTCCCAATCTATCTTTGAAGTACTCAAATGATTCCTTAGGCAAAGGTTTAGTGAAGATATCTAAAATCTTCTCTTTAGTGTTCACATAAACTAGTCTGACTTCATTTAATTCCACCTTCTCCTTCAGAAAATTATACTTGATAGAAATGTGCTTAGTCTTAGAATGAAATACCAGATTCTTTGATATATCAATAGCAGCAGGGTTATCACAGTGAGTAACTACTGGTTAATTACACTCAACCCTTATATCCTTCAACATTTACTTCATCCATAAAACTTGTGTACATTTATTAGCAACAACAACATACTTAGATTCATCAGTAGATAAAGAAGTACATGATTGCTTCTTGCTGATCCATGAAACAACTTTCTTTCCAAGAAAGAAAGCTTCACCAGATGTGCTCTTTTGGTCATTAACATCTCCAACCCAATCAACATTTGTATATGCACATAGTGTAAAGTCAACATCTTTAGGATACCACAAACCATACTCAGTTGTTCCTTGCAAATACCTAAAAATTCTTTTCACTGCACACTCATGATTCTCTCTAGGATCACTCTGATATCTTGATACAATACAAACAATGTTCATTATATCTGGTCTAGTCATAGTTAGATATAATAAACCTCCAATCATAGATTTGTACCTTGTAGGATTTACCGGAGCCGATTCATCTTTCTTTGTCAATTTCTCACTTGTAACCATAGGGGTACCAACCGGTTTAGAATTTTCCATACCAAATTTATTCAACATCTCTCTAGAATATTAGTTTGACATATGGAAATACCTTTATCATTCTGAGTAATCTGCAAACCTAAGAAAAATTTCATCTCCCCAATCATAGACATCTCAAATTCATTCTTCATATTTTCAGAGAATTCAATGCATAATTTATCCTCACCTCCAAAAATGATATCATCAAAAAATACTTCAGCAATCAATATTTCATCATCAGTGATCTTCTAATATAAGTTATTGTCAATATTTGTTAGTGAAACCAAGCTTCAAAAGATATTTGTCCAATCTGGCATACCAAGCTCTAGGGGCTTGTTTCAATCCATATAACACTTTCCTTAACCTGTAAACCATTTTTTTATCATCTGAAAGTGAAAAACCATCAAGTTGCTCAATATAAACTTCCTCTTTAAGATATCCATTCAAAAATGCACATTTAACATCCATCTGATAAACCTTGCATTTCTTATAGGTAGCATAAGCAAGAAATAATCTCACAGCTTCAATCCTAGCTACTAGGGAAAAAGTCTCATCATAATCAATTCCTTCCTTTTGAGAATATCCTTTACATACCAATCTAGCCTTATTCCTCACAACTTGTCCATCCTCATTCAGTTTGTTCCTAAGAACCCATTTAGTTCTAGTAACATTCTTATTTTTAGGTTGGGGAACTAAATTCCATGTGTTGTTATTTTCAATATGATCTAATTCCTCTTCCATAGCTTTCATCCAACATTCATCTTTACAAGATTCAATGATTGATGTCGATTCAACTTGAGAAATTAAACATACCTCATCAATTGTCAGCCTTCTTCTTGTCATTACTCCTTTGTTTTTGTCTCCAATGATTTGATCTTCTGAATGATTTAACCTTACATACTGAGGAGTCTTCTGACTTTCTGTTTCCCTACTCTGATCTTCAGTCATTGTTGAATTTTCTGATACTGTCAGAGTAACTAGTTCAACATTCTATTTTGGTACAGGTGCTACCAGTTTAGTTATGATCATCTCCACTTCCGGTTCTCTTTCATAAGTCCTGATTTGACCTTTGTACAACTCATCCATCTTGACATTAGCGCTCTCCACAATTCTTTGTAATCTCTTATTATAATATCTATATGCTTTTCTTTCATTATAATAACCAAGAAATATCCCTTCATCATATCTAGGATCAAACTTTCCAATGGAATCATCTCTCTTGGTATAGTATTTACTACCAAAGATTCTAAAATACTTAACTAAAGGTGTATGACCAAACCATAACTCATAAGGTGTCTTACCAGTGTCTCCTTTGATATGAACTCTATTGAATGTGTATACCACTATTCTCACAGCTTCTCTCCAATAGATATGAGGCAGATTAGCTTCCATCATCATAGTTCTAGCCACATCTAAGATAGTTATGTTCTTTCTTTCCACAACACCATTCTACTGAGGTGTCTAGGGGGCAAACAACTGTCTCCTTATCCCATGCTTCTCACAATAATTGTTAAATTCATAAGAAGTGAATTCACCACCTTGATCTATCCTTAAGCATTTAATCTTCAACCCTATCTTTGTCTCAACTTTAGGTTTAAAGATCTTAAACTTTTCAAAAGCTTCTTATTTTTCCTTGAGAAAAGTAACCCACATCATTCTAGAATAGTCATCAATGATTAGCATAAAATATCTATCACCTTGAAAACTCTTTATTCTAGCAGGACCTCATAAATTAGTATGAATAAGATCAAGAACATCATTAGATTTATCTTGAATACTATTGAAAGAAGTTCTGACCTGCTTTCCCAATTGACATTCCTTACATACTGGATTATAGGGCTTCACAATCTTAGGTATATCTCTAATAGCCTTAATTGAACTAATCTTTACAATGCAATTAAAATTCACATGACACAACCTCTTATACCATATCCAACTCTCATCAATTTGTGCAATAAAAAATGTCTTCTCACTGGAGTTCAAATGAAAGATGTTACCTTTAGTCTGTGTACCGATTGCAATCTCTAAACCAGATTGTTAATGATTTTGCATTTTCCATCCTTGAACTATAATTGAAATCCCTTATCCACCAATTGTCCTACACTCAAAATATTATGCCTTAAACCTTCAACATAATAAACATTATCAGTATTATGCTTACCATCCAATGATATAGTTCATCTTCCTCTGATCATGCATGCTTTGTCATCTCCAAATCTAACCAGTCCACCATCAAATTTTTGCAAAGATACAAAATTTCTTTTGTCCCTAGTCATATGATGTGAACAACCACTGTCTATCACCCATTCATCCTTGTCTTCAATTCTAGTAAGAATAACAGGTACTGGAGCTTCTTCCTTAATAGCCAAAAATACCCATTCCTTACCATTACCAGATTGACTAGCCAAATCTTGTGTTGGTTCATCATCAGAATCAGTTACACCTTCCTCATCCACATAGTAACATGATTTGTCTTTGTTTCTCTTATACTTATGATTTTTTTGATAATCATGGTTAGGCCTAAAAGATCTTCTATCTCTCTCTTCAAATCTTGAATTCCTCTCAGGATATCTAGATGCAAAATGACCTATCTTATTACATACAAAACATTTAAAAGGTTATTTTTGTTCATACTTACTTCCTGCAGGACCTTTGGGTACTCTTCTAGCAAATAGGGCTTCCAGTTTCCCAAACTCTTCATCTTCTTTCTTCATTTCATCCAGTTCCTTCACATATAAATATTTCCAATCACTCTTGCTGGTTGATGATGTAGGTACATGAAAAGAAAATTTAGTCTTTGTAGCTCCTTGAGGACCAAATTCTTCAAGCTCAAAAGAAGACAATTTTCCAACCAAAGTATCCTGGTTAACAGAGGTGTTAGCCATTGTTATCAACTCATTAATTGTAGTAGCCTTCATCTTGTAAGGTAGTGGCAAAGCTCTTTAAACTTTAGAAACAATCTCATCTTCACTCAGAGATCCACCACAACAATGAATTCCCATAACAATTTCATTAACTTTTTCCATGAAAGCAGTAATCCTTTCATCTTCTTCCATATTCAGGTTCTCATACCTTACCCGGTAGCCATCAAGTTTAGCAATTTTAACAGTAGGGTCACCTTCATTCAAAGATTCCAACTTATCCCATATAGCCTTCGCATTAGATTGGTTAGTTAATCTGATAATTTTTTATCAGATAGTGCGCTCAAGAGTGCTTCTCTAGCTCTTCAATAATTTCAAATGTCCTTATCTAGACTTGTCAGAGGAGGATTGCCAGATGCCAGATTATGAGTATAGCCTTTCTCTGTGATCTCCCAAATTTCTTTCCCAATACATCTCAAATGAGTCTGCATCTGAATGTTCCATACTCTCTAATTTGTTGAATCAATCTTAGGGGTTTCTTTTTGGAAAACAGATGCAGTTGAATTATTAGTTGCCATAGGATCTTCCTCAAGTGGTTAAGCTTTTGCAAAAGAGGACCAAGCTCTGATACCAATTGTTAGGATAACCAGTGGACAACTGAGAGGGGGGGTGGATCAGTTGTCAACTGATTATAAAAGTTTAAGCTCACAAAACCTTCTACTGGAATAGCGGATGTAATAGTTAAGCATAAACATAAATTACAGAATAATTAACCAACCATCCATGACACATAACACCAAGATTGTTAGGCCCAATATGGAAAGCTAATGTACTGAGAGGGGAGGGGTGAATCAGTACTCCAAAACTTTTCTTCAACAATAACTTTAGTATTATGCATAAACCAAATAGTGCAGTAACATAATATAAAGCTAAAACAAATAGATAACAATCATACATGATTCACTCCATAACACATATATTTTGGTTACACAGAAACTCTTGGTTAGAGAGAAAAACTGTGGTGGGGATGGCACCCACAACTTCACTACTGCAATAATAAAGGTTGCTCGGTTAGAGCTACATGTTTAGCTATTTCTGATAGCTTACCCTATTAGGAGTATCAAGATCTATTAGATCTACCTTGCTAAAGGATTTTACGACACTTAAACTAAATACTGCACCTAGTTAGAGGCTTTACAATTTATAGACTTGATTAGAGTCTTTTACCCTGTTAAAGGTTTCTCTTACAACTTCAAAATATTACAATAAAATCATTACAAATATCTGCAACTTTACATCTTGAATGTTATAGCAAATTCTATGTGCTCAGAATAAGATTACCTTGCTTATAGCATACCTCGGTAACCCATATAGTAACTCAGTAAACCCTTCTGTTTACTTTGTTCTTTGATTGTTCTCTGAAATCCTTCTCGGTGACCTCTGTGTCTCTGTAATAGTCATAACACTTAGTGCTTTCACATGTCTTGCTTCATATATCTCTATATCTTCCTTTCTATCATGCTACATGTATATGTTTGATCTAAATCCATGTTGTATAAATAGATCTCTTATGATGGTGATCCATTCATTGCTTTGATCTTACAAACATGTTTGATCAAATGAATAACCATGCAAAATATTTCATTGGTTAGATGACCTCAAAATCATACACAATCTTTAAGTGCAATTTCCAATGTGATAATGGTTCTATGTACCTCGATCTTGTAACATGTTTTCATATGTATGTCTAGGTTCAATGAATCTGGTAACACATTTCACTTGGTGTGCCATCTTTGCAGCTCGGTAGACATGTAATGATACTTGGTAGACAACTCGGTGTATACTGCGCTTTGAGACTACTTTCTTCTATAACCAAAAGGACTGTGCATACCGACTGAATATTTTGGTAGTAGTAACCGACTAGAGTATATATAATAACTTTGAACATAAAACTAATTGCAACTTGATAAGTAGTAGCAATCTCCCCTTTTGACATTAGTTGAGATGTTTGACAAAAAATACTTTCAAAGTTATAACTCAATAATCTATATACTTGCAAAATTTGACTATATTGACAGTATATACAATAGTCAATGAAATAATATATCTAGCTATACTCCCCTTATCAATATACTATACAAAAATCTGATTTTGCATGCTCGGTGATCAATGTTCTGTGTGCTGTACTTGTTACTATTTACTATTCTATTCACTACTCAGTTCACTACACTTGGATACTCTGCTTACTCTACTCGGTACAAACCCCCTATATAGTATACTCCTTTTGTTTGATACTATACTTTGAATACTATATCACTCCCCCAATACTGTATTACTCCCCCTTTTTGACAAACATCAAGACTTAGTTACCATTTGGTGGAGGCAATTGGTCAAAAATGGATTTGTACTTGGTCCATGCTTTGGTGAGTGTGACAAAGAGTGCATCCTTTACACCATCCATTAAAGAATTCTGCGCTTGAATATTAGCCAATAATGAGATTAGGCCATCTAGAGTGCTTCCCTCTTGTGTAGTAGATAAGGAGGTGGCTCTGTTGATTTGTTCTTGGATGGATGAAAGATGAGGAAGGAATAACATTTGAAGTGTCATTATGTCCATCCTGATCTTGTGTTCTTCATTTCTTAGGTCCAATTGTTGAGCCATGAGCTTTTGTAGCTTTGTATAAAAATTCTGAACTGAATTTGGCTCTGTGGTCAACTTATGTGAGAGATCAGTGATCTCTTTCTCAATTGCTGCTATTTTATTTTTGATGTCTTTAATGAATAAAGAAAATGTACAAAGTTTTTGAAATAAATAAAGAATGTGCTTGAGTTGAGGAGTCAACTCAGCAATAAATTTGACAACTTTAACTTTGCCAATAGCTATAGCTTTCTGTACCTCTTCTATCATTTTTGCAGTGAGCTCTTTGTCTTTTAGCTTGCTCAAGTATTCCGATGCATCTACTCCAGATGTCTCTATCTTTGTTAGGAGTTCATCCAGTTGAATGTGGATGGCTGCATCTATTGACACTATAGCTTCAGGTAGCATATCTATTAAGAGTGCTTTCACCTTCTGAAGTACTTTATTTTTCTTTTGAATTGCCATTTGATTCTCTTGTTCGGCCTTAGCTTTGCATAGTTCACCGAAATCAATGAGTGCTTGCCCTTTTAATTTTGATATGTCTACATTGGGCAACACTATTGGCTTTGACAAATCAACTTTAAAACTATGCTTTTTCATCTTCTTTTCTTTACCTTTCATCGATGGAACTAAGACAATGGCTTGTGAGGCTTGATGACCCTCGGTAGGTTGCTCGGTAGAGGCAACACTTTGGTCGGTTTCTTTAGCCTCTGTAGAGTCCTTTGGTGTCTCGGTACTTGGTGTCTCAGTTTCAACATTTTCAGTGCTAGAAGGTGCTTGAGACGTCTATTCTTGAGTAGTACCTTCTCCTATTGTAGACTTGTGACCTTTGGTGCCTTGATCCATATCCTGAGGGGTTTCGGTTGAGACAGGTTGATTAACCAGTGGATAAGGCTGAACTTGTTCCAAGACTGATTCACTGGATAGAAGTTTTGCATATGCATTGCCTTCTATCATTTCCTGTTTCGGTGCCTCTGTATCCATGATATCTTCATCTATTTGAATGGTGTCAGTAGGGTCTTGCTTGGTAACATCAGGATCTTGCTCGGTGACATCAACAATTTCAACTATAGCTTGCTCACCGGCATCCTTGATTTTAAAGATTTCCTGCTACTTTGCTTTTGTCTCATTTTCTACTTCAATATACAACCCATTCATCACTTTTAAGGCTCTTTGTTTGATGAGAAACTTTGAGTTGTAGGTTGTCAGATGTTCCTTTATTTTAGCTACTGACATGTCAGGAAAGAGATGTACTAGACTTCTTTCTCTGATCTGTTTCTCCGAGTCCATTGCATACTTCCACCTATTGTCAATATGTAAATGTAGTTCATTTGGAAGTGACCTAGATAGTTCTAATGGAGCTAACCAGAATTTCAGAAGTGTGCAGATGACAACTTCTTCAATTTGTCCCTTTTCATCAATATTCTTGGTTTCATACTTAACATATCTAAATGATCCAAATCCACCATATTCTTTCAGATTAGCACAAAAGTTTTCAACACTATTTACATTTACCTTCTTGCTCTTGACAATCTAAAATTTGCTTGCATCCTCAGATTCAGTATCACTAGACTCTTTTGCCAAAATGAGTCTCTGAGTAGATTTCTTATATGTTTTTGTTACCTTGGGAACAGTAACACTTTTTGTTTTCTTACTTGGTGAGGCTGCAGCTGCTCTAGTGTTAGGTCACTTTGCTTGAGGAGTCGGTGAGGCCTTTGATGAATCCAATTTCTTTCTTTTCAACACTTTTCCCTTAGGCAATTCGATGCTCAATGTTATAGCTACCTCTTGGGCTTCAGATTCCTCTTTGGTAATAGTGCCTTTGACAGGTGTGGAGGAAGAATCTTCTCCCAATTTCTCTGACAATGCCTTTATCATCTTTGTAGCCTTTCTTGTAGCTTTGGGTACTACAATGCTCATTTTTACCTTTTCCTTCACTTCCTCATAGGTTCCATACCTCAGCTCGGTAGCATGCCTTGGTAGTGTGAGAAATGCATCAATTTGCTGTTGTGTGATGTCAAAATCAATCTTGTAACCCATAGGTGACAAAGATTGAGTTCTCGGTTCCACAACATTCACATAATAGTAAACAGTGTCTACTTCAAAATATATGTCATTTTTGTATTTCTCCACTAGCTCGGGTGGAATCCGGTACCTGTTATGCATTTTCTCTTGAAATTTACTGAAGTAATCATCCATAATATCATTAAAATTATCACCTAGCTTCTTAATGAAGTCATTGATCTGATGGGTGATTGGTCGGTGTAGTTCCCAAACAAATTTACCAACTAATGGAAATAATTTTTCAAAATAGAAAAACATGCATACAAGTAATGATCCAAACTTTAGTGTATTAGCCGAGTTGTTCTTCTTCGGCTTCCTGATGGTGTTTATATTTTCAAACAGTTTTTTCAGCAACACCTAACATAGATCAATTTTCATTCCCTTTTTCACAATTTTGTATGCTAGATCTACTGCTGCACAGGGTACACTATGTGAGGCCCTACCCCGACTCATCCTGGCATTTCTGTTATTTTCATATTGAGACTATTATGGATGCTTTATTTTTATGCATTATGGATTTAGAACTTATATGATTCCATGATTTGGATAACATTAACATATATTGATGCTTCATTTTTATGCATTATGGACATGAAACTTTATATGATGCTAGAATAGAATTACTTTGAGATGATGTATGCCATCATTGGATTTGCAGGACTTCATTATGATGACAGTAATAGGATGCTTATAATATGAATGGATCAATTTTGAGGATTATGATAATTGCTTATGTGGAATCAATTGGGATATATGAGATATTGATTTACTACTGTCAATTGTATGAGTGTTTGATGTGTATTGGAATTCATGTGTTTAATAATATATTTGTGGTTATTTGGAATTACTAATGTGTTAATTGAGATGCCCAGGGAAATTACCCATGTGACCATGGAAATAATATGGAGAACCAAACCTAGACCTATGTACGTTTGTTAAGCCAGGGGTTGTCTATTTGGATAGACAACACCTCGTTTGTACTGTATTTTATTTGTGAAAGTAAATGATGCATGTGTGTTAAATTGATTTTATTAATTTGTGTAATCCTACAAGAGACAAATTCCATGTGTGATCTTTATAATATATTTTATTGTGTCACTTGACACATGTGCTAATTAGTGTCATTGATTTTGACTTGTCTCTTGGAGGGAGTTTGTTTCTATCAAAATCATTTCAAACATATGAGTGTGGTCTCAAATTTGCCTTGGGTAGGGAGTCTTGGGAGTGGTCAACTCAGGTTTGACCCGTAGGTTAACTTCAGTTGGGTTTCTAAGGGGTCAAATGGACTCCTAGGGTCAGTTTTAGGGCTTTTCCAAAGGTCCAAAGGGTATACCTATGGGTTAGGGGTATTTTTAAACATGTGACTACTCCCATGTGACTGTTTAGTCACCTCAAAAAGTGGTTTTCCCAAGGTGAGAGAAAATTCAACTTAGAAGGTTCCTCCTAGGATAGACAACCTTCCCTTTTGGTGTCAGACTCTCTTCCCCATCCTCTCTTACCTTTTCTCTTTCCAGTTTTAGCAACATGTAAGAGGTTGGGAAGACCAACCAATGGGAACTCTC
This sequence comes from Cryptomeria japonica, assembly GCF_030272615.1. Lineage (NCBI taxonomy): Eukaryota > Viridiplantae > Streptophyta > Pinopsida > Cupressales > Cupressaceae > Cryptomeria > Cryptomeria japonica. The sequence goes on from NC_081409.1 coordinate 325,609,856, forward strand.
ACTTTACCCAAGGGGTTGGGAAGAGTGAGAGAGGCCTTCTTAGACAAGGATTAGGGACTTAGTGAGTTAATCACCTACTCTACATTGTTGGAGATCATGCAAAATTTTGAAGAATAGTTGTAGGATAGAATTTTTGGTCAAGTGTTGGTGAAGAGATTGTGTGGATTTGGGCTGCTCATCCCCAACTATATCTATCAAACCTTTGGGCAGATTAAGGTTGGTTCTTACTCCCTTTTGTTTGTGTTGTATATGTTTGTTTGGAGAACTGCTTGTATGGAAAAGTCGTTATATGTATTTTGCTTTGTAGATGAAAATGTAATTTCTTCCCTTTGTTTCTTTTTATGCTTTCTTGTATTGGGAGTGTCCAAGGCCTTCTACTCTTGGGAGAGTAAGATGGTCTTGGGGTGGAAGAAGTATGACAACCTTGGGTGAGAGGCTCTCCTTTATGGAGAGTGATCTCAGGGGTGTTCTTTGTGGCCCTTGCTGCATAGCCTTGTGTATGCATTTGGGGGTCATAAGGGGAGAAGATATGGCTTATATGCCTTTGGGGGGCATAAGGATGTGGGAATGCATTTCTTGTTATATTTGGTTTCCATGAGGTGGCTTGAGATGTTCCATCCTTGTAGTCTTCCTAATGGTATTTGGTCCACTTCCACCCATGGAAAACTCATCACAAGTTGTGGTGAAGTGTAGCCTTGGTTGGGAAAATTGTTGTTGAGTGTTTACCCCTTTGTTTGTTGTGAATGTTTGTGTATAACCCGTCTAGTGCTTGGTTCTCCAATCTCGGGGGTGGCTTCTAGTAAGCCTAGGTTAGGAGGTGAGCACTCCATGGTCAAGCTTTTTGTTCTATTTGCAGGTTGCTTGGGATGGGAAGGAAAAATGAAGAAATTAGTTGCTGGTTTTTACTTGAGTTGCAGAAAAGATTTAAAAAAAAAGAGAGTTGTATTTATTATTGTAGCTTTGTAAAGGAAAGCCAAATGATTTATTTATTTTCCAAAAGCAAGGAAATGTATGTATTTTATTTAGAGTTCTCTTTCAATAGAAAGAAGAAACTAGTAGGTTTTTTTTAAACCCATTTGTATTGTTATCTACATTGTATTTTAAATATGTTATAAAGAAATGCTTTATTCTATTAATTTACCTTTGCAAAAAGAATGTGTATACTTTTATCAAGTTCCTATAGTTACTAAAATGATATTGGTTGTAATCTTGACATATTGGGAAATATAAGTTCATTGATTTCCTACATGCAAATTAAAAAAAAAAAAAGTTGGTCTATTGAGATAGATACAAATACAAATTGTGTTAAATAGGTTTAATACATCTATTTTTAAGTTGATTTTTAATGACTCTAGGCTATTGTAGTTGTTGTAAAAAAAAAATTACTGCATTCTGTCATTTATTTACTGCAGAAAATGTATTTAGTATTAAGAAGTTATCTATTTCCAAAAAGATAGCATTAGATAGAAGAAAAAAAAAGGGAGTGTAATGCATTATAAAAAAAAAATCTACTAGCTTCCTGTTTGTGATTTAATTAAAAAGAAATAGTTTTAGATTTGTCTTGAGCAAAGAAAATATAGTTTATTTCTAGAGCACTCTCATATATTTTAAAACTTGCAAAGAAAAAAATAGTCTCCTCATCTATTTCTTGCTGCTAATTTCTTTATTAGTATCCTGCATATTTTATTAAGTTGAATAAAGAAATAAATAAATAAACTGAAAGTTTATGTGTGCATATATATATATATATATTTTGATTTTATTTATTTTAAACAAAAAAAAATTGTTGCAGACCGGGGGGAGGGCCAAGAAACCCTACCCCACCGGATTGGGCCTCCCTTTCACTTGCGGGTGCCGTAGTGAGCGAACGCCGCTCAGCATTGCGGCGATCCCCAGTGGCGATGACCGCCACTGTGGTAACCCGTAGTGGGCAGCAGCCGCTCCCTGCGGGGTACCACAGTGGCCGCCACTCCAGCTCCCCTTTCCTTCATAGTCCACTCGGCCCCCTCCACCCTGCGTTAAGCTTCGTTGCCTCCTCTACCTGCACATTCACACACACACACAACACTACAAAAAAAAAAGATATAATAAGATTAAAAAAAGAATAAGTTTAGGGTTGCCACACCCAAGGTATATATGCAACCCTAACCCAATTCGCATTAGGGTTAGCATAGAGAATTTAGATTCTTATTTTAAAAAAAAAAAAAGAAAAAAAAAGAGGGGGAAATACCCATTCAAATTTTGAATAGGGTTTTTCCCATCCCTTTAACTTAATAATATATGTTAGTTTTGTTTTAATAAAGGAACCTTTCATCCTTCATATATATATATAATTGTTTATATATATATATGGACAAATAATATCTAACTTTAGATTAATAGATTTAAGTTCATATTTCATATGTATGTATAAACATTTAAATATGATTCCTTAAATTTTAAACTCTTTGGAGATTTTTCCTTAGGGATTTATAGTTAGTTTGTAAGTCACGATGGCCCTTTAAGTCGAGTTTGTTAGGCACATTTTAATTAATGTTAATTTTGCAAAATAGGTTTAATAATCTAAGTGTTAGGACTCATTAATTTATTTCCTAGCAATTAAAAGGCCTTTAGAGATTAATTATTTCTCTTGACAATTTAATTTTGAGCCTTGTTTAAATGAGTTAATTATTTATTCATTGATGGAATAATATTAACTCCTTGGGGAAACAACATCTCATTTTTAAATATAAAATAGTTTTCACCAAATCAATTTAGTTTTTAGATTAGTTCAAAACTTAGTTAAGACAAGTCTTTTTGTTGCGTTATTTAGCAAATTTAGTTTTATTAGTGTAAGTTTTTTTTAAAAAAAATTTATTCCGTTTGTGCCCAAAATTTTGGGCATGACATTTTGGTGTCAGAGCAAGGTTTCCAACACTAGGAACCTTTCTCCATTATGTTTCGCTTTAAATTATTTAATTAATTAAATTATATTTATTGTTATTATATTTATTTTTAATTAGTTAAATTTTTCTCCAAAATTATTTATTTATTACTGTAGACACCCAAAATTGTCATGTCTAATTAAATAAATATTTATTTATTTAATTATCTAAGGTTAATTCTTCTATTAATTAAATAAATATTTATTTATTTAATTAATTCATTTATCCTCTTCTAGCCTTATTTCTCATTTAAATAAATACATTTATTTATTTAAATTATCCTTTTCCTAAATTAAATAAATATCTTATTTATTTAATTGATCCCACTTCTTCTATTAATTAAATAAATCTTTATTTATTTAATTAATTCATTAACCTTTTCTACCCATGCAACATGTCATTCATCTCTTAATTCATACACTACCTACCCCTTTCATTATTTTATTATTTCTTTTACCTACCCTCTAATCATAGCCGACCTCCTTTTACACCTCTCAATCTTATCCCTCCATTTCATATAGTGTCTTCTATATAAGGAGATGCTTCCTTCATTATCAAACCCTAATCAATCATTCTAACTACTTGATCAATTGACTACTTGGCATATGCGATCCTACTTGCAACCACATTCCGTTCTTTGTTGAGCTCTTGTGCACACATAAAATCTGAGAGCAAATATATCAAGCAAGATCAATGGAGATAGGAAGAATGGAGATCCAAATCCTATTAGACATGTGATGGTATAATCTTTGTGATTTCATTTGATTTGCATTGTCTTAGGTAATCTTCATATGTTATGGTGGATCTTTGTTGTTGTTAGGCTAGGGTTTTGTGGTTGAATTCATTTAGCCTTTCAATATCATTATTATTGTTATCCATTTTCACCATATACAATTACATTTTATTTTATTTTCTCATAAGGATGCCTCCAACTACGTGACAAGCTCGCAAATGTGGTAGAGGCCTTAGGCATGAACGCATGACACATGAAGAGGTCGATAAGGAGGAATTGGTTCCAGAAGTGAACCTAGAGGCTCCTCCCGAATAGCCAGTTGATCCGAACCGAGACATCTTGGTAGCTCTACAGAACCTGATTGGCATAGTCTAGGATAGGCTTCCGGTAGTAGATCATCATGTTGAGAACCAGAACTTAGGGAGCCATAGAACAGTAGAATGAGAATGGAGTAGGAGTCCACCTCCTAATCCCGTAGAGAGTCAGGCTGGGCATGAGCCCAAGTCCGTTCACCTACCAGCACCACCTCCAGTAGTAGCACCAGTGTATTATGAAAGGGCTCGTCAGGATCCAGGGGATCTAATCAGAGAGGCTATGCGCCTTCAACTGCCATCTTTTGGGGGATCTATCGACGGAGTAGAAGCAGAGGCATGGATTTTGAGCCTGGATAGGTGCTTTGAATTGCACTCCTATGAGAGCAATCTAAAGGCACGTGCAGCAGTCCACCTATTGCGAGGAATGGCCTCCACATGGTGGAGACATGAGGAATATAAGTGTGGCTTAGTGATAGATACTCTCACATGAGAGATTTTCAAAAAGAGATTCAGGGAGAGGTACTTATCAGAGCATTATAGACAGTGTAGGGTGGATGAGTTCCATGACCTCCAACAGAGGGGACTTTCAGTGACCCAGTACGAGAACAAGTTCTTTAAACTCTTACCATACTTAGACTACTTGAAAGATGAGAAGCTTCTCATCAACCGATTTATTAGAGGGCTAAATGTCGACATAGCAGGACCGATGAGGATGGTCGCTCCAGGGAGGCTTCGGGTTGCTATGAAGGCTTTGATAGTAGAGGAGATTCAGGTCAGACCCTAGGACTCGAGGGTTTGGTTCTCGAAATGTAACCCTACACCCTAGACTTACGGGTTTCAGAAACCCCATTGGAAGGGTAACAACAGACACACATCGGGGTTCTCCAAACCCCCTCCTCTACAGCAGTCACAACAGAACCAGAGGCAAAGGTGTCCGCAGAGTCAACAAGGTGTGAAGCCCAAGTAGTGGCAGTCACAGGGTCAGAGGCGAGATCAGTGATCTCAGGCTCCTTACACACCTCTAGTGAGGACTCAGCAATCCTCCAGGGGTGGGTACAGTGGTTCTAGCAGAACAGGGGGACAGTCTTTCTCCAGACCACAGGGCGTACAGTTTCAGGCACGTGGTGCTTGCTTCACATGTGGAGCCATGGGACACATGGCGAGAGAGTGTCCTCAGGGTCAAATGGTAGGTAGTCAAAGGATGGTAGCATCAGAGCCAATAGTTGGGGATATGGGCAAGTCCCATAGGGTATTCGTAGTAGTTGACAACTGCCAGGCAGAGCATCAGGCCATGGTTATTGAGGTTGCAGGTATGATTAGAGGTAGCAATGTATCTATATTATTTGATTCAGGATCTACTGACTCTTTTATATCTCCATTGGTTATGGAGCGTTGCAGGCTAGTGGCAATTAGACAAGAGGTCAGTTGAGAAGTGGAATTAGCTTCAGAGGTTAGGGGATGTCAGCTTCAGATTGGTAATACCACCACCTTAGTAGACCTTAGAGTTACACCACTTAGATCATATGGCATCGTACTTGGCATGGATTTGATTTATGCCCACAAAGCCAAGATGGATTGTCACTTGAAAAGGATCGAGTGTAAGGATGATCATGGTTCTCCCATAGTAATCACTGGGATTCAAAGACCCGTGTCTCTTTGTATGATTTCTGCAATGCAGCTTAAGTGGAGCATGCGAAAGGGATGCTAGTTATTTGCCATCACCATTATTGATAGAGGAGAAGAAGAAGAAAATGAACCATCTATTGACAACCATCCTATCCTTAAGGGATTTTTAGATGTGTTTCCTTCAGAGTTACCTGGTACATCATCCCGTAGAGAGATTGATTTTCATATAGACCTTGTACCAAGAGCCGAGCTAGTTTCAAGAGCACCATATAGGATGACCACAAATGAGCTTAATGAGCTCAAGATGCAGCTTGAGGAACTCCTAGAGAAGGGCCACAATCATCCTAGTGTATCCCCTTGGGGTGCACCAGTCATCTTCGTGAAGAAGAAGGATAGATCTCTCCGATTATGCATGTATTACCATCAGTTGAACAAAGTAACCATCAAGAACTGATATCCTTTGCCCAGGATTGACGATTTATTCAACCAACTTCAAGGTGCCAAGGTATTTTCCAAAATTGATTTGAAGTCAGGGTACCATCAATTGAAGATAGTGGATAGCGATATCCACAAGACCGCATTTTGCACTAGATATGGCCACTATGAGTTCACCATGGCTCCATTCGGTCTTACGAATGCCCCAGCTATTTTCATGAGTCTCATGAATGGAGTATTCTGCACATTCCTTGACCATTTTGTGATTGTGTTTCTTGATGACATATTGATATATTCATGGAATGAGAAGGAGCATGAGGAGCACCTAAGACAAGTTTTGCAGTGTTTGAGGGCTAATCAGTTGTATGGTAGTTTGTCAAAGTGTGCATTCTTTAGAACAGAGGTCAAGTACCTTGGTCATGTTATATCCGGTGATGGGATCTCAGTTGACCCATCAAAGATCAGAGCCATTATGGATTGGCCAGCGCCAACTAGTGTGACAGAGGTCAGGAGCATCATGGACTTAGCAGGTTATTATTGATGTTTTGTTGAGGGATTCTCTAGAGTTGCTCATCCTATTACTTCTCTTTAGCGTAAAGGGAAGAAATTTGAGTGGACGGAGAAGTGTGAGAAGGCCTTTCAGGAACTTAAGAAGGCACTTACTAGCGCACCTATCCTTGTAGTGCCAGATCCCTCAGCTGACTTCATGGTTTGCACAGATGCTTCCCTAGAGGGTTTAGGAGCAGTGCTTATGCAGGATGGCAGAGCTGTAGCTTTTGAGTCTAGGAAACTTAAGACTCATGAGCTTAATTACCCTACTCATGATCTTGAGCTTGCAGCAGTAGTGCATGCACTTGTGAGGTGGAGACATTTCCTTTTGGGTCATCTTTTTGAGTTACACTCAGACCATCAGAGCCTTTAGTACATATTCACTCAGTCGAATCTTAATGCACGTCAAAGGAGATGGATGGAATTCTTGTGCGAGTATGATTTTGACGTTCACTACATCAGAGGGAAAGAAAATGTAGTTGCAGATGCTTTGAGTAGGAGACGTCACGAGGTATACACCATATCTATGGGCATGGATTTGAGAGATCGGATAGTGCAGCAGTTGCCAGAGGATGGATGGTATTTAGAGGTTTGTCAGGCTATACGATCTCAGGAAACTTTAGAAGGGAAATATGTGGATTATTCCTTAGAGTCTGATGGATTATTATGCCATAGAGGGCACATCTATGTACCTTCTTCCAGGGGATTGTAGGAGTTCATTATCACAGAGGCTCATAGAGCTCCTTATGCAGCACATCCTAGAGTTAAGAAGATGCATGCAGACTTGAGGCAGTTATATCATTGGCCAGGAATGCGGCAACTTATTGCTGAGTCAGTAGCCCAATGTCTTGAGTGTCAGAGAGTCAAGGCAGAGCACCGCCATCCAGGTGGGTTGCTCCAATCTCATGCTATACCAGAGTGGAAGTGGGATACTATATCCATGGATTTCTTCATTGGTCTCCCTATGTCATCTCGTCGCCATGATGCCATCTTGGTGACAGTTGACAAGTTGACCAAAGTGGCCCACTTTTCACCAGTTCGTACCACCTTCACAGCACCAGCAGTAGCACAAGTGTTCTTGCAAGACATTGTCAGACTTCATGGCGTCCCACGCAAGATTATTTTTGATAGGGATTCCCTCTTCACTTCTTCCTTTTGGAAGGCATTACATGCAGCTATGGGTACTAAGCTCAATTTCAGTACAGCCTATCATCCAGAAATGGATGGTCAGATAGAGAGGGTTAATCAGGTGTTAGAGGATATGCTTCACATGTGCGTCATGGATCACCAAACCAAATGGGAAGAGTACCTTCCCTTAGTGGAGTTTGCCTATAACAATGGGCATCACACATTTTTGGGGATGCCACCCTATCAGGCATTATATGGCAGACCTTGTAGGACATCGTTGAGTTGGGACCACATAGAGGATAGAGTTGCTATAGGTCCTGAGATAGTTTGGGATATGGAGCAGCAGGTGGATTTGATTAGGCAGCATCTTAGAGAGGCACATGATAGACAGAAAAAGTATGCGGATGCGAAGAGGATAGATCGTAACTACTTGGTTGGAGACAGAGTCTTCTTGAGAGTGCGATCGCATAAGAGTCCAATCCATTATGGAAAGGGTTCTAAGCTCGCACCTCGATTTGTAGGACCATTTGAGATCCTTGAGAGGATAGGACCAGTTGCCTACTGTTTAGTATTGCCACCTATCCTGTCGCACATCCACGATGTGTTTCATGTTTCAGTTTTGCAAAAATATATATATGATGAGTCTCACATTCTAGATTGAGATGCCTTGTAGGTGGAGTCAGATGGGCAGCTAGCTTTGGAGCCCATTCGCATTTTGGCACGCCGGACGCTGGCCCTTCGAGGTCGAGAGCTGGACTAGGTTAGGGTCAAGTGGGATTGCTATGATGATGTTACAGCCTCATGGGAGGATGCAACACGTATGAGATGACAATACCCCCACCTTTTTGATGAACTCCAGGAGGAAGTTCATGCTTAGAGGGGGAGGGTGTGAGGCCCTTCCCCAACTCATCCTGGCATTTCTAATATTTTCATATTGAGACTATTATGGATGCTTTATTTTTATGCATTATGGATTTAGAACTTATATGATTCCATGATTTGGATAACATTGACGTATATTGATGCTTCATTTTTATGCATTATGGACATGAAACTTTATATGATGCTAGAATAGAATTACTTTGAGATGATGTATGCCATCATTGGATTTGCAGGACTTCATTATGATGATAGAAATAGGATGCTTATAATATGAATGGATCAATTTTGAGGATTATGATAATTGCTTATGTGGAATCAATTGGGATATATGAGATATTGATTTACTACTATCAATTGTATGAGTGTTTGATGTGTATTGGAATTCATGTGTTTAATAATATATTTGTGGTTATTTGGAATTACTAATGTGTTAATTAAGATGCACAGGAAAATTAACCATGTGACCATGGAAATAATATGGAGAACCAAACCTAGACCTATGTACGTTTGTTAAGCCAGGGGTTCTCTGTTTGGAGAGACAACACCCTATTTGTATTGTATTTTATTTGTGAAAGTAAATGATGCATGTGTGTTAAATTGATTTTATTAATTTGTGTAATCCTACAAGAGACAAGTTCCATGTGTGATTTTTATAATGTATTTTATTGTGTCACTTGACACATGTGCTGATTAGTGTCATTGATTTTGACTTGTCTCTTGGAGGGAGTTTGTTTCTATCAAAGCCATTTCAAACATATGAGTGTAGTCCCAAATTTGCCTTGGGTAGGGAGTCTTGGGAGTGGTCAACTCAGGTTTGACCCGTAGGTTAACTTCAGTTGGGTTTCTAAGGGGTCAAATGGACTCCTAGGGTCAGTTTTAGGGATTTTCCAAAGGTCCAAAGGGTATACCTATGGGTTAGGGGTATTTTTAAACATGTGACTACTCCCATGTGACTGTTTAGTCACCTCAAAAAGTGGTTTTCCCAAGGTGAGAGAAAATTCAACTTAGAAGGTTCCTCCTAGGATAGACAACCTTCCCTTTTGGTGTCAGACTCTCTTCCCCATCCTCTCTTACCTTTTCTCTTTCCAGTTTTAGCAACATGTAAGAGGTTGGGAAGACCAACCAATGGGAACTCTCACTTTACCCAAGGGATTGGGAAGAGTGAGAGAGGCCTTCTTAGGCAAGGATTAGGGACTTAGTGAGTTAATCACCCACTCTCCATTGTTGGAGATCATGCAAAATTTTGAAGAATAGCTGTAGGATAGAATTTTTGGTCAAGTGTTGGTGAAGAGATTGTGTGGATTTGGGCTGCTCATCCCCAACTATATATATCAAACCTTTGGGTAGATTAAGGTTGGTTCTTACTCCCTTTTGTTTGTGTTGTATATGTTTGTTTGGAGAAATGCTTGTATGGAAAAGTTGTTATATGCATTTTGCTTTGTAGATGAAAATGTAATTTCTTCCCTTTGTTTCTTTTTATGCTTTCTTGTATTGGGACTGTCCAAGGCCTTCTACTCTTGGGAGAGTAGGATGGTCTTGGGGTGGAAGAAGTATGAGAGCCTTGGGTGAGAAGCTCTCCTTTATGGAGAGTGATCTCAAGGGTGTTCTTTGTGGCCCTTGCTGCATAGCCTTGTGTATGCATTTGGGGGTCATAAGGGGAGAAGATATGGCTTATATGCCTTTGGGGGGCATAAGGATGTGGGAATGCATTTCTTGTTATATTTGGTTGCCATGAGGTGGCTTGAGATGTTCCATGCTTGTAGTCTCCCCAATGGTATTTGGTCCATTTCCACCTGTGGAAAAATCATCACAAGTTGTGGTGAAGTGTAGCCCTTGTTGGGAAAATTGTTGTTGAGTGTTTACCCCTTTGTTTGTTGTGAATGTTTGTGTGTAACCCGTCTAGTGCTTGGTTCTCCAAGCTTGGGGGTGGCTTCTAGTAAGCCTAGGCTGGGAGGTGAGCACTCCATGGTCAAGCCTTTTGTTCTATTTGTAGGTTGCTTGGGATGGGAAGGAAAAAGGAAGAAATTAGTTACTAGTTTTTACTTGAGTTGTAGAAAAGATTTAAAAAAAAAAAGAGTTGTATTTCTTATTGTAGCTTTGTAAAGGAAATCCAAATGATGTATTTATTTTCCAAAAGCAAGGAAATGTATGTATTTTATTTAAAGTTTTCTTTCAATGGAAAGAAGAAACTAGTAGGTTTTTTTTAAACCCATTTGTATTGTTATCTACATTGTATTTTAAATATGTTATAAAGAAATGCTTTATTCTATTAATTTACCTTTGCAAAAAGAATGTGTATACTTTTATCAAGTTCCTATAGTTACTAAAATGATATTGGTTGTAATCTTGACATATTGGGAAATATAAGTTCATTGATTTCCTACTTGCAAATTAAAAAAAAAAAAGTTGGTCTATTGAGATAGATACAAATACAAATTGTGTTAAATAGGTTTAATACATCTATTTTTAAGTTGATTTTAAATGACTCTAGGCTATTGTAGTTGCTGTAAAAAAAAATTACTGCATTCTGTCATTTATTTACTGTAGAAAATGTATTTAGTATTAAGAAGTCATCTATTTCCAAAAGATAGCATTGGATAGAAGAAAAAAAAAGGGAGTGTAATGCATTATAAAAAAAAAATCTACTAGCTTGCTGTTTGTGATTTAATTAAAAAGAAATAGTTTCAGATTTGTCTTAAGCAAAGAAAATATAGTTTATTTCTAGAGCATTCTCATATATTTTAAAACTTGCAAAGAAAAAAATAGTCTCCTCATCTATTTCTTGCTGCTAATTTCTTTATTAGTATCCTGAATATTTTATTAAGTTGAAATAAAGAAATAAATAAATAAACTGAAAGTTTATGTGTGCATATATATATATATATACATACATACATACATACATACATACATATATATATATATATATATATATATATATATATATATATATATTGATTTTATTTGTTTTAAACAAAAAAAATATATATAAAAAAATTGTTGCAGACCGGGGGGAGGGCCAAGAAACCCTACCCTGCCATATCGAGCCTCCCTTTCCCTTGTGGGTGCCGGAATGAGCGGACGCCACTCGCTGTGGGCCATATGCAGTGGGTAGGGCGAAGCCCACCACTGCGGCAACTCCCAGCAAACGGTGACCGCCACTATGGTAACCCGTAGTGGGCGGCAGCTGCCACTGTTAGTGGTCGGTAGCCGCTCCCTGTGGGGTACCACAGTGAACGCCACTTCGGCCCCCTTTCCTTCGCAATCCGCATGACTTCCTCTGCCCTGCGTTAAGCTCTGCCGCCTCCTCTACCTGCACATTCACACACACACACACAACACTACAAAAAAAAAGATATAATAAGATTAAAAAAAGAATAAGTTTAGGGTTGCCACACCCAAGGTATATATGCAACCCTAACCCAATTCAGGTTAGGGTTAGCATGGAGATTTTAGATTCTTGTTTAAAAAAAAAAATAGAAAAGAAAAGGGGGCGGAATACCCATTCAAATTTTGAATAGGGTTTTCCCCATCCCTTTAACTTAATAATATATGTTATATTATTGCCAAAGAGAAAATGTTCTCGAAGCAGAGATCGAGATGCATTTGGCTCAAGGAAGGGGATAGGAATACAAGATTCTTCCATATGTCGACTATCAAGCATAAAACAGTCAATAGAATGAACAAGCTAGTTGTGGAAAGTGGGGAGCTGGTCAAGGAGGATGAAATAAGGAATGAAGATAAGAGGTATTTCTCGGACCTCCTAAAGAGGGATCACAGTCTGGATGCTGAAGCCCAATCCTCTTTTCTTCAGAACATTCCTTATCTGATTGATGCTCATAATAATACCTCCCTCTCTTCCATTCTCACTATCTTAGAAATTAAAAATGTTGTTTTCTCCTTTGATGGTAACAAAGCACATGGACTTGACAGATTCTCAATGTTCTTTTTTCAAGATTTATGGGATATTATTGGTACTGATGTTGGTAATGGGGTTAAGGAATTCTTTGGGGCTAGAAAACTCTTGAAAGAAATCAATGGTACTTTTATTGCTCTTATCCCCAAGACTCATGGAGCTGACTCTTTGGCCAAATTCAGACCTATTAGCCTCTGTAACTCCTTTTACAAGATTATTTCTAAGGTCCTTACTACTAGAGTTTTGTCTATCCTTCCTGCCTTAATTAAACACCAGCAAAATGGGTTTGTTCCTGGAAGAAAAATTCTTGATTCCATTATTACAGTTCATGAGAACATTCACTCTCTTATTAGAGCTAAGAAGAAGGGTCTCATCCTTAAGCTTGACCTCTCCAAAGCCTATGATAGGGTTGACTGGTCTCTTCTTCAGAAAGTTCTCACTTCTTTTGGGTTTTCCTCTAGAGTTGTGGATCTTTTCTCCCAACTTACTACCTCTGTGTCTTTTGTTGTTCTTGTCAATGGTTCTCCTTCTACTTTCTTCCAAGCTTCGAGAGGTCTTAGGCAAGGAGATCCTATCTCCCCCATCCTTTTCATAATTTTGGCAGAATGCTTTGGTCAGACCATGGAAAAATTGGTGCAGCAAGGATCCTTTAAGGGCCTCCAACCTTCTTCTGCTGACCTTATCTGTTCCCACCAGCAGTTTGTTGATGACACTATTATTATGGGGGAATCAAGTATCTCAGAAGCTAAAGTATTGAAGAGTACCCTGTGTAAATTTTCCTCTGCTACGGGGCAGCTTATCAACTGGGCTAAAAGTGAAGTCTTTTTCATTAATACTCCAGAGAGAAGACAACAGAGGATTAGTATAATTCTGGAGTGTAAAATTGTTGACCTTCCTGCTACCTACCTTGGACTCCCCATGGGGATTGCCCCTCCTGAATCCTTCTGGAGTTCTCTAGTTGACAAATTTCATAAAAAAGTAGCCGGTTGGAAAGGGGCCCTCTTAAGTCAAGCTGGTAAGCTCCAACTCCTTAAGGCTACTCTTCAAAGTATTCCTATTTATGCTCTTAGTCTCTTCAGAATTCTAGTCAAGTATGCTGAAGAAATTGAGAAAATTCAAAGAAGATTCCTTTGGTCTGGGGTTGAGGAAAAGCAAAGAATGTCCTTGGTGGCCTGGGATCAGGTCTGTAGGTCGAAAAGAAAAGGTGGTCTGGGTCTCAGGAGGATTCGTACTTTAAATGAAGCTCTCTTGTCCAAACAAGCTTGGAGATGGTTTCATTCTGATTCTGAATGGTGCAAAATTTGGAGAAGTAAGTACTCTCTTCTGTCTTCTTCTCTCTCTTCTTTTCTTAATTCGGATCTCAGTATAAATGGATCCCATAAATGGAACCATGTTTCTAAATGTAAAGATGTGATTGCTAGAGGAGTGATATGGAAACTTGGAAATGGCAGAAAAGTTAGATTCTAGGAGGATCCCTAGCTTTTTGATAAACCCCTAATGGACTTCCATGAATGGGCCTCCCATGCGCCTTCTTGCATTGGCTCTTTTGGCTCCTTAGTGGTAGAATACTAGGATGAGAACAATTGGCAGAAAATTGTTAGTATCCACCCTAGCCTTTCTAAGCTTAAGACCCATCTGTTTGCTATATGGCTGAATAATGAAGAGGACTCCCTAATTTGGAAACATGATCCCAAAGATACTTTAACTGTGTCTTCATTGTATTGTGTCCTTCCCCCCCCCCTCCTATAAATCCTTTCTAGTATAAAGCATGGATAAAAGGTCTCACCCCCAAAATCAATTTTTTCTTCTGGACTATCCTCCAAAATAAGATCCTTACTGTTGACAACCTAAAAGGCAGAGGTTTTGCCCTTCCTAACAGGTGTGTGTTGTGCTTTCAAGAGGAAGAGTCTATGGACCACCTTGCCCTCCATTGTCCCTTCTCAGTCTAAGTTTGGGAAAGTTTCCTCAAGAGCTTTAGTTTAGCTTGGGTGTTTCCAAGTAACATCAGAGATTTGTTCTCCTCCTGGCATATTCAATGGACTAACTCTTTTTTGAGATGTATGTGGCACCTCTCTCTTCCTCACATCTTGTGGGGTCTTTCGAAAGAAAGAAACAACTAAATCTTCAGGGATGTCTCCCTAAATAAAGATACTGTATTCCAGAAAATTCAAAGGGCTATCCAGGAAAATATGGGAATCATGGAGGATCCTTGTGACTCAAATAACTCCCTGGAGTCAAATATCTTAAGGGCTTAGAATATGAAGATCACAGATGGTCCTAATCTCAGCTACAATAAAGGGCTTGAAGCTAAATGGCAAACCCCTCCCCAAGGCTGGCTCAAAATCAATTTTGATGGTGCAGCCAAAGGTAACCCAGGTCCTTCAAGTTGTGGAGCTATTCTGAGAGATCATAGAGGAATCTGCAAAGAGATGATTGTTGTCCCTATTGGAACCCAAACTAACCATAAAGTTGAAGCTATGGCAGCTCTTCAAGGCATAATCCTAGCCAAAAAATGGAATTGCCCCTATCTATGGATAGAAGGGGACTCAAAAAATATAACAAAGTGCCTCAATGGGACTTCAAAACCTTCATGGTTGATTCACAACATAATCACTTCTACTATTGACATTATTAGAACCTTTAAAAAATGCCATATCTCCCATATCTATTGGGAGGCCAACTATTCTGCTGATTGGGCTGCCAATGTGGCAGTTAAAAATGAGACAATTACCATGTGGATGGGTGAGAGCAGACTCCCCAAAAATGTCAGACAAATCATAAGTGATGAGAAATATAGAAGTGCCCCAAAGACTCTTGATTGACAGGGTAATAATGAAAAGTACTGATGTGAGCACTTTGAGTTATTTCTATAATGAGAAAATCACTCATTATAACATCAATGCCATCTACTCCCACGCTTGCTGGGTTCTAGCCCTGAAAAGCTCTTTGTTTAACCAGCTCTGCAAGTTTCAAAATTTGGCTATGAGAAGCGACATCATGGGCAGAAATAGGAGACAATATGAACCAAGTATCTGTAAAGAATGGAAATAGAAGGAAGAGGTGTGGGGTATTTTGCAGAAGGGTGGCCTCTCAAACTTCATAGAGAGACTCCATGGCCATGATGGAATGGTAACTAGCCTTTTCTGCAAAAACTGGAAGAAGGGCATGTTAAAAATGGGTGACCAAATGGTGGAAATTGATGAAGATTTAATTGCTAAAGCTACGGGTCTCAACAGGGAAGGCTGCAACTTCTACAGAGATAGGAAGGTCAGCAAGGAAGCCATTGAAATGTACCCAGTTACTGAGAAAGAGAAAAAATGACTGGTAAAGTTGAGCAAAACCTACTACCCGCCTAGGGCTTTTGCCGAACCCTGGTGGGAAATTCTCTTTGTTTTAATGCGGTATATTACTCTAGATGGTAGGTTTACGAATGTCTATGGGTATCATTTTGATCTATTAAACCACTTTAGGCATAATGAGAAGGTGAATTTTCCTTATTTCTTGCTTTTCTCAATGAATGCTTCCCTTAAAGCCTACAAAGAGAATCCTCTAGGTGATACTGCAATGCACCAAGGCTTAATGGTCCTAATTTATGACCATTTAAAGGTCAGTCAAATTAACTGGATGCAGCCCTCTGTGGACTCTAAGGAAGATACGTCTGATTCTTCTTTTTTGGAGGAGGAGGAATCCAATAATGATTCCTCATCTGATATTGAGGATAGCTCTGATGATTCAGAGTATGAGAGTAGTAAGAAGAGGAAAACAAGATCCTCATCTTCCAAGGGCAAAAAAATTCAAATCAAACCCTTGATCAACATCTCTTCAGAAGAAGAGGATTCAAATTATTCTGAGGAGAAGAAGAACCTTAAAGGGTTACTGAAGAAGAAAATTAAAAACCAAGCCCAAACCCAGAAAAAGCATAAGAAAAAAGAGGAGACTAGCAAGGAACCAGAAGCTAACAAGCAAGCTAGGACCTTGGAAGCCGAGCACAACCTAGAAAAGGAGACAATGGAAGAGACTCTCAGTGCTGCCGACACTATCTCCGCCCTCCATATCCCTAAAGATGAACAGGTAACCTCTGGAAAAGTGACTCCCCCCTATGGTCCTCCTCCCGAGGGATTGCATGGTTTTATGAAAACTATGGAATGGCTCATTGATGGTTACAAGAAAGTTGTGGATGAGTATAAAAAACTATGCAACAGAGTCCTGATTCTAGAGACCATTAATATAGGGTAGGGGAATACAATGGCTGAATATATTGAGGATCTGAAAAACACTATTGCTAAAGTGGAAGACATCAGAGATGCTTGCAACCCCAGGTTTGTGAAGATTGAAAAGGAGATGCTGGACAGAAAAAACCTTGC
The DNA here is from genome assembly GCF_030272615.1 of Cryptomeria japonica. Lineage (NCBI taxonomy): Eukaryota > Viridiplantae > Streptophyta > Pinopsida > Cupressales > Cupressaceae > Cryptomeria > Cryptomeria japonica. Next base: position 325,626,727 of record NC_081409.1, read on the forward strand.
GGAAACTAGTGAAAAAACACTCTCAGATACTGTCACTAAAGTGGAAAAAATTGAGGAGTTCCTTGAGAATATCGCGGAGCAGAGCCTTAGTATTCTGAAAATCTCAGCCAATAATACTCATAGCCTCATCAGTACGCTGGATGATGACAAGGAAATCCAGGAAATTGACCTGGATGCTGAAGGTACAGGGGAAGCTCAAGGTCCCAGAACCCGCACCAGAGGCAAGAGGAAGGAAAAGAAAATGAACAAGGATCTGGAAGAGCTGAAAGTTGTTGGGGCTACCTATGATGAGTTGGTGATAAAGGCAGAGGACTTGCTAAACAAAATTACTGAGTAGCGTCTCCCCGGTTTCTTTGCTGTGTTTTGTTGTTTTGTTGCTTTGCTATTCTTTCTGTTTACTGGTCTTCTGGCCAGTCGTTATGTATGCAGACTTTTAATCTTTTTGTTGCTCTTTCTCTTTCTATGATGTAAAGGTTTCAGGTCCTTAAAACCTATTTTTTAATCAATCAGAACTTAATAATATATGTTAGTTTTGTTTTAATAAAGGAACCTTTCATCCTTCATATATATATATGAATATGTATATATATATATATATTTACCTATATATATATATATGCATAATTGTATATATATATATATGTATATATATGTATATGTATATATATGTATATATATATGTATATATATATATATGTATATATATGTATATATATATGTATATATATATATATATATATATATATATATGTGGACAAATAATATCTAACTTTAGATTAATAGATTTACGTTCATATTTCATATGTATGTATAAACATTTAAATATGATTCCTTAAATTTTAAACTCTTTGGAGATTTTTCCTTAGGGATTTATAGTTGATTTGTAAGTCATGATGGCCCTTTAATTCGAGTTTGTTAGGCACATTTTAATTAATGTTAATTTTGCAAAATAGGTTTAATAATCTAAGTGTTAGGACTCATTAATTTATTTCCTAGCAATTAAAAGGCCTTTAGAGATTAATTATTTCTCTTGACAATTTAATTTTGAACTTTGTTTAAATGAGTTAATTATTTATTCATTGATGGAATAATATTAACTCCTTGGGGAATTTTAAATATAAAATAGTTTTCACCAAATCAATTTAGTTTTTAGATTAGTTCAAAACTTAGTTAAGACAAGACTTTTTGTTGTGTTATTTAGCAAATTTAGTTTTATTAGGTAAGTTTTTTTTAAAAAATTTTATTCCGTTTGTGCCCAAAAGTTTTCGCATGACACACTATTTTCCCTTGCTGATTGGAAGAAATAGTAACCTATTACTCTAATCGCAAATTTTAATTCTTCATCAGTGACATTGTTCAATTTCAATCCTCTGCAATCTGATTCCACTCCGGTTAAACTGATCAATTCCTTCTGTGATATCATCTTTTGAGCTCGAGCATGATCATAAATGGGGTATCTGATAATTAGATGAATTATTTCCTTGGTAATATTAAATGGTTGCTCTTCTAGCCACATGAAATCATCGTGAACTCTGCTCAGAACAAACTTGACCCATTGGGGTTTGAACACACGGGGATAGGTTAGGGCTTTAGTTAATACCTTGATCTTAATGTGCTCATACTTGCTATTTAATTTACCATCGGTACATAGCTCATCATAGGTGTCTTTGATTTCAACATGACCGAGTTCTTCAACATGACATTTGGTGAAGAATCTCACATCCTCAACTAATAACACTCTATCCGGGATGATTGAAAATGCGATTTTGTCATCCGATTCGGGATGCAACTTTGAGAGTCAAAGAGTATTTTAGTGAGGGCTTCTCAACATTCTTAACAATGATGGGATCTTGGATCTTAGGCACCATTGTAGATTTTAGATAAAAGCTAACAAAGGATCCTTAGGGTTTCAGGATTTTCAAACGGCAGACGCTTTATACTTAGCAGATGATAGCAACTTGATAAGATCGGTAAACCAACTTAATAATGCATTGAGATTGATGTAAATACCTTGAATTTCTTTGTAGGAGGTTTGATCGCCTTAGATTCGCTTTGCTCTGCTCTATCAAAAACTTGGTAAGTAAAAATGACCGTGAAAATGCTTTAAGTACATAATATACCTTATCGGGTTCCATGCAGGTTAGGTCAAAAACATTAAATGCACTCGGTTCCACTTAACTTTCTTTCCTTTTCCTGCTTTAACCAAGTAACCAAACTTCCTTCATTCACCGACTAGACAGTTTTCCTGTATTCATCAACTTGATAGGTTTCCTGTAAAGTGCTTCAAAAGACTTTGATAGAATTTCAAACTTACTAATACATCTTAATTATGCAGATTTTGAATTAAGTACATAATAGAATAGGAATTGTTAAGATTTAACCTTGAGAGAATGCAGTCCCTTCGTACCTTTATTGGTTAATTTGGAATAGGTGCACCTAACTCGGTAGGTAAAGTGCTTTCTTCATTTGACACAATTTCCTTCTTTTTCCAAATCATCTTTAATTTTTCTTTTATTTCCTCAGTGTCTTTTCTAGGTTGATCTTTGCAATCTCCAGCCAAGTGTCCAACTTTGTGACAATGAAAACATACCATACCAGGATTTCTCCATGATCTTCGGTTGTTCATTCCAAACCTTATAAAGCAATTGGCACTTATATGTCCATATCTTCCACAACATTCACACCATATCCTTGTATTGTAATCCCATGGTACTACAAAATATTGTCGGTAAGGATTTGTGTGAGTTCAGTAACCTCTAGCATTTGCTCGGTGTGCAGACCACATATAGTTCTTTTGCTTAAACCAACACTTCTTGGTACTATGTCCATATCTATTGTAGTTTTTACAAAACCCTTTGAATTTTGCCTTCTAATAATTGTTAACAGACTTTTTCCTACATTGATTAGATGTGTGACCATATTTATTGCAATTGTAACAATAAAGATTAGACTTAGTGTCATTCGGTTACTTACCTTTTCTGATTTGGCACATGTTGGTAGTGTGACCTTGATTTCCATAGTAGTTGCAAATAGGCTTCTTTCTTTTGATGTTCTTCTTGATTCTAGCTTGCTTTGATGATTCTCCTCTTTCGGTAGTATGAATTCCCTTCTCGGTAGAGTCGTTTCCTTTGTAACCGAGTCTTGCATCTTTGTTGGCTCTTCTTGTATTTAGTTGCTCATCCAACATCTTTGATGCTTCATAACTCTTCTTCAGTGTTTCTTTGAATTTCTTCTCTATTTCAAGTTCGTTGGTCAACCTTGATACTTCAAGTTTCAATGTTTGATTCTCATCATCTTTCAAATTTGCTTCATGATGTGCATAAACTAGTTGATCTAATAGGTTTTGTTGAATTCCAGTCATCCTTGTGATTTCATCATTCTTATCAGATACTAAGGCTTCAAGTTGTTGTTTCTCTCTTTCTAGATCTCTTACTTTATCCTCAGTTGTCCTCAATGCATCAAGATTTTCAGTCATCTGTGTGCTGAAATGGTCATGTTCTCTTTTAATTGCTTTTAGTTGATCAACCAGTGCTTTGTTCTTTTCTTTCAATACTCCAATCAATTCTTCAGTCTCTTCAGACATACTATTCTCAGATGATATCTCAATTTGTTCCACTAACTCTTGAGAGTCCTACAAATCATCAGATAATCTTCTTCTCACTTTCAGAGATTTTTGCATTTGCCTTTGCATGTCTACAATCACTTGATTAGCATGATCCAGCTCTTCTTGTAGATACACAATCCTCCGAGATTGTTTATAGCCTTCCATTGATAAGATCTTTCTCTTTAGGCAGTTAAACCCTTTTCCAAGATTGAAGCTCTGATACCAATTGTTAGGCCCAATATGGAAAGCTAATGTACTGAGAGGGGAGAGGTGAATAAGTACTCCAAAACTTTTCTTCAATAATAGCTTTACTGTTATGCATAAACCGAATAGTGCAATAACATAATATAAAGCTAAAACAAATAGATAACAATCATACATGATTCACTCCATAACACATATATTTTGGTTACGTAGAAACTCTTAGTTAGAGAGAAAAACTGCAGTGGGGATGGCACCCACAACTTCACTATTGCAATAATAAAGGTTGCTCGGTTAGAGCTACATGTTTAGCTATTTCTGATAGCTTACCCTGTTAGGAGTATCAAGATCTGTTAGATCTACCTTGCTAAAGGATTTTACAACACTTAAACTAAATGTTGCACCTGGTTAGAGGCTTTACAATTTATAGACTTGATTAGAGTTTTTTACCTTGTTAAAGGTTTCTCTTACAACTTCAAAATATTACAATAAAATCATTACAAATATCTGCAACTTTACATCTGGAATGTTATAGCAGATTCTATGTGCTCAGAATAAGATTACCTTGATTATAGCATACCTCAATAACCCATATAGTAACTCGGTAAACCCTTCTATTTAATCTGTTCTTTGACTATTCTCTGAAATTCTTCTCGGTGACCTCTGTGTCTCTGTAACAATCATAACACTTAGTGCTTTCACATGTCTTGCTTCATATATCTCTATATCTTCCTTTCTGTCATGCTACATGTATATGTCTGATCTAAATCCATGTTGTATAAATAGATCTCTTATGATGGTGATCCATTCATTACTTCGATCTTACAAACATGTTTTATCGAATGAATAACCATGCAAAATATTTCATTGGTTAGATGACCTCAAAATCATACACAATCTTTAAGTGCAATCTCCAATGTGATAACGGTTCTATGTACCTCGATCTTGTAACAAATTTCCATATGTATGTCTAGGTTCAATGAATCTGGTAACATGTTTCACTTAGTGTATAACAACTCGGTGTGTCATCTTTGCTGCTCAGTAGACATGTAATGATACTCGATAGATAGCTCGGTGTATACTGCGCTCTGAGACTACTTTCTTCTATAACCGACTGGACTGTGCATACTGACTGAATATTTCGGTAGTAGTAACCGACTAGAGTATATATAATAACTTTGAACATAAAACTAATGGCAACTTGATAAGTAGTAACAAAGATTTGTATGTGGAAAACCCGAAAAAGGGAAAAATCACAGTGGGAAGCCTACCCATAGTTAGATAATACTTTTGCAGCAAGTATGTGATTACAATAAGAGGGGCTTGCACATATGGGAAGGCACACTACCTAGAGCACATTTATGATCACAAAAGAAGCCTCACTGACTACAAAGAGATCTAGACTACAATCCAGAAATAAGAATGAACTGCAAGAATAACATCTCATATGACTGAGTACAGTTCCAGTTAAGATCAATACCAGAGGTCTTAAACCTATTTGACAAACCCAATTCAATCACCTATGATCAACCAAAACCTCTGCATATGATTACAACATTATTCGCATACAGATAAACCTATATCCCATAAGACCATGATCTACAAAGAGATCTTACATCATATTTATACCAACCCGGGACCTAAACATTTAGGTCGGCCACCTAAAAGATAATACAATAGATTTGTTACATAATCCCGAAAACCAATGACAAAATAAGTCATCCTGAAACAACATAATCCAAACAATAAATCTAACTGGTGATGCATCAAGAGCATCAACCAACATGTTACACAAATTGGTTCATAACCTAGCAGAATAAGATTAAGATAGAATATGTCTGGTCCTAAATGCAAACACCACCGATCAACTAGAACACAAACAAGATAACCATTAACATCTCGATAACCTTCTAGAAGCCTCACCAATGCCACTTATCAGATTCATCAAAATATCTTCATCTAAGTGCTAGCAATAAAACCCTTACTGGTCACCAAAAGGTCTCTTGATCAATATCATAGTCCAACCACTCTATTGGAAGCTGTTAGACAACAAAACAACTAGTGTTGACATCAATGACAAAAAAGTAATGCAACACATAATCAATTCCTCCAAATTTCCAACACTTATTTGTTTGAAGATCTCCAACACTAGTTTGAGAAGCAGATCCATGTGTATAGCAGGTTCATATCCTCAGTTATGAAGAATATTGAGGGATTCTTCTGATTCATTCCAGTTTTAGTGAGTTAAAGAACCATTTCAAAAGGGGATAGCCATGAAATATTGCTTATACTTTGGAGTGAAAAGAATGGAAAATTTTAGTTGAACTACAAAGATGATTATGGGTAGCCCATGCATGGTAAAGATCACCGAAATAGGTGTGTCATTTTTTCCAAAATCCTTTGTTGTCATTTATAAGGAAAAGTTTGTCTTGCATGCACACAAGGGCTTTATCTTTTCTCACAATTCATATATCATCAAGAAATAGTTTAACATGAATGAATGCTTTCCTTATGCACAACTTTTCAAGTTTGTGACAACCATGATAATATATTAGAGGTATTAAGGAAGAGGTTTTTTAAAGCTTAATCATAGCTTCACCATAAGGAAACAACCATCTATTTCTAAATTAAGGGTTTTGTTGAATCAAGTGAATAGGGCATAATATTAAGACTTGTTCATATAATTAGTTGTCCTTGAGAAACATGTATACTACTCTAAGGAGCCATAGCCATCAACACAAGAAGAACACTCAAAGAAATTATTTAGGACAGTGGCAAGATAATTACAGTCAACAGTCACATAGTAGTGACAAGGGTCTTACTAGTGAATTTGTAGTCACTGAGAAACCTTATAATAGTTCCAGTCCCTTTAGGACAAAGTTTTAAGATAGATACTAAGGTGGATTCATATGATAGTAATCAAACACACCTGTCATTAGCCTTTAAAAAATGCATGATTTCTGCCCATATGAAGGCTATAGCTTAGATAAATGCAAGTAAATAGTAGTATTGATCAGTTAATAGCCTTGATTCATTTATCAAAGAGATCAATACATGATCATAATATGAATAAGAAAGACACAGTGTAGTCCTTTAGTGAAACAATGAGCCATATGCTATTACACTATCCAATGAATAGATTAAGAACATATTCAAAAGGTTGCAACACAGTATATAGCAAGCTATATAGGGTCAATGGCATAAAAGAATACAAACTAAAAGTTCTTGGCAAAAGTATGACAATCATTTCACAAAAGGGTCAAAGAGTCATATGGAAAAGTACCAAGACAATCATTGGAATATCAAGCAAATACAATCATAAGATGCTACATATAAAACAAAGAAAGGAGCAGCTAGGGGATACATCCGTAAAGAGGTATGAAGAACACAACAACAATAAAGTTTTTAGAGCTTAAATATTTTTATGTTCATAATGAAGTCTTGGAGAGACTAAAAGATGAGAGTCTCCAAGAAGACTGAGCCAACCTTCAAGAAAATATAACCCTCCAAAAAGTCAAGTAGTAGACAATAGCATCAAGGAAAATCTTGAAGATACCCTCATAGAGAATCATCCTTCATGATATTACATAGTACAGTCCTGAGGATAATCATCAACAATGGGAAATGTCAATAGTAACCATAGAGATCTTGAGTAAAAGATAATTTTGTGGGCATTATATAAATTTCTGATTTTACATCCATGGCTACTTTGAAGCAAAGAAGGAACAAACCCATATAAGATTATCCAAGAAAATAGTCCAGGCACAAACACAATTATTTGTAAATGCTTATGGTCAACTCCTATAGTAATTGAAGACAATAAGAGAAGAATGAAGACATGTTGACCTCACTGTCAAATATGATAGTGCATGAGGGCTATGTTGAATAAAATTTTGAAAGATAGATTGACATTGATATATTGTATTGAACATGACATGAGAAGACCTTGATCAATCCTTTATACCTCCAAGATACAGAGAAGTCAAATCAAACCAAATCACAGCCTTGGTGATATTCATTTGAGGACTATGGTTGATGCAAGTCAAAACTTCCAAAAATAGTCTAAGCACCTAAAAAGTCACTGTCCAAAAACAAATACAACACAATAAAGAGCCATGACTGAGATAAGTGAAAAGGTATTGATTAGGCAGTGGTTGCAATCCAAAGCCTTAAGGTCATAGTCAAAAGGGTTTAAGTTGGTGGTAGCATTAAATCAGAATTCATAGAGACCTTTATTGGCAGCCCTTCGCAACCCATGACAACCTCATAAATAATATTAAGAGAAGATCATCCAATGGTTGTCCAAAAGGAGCCTGCACAATGACAAATGATAGTTCTTGATTTGAAGGGAGTCACAAGCAACCCTCTTTCAAAGTTTGTATCAGTAGAGTCTCAAAGCATAGATTAATGATAGAGACAAGGTTTCAAGAACATCAGTTGCAACATGAGCACACTCAAAGGAAAATCAAAGGAGTAGTCAAAGATGAATCACATAGTCAAAGAATAGTATATTCATGATATATTATAGCCTTTTTACACAGAGCATGAAGTCAAAAAAAATTTAGAGATAAAACTCTACAATAGAGAAATAGTCCTTGATCATTCAAGAAAAACAGAGACACCAATCACATACAATGAACAACTAATCAAATGATAGTAGCTACAACCATAATAAGAATAGATCTGAGTATAAATAGTCACAACCCTAATGCAAATCAAAGAAATTCACAAAATATATTAGGGAAACATTTCAAAGACAAGGAGAAGCTAAGATCATAGGGCATCAACATATAGTGATTAAAAATATGTGAACAATGATAATAGTTTGCCTCAATTGATGAAGAAAGACAGTATTGTCAAATGGAAAAAACAAACAAGAGTAGTCAATAACAGTAAGGTATTTGACAGTCATATTCAAGCCATGGAGTAAAGGAACAATAATTTTTCCACAAAGAAAAGAAATAAAAGGTTGTTCATACATAGAAAGCAAGGTTCACCAAGCACTAATAATGATAGAGTTAGAAGAGTGATCACATTTCAAACCATGAGGTAAATGCACTGTAGCAATAAAATTAGTCAAAGATAGTAGGTGTCAAGGATACCATGAGTTATGAACTTGTCAACACATCAGACCATACTGATATAAACAACCAATTAATAAGAAGCACAATCCTTGTGTTTAGTGTTCAATAAAGATCATGGCAATGAAAGCATTTTTTGAAGAGAAAGGTCATCATTCAAGATGAAGTATAGATGCAAGTCCAAAGCCCAAGGATTAAGTAAGATCAACCTTGCAAGCCTGCTACAGTCCAAGAAAAGGAAATACATTAAACACATTCACAGGCACTCAATGGCTTCAAGATAAAACAAAGATGCAATCTATAGTTCAGAATAGTGATAGGATTAATGCAACAGTGAAAGATAGGAGAGGTTGCAACAATAAATTGCAATGATAAAGACAATCCCAAAAACATTTTTGATAGCATCTATGGTCAAGAATATCATTGCAGTCCTAAAAGAAAACACAATGGAAATCATTATCAACCCAAACCATCAAAGGCCTATGTCACAACCCTATCACTATTAGATAGTAGGGTTTAAGAATTCCAACTATGTGCCCAATGGATCAGTAGCCTCTAGGGCAGGCATGAAAAAAGTAAAGTGCAGAGATACAATGATGTAACAGTCAAATATTGTGTAGAGATCTTCAATGAGAACTTGTGTGTGTGAACTTGGACATTAAGTAGCGCCCATTATGGTATTTTTAAGACATTACCATGGACTAGTTATACTCATAAAGCAGCCCTTTGAAGAGAATTATAATAATAACAGTCACAGGTATATGAGCATTGATATGTATCTCAAAGAATGAGCAACAAAATGAAAGAATAAGGCCAAAATAACCTTTAAACATAAACAAGGAGCACCTTATGGGTTGTAATAACTTCAACTAGCATTTTGGAGCATAAATATCATAATTTAGAAGCTTATCATGGGCTTTCTAGGCATGTAAAGGTCTAAATCCGATCCCATGCCCTAAGAGCAGTTATCAATCAATCACCTCTTCATGACAACCAGTCCAGAATCAACTTAAGAGAGAAAAATGTGGTTCTTTTAGTTCAAGGCCTCATTTTAAGGAGTTTACAAGGAGAGTGTAGCTGTTCTACATCAGTTAGAGATCCTTCATGGGTCATACATGAGTTAAGGAGACCTTCTAGCAGTCAACCTTTAGTTCACATCAATTTTGACCTCCTATTTGCATGTTTTCAGCTCAAATTTGACCAAGCAAGATATTTTAGACAATTTGGAGATGCAGTCAAGAGGGAGGACTTCTAGTTAAAGCTGAGATCACTTTTATAGCAACAATTTCCTCTTCAATTCTTTCAAGATTCCTTCTCTATAAGTCTATTCTCTTCTATCTTTTGGAGTTAGTTCCTTTTCTTTTCTACATACACAACAGAAAAGTATTGTAGCTCATTTTAATTTTCAAGAATCGAAGCATTGTAATGAAAAACTCTTTCAATATTCAATAAATACAACAAGTTTCCTTCAAGATTCTTCTTGTCTTTTCTTTGTCACGTGCAATGATTGATAAAAATATTGTGATTTATTTATACATTCTTTATTTTTTGTCTCATTTATGTTTTGAAATACAAGAAAATTCCATATTGGTACAGGTTATATGAGTGTGTTCACTTTTATTCAATTAGTTTGTAGTTGTGAAAAACATATTTTCCTTCAACAAACATTGAAAAAATCAGAACCTTTGTATGAAACATTGATGTACTAGTGGTCTAGACTAAGTTGTGAAATATTTTTGAGGTATTCTAAAGCTGATTGTGGTTTTGATAGTTTTCATTAAAATCCTTATTGGTGCATCACCTCCCATTAGCCATAGAATTTCATTATTCAGCAAGCTCTCTTCCCTTTTCTCAGCCAGATTAGTTTTCTAGGAGGTTTCACCAAGAGCTAGAGGTTGATTTCCAACATAGGCAACCCACAGGCCTAGAAATCTTTCAATGTTTCATAAGTTTGCTGAGCTTTCAGCTAAGCATACACGGGTGCAATCTTGGTGACAACAAAGACATCAATAGTGTATTCTGCCTCCATAGTAGAAAGTGAAAATTAATCTTGTTTCTTATTGTGCCACATAATTGTTAGGATTAAGGTGTCTCAACATTAGAGTTCTAACATGTTAATTATGAAATTATTTTATTTTGCACCCACTTTGGAAGTCCTAAAATTTTGGCGGCTAGTGTCATAAGTTGTTATGTTGGGATTGTGATAATCTCTTTTAATTACTACGATGCTAACTAGTTTGGTGGAAGAGTCATGAAGAGTTATCATTTGGTAGCTAGTATTTATGGTGTAGTTCTCTTTGACAAGTGGTGTGAGGTAGGTGTTGCATATGACAAGATGATAGTTTTGGGTGACTCATGAGTTAGTGCTTTGTAAAGTTTCTATGTGCAATGTATCATGGAAATGACAACTTTCTATTTTAATACCAATTATCTTTTAAGCAAATGAGTTGGCTTTGGAAATCTTTGGTGCTTTCCACTCATGTATCAATCTCGATAAATATGTGGCTTCTTAGTGCATTTTGTGCGATAGGTTGGATACTTTATGAGAAGCTATTATGTGCTAAGATTTTCTCTAGAGTTCTCTATTATTGTGATTATACTTAAAGAGCACTAGATCTGTGCATTATATTGTAACTCTTGTTGCTAATAATACACTTGAACTCTGGCTTTTGGAGTTCACGATTTTTTTTATTGAAAGGGTTTTCCCATGTAAATTTGGTGTTATGATTCTATTTGTTTAAATATGAATTTGTATGTGTTTATATAATCTTAAATAGTTTATGGATGTGTAAGAATTTTTTACATTCACTCTCCTATTAGATTTAGTATTTGGAAGGATAATTCCACACTTTTCTTCGTTTTAACTGGTATTAGAGCCTAGCCAACTTTGTTATTGTTGTTGGTTGAAGGGTTTTTTTGTGCTAATCTAGTTTTAGTGGGAGTTTTACAGAGAAAGATTTAATAACCTTGTTGCAATTTTGAAATGGAAAGAATATCAATTAGAATAGAGATTGGAAATTTAATGGTGGAAATATTGAGTTGTGAAAACTCAAAATAGAGGATATTTTTGTGGATAAAGATCTATGAGCTACGGTTTATTTATTGGAACCTAAAACTATAATGCAAGATGTATGGGATATAATAGATCAGAAAGCCAAGGGTTTGAAAGGACTCTGTCTGGCTGATTCTGTGCTCCTGAATGTCCATGAAGATAAGATTGCAACTAAGATTTGGAGAAGCTTGGCAATATTTATCAATTTAAATCCTTGGTAAATAATTGTTTTTGAGAAAGAAGTTGTATTCTTTAAGGATGTAGGATAGATGTTGTTGATCACATGAATGCATTTAATATGTTGGTTTCCCAACTCATTTTTGTCAATATCAAGATAGATGAACAAGAGGAATGCATGCTTCTATTACACTCCCTCAAAGTTGTTAATCCACCACTCCATGAGTGTCTTATTGGGGCAACCTCCACCACACTTCATGAAGAGTGTATGATCCTTCAATTGTTCTATATAAGTTGCCGCAAGGGTCATTGTGGATATGACAAAGGCTTTGTTATTAATCAACTTTGAGGGCTTGTCTTTTCTTCACTCTACTAGAATGGTAGTGCATTTATGCCTAAACCCCCTAGCTATCGTCTACGGCTAATGTGAAGCATTTGTATGAAAAAAATTTAAACAATTTCATCAGTACATCAAGCAAATTCGACACATTGTCACAAACATAACATTTTTTTCTTCAAGAAAACATCCTGTAAATGAATTGGTTGATTACCCTACCTTTTTTCTTCAACCAGATCTTAGTGGCACCCCAATCTAGAATTGTTTCCCTCCCCCAAATTTTTGTGATGGTAGAGGTCGACAGGACAAAGAGGCAGGAATAATGTTTATCAAATGACTTGATCTTTTTTCTTTTTAATGCCCACGACCGTCGAAATTTCGACGAATGCAGACATTTTTTCTTAAAAAAAACAAATTTCATTGCCAATTCCTACTCTATCGAAACCAAATATTGAATTATCATCGGAATTCCGATGAATACAGGCATTTTAAAAAAAAAAAATCAAATTTGGTCACAATATACCTTCTCTGTCAAAATTTTAGGCCAGATGTATTAGTGGGTATAATTGAACCATGATGACCCGAGGACTACTTTCCTGGGTTTTGATATTGCAAGTTAGCACAAGCATCGAGATATAATTGAAACAAGATAACCTGAGTGTTGCTTGCATAAAATAGGTAGTATTAATCATTTCTATATGCAAGTCCGAAATGTCTTCTATGATACTCTGATGATCATGTCTTGAGAAAACTTTGCACATATTAAAGATTAATTTACAGATAGCAGACAAGAAAAATATCATGTTCCTTCCTTGTTCCTCTAGTCAAAGACATCCTAGAGTCACTCAGAAATAATGATAGTGAAAAATCAAGATAAAATAGTTGAACCATTATTGTCAAAGTCTTAAAATCATTAGTCAAAATATATCATCCATTGATATGTGTTTGTCATGTTTAGACTGATATGTGATAGTTGATGGTTGACAATTTGATCTTATGTTCAAAGTTGGATGTGTCTCAGTTTTTCGCTTGACAAGTGGTGCCTAACAATTGTTCTACCTATTTGATTAAGCTCAAAATGATGAGAATTTTGCCCCCAGTCTAGAAACAAACTTTATTATGATATATACAATGATCCAAACCATGAGGAGAAATCACCCGCGATGCCTATGTATGTACAAAGGCTTTATTATGGATATGAACAACACTGATGGAAAATGAATGCAAGGGGAAGGATGCATGAACCAATAGATGGAAGAGCTAGCTCACAGATAACGCATGTTTGTCAGGTTTTCACCATCTGTTTTTATTGCACTTTTTCTCATTTGATTTTTTTTTAATTTTTCGTTGTTTTTGTATTTTCTGCTTTTTCATTGTTTTTCGATTTTCTGCTTTTCCATTGTTTTTTGGATTTTCTGCTTTTTCACAGTTTTTTGTATTTTCTGCTTTTTCACTGTTTTTTCGATTTTCTATTTTTTCATTGTTTTATGGATTTTTTGCTTTTTCACTGTTTTTGGATTTTTTCTTCTTTGTCAGACATATAACTTCTTAACATGCATGCTATTGATGGGTTCCTCAAGCTAATCGCCATCCTGTGTTGATAATTGATATGCTCTTGACCCAATTACTGTTGTGACCACAAACGGACCTAACCAGTTTGGTTCAAACTTCCCTTTCTTTTCTCGATCAGACTAGTTTCGTGGATTTTCCTTTAGTACTAGTTCCCAAACTTGAAAGGCTCGTGGTTTGACCTTGTGATTATAACTTCGGCACATTCTTTGCTGATATACCTTTAAATGATCAAAGGCATTTTATCTTCATTCATGGATCAATTCTAACTCTTGCAATCTAGATACTCATTGTTCTTCATCTGGGATAAGTTTTTTTAATGATACTCGTAGAGAAGGTATCTCTACTTCTATTGGTAGTATTGCTTCTGATCCATAAACAAGAGAGAAAGGTGTGGCACCTGTTGGTGTATGAATACTGGTACAATAGGCCCATAGAGTAGGGTTCAATTGAATATGCCAATCTCTACCAGCATCATTCACTGTATTTTTGAGGTTTTTCAAAATAGTTTTGTATGATGCTTCTTCTTGCCCATTCCCTTGTGGATAGTAGGGTGTGGAAAATGTGTGTTAGATCTTGAATTTCTCACATAGCTCTTCAATATCCTAATTCTTGAATAGTCACCCATTATCGGTGATAATGGTCATGGGTATTCCACATTGATAGATGATGTAGTTCAAGATAAATGCAACAATTTGTTTTCCTGTGATATTTGTGAGAGGTACTGCCTCAATCCATTTTGTAAAATATTCTGTAGCTACAAGGATGAATTTGTGACCATTAGATGAAGAAAGATTTATCTTTTCTACTAGATCAAGACCCCATTGGTAGAAAGGCCAAGATGTTGCCAAAGCATGAAGTTCTTGTGTTGGTGCATGAATTAAATTTTCATGGATCTGACATTGTTTGCATGTTTTAGCTATCTGAAAAGAATCTCATTCCATAGTTGGCCAGTAATAGCCCAAGCGTATGAGTTTTTTCAAAAGGGTAAGACCACTTGAATGAGTGCCACAAATGTTGTTATGGACTTCATTTAAGGCCTTCTCAGATTCTTCTTGTTCGAGACATCTTAAAAGAGTACCATCCAGACCTCGTTTAAAAAGGGTATCCACGATAAGAGTATAAAGGGAGGATTGGCGAGTAAAGTTTCTCTTTTGATTTTTTGACAAATCAGGAGGTAGGGTGTTATCTTTCATATATGTATAAGTTTGGCCATAGCGGGAAGAATCATGCCCAACAAGGTGATAGATAGTTTGGGAATCAAGACAATTATGAGTAGGGTAAAACAAATCTTCCACCAGGAATTCATAACACTCTTGATTTTCCTATGTCTGAAGTAGAGAAGCAAGTGTTGCCATGGCATCTGCTTCTTTGTTGTCATTCCTTGGAATTTTCTCAAAAGTGATTTGTACAAAATACTTCTTGAAATCATCTACCACCTTTTTGTAAGGCATTAGTTTATCATCCTTTGTTTGGTAATCATCATTAATTTGATTAATGATGAGTTGAGAGTCTCCAAAGACTTGGAGTTGTATAATGTTCCATTCTATAGCCATTTTGATACCTGTAACCAAAGCTTCATATTCAGCTGTGTTGTTGGTGAATGGAAAGCTTAATTTGTATGCTTTCAGAATTGTATGACCTTGTGGTGTGATGAATAGAATACCTTCTCCTGATCCATGTTGTGTATATGAACCATCAAAGTATAATTGCCATATTTTTGTGGTGACTGTTAGGATATCAACATCAAGATATTCAATCTGTAAAGGATGATCATCTTGAAGCGGTGCCTCGACTAGTTGGTCTGCAATGACTTGTCCCTTGATAGATTTTATTTCCACATACTCGATATCAAACTCACTCATGATCATGATCCATTTTTCTAATCTTGCTTTTATTGTTTCCTTGTTGAGCAAATACTTCAATGGATCAATTTTAGCTATCAACTTGATGGAGTGAGATAGTACATAATGTCTTAATTTTTGAGAAGCAAAAACTACTGCC
This sequence comes from Cryptomeria japonica, assembly GCF_030272615.1. NCBI lineage: Eukaryota > Viridiplantae > Streptophyta > Pinopsida > Cupressales > Cupressaceae > Cryptomeria > Cryptomeria japonica. The sequence continues at coordinate 325,642,752 of NC_081409.1, forward strand.
AAGCATGCTTTTTCTATTGGGGAATAGTTGAGCTCATATCCCATACCGATCAAGGTAGGACCTATAGAAAGAGATGCCATTTTTTCAGGTCCTTGATCTTCATCTTTCATACAACATCTTACTAGGTAGGCCATGGATTCATGAAATGAAAGCAGTACCATCTACGTATCATCAATGCCTAAAATTTGCTTATAATGGAGTTGAAGTCAGTATTCGTGCCGATACAAGCTATACTTGCAATGCATTACCATAGAGTGTTGATGTCTTGTTCCTCATAATAGAGCAACCTCTACAGCTGAAAGTTCAGAATCTTTGCTGAAAGATTTAGAAAAGAAATTGAAAATCACAAACAATGGCATAGATGGCTACAAAATAGAGCCTATACTCTCACTAATGTCTCTTCCTCCATCACCAAGACAATCAAGAAAACCATCAGAGGTTATGAAGCCACAAATTTCAGCTCCAAAAGTCATTTATGATGGTGTCCTTATATAGTCCTCTACTTCTCTTGCAGATGAAATAGAAGAGGATGATGTTCTCAAATAACTTTTCAAAGAAGATAGTGCAAACAAAGAAATATGACATTGTGAGATTTCCCCGACACAATATGGTCCAGCTATAAGATGCTTCAACACATGGGATATTTAGGTGTTGGTCCTCTAGGCAAGCATCAAAAAGGTATTGTTGAACCTATTCAGTTACAAACTAAGTTTATCAATGCTAAAGCTAGACTGGGATATGATCCAAGAAAGGAATCAGATCAGAAGCACACGTCCCACCATCAACTTAAGTGGAAGAAAAAGGTACTACCTTTAGCAACATAAGAAATTAATACTCCACAAACTCAGGAAGAGTGTGATGATGAACAAAAGGAATTGTCCACCCAAAGAGAGGAAACAGATGGTAATCAAGTTCCAATTATATCAGCTATAATACCACAAGAAGTAGAAGTCCTAGAGGATATTAGAGATGAAGTATACAGAAACAAAGAATTGTTTGCACCACTAAACATTCCCATCACATATATTGGCAGACAACAAGTAGATGATTCAGAAACTGATTCAAATGAGTATGAATGGGGTCCTGACCATCTCTCAGATACATCTACTATAGAAACCCCTGAAGAATCCAGTGATATCACAGATAATGCACAAGAGTTGATACACCTAAGGATGCAAAGGGAAATGGAAGAAATCTGACTAAAAAGATAAGAAGACTACAAGCAATAGCTAGAAGAAGAATGGACACAACTAATTTCTTCACCTACCAACCCTCCTAATGAGATAAGACAAATTAGGTACAAAACTACAAAAGAAGAACTAGAAGCTACAGAAACATAACCATTCATCAGTCCAGAGGAAGCTGAATGGAACAGACAATAGGGATTAATAGAACCATCAAGGTTATGTCCACAAGTGTGTCAAATACAAGCAATCAATTAACCAAATCATGAAGGAACTTGCAGCATCAAAGATGTGGGTATTGATACTATACATACTTTTACTAAGCCACTTGAAGACGAGTCAGAAACTTCATCCTACGACTCTGATGACTCAGACATGAGCTCTATTTATAACAATAACTATTCAACAATGCATTATGACTAATTTGTCATGAATGTTGAGATACTATCTGCTGACCCTGTTACTGTCACACCACGGTATGTAGTCTAGTCTGAAGTAGGTGACAACGCTAGAAGTAGGTCGGTTGGGTTAGGTCCAATAAATACTAACATGAATTTTTATAATTGTGTTGTAACTCTTCCTAGTCTCGAGACACATACGCAAGGTAGTCTTCTAGAACTCGACTGGTCAGTCCGAAGCCATGATGATAGTACTGTGAACTCCCTTAAGCTTGTTCCAACCTTATCCTTAATGCATCTAGAACTGATTGGTTGTACTCTTTATAACCAACCCTTGAATGTACCTACTTTTTCCAATGATTATAAGTTAGCCTATTATCTCAATGTAGTTGAACCCATGAACTTTTCCACCAGTGAATAGAGTGAAAACAAGATTGAAATAGATATCAAGTATCTTAGTCACAAAAATAAGAAAAATAAAAATAAAAGACCTGATGGCAAAAACCACATTGTGGTGGTGTCAAAATCTAAAAAAGAGAATATAAAGGACGTACCTAAAGGTGAAAACCTCTCTGAGGCGCCTGAAGGTGAGATACTTGATATACTACCAAGTCACTTCTAGGAGAGATCTTCCATATTGATTGAGCCAACTCAGTCAATGAACATTGGGAGTCAAGAGACTCCACACATAATTCATTTAGCTCAATCACTATCAACAAAAGAGTTAAAATATTTCAGCAACCATTTTTTAGAAAAGAAGATCAACTTTGCATGGATATACTCAAATATGCCAGGACTAGATCATGATCTCATCATGCATCATCTCTCTATTACACTAGGAGTTAAACCAGTCAAGAAAAAAATCCATAAGATGCATCCTCATGTGGCACTGCTAGTCAAGGCTAAACTAGAGAAATTGCTAAAAGCTAGATTTATTAGAGCTATAGACTATGCAGAATGGATATCAAACATAGTACCTGTATCAAAGGTAGACAAATCTATTTGAGTTTGCATAGACTTTAGGGATCTAAAAAAAGCATGTCCGAAAGATGATTTTCCATTGCCCAACATTGACATGATAGTAGATATGATTGCTGGATATGAGATGTATTCATTAATGGATGGATTCTCTAGTTACAATCAGATCAAGATAGTACCTAAAGATCAAGAAAAGACAACTTTCATGTGTGCATGGGGAACCTTCTGTTGGAATGTTATGCCATTTGGGCTAAAGAACACAGGAGTAACTTACCAAAGAGTAGTAACCACTATCTTCCACAATATTATGCACAAAAACATGGAAGATTATGTTGATGACACCCTAGTAAAAACCATGAAGAGATCTATGCATATTCAATAACTAGGCCTCATACTGGATAGAATGGAAAGATTCAAGCTCCAATTAAATCCTAAAAAGTGTACATTTGGAGTAACATCAGGAAAATTGCTTGGCTACATAATTTCAAAAAAAGGAATTGAGGTTGACTCTGAAAAGGTCCAAGCTATAATGGAAATGCCTCCACCCAAAAATATCAGTCAAATGAGAAGTTTACAGGACCATCTTCAGTCAATAAGGAGCTTTATATCTCAGCTAGCAAACAAAGATCAACCCTAAATGAAGGTATTAAGGAAAGGAGTTCAATACAATTGGGATAAAGATTGTGAACAATATTTACAATAAATCAAAGAATATATTTCTAATCCACCCATATTAATGCCACCGATTCAAGGTAAGCCATTGATTCTATACATATTAGCCACAGATACTTCACTGAGGGCACTTCTGGCACAACAAGATGACAATGAAAAGGAACGAGCTATCTATTACATCAGAAAAAATTTGGTGTCGTATGAAATGAACTACACTATAATAGAGAAAGCATGATTGGCATTGGTCTTTGGATCACAAAAATTAAGGCACTATATGTTAGCACACTCTATTAAGCTGGTAGCCAAGATTGATCTGCTCAAATATCTTCTCAGTAAAGCAACGCTTACAGGGAGACTGGCCAAATGGGTCATGGTTCTTACAGAATTTGATATTGAATATGTGGAACGTAAAGCCATCAAAGGATAGGTAATTTTAGACCAACTTGTTGATACTCCACTTGAAGATAGTCAACCTCTGCATATAGAATTAATAGATGAATCAATCATCCACCTTATTGAACAATCATGGAAGATGTTCTTTGATGGGTATTTCACTCAACATGGTTCTGGTGCCGAAATAATTTTTATTACTCAAAAATATTCAATTCCAAAAGATTACAAGATTCTCTTCCCTTGCACAAACAACATTGTAGAATATGAAGCTTTGGTAAATGGATCAAGCTGGCCATCGAGTGGAAGATTGTTGAATTACACATCTATGGAGATTGTCAACTCATCATCAACCAAATCAATGACCTATATCAAACAAGAGATGAGAAACTGATGCCTTATAAGAGAATGGTGGATGATCTCAAGAAATAATTTGCCTAACATAAAGCCATCAAAGGACAGGTGATTGTAGACCAAATTGATGATGCTCCACTTGAAGACAGTCAACCTCTGCATATAGAATTCCTAGATGAATCAATCATCCACCTTACACAACAATCATGGAAGATGTTCTTTGATGGGTCTTTCACTCAACATGGTTCTGGTGCTAGAATACTTTTTATTAATACTCAAAAATATTCAATTCCAAAAGCTTACAAGATTCTCTTCCCTTGCACAAACAACATTGCAGAATATGAAGCTTTGGTAAACGAGATCAAGCTGGCTATCAAGTGGAATATTGTTGAATTACACATCTATGGAGATTCTCAACTCATCATCAACCAAATCAATGACCTATATCAAAAAAGAGATGAGAAACTGATGCCTTATAAGAGAATGGTGGATGATCTCAAGAAATACTTTACCTTTGTATCATTTCAGCAGATCCCCAGAATAGCAAATAGATCAGTGGATGCAATGGCCACTTTGATAACTCAATGATGAATAGATCATACCAAATTGGTACTAAGAGGGGGGTGAATCAATACAAACAAAAACACATTCCTAAAACCGGTTTGTCATCAGACACTGTGTTTTGGCAGATAAATAGTAACACCAGTCTTAAATAGAGTACAATCGGCAAAACCTAGAATAACTGAGACAAGCATAAACCGGTTGACACTTATCCTCTCATACAATCTAATACTTCATTTTCATTTCACCCTAGTGCATGAACAAGTAATCTATCATAAAAAATATATAAACAACTAGATCAACATGATTTACCTTAAGACACAAATCACTTAAACCATCACATGAATAACACCACACATGACACACAAATTTTTTCAAGTGGAAACCCAACTCGAAAAAACCACGATGGGGATGAATACCCACAAGCTATTTTTGAATTCTTTAGAAGTCTGCTCTGTTAGGAGCCTTTTCTGGTTAAATATTGATACAATAGGTTCTATTAGGAACCGATCCTATTAGGGATCACCCAGTTAAGGGATGGCTAGAATACTTGGTTAAGGGTTAAACCCTGTTAAAGGTTACCTTGTTAGAGGATTTAAAGAACTCAATGGTTTTGAGTCTCCCTGTCAAAGGATTTATAGTAAGCCGGTTAAAGCTACCCTGTTAAGGGATTTCCCAACTATTGAAGTGGTTAGAGATCAAGGGGTATTACAATGATCTGGTAACAACACTCAGTGCCAATGCAGATCCATTTTAGCTCCTCTTCACCTTCTGCACTTACACTTTGTAGGTATCACTTCTCTCCTCTGGTCTGGTAAGAATCACTTATCTCTTCACTTGGATACACATACACAAATTTTACCAACAACCTCAGAAAGAAACACAACATTGACCTTATAGGAAATAGATAGGTTGGTAGCATAAACCCTAAACCCTAAACTTGTTAGGTTGAGCAATTCAAATGGTTCGATCCTGACTGTTGAGCACATTGCATTAAATGCAACAGTCTTGAACCGATCTCAAGACATTCTCCATCGTTCATTTTCCACCGCTTTCATGGCGGCTGATAACCCATCACATGTTTTTACCGTTTATAGACTTCGCACATTCCTAAGGTAGATAGGAACACTCTCCTTCATGCAAGATCCTTCACGTGCACAAGGCTGACATGGCAACATGATCTATTCTTTGTTACAATGCTAACTCATCACACAAAGTCATCGGTTGAGTCACACAAGCTTGAAGCACTTCAACTGGAAACCCTGAAGTTGAGACTACCAATCGGTAGTCATACAGAGCTTCCATGTACTGGTTCCCATAACCACATGCCGATTCACCTTGAACAAACACACCACTTCACTTTGGCACATATACCAGTTCACAATGTTATACTTGTTCTCACATATACCATTTCTTGGTAACATACCGGTTCTCTCTTGTTCAACATATTAACATCAATGACAACATACAATGTCATCATGTCCTCATACCGGTTCACATAATGCCAACACACTTTGGCATCTATACCAAAGCTACAAGAATATATTTTTCGCTTTGAATTCTTGGTGGAAGAGTTACATTATCTGGTCTATGATTCTCCCGAGTCCCAGATGATCTATTCTATTATTGGACATGACTCATCTCATTATAGCCACATTTACTCTTACCTGCATGACCAAGTTGTCCCTGCTAATATTTCTCGAAATGGAAAAAGGAACCTAATCTAAAATGCATTATGGTACATCATCATTGCTAACAACCTATTCAGGTGAGGTTTAGATAATACTTTTCTTAGATGTCTAGAAACTAAGGAGTCCCAATGCGCATTATCTGAGGTTCATGAAGGTGTTTGTGGATCCCATTCGAACAGTCTAACTTTAGCATGAAAACTACTAAGGGCTAGCTACTACTGGCCAGACATGGAGAAAGAATCTATAAAATTTGCTAAAACCTGTGAAAAGTGCCAACTGGATGGGCACCTTATCCATGCTCCAGCAAGGGATCTCATACCCTTTGTGACACACTAGACCTTTCAATAGTGGGCGTTTGGTCTAATTGGCCAAATATATCCTGCATCATCTAACGAACACAAATTTATTATCACTGCCACTAAGTACTTCACTAAGTGGGTAGAAGAGATTGCACTCATCAAGGCAACCGACAAACAAGTAGCTCTATTTATTCTTAATTATATCATCTGCAGGTATGGTATACCTTCATCCATTATAACTGACAATGGAGGACAATTCAAGAACAAAGATCTAAATGAACTCTGTGAGAAATTCAAAATAAAACAACACTGGTCATCAGTATATTACCCTCAAGGTAATGGACAAGTTGAGGCATCTAACAAAAACCTATTGACTATCTTGCACAAAACAGTGAACAAATCTGGGAAGGATTGGCATCTGCATCTCAATCCTACCCTATGGGCTTATAGAACAAGTATCAGAACACCTACTAGGGCTACACCCTTTTCTTTGGTGTATGGGTCTGAAGCAGTATTACCTATTGAGGTGGAAATACCATCTCTAAGAGTTTCTTTGCAAGGTCTTGTTACTGATGAAGACTATAGAATATCTAGCTTGCAAGAGCTCAAATTGTTGGATGAGCATCGACAAGTGGCATTTGATCATCTCAGGGTGTATCAAAAGAGAATGTCTAGAGGATATAACAAGAAGGTTCAACAAAGAGAATTTCAGGTTGATGACCTAGTTCTAAGAGAAAATCCTAAAAATCAACAGTTTTGAGACAACAAAGAGAAGTTTGAACCTAACTGGCTGGGTCCCTATATCGTTACTGTAGCTTTTGGCTCTGGTTCCTATTAACTCTCAACATTGGAAGGAGACCAACTCCGTGAACTAATCAACACCATCCATCTGAAGAAATTCTTCACCTAAATATTCTCTACTCCAGCAACCTATACAGCTAAAAAGTCCTGAAGAAATCCTAAAAATTAGAAAAAGTCTTGAAGAAATCCTAAAAATAATACAAAGTCCTGAAAAAATCCTAAAAATCAGAAAAAGTCCTGAAGAAATTCCCCAAAAAAAAAAAGAGGAAAAAAGAGAGAAAATGCCTTGGTGAAAACCTAGTAAACAGGCACCTTGGTAAAAAAAAAAAAAGAATCTCTGCCAAGCAGGTGAAAACCTGGCAAATAGACACCTCTTGTACTCAAGCGCTCCATCTATCAATGCAACGTTGGCATCCTCTCTTTCAAGCATCTTCTACTTTCGCTCGTACATATTTTAGTCACTTTTGTGACATCATGGTTCGTTGGAACCCTCGGGGCTTGAAAATGGTCATTGTCCTAGTCTTAGATAATCTACAAGAGCACATTACATATCCTAAGCAATGTCAAACAAGTCATCTTTTCGTCAGTGAAACATGGTCATCCACTCCGAGTCAGTCACCTGTCTCCTGACTACTGAAGAGTTTTATCACTGAGTAAACAAGCAAAACAACATAACGGAAAACAATCACTAAATAGTTTGAGCCATGACTGAAGATTTTCTTTGTATGTTGTATTTTATATTGGTTTTTGATTATTATCCCTTCGAGTAACTCGAGGAAGTCTATTGTGACTAAGAGGAGCAAGGATTGGGGGCATAATATTTTCTTTGTTTCCTTCTTGTAGGAATGATCCCAATGATCTGGAAACATGTAAATTAGTTGGGTATCTGTGATAAGAGCCTTCACATTAAGGTGAAATCACCACGCATACCTCAACTCCACTTATTTGAATGCTACAGGGAGGTTCCACATCATTCCTTTGTTCGTTTTGAGGGAATTTCTTTATGATGCAATTCGGGTCCCTGTGAAATTTGTCCAAGGATATGAATGAAAAAAGGGATCATTGCGGACAAGATAATTAATATTGCACATGAAAAGCAAGGAACTCTAATTTGCCTATTGTGGTTGTAAAACACTCAATGATAAAAATTAAGCTTTTCAAAATCCAGTGACTAGGTTTAGGATTGCATCTCATTTTGCATTTCGTTCTGCATCTTGTAAATTTAGAGTGATTTTGGTATGGTAACAATGATCTCTTTATCTTTTGAATGAGAGTTGGAAGTTTCATCATTTCTTCACTAAGTGGTTTCTTCCTCATCATTTCTCTGATCGAGTACTTGTGTATTGAGATGTTAGCTGCATACATAAGCATTTTACATAGATTCATACACTATCATTCATTTGAATTCACCTTATGGCATTGCATAGAAAAATAACATTTGCATTACTAGTTACTCATTCTCCTCATTTATTTGCATCAAAAGAAATAAACATAAACATCCATATTCCATTTGCATTCATTCATCTATACTAAAAAGATATGCATAAATATAGAATAAAGCATATAGAACAACATCTCATAATCAATCAACACAAGTACGATGAAATCAAATCAAGAGCTCGTAAATCGGCTATCCTGAGTCCATTTTCGGGATCGAAATCAAAATCTGACGTCTATTCTCTCATCAAAATTTATTGACGTTAACCACTTAGCGCTTTCATCAACTGCTCATTCTCTTCTTCAATTTGCGCTCAATTTCTCGTTAATCAACACTAAATCTCAATTGAATTCTCACATTAACTCTTATTTTAATCTTCAATATTAATCTTTGTTATCAAATAATTATCATTGACCTTATGACCTCACATCTTCAAATGTCGAGAAAATTTTCAAATCTTCAAGCAACCAAGCTTCATCAAATCAATCGCTAGGGGCATATCAGTTTTATCAATTCATATCAAGCTGATATTGTCTGTCTGAATCAATCTCTTAACATTAATCAGTTTCATCACTTTTCATCAAGCTGATTATTTGTTTAAAATCAATCAAGGGTTTAAAGACTATCTTTGATCACACTCAATCTAAGAAGATGTTTAGTTTCATCGCATCGAATCAAGATGGACAGTTTATCTTCGCTCATTGTATCTTGATCAATCAAGTTCAAGATCAATTTTTATCTTCACTCACTGTGTCTAGTTCAATCAAGTTCTAGATCAGTTAGATCCGCTTCTTGATCAATCAAGTTCAAGTTCGATATCTTTTGTTTTCTATCATTCCTAGTTCAATCAAGTTCGGGATCAATATCACTTGAATCAGACTTCATTCACCTTTGTTGCTTTGAATCAAGCTAAACACCACGCTCTTCATCTAGTTCGTGATCAATCAAGTTCAGAACTGGTATCTCCTAGACATCAACTATTATTTGAACCAACGTGTTGCTCGCACATTAATTCAAAGAGGGGAAAATGTATTACCCTAAAAAAGGGTCATCTAAACCATGAGCCCCTAATCTCGACAACATCACCAAGGTCCTAACCAAAGGCAATTAAATCAATCTTGAGCACATTAATTAATTATTTAATCATCAAATGTCACATGGCAAATTAATCAACCAATATTAATTAAATATTTATTTAATTAATTAAATCATTCCAAGTAAATCATTTTAAACAATTATCTTATTTATTTTATTAAATATCCTAGCATTTTTAATTAAATAAATCAATTTGCCATTAAATCTTCAAAAAAGGAATTAATTGACCAAGAAATAATTAAAAATTGAGAAAAGAAATCAATTGGAGATAATCTTTAAAAACAAATTAAAAATTGATAAATAATCTCAAAGAAAGCAATTAAAACAATGAAATCTTAAAATTGAATGAAATAGAGAATAAATCAGTTTTTTTTTTTTTTTTTTTTCTGATTTTATCTTAATTTTAGTTCAATTTCCTTTAAAATTGAGAAAAGCATCCAATCACATCAATTCAGCTGGATTGTGCTTCTTCTTGGAAAATCTTGACCGCTCATCATCATTTGATCTTAGCCTTTGGTTTCTTTCTGAATTTTCTATAAATTCAAGCTCTCATCTCTCATTAAAAAAAAAATCCTTGAGAATATATTGTTATTATGTTGTTTTTACTCTAGGTTCACTGAGAATTTGCATTGAGATATTGCATATAAGTTATTTCATATTTTTTAAATCATTTAGCTTAAATATTCATATATTTCTTAAATCATGTTAGATTAATCTTGCATCCATTTAGCTCATATTCATGCTCATATAGATTTTAAAATCCTTTGTTTAGGTGTTGTTTAGTCACTGGATAGCTTAGAAATCTGAGAGCAATCTAAACTCGCATCTACTAGAAGGCAATGGGTCACTTTGTAATGGTTTATTATTCATTGATTATTGATTTACTAACCATGCATCTAATGACTTAATTGAAGTGTTGTGTATTCCAGATATAGATACAGGTCCACTTTTCACACACACAGGTATTTCAGATAATCTATCAGTCACTTGCCTGAGAAACTTTAATTTACTTTCATACATTTCAATATTGAAGGTGCTAGCATATATCTTGACTTAGTGCATTTCTGAGCTTCTAGGAAGTAATTGAAGACCTATCACGAAATACACATCTTAAGAAATCCATAAGTTAGCTTATATCAAGTTTGGTAGCTCTATCCAAAGGTTTATGTTTCCTTCATAATGTCCATCATGGTTCCCAACCCAGTCTTGAACTTCATTGTTTGAAAATTGATAAAAGTGAGAAAAGAATGCAATTATAAAAAATATAACAAAAAAAATGAAAGAAGAAAGAATTATCAAAATCTCAAATAGAAAGGGTTATTCAAGTACCTCCACCGGGGCTATGAATGTCTGGCTGGCAATAGAGAAATACTTGAAGGGAACCAGAGGTATCTTTGTCGGGGCTATAGATGCCTAGCTAGCAGCAAAGCTATGCCCAAGATATCCTTGCATGTTGGGAACTGCATACTTCACCTACGTAGTCTGGATAAAGTCTACCTTGCTTGGTTGTAACGAAACTCAATGAATGGTTAATGAATCATTTCCACACACTTACGGTTTCAATTGTAACTTGGGCCTCTTTTTTGAGTTGTATTGTATGACTATAAACCAGAGATTCTTCGTTCTTGAAGGGTTAAGTGCTTGAAAATGTGTGGAATCATTTTCCCAACTGAGTCGCCATGTGTTATGCCCTGCATAACACACCCCAACTTTTTGCTTCTCAAGCTGGGGACCCCCTTTTTTTCTTGCTTTGTTTTCTTCCTATTTCCTTTTCATTTTCACTTCGGAACCTCGAGTGTTGCTTCTATTTTGTATCATTTTTTTCATGTTATGAAATACCTGCCTCTGGGGCACTGTCACGAAAGTGAGCAATGAGTGCTAGTTTTGTAATAGTTAAGTGGAACCCCAGAACCCCAAAGTCTTCATTGTGTGTCTTCTCCTTGGTTGTTGTTGTCATCATATCTTTTCTTGTTCATTTTTCTTTTGTCCTCCCTTTTCCAGGTTGGTCTTTCATTTCCTTGTCCTTGTTTTCTTGATTTTTTCATGTTTCCTATTTTTTGTAGTTTAGGGTTTAGAGTTAGATTTCATGCTTTGAATAAAATTAACTTTTATCGATCCATAGGCTATTGGCCTTTTTTCTCGGATTCCCAAAATCCTCAATAATGAACCCCAAAATCTTGAAATCCTCAATAATGGACCCTAGAATCACGAAATCCCAAAATCCTCAATAATGAACCCCAAAACTCTGGAATCCCGAAATCCTCAATAATGAACCCCAAAATCTTGAAATCATCAATAATGAACCCCAGAATCCCGAAATCATCAATAATGAACCTCGAAACTCCAAAATCCTGAAATCTTGAAATCCTCAATAATGAACCCTGAAATCCCGAAATTATGAAATACCTGCCTCTAGAGCACCAAAAAGGAAGTGAAGAGTGAGCGTTGGTTTTGTAATAGTTAAGTAGAACCCTGGAACCCTGAAATCATCAATAAATAGACCCCAGAATCCCAAAATTTCAGAGTCCCTTATGATTTTGCTAATATGATGAAACTGATTATGTATCTTATGTTGCATATTATGAAATACCTACCTCTAGAGCACCGTTACAAAAGAGAATAGTGAACGCTAATTTTGTAATAGTTGAATTAGAGTTATGGAACCTTCCACCTCATCCAGAAAGAAGACTAGAGAGTACAAAGGAGGTGCTCAGAGTTTTAAAATTCAAAATGGAGTATATTTCGATCCACTAATCACTTCCATAGAATGTTTCATCAACAACTACCAAAACTACAAGAGGAATAAAGGACAAACATGCATTTGGAAAAAGAAAAATGCATGTTGAAGCAGTGCCACCACCCCAACCACTATAGCTTCAACTAATAATGGATGTCACACTTACTTTTTGGGCATTATTTTTGCATGTTATGAAATAACTGCCTCTGGAGCACCGTTACGGAAGTGAACAGTGAGCACCGGTTTCGTAATAGTTAAGTGGAGTTCACAGGAATTTACTTGCATGCCAATTGCGGCTCCCATCATTTTGTAATGCTAGTTTTGCATGTTGGATTACCATCACCACCACTACAACTAGGCCTTCAACTGACGTTGTAACTCACATTTCCTTTTTGGGTGAGATTTATGCATGTTACAAAATACCTGCTTCTAGGGCACCATTTTGGAAGTGAACCTTGAGTACCAGTTTAGTAGTACTTAACTGGAGTTCAAAGGTAGAGACTTGCATGTCAACTATGACTCCTTGCTTTTGGTAATCCTTAATTTAGGCATGATGTCGTCCTAAGGTGTAGGGAAAAACTCTCTAAATTGTAGAACTTGGGCCATTTTGAGGGTCCGTGAATTGATGATTTGAGGTCCATTCTAGAAATTCCATAAGAGATTTATGCAAATTTTAATAAGTTTAGAATATTTTGTGGTACTCTTTGAAGTTTAATACAAAAAGTAGCTTGTGGATTTCCTGATCTACTTATGTGTTCTATATGGTTGTGTTCTTCGTGATCTGGTAACTTCTATCATCTGAATCAACAACTAGTTCTTTTGGATGCTTTATTATTTTATGAATCATATTACGAATGTAAATGGTATATGAGGATTAAATTGATAGGTCGATTATTGGTTGGGTGATATTCATTTCTGTTGGTGTGTAAAGTTGTCTGGCTTTATATATTTTTCTAAGTTCACCATTTGAATGTTGATTTAGCGGTATTGATAATATTTAGATTATGAAATTCTAATTGTGTGGATCATTGAGTTGTTATTGTATAAATTTCATTGTTATTTTCTTGTTCCCCTAATCTATCTTTTATTGTTTATTTTGAGAAACGAAAAATTGGAAAAATACAAAAAAATAGGCAATTTGAAGTAGTTACAACCAACAGACCCCTTGATAGGTACAATCACATCAGCCACTGGGTTGGCCATCACTGTCGAGACCTGACTATAGAGACCTTGGAGTAATTAGTCTTTCAAGATTGATTTATTTTTAGGAAAAGGTGGTGAGTGTTCACATAAACTACCTGACTATTGGAGAGTGTGTCAAAACACCCATCAACAAGACCCACCTCAAGTTGTTATTTTCTGAGGAACTAGGCTCTGATACCAATTATTGGAATCAAGGAACACTGAGAGGCGGGGTTAATCAGTGTTTTACATTTTTTTAACTTTGTCAACCTGTCCTTTAAACCACTTAATGCATATGAAGGAAATTAAAGTGCAGAAACATAAAGTAAAGATCATCAATACCATAACACCAATATTTTACGTGGAAACTCGGTTAAGGGAAAAACTACGATGGGATTTAAACCCATAATATTAATACTTTTTTAGAGGTATAAAAAAATTACATAAGGGGAATGCACATGTATTCAAGCACACTGCCTAGAGCTCACTGCTCAATGTTTACAATAAGGGCTACAACCCGGAAGGCTCACTACCTTACAAAAGAGTTACAAAGGTAGCACACATGAAGATGAACTATGAAATGGCATCTGCAAATTCCTGGAATAGTTTTGGTCAAGAACAAAATACCGTATTTGACTCAACTTTGTAGAACTACTATATTATGATATTTTGCATCATACCGAAGCACAAATATTCATCTTACGCATGTGAAACTATGCACAATAAATCATTCTCACATCCCACATAACCATCGATATCCAAAATGATCAAATAAACCTGTCCTATATATCCTCATCACCAATTTTAGGTCAATTCCATGTCAGCCCAAAAGCTGCATAACACGCAACATGAAACGTGTTACCCAAGTCGGTTCAAATTGATCCAAAAACAACTATGCAGACCAAAACAAAATATCCATACGCTTTCCATATGTTAGATTATCGACCTGGAACACATAAATACTCACCAAAATTTATCTGCAAGATTCTCATACTAAATTTCCACACGTTACTGTTGATAACCACTATTCTAGCCAAACACCAATCTACCGGATCTTACCAACCAACATGAAACTTAACATCAGAGGCCATAAACCTCAAATAAGGTAAATTGCATATCCACAATTCATCTCTCAGATCTGCAAAGCAAAATACTCAACCAAAATAATCTTGTAACCAATGAAGTGTACACTCTGTCGGATACACTGTTCTCACCAGACCTTATAAATACTTGATCAACCTTCAATCAATCTTCCAGAATGATGAAAAAATGAACTAAGGATGCCAAATCTGATATGAGTTTCCATCAATGACAACATCTCAACATACATGTTGTGTCTCTTGCCAGCAATTGATTGTTGGAGAAGGCAAATTGGACAAAGGGATACGACCACCCCTATTGATGGATTGCAACAAACCTAACCTCTGATGGAAGGCGTGTTCTCTCAAAGAATCCTCATCAAACTCATTGTTACGACCATGGAGATAATCATGGAAATGATGTAAAAAGGTCCTATGTTTCAACGAGAGTTTTCAATTGATATACAAGAATTTCCAATGCTTAAGAAGTTGTTTCAAACTAGGTTTCTTCTTCTTGACTTGATGGTATATTGACTTCTTGGGATGTTTGATCATCTTGGACTTATGGAACATGAAGGAAGTTGACTAAAAATGTTGATTGTGCGGAGATGTCGAAGCAGAGCTTAGACATTGAAATAGTGAGGCAGAGATGTTGAAACTCAGAAATGACAGGGCAAAGATGCTAATCAATAGGTTTGACTTGTTTGATGTGAAATTTTGATGAAAAGTTGGTCAAATTTGGTCAAATCTGGAAAATAATTGATCGTCATCTACTCTTGGCAAGAAAATATTAGATAAAGTATACATATTGGCCAAGGGAAATGCTTGATAGAAAGTGCAAAAGTGATTGGGGGCCTAAGTTAGCCCAAACAAATTTTACTAGTATTGCACAAAATGAAGACACGCATCAAACATATGACTTTGGTTGGAAAATGGAAACCATTCAATAGGCCTCTCACACAAGTGATACCTCAAACAAGTAGATAGATAGAGATTCTAGTAGCACTGGCTCCCCCTTATAGTGCACTCACTTCTCAGGCATACCAAATTATCTTACCTCAAAGATTCAAACATCCTTTAACCAAGGGAATCCTATCTCATCTTGAGTGGGTACATGAGAGGTAACTTCAGGGTATGATCCGCATCCCCTGCACTATGAATGCAAGATTTTTGGTTACTACAACAAGGTTCCTAGTTTAATTATGAGGGATCACCAATCCAATGATGGATTCTCGAAGGAAGTCACCTAAGGATTTAACTGAGCTTATCGGTGCAGAGGGGGCCTCCACATATGTTGAATTCACTCAACAATTTAGCTTTCTGACTGGTATATTTATATAGCAGCTCAGAAAACTCACTTGAGATCGTGTCAGGAGAGTTGATATCCCTGATGTGTCCCAATTTGAACTACCCTTGTGAGGTGATGAAATCCATAATAAAGAATAGCCCTCTCTACAAAAAAAAAATTTGGTGTTGTCAATCACCTTTCTCATCACCCAAGGTGTGCAAAGGTGAGGGGAGAGGATAATAGGTGTGATGATGGGTCCACCCTACACAAGCGCAAGTACGCAAAATACGGAAGATGTTCCACATACAAGTACTTTCTAATCTAAGAATGTGAAAGGAAATGAACTAATACTAGTGAGAAAAATTGAGTCTTTGGCAAGTGTGCTACAACAAATAAGTTAGTAGCCTTAGAATCTTGTCTTGGACACACAAAAATCAGCTTGCAAAACTCAATTTTGATTAGTAACCAAAAAACCTTACTAGCCCTAGCATAGATGTTGAAGCACAGGCGCAGACGTCGAACATCTGCACAAACATTGAATGTATACGCAAATGACAAAGTAGGCCCAGACTAAAAATTCAAAATGTAGAAAGCATAAAAGTTTGAGAATTTAAATTTGAATTTGATAGCAAAAATTAATACCTATAGAGACGTTGTTCTACAGTGCAGACGTTAGGCGTCTACATAGACGTCAAAATGTAGAAAACAAAGAACGACTAAGACAAAAAAATTAATTTTTTAAATTTCGAAAAGAAGCTGGAAGACAGGCTTTGCACAAACGTCAACCATCTACGCAAATGTTGATGCATCGATTAGCCCGCAAGAAAATATGTTAGCCTAAAAATTTGTTATTTCTACCAAAAAACAGTAGCTAAAAATACCTAAGTAGTTGTTTTTGTGATTTTTTAAATGATTTTTTAATGTTTTTGTGCTTTTTAATTGTTAAAATTGTAAGAAAAAGCTCAAGAAACAATGTTAAAAGACACTGAGGGTAGAGACACCAAAGTGTAGAATGCAGATGCCGATTGCCAAAACCTGCAAACACAGAGCAGGAAAATTTGAAATTTTAAAATGTAGACGTTGATTTAAAGCAGAGACGTTGATCTAGTAAAGAGGAGACATCATTTTGCAAATGGAGATG
Source organism: Cryptomeria japonica (assembly GCF_030272615.1). Taxonomy (NCBI): domain Eukaryota; kingdom Viridiplantae; phylum Streptophyta; class Pinopsida; order Cupressales; family Cupressaceae; genus Cryptomeria; species Cryptomeria japonica. The sequence continues at coordinate 325,660,040 of NC_081409.1, forward strand.
TCGAATCGGAACCTGCAAATAAAAAATTCACAAAACCTCACAAAAAGGATTAGAAAAAGGGACGTGGGTCCCATCGAGTGTGCCAAAATGAGCCAATGGGAGACTTTACAATGGTAAGAAGGTTAGTTTAAAACAAAATAAACATTAAACTTCAAACAAAGACAAAAAAAAAACCTTATACCTTTGCAAGTGAGTCTACTTGTTCCTCCGATTGGACCTTGGATGAAGTTGAAGATGCGCCCCTCCTCAACTTGTTTGGATTGGTCCATAATGGATTTGTATATTTCTCTCCAAACACAACAACACCAAGATAGATTGATGGATGAGTAGATAGATGATGGAAAATGACTAAGTATAGAAATAAAATGACAATAAGAGTGATGCTATGATGGCTCTAAGTTTATACTAACAACATGTAATTGCACAAAAGATGGATTTTCAATGGAGGGGAAGAGACCCCAATTTATAGATTTGAGAGAATGAGAATGGAGGGCCAAGATTGATTTGAAATGAAGGGTGTAGATTGAAGGAAAGTGATGGAATGGATTGAGAGGAAAAGGTGTGGCAACCAAGATATTTTCTGAAAAAGAATTTCATGTCTCCACACTCCACAAGGTGCATGGGGTAGAGATCCCCCAAGTAAATTGGGAGGATAAAAAGGAATTAAAAATTCTTCGGGAGAGCACAAGAGAATTAAAAAAATCTCAAACAAATGGATTGCATGGGGGAAAGGAACTAAAACTTCCTTGGGAAGTGGGGGTGCATAGGATAGTGGGAGAATTTGAAATCCTTGAAATGACCAAAGTTGGTGCATTTAAGGTTGGGGGTTGAGAAGGGGACAAGCCATTTATGGAAAATGGTTGAATTATTTCTAATTATGGGGATTAGGAATGTGCAAATGATTAGCAAGAGGGAGATTAGGTGAGTTAATGAAGAATTAGGGAGAACGTGGACAAGTTAGGAGGATTCAACAAGAGGAGAGAGAATGAGAGGAGGAATTAAAAATTGGAGAATAATGGTAAGCATGCTTCTAGAAGAATTAATTAGGCTAAGCGAGGATTAGAAGAAGTGATTTGTAGGAATCACATAACATAAGTTAATTAATTTAAATTAATAAACTAAAGGGGACTTACAAGAATTAATTGATTGGACAACTTTAGAAGAATGGGAATAATTAATTTATTTAATAAATCAATTATTGAACAATAGTAACAGGATTAATTAAATTTAATTAATTTTAAAAATCTACACCACTAGTCAGAGATTCAGAGGTAAATCAATACCCATAAAACTCTTACACACAACCTCTATCTCTTGCACCTTATACATAGGAGATATAATACAAGAAACCGTAGTGGATCCGGCCTTATCTCCATTCTAGAAACCCTATGACGTGTCAAAATAGACATCAACACATGTCCCTCCCTTTTACTACTCATTTATGTGTTCGATGCATTTTATATTTTCTATTTCAAGAGTGCAAACTTCTGGAGGCCATAACTTGTGAACCGTGTGTCCTATTGATGATCTGTTTGAAGTGCCAGAAAGCTCGCGAAGTTCTCTATCACCTCGTAAACACTATGTTATTTATGGCCACTTTTCAGGGCATTTAAGATCCTCTAAAGTGCTCAAAATTAAATTTAAACCTTTCATTGCACCCCTGCAAAATGAAAACTTTAATATCTTGAAAAATATTTAGTTTAAAACCAAATAAACATAAAAATTCAAACAAAGACAAAAACAACCTTATACCTTTGCAAGTGAGTCTACTTGATCCTTCGATTAGACCTTGGATGAAGTTTAAGATGCACCCTTGCTCAACTTGTTTGGATTGGTCCATAATGGATTTGTGGATTTCTCTCCACACACAACAACACCAAGATGGATTGATGGATGAGTAGATAGATGATAGAAAATGACTCAGTATGGAAATAAAATGACAATAAGGGTGATGCTATTATGGCTCTAAGCTTATACTAATAGCATGTAATTGCACAAAAGATGGATTTTCAATGGAGGGGATGAGACCCCATTTTATAGATTTGAGAGAACGAGGATGGAGGGCCAAGATTGATTTAAAATGAAGGGTGAGGATTGAAAGAAAGTGATGGAATAGATTGAGAGGATAAGGTGTGGAGACCAAGATATTTTCCATAAAGGAATTTCTTGTCTCCATACTCCACAAGGTGCATGGGGTAGAGATCCCCCAAGTACATTGGGAGGATAAAAAGGAATTAAAAATTCCTTGGGAGAGGACAAGAGAATTAACAAAAATCTCAAATAATGGATTGCATGGGAGGAAAAGGAACTAAAATTTCCTTGGGAAGTGAGGGTGCATAGGAAAGTGGGAGATTTTGATATCCTTGAAGTGACCAAAGTTGGCGCATTTAAGGTTGGGGGTTGAGAAGGGGACAAGCCATTTATGGAAAATGCCTGACTTATTCCTAATTATGGGGATTAGGAATGTGAAAATGATTAGCAAGAGGGAGATTAGGTGAGTTAATGAAGAATTAGGGAAAAAGTGGACAAGTTAGGAGGATTTGACAAGAGGAGAGAGAATGAGTGGAGGAATTAAAAATTGGAGAACAATGATAAGCATGCTTCTAGACGAATTAATTAGGCTAAGCGAGGATTAGAAGAAGTGATTTGTAGGAATCACATAAGTTAATTAATTTAAAAATTAATTAACTAAAGGGGACTTAAAATAATTAATTGATTGGATGACTTTAGAAGAATGGGAATAATTAATTTATTTAATAAATCAATTGTTGGACAATAGTAATAGGATTAATTAAATTTAATTAATTTTAGAAATATACACCACTAGTCAGAGATTCAAAGGTAAATCAATACCCATAAGACTCTTACACACAACCTCTATCTCCCGCACCTCATACATAGGAGATACAATACAAGAAACCGTCAAACAATATTACAAAACAATGGACTAAAACCACCCAATAAAGTGGACCTGGCCTTATCTCCATTCTAGAAACCCTATGACGTGTCAAAACACACATCAACACATGTACCTCCCTTTTACATCTCATTTATGTGTTCAATGCATTTTATATTTCCTGTTTCAAGAGTGCAAACTTCTGGAGGCAATAACTTGTAAACTGTGTGTCCTATTGATGTACCGTTTGAAGCGCCAGAAAGATCACAAAGTTATCTATCACCTTGTAAAAACTATGTTATTTATGCCCACTTTTTAGGGCATTTCAAATCCTCTAAAGTCCTCAAAATTAAATTTAAACCTTTCATTGCACCCCTCCAAAATGGAAACTTTATTATCTTCAAAACTAGTTAGTTTAAAACCAAATAAACATAAAACTTTAAACTAAGACAAAAACAACCATATACCTTTGCAAGTGAGTCTACTTGATCCTCCGATTGGACCTTGGATGAATTTGAAGATGCACCCCTGCTCAACTTGTTTGGATTGTTCCATAATGGATTTGTGGATTTCTCTCCACACACAACAACACCAACATGGATTGATGGATGAGTAGATAGATGATGGAAAATGACTCAGTATTGAAATAAAATGATAATGCTATGATGGTTCTAAGCTTATACTAATAGCATGTAATTGCAGAAAAGATGGATTTTCAATGAAGGGGAGGAGACCCCAATTTATAGATTTGAGAGAATGAGAATGGAGGACCAAGATTGATTTAAAATGAAGGATGAGGATTGAAGGAAAGTGATGGAATGGATTGAGAGGATAAGGTGTGGAGACCAAGATATTTTCCATAAAGGAATTTATTGTCTCCACACTCCACAAGGTGCATGGGGTAGAGATCCCCCAAGTACATTGGGAGGATAAAAAGGAATTAAAAATTCCTTGGGAGAGGACAAGAGAATTAACAAAAATCTCAAATAATGGATTGCATGGGGGGAAAAGGAACAAAAATTTCCTTGGGAAGTGAGGGTGCATAGTAAAGTGGGAGAATTTGATATCCTTGAAATGACCAAAGTTGGTGCATTTAAGGTCCTCAAAAGTTGGTGCCTCTAAAGTCCTCAAAATTAAATTTAAACCTTTCATTGCACCCCTCCAAAATGGAAACTTTAATATCTTCAAAACTAGTTGTGGTCTTGAGACATAACTTTACTAGAATGCTTATCTAGCCAACTAGAAGCTTCGGGGAGAATTTTGCACCATTTCATGCTCAAACAAAAACTTACTATAAATAGTAACTTTGTGTAAATGCAAAGTTGAGAAACCATTTTTCCCAACATTCTCCCACTTGTCCAACACCTTGCAAGAGAAAAGGGAGTATCAATACAATAAATTAATTTCTAGGGACCATGAGGCCCATAGACTGTAAACACCAATTGAACTTCTTTATGCTCACAAAGTTAGTTTAATAATCTACAACATTCATCAAAGTTTCTACCTTAACCAGCTTCACCCTACCATCTTCGACCATACCTTTGACAAAATGATACTGGACATCAATGTGCTTGGTCCCAACATAAAATGTCGAGTTGTTAGTTAGGTAGATTGCACTCTAACTGGCACAATAAACTATAAATAGACTTTATTTTATTCCAATATCTGAACAGGGTCTCTTAATCCAAATGGCTTCTTTACAAGCATTAGTAGCTACCATATACTCTGCTTCTGTAGTGGACAAATAAACCACAACCTTTCGCTTACTCATCCAACTAATTGCACCAGCAAATAAATTAAATGCATAAGCACTGGTGGATCTTCTGCTATCAATATCACCTACCCAGTCTGAATCCACATAACCATGAATATCAAGGGAAATCACATCTCCAACCAAATTACCATGATAACAAAAAGAATACTCTAAGGTACCCTTCAAATATATGAAGACTCTTTTGACTAAATCCCAATAAACTCTAATAGGATTAGACATATATCTGGAAAGTACTCCCACTACTTGGGCAATGTCTGGTCTAGTACAGACCATATCATACATAAAACTTCTAACTGCACTCTAATAAGGCACTTTTCTCATGCCTTCCATCTCTAATGGAGATGTAGGACAATCTGAAATAGATAATTTCATTCCAACTATGAAGGAAACACATAATGGTCTACAATCCTACATGTTGAATCTTCGTAATACTAAATTTTCATACTTACTCTAGCTTAGCCATATCTTTATGCTCACTTTATCTCTTCTAATTTCTATTCCAATAATGTGTTTAGTTGCACCAAGATCTTTCATTTCAAATTTAGTAGCATGCTGATATTTTAACTTTGAAATCATACCTTTCCCTTTACCAATGAATAATATATCATCAACATATAATGCAATGTATAGGAAATGATCACCATTAGATTTATAATAAATACAGTGATCTGATTTAGAGCATTCAAATACCAAAATCAACACATATGTATCCAATTTTGGGTACCATGTCCTAGGACTCTGTTTGAGGCTATACAAAGATTTCTTCAATTTACAAACCAAGTTACATTTACCTTTCACCACATAGTGCTCTGGTTGTGTCATATAAATATCCTCCTCCAAATCACCATGAAGGAAAGAAGTTTTCACATCCATTTGCTCAACCTGTAAATCATAAGCAACAACAATAGAAAGAAAAAATCGAATGGATGTCATATTTGCAATAGGAGAAAATATCTCACCATAATCAACACACTCAACCTGAGAGTAGCCTTTTGCAACCAACCTTGTTTTATACCTCTCAATGCTTCCATTTGAACCAATATTTTTCTTGAATGCCCATTTGCAACCAACAGGATTATGTCCTTCAGGCAATGGTACAAGATCCCATGTAGCGTTCTTTTTCAAATTTGTCATTTCTTCTTCCATAGCAATCTGCCAAGATTTTGCATCATTAATACCTAATGCCTCTTCTACAAATCTAGGCTCATCCAAATTAGTATTCATAGCAAAAATACATCTCCAATCATCATGTGAATACCTTTCAGGTGGTTGTTTGTGTCTTGTAGACCTTCGAACAAGATGAGTTGGAGGTTCTTCCTCCTCTTCTGAAGATTCACAACTAGATGAGCTCTCCTCAACTTCTTTCCTATCAAGGGGTCTCGATTCAACTCTCTTAGGCATATAAGGGAATTGAATCACATCTTCTTGCTTAGTTTGTTCTGGCTATAATGTAATAGAATGAGACTTAATTTCTCTAAAAATAACGCTTCTAGTATGAATTACCTTTTGTGCAACAGGGTCCTAAAGCTTGTATCCTTTCACACCATAATTGTAACCGATGAAGATACATTTCATAGTCTTGTTCTCCAACTTTGTTCGCTTCTCCTTTGCCACATGAGCATATGCCTCACAACCAAAAACTCTAAGATGTGTCAATAAAGGCTTGTGACCCGACCATGCTTCCATAGGTGTTTTATCACCAAGAGTTGATGTAGGAGACCTATTAATTAGGTAGCAAGTAATGGCAATAGCTTCAGCCCAAAAATTTTGTTCTAGATCAACACCACCTAGTATACTCCTAGCCTTCTCCATCAATGTTCTATTTATTATTTCTGCAATCCCATTCTATTATTTAGAATACGAAGTTTTCTTTTCTCTGTTAATACCACAATCTTTACAGAATCTATCAAAATCATTAGAGAAAAATTCATTGCCATTATCAGTCCTCAAACATTTAATTTTCTTTCTAGTTTGCAACTCAACCATTTCTTTAAATTCTTTAAAACAATTGAATACTTCATATTTACTCTTTAGAAAGTATACCCATGTCCTTCGACTAAAATCATCAATAAATGAAACATAATATGTGGATTTTCCAATTGAAGGAACATCTACAAGACCAAACACCACAAGATTTGTGAGAACTCGAGTAAAACTAAACACGGTTTTGTTTTCCATAAATGCAATTCTCACAAAAATCAAAGTCAAGATTACAATCATTCAAACCTTCAACAAGGTTTTTATTTTTCAAGGTCCTTAGACCCTTTTCTCCAATGTGGCCAAGTCTCTGGTGCCATAACATAGTCTTCTCTACAGGTAATTTTGCTTCAAAAGAAAGAGCACCCTTAAGTACTGAAAAGCTATGTTCATCCGCTGAAGGTGAAACCCTCAAGTCTTCCAATGAAATATCCATAGATTTTCTTTTTACATAAGTGTTATTACACTCAACAGTGTATGCCTCCAGCTTATACAAAGTGTTGAACCTGACACCTTTGGCAATCACTATAGCACCCTTAATCATCTTACATCCTGCATTAGAAAATACTACTTGCGCATCTGCATCTATCAGTTTTCTCATAGATAGTAAATTTAGTTTTAATCTAGGGATATGCAACACACCACTAATCCTTTTTATTCTACCATCAGGAAACCTGATTCTAACTTTACCTTGACCAACAATGTCTAAATATGAATCATCACCCAAGCACAACTCACCTCCATTAAATTTTTCATATTTAGAAAACCAATCTTATTGGAAGTCATATGAAAAGATGCACCTGAGTCAATATACCATGCATAATTACGTGCATGAGTAGCCAAAGTTGCAATGAATGCATCACAATCTTCCTTCTCAGAACGGAATCAAAATCAAACTTCTCCTTTTTCTTCTTCTTTTCTTCTTTGTGGTACTTACAAATGTGACCTAATTTACCGTAATTCCAACATACGACTTTGGAATTTCTAAGAGATTTGGATCTCCCTTTGGATTTGGACTTATTATGCTTCGCATTCTTCTTGCCTTTTTCCTTCAGTCTTCCTTGAATAGTTAGGGCTTCCTTCAAACTGATGGATACCTTCCTTCACATCTCTTCACCAAGTAGGGCACCCACCACATCTTCAGACTTCAAAACAACAGAAGTACTACTGATAGCCATAACAAGAGAATCCCACTTATCAGGCAAAGAACAAAGAAAGATATGGAATTTCTCCTCTTCATCCTTATTAACACCAATAGATACTAATTAATCCACCAACATATTAAATTCTTCTAGGTGGTCTAAAATTATTCCACCCTCTTCCATCTTCAAGGAATATAATTTCTTCCTCAAGAAAATATAATTCAATAATGATTTCGCTTCATATATTTTACCAACCAGTGTTCTCTTTGTGGACATTAATTAGAATAGAGTCTTCCAGGAACAATCTTCTTAGACCCTTGGATTTTTGGTCCATGACATCATACTGAGTAGCCGCATTAGGATCTCTAGGTCTTGAGACATTTGCATCAATAGCATCCCACATATCTCGATCTATTAGCATATCTTCCATCTTCAGCTTCCACATCTTAAAATTACTTCCATTAAATTTATCCACCTCTATTCTCCTTGATGAACTTGCTATCTGAAAATTCTTGCAACAAGATCAAAAAGTGTCTTCTGTACAACCTCCCACTCAAATCTATATTAGATCAAAAAACCCAACAACCCACAACTGAAACCAAAGGTGATCATACTTTGATACCACTTGTAAGGAAGTTAAGTAGCAGAACAACTTCCTACACTAACCTTGAGAAGAGGGTAATGCAAAAAAAATTACAGATTGTTACAGTAGTTATAAAAACTTAACATAAATAGACACAATAGCATGCATACCACAATGCAGTGTTTTGCATGGGGAAAACCCTTTCGAGAGAAGAATCCCACACTCCAAAAGCCACCCAAATATTATTCAGCAATCAACAACATATTACAATATACTTGGAGAGAAAGATCTTCATAGGAGTACCACTAATCAAAGATTCAGAGGAAACTCAATAGCCATAAGACTCTTACACACAACCTCTATCTCCTGCACCTCATATATAGGAGATACAATACAAGAAACTGTCGAACGGTATTACAAAACCATGGGCTAAAACCACCCAATAAAGTGGAGCTGACCTTATCTCCATTCTATATGCCCTCTAACGTGTCAAAACACACATCAACATGTGTCCCTCCCTTTTGCAGCTCATTTATGTTTGATACATTTTATATTTCCTATTTCATGAGTACAAACTTCTAGAGGCCATAACTTGTGAGTTGTGTATCCTATTGACAAACCATTTGAAGTGTCAAAAAGCTCATGAAGTGCTCTACCACCTTATAAATTCTATGTCATTTACACCCACTTTTTAGGGTATTTTGGAGCCTCTAAAGTCCTCAAAATTAAATTTCAACTTTTCATTGTACCCTTCCAAAATGAAAACTTTAATATCTTCAAAACTAGTTGTGATCTTGCGACGTAACTCTATTGGAACGCTTATCTAGCCAACCAGAAGATTCAAAGAGGATTTTGCACCATTTTATGCTCAAACAAAAACTTACTATAAATAGTAACCTCATGTAAAAGTATGGTTGAGACACCATTTTTTCCAATGCATAGTAGATGCACCATTTTGCATTGGATGTGCCCTATTGCCCTATCTGGGTCCCAGGAGCATCAAAATTGATCAATAGGGTTAGGGTTGCATCTAATTTGGGGAAAACCTATTTGAGGACAACCTCTAAGAATCCTAAAAGTGAAATCAAAAGTCCCCTAGGATCAATCATAAAAATTTGAGTAGTATAAACCTTTGTAAATCCCATTTTCCCCAAAAGAACTCACACACATTGCAATCAAACATCAAGGACAAATTTCAAATAAGCAAGAGGATTCCAATTCAATTCACAACACATATAGATCATGTAAGAGGGACTTAGATAGAGAGGCAAGATTAAAGTAAATATTTCTAGCTCAAGTCTTAAGAAGAACTCCCAATGCAAGAAGAGAATCACACACTCCATACAAGGGCTCCAAATCCGAGAAGCTCGATAGACTCCACAAACCAATCCTCCCAAATCAATACACACATAATTTCATCTAGCAAGACTCAAAATCCTAGCAACTCAATTCTTCCCATAGGCTTTGAGAGAAAAACAAGGGAAAAATGATCAAGTTTTATCTCAAAAATAAGTTCTTAAACTATGATCACTTTTGAAAATAGGGTATAAAATAATAAAATTCAAATTTTACATTTACAAGAACACTTAAACTCCTATAAACTCCCAAATTAAAATCATTAAAATTACTTTAAATCAAATACACATAAGACATCATTCCAATTAGATCACTACACTACTACTATAAGGGTAAAATATCATTATTATTCATATTATAATAACAATAATGGATGACTTATTGGCTATGCACATATGAATGACTTTAATAGTCATTCACAATAATGCATAAGGGTAACTCGTCAATACCTCAATGGCAAAATAGAGGTGTAATAACATGAATTAGGGATGAATCATCCTAATTAGGAATGATGGTTTAGGATAGGAAATATGTTTGGCCTTGTGTTATTTTCTATAACCACGGTTGGGGATATGGGCATGCTCAAACCTATGAAGCTAGGTGGAGTCGATGCCTTGTACTTGTAGCATCTCAAATATACAAACACATGTGCATACATATACATATAATATAATATAACTGAAACATCATTAATCATTCCTTAATCGAGGTCACATAAGAAACATGATCAATAATATTATATCTCATCTAAACATTACATTATCAAAGCATCATCAAGTAATCACATCATAATTGGTATAGTCACAATATTCTCATATAACAATCAAAACATGATCATATAAATGTCAAGGGATGGCCAAAGGGACAACCATCATGGGCTAGGATGATGTCTTGTAAGAGGCATTAAATTCTCTTTGAAGACTTTGGAGTTTAACTTGTTGAAAGTTAGATAACCTTACAAGTTTGGAATGCTCAACAAGTTAAGTTGTTACATTATTATATGTATCAGATTAATAATGGGTGGAGAGGAGCAACAAGCGGAGCGGCAAGTAGGAAGTTCAAATTTTAAATCTGGGGATGACAGTCATCCTGTGGGTGGAGCTGGTAATCATGTTGGTCCCCAGGCTTCTCAGAGTACTGAGGGGGACAAGACAACAATCAAATTGGTGGAAGAGAAAGATTCCAAAACTGGGGACCCACATGATAGAGGTAAAGAAAATAAATGGTTTACTCTTTTTGGAGTCAGGCCTCTAGTGAAATCTGGTCTTCCGAAAGTTAAAAATATATCTGATTCGGCAACAGGGATTTTTGCTATTTTTGTTTTGGATAAGCTAGTTGATTTCACTATGTCTGGCTTAGCTATGACCTTGGTGGGAAGGTTTCTTGGTTTTAGACATAATATTGGTGTTGTAAGGAATTTCATAAGGAGGAAATGGGTTCTTAAAGGTCAAGTGGATGTGGCAGTTTTGCCTAGGGTTTTTTTTCCCTTTGCCTTTAATAATGAAGAAGATATGAAGAAAGCACTTTGTGAAGGGCCATGGATGTTCGGCAAGTCAACCTTGGCTTTACGGAAATGGGCTCCTAACCTCCCACTAGATGAATCCTTTTTTTTATTGGCACCTATGTGGACGCGTCTCCCTGGCCTTCCATTGGAATTTTGGAACAAGGAAGTCTTTAAAGGGATCGCAGGATCATTTGGTGAACTTCTTTTAATCGATTCAATGACAACAGCTAAATCAAGGTTGGTTTTTGCTCGTATTTGTGTGAATGTTAATCAAATGATGGACATGCCTCAATCTATCAAAGATCTTGTCTAAATTAGGGAAATGGACCCAAGTTATTGAATATGAATCTCTTCTATTTGTTTGTTTTCATTGTAAAAAGTCGGGTCACTAGGCGAAATCCTGCCCGCTTAAGAAGAGTAAGATTAGTAAAAAAGATAGTAAAATGAAGCCAAAATGGAAAACAAAAGGGAAGAACAATGATATACCTTTAGAGGTTGTCCCTGAGAAGGAAGTTACTGAGATGGAAAATGAGGAAAGTAAGGGTGTGAATAGTAACATTGAAAAATCAATTTGTGAATGTTCTAACAAGAATAAAGAAAGCAACAATGAGGAAGAGTATGGGAAAGAAGAAAAGCTCCAAAAATTCAAATCTATGGATCAGAAGGTTGGTCCTATCATCCAGGGTAAAGATGATGAGATCTCATATGATGATGCTTTGACTTCATCTAATAATAAAGAAAATGAGGAAGACTTTAATGAAGCGCAGGACTATAATATTTTGAATACTGAGCCTTTGTTGGTATTAACAAATGGAAGTCCAAAGCAGAATGGAATTATGATCCTGGACTCCCAATGCAAAACTCCTCCTAAAAGTTTGGAAATGGTTGTTCTTGAGGGAAATCTCAGAATTCTTAGTACTAAAGAAGGTAAGTCAAATAATGGAGGACCTAATTTAGGTATCTTGACTAGAAGTAAGAATAAGAAAGGAACAGATGTTGGAAGTCATAGCAAAAAGCAAGGGAGGCCCTCCCTAAAGAATCAGAGGGAATAGGAAAGTTGGAAGAACCGTGTTGATGGAACACAAAGCTCCATTGAGTCAGCCTTATCCCCGATTAAAGTATGAAGATAATCTCATGGAATATAAGAGGGTTGAATGGCCCCCATAAGAAGGATGTGTTGCGTAATATTGTTAGAGATCATAAGATGGATGTAATTCTTATTCAGGAAACTAAGATGTGCAAGGATAAAGTGGAAAGAATTAGAATTTTTAACAGTAATGGGGTTATAGGAACTAGTTCAGAGGGTGCCTCAGGTGGAACAACTATCTTTTGGAACCAAAATACTATTATAGGTAAGGAAACTACTTCAGGGATCAATAGGGCCTCAGTCTTGCTTGAGTATATTAAGGATAACTATGTTTGGGTTATCACTAATGTCTATGCTCCCAATTCTAAATCTGGAAGAACTAAGTTCTGGAGGAGTCTGGTTGAAGACAGATTAAGTTTTGCTGACAAAAGCTGGATGATCATGGGAGATTTCAATACTCCTTTAAAAGAGGATGAAAAGATGGGGGGCCTCCCTTTGCAAATGAAGGGTAGACAAGATCTTATGGATTTTATTAATGATCAAGCTTTGATGGATATAGATCTTCAAGGGATTAATTACACCTAGACCAATCGGAGAACTCGACCTGATCTTATTCAAGTAAGGCTTGATAGATCCCTTATTTCTCCTGATTGGCTATCTAAATATAATTGTTCTTTGGCGTCAATCATTAAGATTAGATCTAATAATTACCCTATTTCTTTCACTTCCAACTCAAAGTCTGCTAAGAGAAATTTTCCTTTTAGGTTTGAAAAAGCTTGGTTATCCCACCCAACATTGGAAGTCTGTGTTGTTGAATGGTGGAACTCAGAGATTGAGGGAATGACCTTATTCAGAGTTGCTAAAAATCTTAACATTTTAAAAGCTAAAGTCAAGATATGGAACAAAGAGACTTTTGGAGATATCTTTAAAAGTAAAGATCAAATTAAGATTGATTTAAAAGATGTGCAAGAGAAAATCCAAGAGGAAGGGCTTTCTAAGGATTTGAGAAATGTTGAAAATGGGTTGCTATCTAAATACCTTGAAATTATCTCTAATGAAGAAACCTTTTGGAGACAAAGATAAAGAGCATTGTATCTGAAGGAAGGTGACAAAAACACCAGGTTTTTCCACTTGGCTGCTCTTAAGCATAGGGCTGCTAATAGAATTTCCAAATTATCTTGCAATAGAGGGATTTTATTGGATGAAAATGAAATAAGAAAGGAAGCTATGGATTTTTTAGCAATCTGTTGGGAGGGGTGGATGCGTTGGATATCAGTAATCAAGACCTTCTTGTTCAAGCTATCCCTCCTATTTTAAAGGAGGATGATAACAAAAATCTATCTTGGATCCCTTCAAATCAAGAAATCAAAAAGGTAGTGTTTTCTTTTAATGGAGATAAGTCTCCTGGTCTAGATGGATTCCCAATGTTTTTTTTCCAGAACTTTTGGCATATTGTGGAGACTGATATCTGTAGTGGAGTTAAAGAATTCTTTGGTTTGAGGAGGCTTTTAAAAGAACTCAATGCTACCTTTATTCTTCTTATTCCTAAGATCTGTGGAGTTGATTCTCTTAATAAGTTCAGACCTATCGACCTTTGTAATTTTGTTTACAAGATCATATCTAAGGTTCTTACTTCTAGAATGTTGGATATCCTTCCCTCCATTATTTTCAGCTTGGCAGAATGGTTTTGTCCCTAGAAGATAGATTCTGGATTCTATTATTTATGTTCATGAGAATATTCATTGTTTAACTGCTGCTAAAAAACATGGCTTTTTTCTTAAGCTGGATATGTCTAAGGCTTATGATAGATTGAATTGGCAATTCCTTTTTAGAATTATGAAAGCTTTTGGGTTTGGGGATAAGGTGATTAAGCTTTGTTCTCAGTTGACCGGTACTTCTACCTCTCCAGTTATTATTAATGGATCCCCTTCTAGTTTCTTCAAAAGTTCTAGAGGCCTAAGATAGGGGGACCCCATCTCTCCAATCTTGTTTACTATTTTAGCTGAAAGTTTGGGTAGATTTATTATGAGAAATGTGGAAGAAGGTAAACTCAAAGGCCTTAAACCTTCATCTTCCAACATAACCTGTACTCATGAGCATTTTGTTGATGATTTGATCACAATGGGAGAAGCTACCATTAGGAAAGCAAGAAACATGAAGAGTGTTATGGATTCCTATGAAACTGCATCGAGTCAAAAAATAAATTGGGATAAGAGTTATTTGTTCTTTATCAATACCCCTGAGGATAGACAAAGAAGGATTGAAAGAATCCTTGGTTGCAAAATTGTTGAGCTCCTTTCAACCTATTTGGGTCTCCCTCTATGTTTGAAGACTTCAGAGAATTTCTAGATGAAGCTGGTTGATAGATTCAATACCAAGTTGGCTAGGTGGAAAGGAGCCCTCCTTAGCCAAGCATGTAAGGTGACGTTTCTTAAAGCTACCCTTCAAAATTTGCCTATCTATGCCCTTAGTCTGTTTAAAATCCCCAGAAAGTTTGCGGAGGCAATTGAAAGAATTCAAAAAAAATTCTTATGGTCGGGAGTGGAAGATAAAAATAGAATCCCCCTTATTGCATGGAATAATATTTGTACTCCTAAGAAGTATGGGGGCTTGGGATTAATAAATATTACTTTTATGAATAATGCTTTGTTAGATAAACAAATCTAGAGAATGAAAGTGGAGGAAAGAGAATGGAATTTAATCTGGAAAAAGAAATATCTTTACATGCAACCTTCTGAGGAAAAATTTATGGAAAATACTTTTTTGGTTGAAGGTTCTGCTATTTGGAATGCAGTTTAAACAACTAAAGATTGGGCAGCAGCTGGAAGAATGTGGAAATTGAGGAATGGGAGAATTATTAGATTTTCAGAGGACAGATGGCTTATTGATAAACCATTGGAGGAAATTCCTATCTTTAAGGAATGGAAAGGCTGGTTCAAAAGTAGGTATGGAGGCTTTGTTAGAAACTACTGGATAAATGGGAAATGGATTAAGTTCAGCCAGCATTGTCCGGGATTAAAATGTCTAGAGATTTTGATTTCTTCTAAAAAATTTATGGACAACATTGAGGATTCTATGATTTGGAGGGAAAATTCGGATGGGAAATATTTTGTGTCTTTAGTAGTGTCTATCAACAACAAAGTGTCAGATGAGATCCCTTTGTGTTCTAAAGTTTGGATAAAGAATTTGATGCCCAAAATTAATATCTTCTTTTGGATTTTTATCCAAAATAAGGTGTTAACTCTTGATAATCTCCACAAATGTGGATTTGTTTTTCCTAACAGGTGTTCTCTTTGTTGCAGGGAGGAGGAGTCTTCTTGACATATCCTCTACAAGTGTAATTTTAGTCAAGAAATCTAGAAAATTATTTTCAATAGGTGGAAGTTGTGCTGGGTTTTCCCAAATTCTTCAGAAGAGTTTTGGCAGCAATGGTTTTGTCCTACTTCCAATTCTAAGAATGTTGAGCTCTGGAAACTTACTCTCCCTAATGTTATATGAAATATTTGGAAGGAGCGTAACAACAGGATTTTTAGGGACAAAAGTGCTAACCCTCAAGAGGTGGTGGATAAAATTTATAGAGGGATTTTTGAATGTTAAAATGGAATTTATCCAATAACAGAATCAATGTGGATAAGGGTCAGGATGGTCTTGTATGGGGCTTTCCTTCTCAGGGATGGATTAAGGCCAACTTTGATGGGGTGTCTAAGGGGAATCTGGGGAAAGCTAGTTATGGGGGAATTGTTAGGAATTTTTTTGGATGTTGCCTTGTGGCAATTGCTGGCCCCTTGGGTAATCAGACTAGTCATTATGCAGAAGCTGCTGTGGCGTTGAACACTGTGATTATTGCAAAAGATCTTAATCATGATAATCTATGGTTGGAAGGAGATTCTCTTAACATAATTAAATGCCTTAAGGGAGAAATTGAGCCTTCATGGACTATAGAAAATAGTATTTTTAGAGCTAGAGAAATAATTGCTAGCTTTAAATTTATTATTATAGAGCATGCCTATAGAGAAAAAAATGGGGTTGTGGATGGGTTAGCAAACCTAGGCGTTATGTCTGAAGCCCAATGTATATGGAATGGGGAAGTTAATATGGATTTTAACATTAAAGATCTTATCAGAAAGGACAGATTTATGGGGAAAGAGGGATCACACGATTAATCATGAATGTTGTAATGAGTAATATTCAAATGTTTAGAAAGGTAATGATGACACGTCAGAACGACAGAGTCCTAATAAAAATATTAATTTACCGCACACTTTGTGGGTATGAATTTTCAAAATTTTGAGTGTCATTGGGAAGAAAGCTTTGAAGTTGCAGAAGAGAAGAAACTGTAAATCAAATTCTACAATGGGGGGGGGATCTAAGAAGAGAGGAACTTGATAATATTTTGACATGGAAGGAGATTCCTAAGGTTTGGGCTAAGCTGAAGAAAGGATTCATGATGAATTTCATGGAAAGGTTGGTCGACTATGATAAAGGCAGAGTTAACCTAGCGGTCGCCAAAGTCACTGAAAATTGGATTAACAGATCCTTCAAAATTCATGGTGTTAGGTTTAAGCTGGATGCGGATCTCATTGCGACGGTTATAGGTATGCCCCACTTGAGTCTTAACTTCTTTAGAGAATTGAAAGTGTCTAATAACGCTGTTAAACTTTTTCCATGAGAAGAGGAGAGAGCAAAAATAGGAAAAGCTATGGGGGGGTTTTATGATGCTTCCAATATTAAGAAAATCTAGGGTTGTGTGCTCAATGCAATCATGAAATATATTACTGTGGAGGGTCATTTTACCAAGGTCCGCACATACCATTTTGTTCTTTTAAATCATTTTAGAAATGATAAGAGGATATCTCTACCTTATTACCTCTTTAGGTCTTTGTTGCGGTCTCTGAATAAACATAGCAAAAACCCTGCCTCGCCTGTGATTCATAGCAGCCTTATTTTGCTCATTTATGAGTATTGCAAGATCCTAGCTATCCAAGAAAACAAGAGATTGTCGGTGTTTCTGGGGAAAGGTAAGAGGAAGATGGAGGAAGGTGGGCCTAGCAAGGAAGAGGGTACACAAAGCAAAAAAGGTAAAAAATCTATTTTGGAGAAAATTCAAGAGGATAAGGGCAATCAGAAGAACACGAAGATTGAATCTGAGGACATTGGTAAAGATGGAAGTGAGATGTAGACTGATGAGTCTAGAGGAGAGGAGAGCTAGAAGGAAGAGGAAGTGAGAGAAGAGGAAGGAGGAGCTGAGGAAGTTTCTGATCAAAATAGTCTGACCCACAGTATGAGCATAGGAATTGTTAACAGTTAGCCACTAGAAGAGAAGGACAAGGTTAATGAGGAAAAGGAAATGGAAATTGAGCAGGAAAAGGACAAGGAAACTAAGTGGAAGAAGGACAGGGAGAATTTGAGCAGGTGTCAGGATAAAGATGGAGAGGGGATTATTCTGGACAAACTCAAAAACCAGTCTGACGCTTGCATGGGTTTTGATAGGTGGGTTTATGAAGGAATCAAGAAGATGGAAAAAACCGAGAAACAAAAGGAAGAAAAAGGGAAGAAAGATGAAATAAACTAGGAAAAGTGGAAAAAAGGAATGGAGGGAAAATTGGAGAAGCTGGAAGCTCAGATTGGTAATCTTGAGGATGGAAAAATAACTATGAAAAACTTTCTGATGATGATTCTGAATATCCTTACCTCTGTTACTAACAATTTAGAGGATATTTCCAAGTTCCTTGATGGTTCTAGCACCCCCAAACCTGTAGTGGCTCTTGATATTGATGAGGATTCTATTGAGGTAGGAAGAAAGTGCTCCTAGTGGTGTGGCAAAAAGAACAAGGGAAAGCATGAAAAAATCTATTGCGGCCTCTTCCAAGGATATCGCTAAGCTTAGGCATAATATCAAAGATTTGCAAGGGATTAGCAGAAATTTGGCTATTGCCCTAAAAAACATGAAGTAATTTTTTTTCTGTCTCATTTATGTTTTAGTTGGACTTGGCTAGTTTTGTTGGGTTTTTTTGCTGATTTAAGCCCATGACTGTGCTGTTTTTTGGCAGTTTGTCTTTTCTTGTTGCTTAATGCTTTTATCTCTTAAGGATATTTTGTAAAGGGTTTTGGGATCCCTTCAAAACCTTCTTTTCCTGTAATCAAAAACATCATGTCACATCATCAGAGATCCATCATGCATATATGATCATTTAGCATCGTAAATTTCATCCCTATGCAATTTCTTACTCAGCTACACCCTATATTAGTGTTCCTGGCCTTTTGTACTTGACATGCTTGATCCAACCCCAATTCAACATCTTTTTTTTTTAGTATCTCCTTCTCATTTTGGACCTCAGGTCTCAATTTGAGGCCATAATAGTCGCACCCCCTACCATAAGAGAAATTTTGGAAGTTGGCATCAGTTTGCAATTTCATCACCAATGTGCTTAACTCAAGTATAAGTATGAATATATATGTTTAATAGTTTTTATTTTATGTCAATTGATAGTAGTGGAAAAATAAAAAATAATTTATATATATGTCTTTTCTATGTTATGGATGGATGTAAACTCCCATGTATTCATCTTGATAGAGAAGGACTATGGGCATCTTGGATTAAAGATAGTATTCCTAAGAAAATATTTGGAGAAACCAATTGGAAAATTTGAAAGGAATCTAAAGTTTGAGAAAAGCACTGGAGTACTAGATGATATCTTAGGTTGTCAAAGATATCCTCTCATTAAGATAGGAATTGGCTATGAAGAAGGCCAGAACTCAAATCCACCAAACCTACCAAGAAGAAGAATGCAAAGAAAGCCAAATCAATTGTTCATGCATCCATAAAGATCAAGGAAAAGAAGAAGGATGATGGCTTCATCAAATTCAATAATACAAAGAGAAGATTTAGAGTATTTTATTCTATAAGACAGTCACATCCAACTATTGAAGATTTTTCTTGCTACCTCCAACCTTAAGGGAAAGACAACTTTTAGATTATGGGATTGTGAACCTATAGTATTCAATTTGCACTATCATCAAGTTTGAGACAGAAAAACACAACACAACAGGTCTATACTTAGCCTTCTTCACTTTGAGCTCCACCAAACACAGGAGGGTATTCCTTACTTTTCGATCTCATGAAATCTCACCAATACATATCTACACAACATACAAAGACTTCTTAGTGGTGAATAATTCTCGAATTTATTAATAATAGGTATTTTTGATTCACCTATTATTCAATATTTTTCCCATTTCTTCTAATTAACATTCGAGAATAACATTTTTGCCTTCTCCATCACCCTTGTATGAAAAAAATGTATAATTTCATCACTTCCATACCATGTTATTTCATTCTTTATTCATCTCAGAGATGCTTAAACACATAACAACTTGAACAAAAAATAAAAAGGAAATGGAGAGAGGAAATAAAATTAATGGTTTTGAAATTTCTTTGAATCTAGTCGTGAAATCTCTATAAACCAGTGACTAATCCATGGACAGAGTCAAGATCAAGTTGAATGCATATACCTAACAACAACTCATTAAAATTAGTGCACCTAAATGACATTGATGCCTTACACCAGTGCAACCCCTTTTGCTACTACAAAAATCATTCTTTGATTAACCTAATGAATACTTCTAAGATTAGTGTAACATGAATGAAGGACATTAATTTCTTCCTTAAATAAAATCTACAAAAATTGTTACACATTCACAAAATCTTGTGAAGACAAATAACAAATCCCTTGGTATTTGCTATTCATGTAAAATAAAAAATACACCATAGAGACAATTTATATAGAATTTATTATAGAAAATCATAAACTAATTCATATTGCCCTTTAGGAAATTTACATTCTCCTTCTTCTTAACAATCTCCATGACTCAAACCCTATTTCTACTTTCAACAATATTCAAAAATGACTGACTAGAATCCATTTCACAGCCTTGGAATTGCTTTTATAATAGTAAGGAATGCAACAAGCTTCAGCTTGTTTACAAATGGCCCTTTTTCCTTTTGACATGTTTAAAATTATATGTAGAAAAGAAACCCTATTACAAATTCAAAATAAGACAAAAAATGGACCATGTCTACTAAAAAACCACCTTGGTGGAGAATAAAACACCATTGGATTCCAACTTCTTTGAGTCGTACCACCATCACGTTATAGATGTCTCAAAGGAGGCATGTTTCACACCTTACTAACTATAAGAGGAGATCTACAAACTAGAAGAGGAGCTACACAAAAAAACAAGTGGAGCATCCCAAAAACTAGAGGAGCAACTCACCAAACTAGAAGAAAAGCTAGTAAAGTGGAAATAAGAGCTCAAAGAGAAATGTTGTAATCAAAGCGGGGGTTGCAGCTCCGGCATTCAAATTGAATTTAATAGGAACTGGATCTGAACCATCCACCCTTGTCCTCATTGTTCTCCTCTCTTCTCCCCTTGCCTCTCATTCATTTGATGGTGAAGGGATGATTATGAGTAGCTCCTCAAAGGTTCCTTGCAATTGAAAGGACCTTTTAGTATCCCTTTAGCTACCCATTGGCCTTTAGCTACAAAGGCAATCTATTGAAAAATCCTCCACCCAATATCATGAAATTTACACCTTATGAACACATAGTCCCTCTCTGTATATGTTCACTACATTTCTGAAACTAATCTCATGTAAACATAGAGGGTCACTTTTGTAATCATACTTGGCCAATGCACTGACTGTTAAAAAAAACTCAAAGGCTCTAAAATAGCCTAACTTCATAATGTCATGCATGTAAATAATCTTTTCTGCTTTATGCCTTTTTGGAAAACTAAAGCTTCCTTATTAGTCTTCCAACCTCCAATTTAGTTACTCTTTTGAAAATCTCCATCACCCATACCCATGTAGCCTCTTTCATCACCTCTTTGAATCCCTTGGTCATGTTGCATAAAAGGTTTTTTGACTACCCATCTAGAGCTAATCTTATGTGAGTGATTTGCTGTGATTTTTTGTCCCTTGATCATACAGTTCATGTTCTCCCAATTCCATGCACTATAATATCCCTTGTGTCAATATTTTCAATTGTATCCATCAACTTAAGAAACATCTATCACTACCTACAAAGGCTTGACTTGACACTTGATCCTGACACATATCATTCCTTTTGAGATTTCTTTGAATTTATATGTATCTCTAACATTTATTTCTTCTAATCGGAACTCGCTGAAATAATCCTATGCACCTAATAGCATGTCAAGCTAACATGTCAGAGCCCTTTTCATTAGCTAATAGAGAGTCGTGTCCTCTCTTAATTGGGAATCATTGAGATGAATAAAATACCACCAATGAGTGTCGAGTGACCTTGCACATCATTTTCACAACCATTTTCCTTGGATGCTCGTTGAGCTAGAAACAAAAGGTTCATGGAGCTCCAAATTCTTTATCTTTCAAGGCACAACTCAGGACAGTGAAATAAGAAAATTGCCTTCATTGAGTGGCGAGTTCTTCATCGTTTAACTACCACAACAAAAAGTATCTCAACATACATGAAAGACACCTTAGAAGTGGGGCCCATTTTAAAACAACTTAAAGCACATTTTTTGATTTAAGTCCTTAGGACATCATGTAGGAGGAGATAAAGATCATGGTAAATTAAGCGTTAAGGTTGTTGGTTGAAGAAAAGAGACTAGGAACTAAGGGTCGGTTTCCAACAATAAAATCCCATGGGAAAGTGACTTACATAATAGGCGACCAGAACAGAAGGTCAATGATCAAAAATAACATTTGCACCAAAGAGACATTTAAATTCTTGTTTGGACATAATATTGATTTCCCTATTGGGCCCTCAAAATTTCTTAAGAATAACAGTGGCTCTAGTTGGGGATGCATACCCTTTGCAGGCATATCAAGGATCTAGATCTTTGGTAGAAGGAAACTATGTGCCAATTCCATTAGGCAATTTATTCAATAATAAACAAAAATCAAATCCATCCTTCAATTGGTGGCCCTAGGCCCCCAAAAAAGGAAAACCAGTCCCTTCATTTGTCAAAGATGATTCTCATCACATAACATGTAGGGTCCACCCCTGACTTGACTTGTTTGAATAGAGTTGACTTTTAATTTATGCATGATAGACACTATTGGGCATAGGCTATTTCAGATGATTTATAGGATGTTGATACTATCATTAATGATCATGTAATTTATTAGACACTATATGCTTATTATGTGATTGACTATCGAAAGATTATATTGATCATGTGTTTTGATGAGCATAAGTGTTGATGAATTTTACATGCCTTACTATAATCATGAACTATACTAATCATGCACTTGATGATGTTTTTATGTACTGATCATATTTAATGATTATCTATGATGAGTTGATCGTATGTTGTGTTTGATTGTTGTCTGACTGTCTTTGGGATAGAGACAATGCCACATCACTCATTACGAGCGGGATGTGTCATTACGACTCTCTAACCCTTGTATGTTATAATATATATATATATACATACATATATATATATATATATATATACATATATATATATATATATATATCAAATCTCTATTAATCAAAATAATTAAGATATACATCATTAATTATTTAATCTTGCATCAATAATCAAATAGTCAATCTCAACATAAAAGGAATAATCAGCCAATACTAACATACTCACAACACAGAAGAAACCCAACTTACTAACTATCATGACGACTTGCACCAAGACACTGATGACTCACAACTGTGAACAACTTAGATCTAGAGTATGTGATGCAAAATTGTGCCAACTCTGAACCACATACCATTGGGATTTAAAGACACGCTCAGACCTGTGGAGCCAGGTGGAGTCAATGTCTGGTACCTGCAAATCTTGCATCCACAAAGAATGCATATGTTGTATCATTCTTTGTGGATGCAAGATTTGTAGGTACTAGACATCCACTCCACCTGGCTCCACAGGTCTGAGCATGTCTTTAAATCCCAATGGTATGTGGTTCAGAGTTGGCACAATTTTCCATCACATACTCTAGATCTAAGTTGTTCACAGTTGTGAGTTATCAATGTCTTGGTGCAAGTCGTCATGATAGTTAGTAAGTTGGGTTTCTTCTGTGTTATGAGTATGTTAGTATTGGCTGATTATTCCTTTTATGTTGAGATTGACTATTTGATTATTGATGCAAGATTAAATAATTAATGATGTATATTTTAATTATTTTGATTAATAGAGATTTGATTATTTGGTTATCTAATGTTTAATTTAATTTATTGGATCCTTGCCTTTTTGGTTATTTGATTATTTGATATTTAAATGTTTATTTATTTTAATGATGATTTAATATTTATTTAATTTTTATTGTTTAGCTTATGATGTGTTTTATATTTATTTGTAATTTGACCTTTATTGGTATTTATTTATTTATTTATTTAATCGCCTATGGTTTAGTATTTATTTGGCTTTTAATGTTTATCTGGTTCATTAATTCATTTATGAGCCTTTGGTTTATTTAATTTAATTTCCCCATTTGATTTATTTAATTGTGGCTCATGTTTTATTTGTTAGTTTGACTTTTATATTAAGTGGGTTGTATAAATAATAAAATGATAAAACATTCCCACCAAATTGTAAAAAGCATGATTTATATTTACCTTACCTACCCTCTTCTCTTATTGGTTGAATTTAAAAAGGGAGGTAAAATTATATTATATGGTGGGGTTGGTAAAATATATTATAGATTGGAATATTTTGATTGGCTGAGATTGAGGCTAGGGTTTTTGGTTAATTTGCCTTTTTATTTTCTTTTTCGTGAAGTTTTCGGGGGTTGGTTCCTCTCTGAAAAATTTTGTCCAACAAGTTTTCTTCTCTCTTGGATTTTGGCTGGAGCTTGGGTTGGATTTGGTTTGGCTGGTGGAATCTCTTCTTTAGCTTCTTCCATAACACGAGTTGCAAGTTGGAGATGTATTCTACCTTTTTATATTTTATTTTACAGTTTTCCTTTATGCTCAGTGTCTACAGATTGAATGTGTGAGCTTGGGGAAATGAATCTAAAATTTGTATAGTGAGGAAGGAAATATATGAAGGCATAAATTTGTTGTAAGGTTTTATTCTATAGTTTGTGGGAAATATTTGTATTTCTGGGTTTGCTGAAAGCCTTCTATGTTGTGCATGGAGTTTTGATTTAATATTGGGTAATATTATTTATTTAATGTTAGGTGAATTTTATTTATTGGGTACTATTATTTTACCCTTTAAGTAATTTAAAAGGGGGTAATTTGTATTCTTTTATTTAAAAGTCATTTTCACCCTAGGTCAATGGTTTAATTTATTTTACTTACCCTTGGAATTGATTGGCTGGAAGTTTATGGTAGGTAGAAAATATATTTTATTTTCTTGAACTTTGGGAAGGTAGGTATGGAACATAATATTTTTTTGAAATATTTTGATTAGAGGATGGTTTTGCTTGTTTCCTATTTTTTTTTGTTTTGTTTTTTTGATAAATAGGCCTTCCTGTGCATTCACGAGGGTTGGCATCTTTGGTGAATGAATTTCTAAAATTGATTTGGAGATTGTTGGTGGTTGGATTCGAATTGGTTTAAAGGATTGGATTGCTTTTTTGGATTCTATATCAGATTTTCTTCCAATTTTTGCATTTTTCCAGTTTTTCCTGTAGGTTAATTTGCTAGTTGCTTGCTTGTGTGGAACTTTCCGGATTAATTTTTGTACCAGAGGCTTTATTTGAGGGTTGTTATATTTTCCAGATTTGGCTTTTATTAGTTTCAATGTATTTGGATGGCCTTATGTATATTTTCTCCTCTGCACCATTGTGGACATTATAGACTCTCTTCCATGTGAATAGGCCATGGATGATTGAGGTGAATATATATGCTATTTTGGACCAGCAAGTGAGTAGGCCTTGTTGTGATGTTATCTTCTATTTGATGGCAGCATTTGATGGCTTGATATGCCTATGTTTATTGTTGGCCAAGAGGCTCATTTTTTTTATGTTGTTGTAGTTTTGACCGTGTCAAGTTTCCTTGTCATAAGGCTTTATGAATATGAGTTTGGTTGTTGTTTTGTTTTCAGTTTTGTCTCAGATTTAAATCATATTTGAATTAAAAGGCTTTTATGATATTTATGATGCTTTTCATTGATGGTTAATTATAGTTTTTTGATGTGGAATTTCCAAAAGGTTCATTGTGATTTTGGCTACTTGAATATCCTTGTTTTGGGGAGTAAGCCATTGGATGCATATGAGTGTTATGTTGTAGATTCATATTTTGTTTTAGAGCTTCTTGTGATTTATTGTTGGGCCATGTTAGGAGAAGTGGGCTTCCTTGTGATGACCAGGGTCATGAGAGATAAATTGGCATAAGGTTCCTTGTAAGGATGCATGAAGTCTAGACCACCAGGGCACATTGGAGTTTTCCATGATTTGTAAACAAGTGATAACATTGATAATGAATTAATTGGGATGGGTAATTATGACTCATTTACAAAAGATAATGAATAGTTTTGAGCCTCATGGCTTAGTCCTAGGGAGGATGTTTTAGGATAAGCATGAGATGGCTCCACATGTCCATCAGGCTAGTGCCTTGTCTTATTGTGTTATTATGTTATGAGGATGGCATGTGATGACACTCCACTCCTACATGTGTTCCCCCTTTATGATTTATGATTATGCTTATTGGATACATTTATGTCCTGATGAGTTTATTCTTGTGGCTCTGTGTGAGTTCTTGCTTGAGAGTCCTTGTTGGTTAGTCTCTTTGGTTTTGAGTGTCAGCCTAGATGTAGAGTGTGTGTTGGGACCTTGTGTCATCTCCTAGCATGGGGGGTGGTTCCTTTGGTTCCACATGGTCGGGTGGTTGGTGCTTTTAAACCATTGGGATGTTCCGGTCTTTGGATTCTTCTTGCGTGGATGAGGATGCTTCTTTAGACTATTCAGGGATAATAATTATAGCAAGAATGTAAATGATGATGTGATTTATGTAATGAAATTCTTATGTAACGGTTGCAAAAGAAGTCATGCATATGAGAAATGACTATGTTGTTTTCGTTATAGTGATAGCTTTTGATTATGGTAGATGATTGTAATGATGACCCTTGAGTGGTATTGTAATGCATTTATATTAAATGAAATGGATGCATGAGATGTGGATAAGTATTGTTGTTCAAAACTAAATGATGTATTTTGTATTCTTGATGAACCATGTTAAAAGTAAATCGGGTAAATGTTATGATAATGGTATTAGATTTAAAATGATGTCTTTAACTAATTATTTAAGTAGAAGAAATGTTATGTCTTGATAGGATGTATGAGTTTGAGTAATGTTGGAAGATATCTTAGGACATGTTTATGAATTGTGATTAAAGAATTTGAAATTATAGTATCATACTTTGTAGACAGTAATCTAATGATTGGATTGAAATATTATAATGCTTGGGATGTAATTGAATATTCCTTATGAAAAAAGTGTATGGATGTTCTTAATGAATTAATTACTAACCTTATTAATGGAAATTACTAGTAGGTGTATGAGTAGATGGTAAAATGAATGCTTGTCTTTTAGGGAAGGTTTAGGATGTATCATGTGTTATGGTTTAAGATTACATCCCCATTTGGTGGATGCTATTAGTGGTTATAGAATTAGGATATTGTATCTTAGTTTGTGTTGAGATGAATTCGTGTAGTTTCTTAATTTGTAATAAGATCATTGTTGGTTAATTGATATAGTGTAAGAGATTTTATGAGAATTAAATGGGCTATGGATTAAATGTTAGGAGAACTTTGTGATTATTGCATTATGTGCTTTTGGAATCATGATGAATTAATAAGCATGCTAGGAGCATAGAATCATAAATGATTATGTGGAAGCTAATCATAAATAGAAATTATGTTAATGCAATGTAAGGGTTAATCTTGGTATGTGAATGGTGATGTTCATAGTCAAAGGTTGGTTAATGGTAATAGGAACATTTGGACTTGGTATATAAAATGAACCTAAGAGAAAAAGGGAAATAGCTATGCATTAAAAGATAGAATCTCATATTAAATGAAAGATTAGGTAAGGTTCTTATCATGGGTGTTAGGCATTGTTGTGTTGCACCTATGTGTGCATAATGATTAAGATTATGAAGTATTGATCTAGAAGAAAGTAAATGCTTATTGCTTATGTAGGTAGATTAAGTAATGGCTTTGAGATACCCTAGGAAGTTAGTAGTAATGATTTATTGTATTCCGCTTGCATCATTGTTTGAATAGCTTGAGTGAATTATTCTATGTTCATAACACTTAATTATTGTTGTGTGCTCACTACATTGCTTAAGTGATGTTATGTGTTGTATTGTTTAAAAAAAAAAAAAAAATTAGCATGTTTTTAGCTATATTTCTCTGGGATATTTTTGGTGGGAATTACATAACAATTCAATCCATCTGATAATGTCACTGAGAATAATTTGATCATAATAAATTTCCATTAATATCTCTCATCATTTTTCTAATTGTATCACAATCAATCCTTTCTTTACAATAATGATTCCTTTAATTATCATAGTCATTGATACAATTTTCAAAAAATCTCCCTATGTGGCATAACAATGAAAGCAATCACATTCAATTGCATCACCAATTTCATCATCTTCCTACACAAATTTCAGCAAAAACCTTGCCACATACTAATCAAAAAATCATCAAACACATCAAAGGAGAAACATTCATATGCTAACTCATTCTACATCAACATCATATTAGATGTACACAAATTCCAACCTAATCCTGCAAACATTTCATTTCTCACTTTTGTATTTGCCAAATGGAGCATGTCCTGATCTTCATCATACATACTCCATGTGAATATCTTTGATTTAGGTTCACGGATATAATATGGTTCAACTTTGAAGGCATGATCAAATTCCATACAAACAACCTCCAAGAGTGGTAAGAACATGTCTGGAAATGAATCTCTTACATCATAGTTGTTGCAATAATCCTTTTCATAGTTGTTGTTGGTTAGGTGCACATCAAAACAAGACTCGATTTCCAATCTCTCTACTGCATCAATATCATTGAATTGTGCATCTTTCATTACTTCCATATTGTGGAGACCTCTGAATCAGAAAGGAAACAGTCATACCCCATACAATTTAATTTTCTCATATCTAAGATTCCATCATCTGAAAATCTTCCATGATCATTGAACCTTTCTAAAGAGATTGACATTGATTCCTAATCAGTATTATCAATGTTTATACTTGAATCAATCAAAAGTGAACAGAAGTTGTCATACACTTTTGTTTCAACATCATCTTCAGTTATACTAAATAATTCCATTTCAACCTCAATTAAGTCATTGGGTATGGAAAAATAGCATTGAGTTGAATTAACCCTGTGAGGGGACTAATCATTTTCATACTCATCATTATTATGCAAATCACTATCATCTTTATAGGCTACAAATATTTCTATATTCACTTCACACAAATTCTTTTGGGCATCAGGATAATGCAAGAAGTCATTATGAAGTGGTATGTCAACAAACTTGAAAGTATTATAATCACAATTATCTAAAACTTCAACACTTGTACACATATGATCAACCTCATTACAAATTTGTTCACTTGCTAATAGATGCACCCCTCCATTATCATCAACACCTTCCAACCCTTCACTCAGTGGGTTATTTTCATCACAAGGCTACTCTTAGACTTGTGTTAATATAAGATCCTCGTTATTTGCAAATTATTTTGCCCCTTTGTCAGTCAACCCTTGGATATTTGATTGAGAATAAAAAAGTTTGGCATGCTACAGACTAGTATTCTAAGATCCAACTTGATTCAATCTAGTAGAAAATAATTGTTGAAGGGTATTGAATTCTTGTATATCTAAGACAATTTTTTCAAGAACATATATATTTAATTGTGTAAAGTGGAAAATTGGGGGCTTGGCCAACTCTCCACTTGGGAGTGGGGAATTTGCTAAGCTCAATTTTCACTTTAGGAAACTTTACATTCAAAAGAGGGGGATGAATCCACTAGATCCAATCATAAAGGATGCAAGGATTTAATGCTAAGTAGATTGGTTGTGATTGGAATGCAATTGACCCTCTTTTGTAAGTTCATTGATTGAATTAAGAAAAAGTGCTGAAAATGAAGACAAAGTATGTGAAAACAGTGAGCTGCAGGTTCGGGATTCAGTCGTGCACCTGGATCTGAGAAGTTTGAGATGATTTGAAGATGCTCTGTGAAATCAAGCAAAAGTTGTAAGACTATGTGTTCGGATAGGGGCACCCTCTACTTGGTCCTTGAACTTTCCACGTGTCGAAAAGGGTTGCAAATAAAGCTTAATTCTAGAAGTATAGTTGCGCACCTATTTCCTACACACAGAAAGAAAGGGAAATGTTTTGGGAATAAGGGTTTACCTTTAGGTCAAACCTCGGTTTTGTAATTAACCAAGTGGTTGAAATAATGTAAATGAAATGAATGAAAGTAGAAATCCTCCTCTTTGAGGGGATGTTGAATTTCTTGAAAATGAAATGCTTATACCTCCTTGTGAAGTTTTTCTTGCCTCCAAATGGAATTATGATTTCATGAAATAGAATAATGGTCTCCTCTTCAATGCTTGAAATCTTGACTCTATTGTTGCTCCAAAGCTTGAAGGAAGACTGAAAATGTTGGCATATGTGCAGAATATGTTGACATGATGATATTATGTTGTCATTGATGTCAATATGCTGAAAGAGAGAATTGGTAATATGTTGAAGAGTGAATCGATAATATGATGAAGAGTGAATATGTTTATTGAAGTTAAGCAACTGGCAAAGTGAACCAGTATAATGATGAGAATCGATATATGTGCAAAAGGTGAAGCGGTACATTTGTCCAAGTGAATCGGTATATGAAATGTTTTCTATTAAGGTTTAATATGGTATGACTACTGGTTGGTAGTCTCAGCTTCAGGGTTTCTAGTTGAAGCTTAAAGGTTTTCGATTGAAGTGTCTTGAGCCTGTGTGATTCAACTGATGGCAATGTATGATGAGTTAGCATTATAATGGAGATCAGATCATGTTGACACGTTAGCCTCGTGCATGTGAAGGATCCTGCATGAAGGAGACTTATCCTATCTACCTCGAGAATGTATGAAGTCTATGCAAACGATGGAGAATGTGTGATGGGTTATCACCTCCAAGAAGTGGTGAAGATTGAATGATGGATAATGTCTTGAGATCTATTCAAGACCATTGTATTCAAATACAAAGTGTTCAATGGTTAGGATTCAACCAACTAAATTTCTCAACCTAAATGTTTAGGGTTTAAGATTTATGTTATTGACCTATCTATTTCCTATAAGGTCGATGTTGTGTTTCATGTTGAAGTTGTTGGCAGATGTTGTGTGTGTATCTAAGTGCAAAGATATGTGATTCTTGCCAGACCAAATAAGAGGGTTGATACCTACAGAATGTGTATGCAGAAGAAAGGAACTAAAGCGGATCTGCATTGACATTAAAGTGCTATTACTAGATCATTGTAAAACCTATTGATCTCTAACCACTTCAATAGTTGAAAAATCCCTTAACAGGGTAGCTTTAACTAGCTTGCTATAAATCCTTTAACAGGGTGACTCAAAGCCATTGGGTTCATGAAATCCTCTAACAA
The DNA here is from genome assembly GCF_030272615.1 of Cryptomeria japonica. NCBI lineage: Eukaryota > Viridiplantae > Streptophyta > Pinopsida > Cupressales > Cupressaceae > Cryptomeria > Cryptomeria japonica. Next base: position 325,690,977 of record NC_081409.1, read on the forward strand.
GGTAACCTCTAACAGGGTTTAACCCTTAACCAAGTATTCTAGCTATCCCTTAACCGGGTGATCCCCAACAGGATCGATTCTTAACAGAACCTGTTGTAGTTGTAACAGTCTTTGACCGGACAAGGCTCCTAACAGAGTAGACTTCTAAAGAGTTCAAAAATAGCTTATGGGTATTCATCCCCACCGTGGTTTTTCCCAGTTGGGTTTCCACATGAAAAATATGTGTGTCATGTGTGATGTCCTTTTCATATGATGCTTTGTTGTTTTCTGTCAAGCGGTGAATCATGTTGATCTAGCATGTTATTATATTTTTGATGATAGATTACCTATTTATGCACAAGGATAATGTGGAAATGAGGGTGTAGGTTGTGTGGTAAGATAAGTGTTTCTGGTTTGTATCTTTCACAATATCATTATGTTTAATCGGTAGTAATTTGGTTTATGACCGATGTTACTGATTGCTAGTCAAGTTCACTGTTTACAGTCAAACCAGTTCAGGAAAAGTTTTATATCTGTACCAATTCACCCCCCCTCTCAGTATCGGTTTGGTACTCATTGTTCATCATTGTATTATCAATTGGTATCAGAGTATCCTCCAGGTCCTCTATGTTGTAAGCTTAACCGCTTGAGGGAAAGATCCTATTGTAATGATGAAGAGGGAAGGTCCAAAGTTCAATAGAGACAATTTCAAAATATGGAAGGACAAAATGAATATATACATTAGAACCATGGGTGCTCAACACTGGAGCTATGTTGAGAATGCTTATGTTATTCCTACCAGTACTCTCACCAATGATCAAAAGAGAGAGATCCAGGAGAATGGGCAAGTCATGGAAGCCCTAATCAGTAGCTCATCTGACATTGAGTTTATTGATGTCCAAGATAAAGAAAATCCCAAGGAAGTATGGGATACTCTTGAGAATATCTATGGCAGTGATGAGCATGTAAACCAAGCTAAAGAAGAAAGCCTTAGAGGAAATTTTGAAGACATGCGAATGGTTGAAGGAGAGACCATTGAACAATATGGAATAAGAATCAAAAACTGTTGTTGGAGATATCAAGAGTGCAGGTGGTAAAATGGAAGATTCCACTGTTGTTAGCAAAGTTTTGAGATCCTTATTACCGGTCTATGCAATAAGGGTTGCTCCTAGTCAGATGTTGAGGTCAATAGACAAGACTAAGGTATCCCTAGACTCCATCATTACAAAGTTGATAGCCTATGAGCTAAATAGTTTTGATGGCAGAGTTCAGAAGACTGAATCAACCTTTAGAGCATCTTTTGCACCATCTAGAAAAGGAAAAGAAGCTTGTACCAGTGGTGAACCAAGATAGAGCAAAGAAATGGATGATGAGGAGATCTTGATGGAATTTGAAGCTCATCTTGCCAAGAGACTTCCTAGGGAACTGGTAAATACAGAGGTAAGCTTCCTTTGAAATGCTTCTCTTGTAAATAGATAGGACACATTGCTGTAAATTGTCCTAATGGTGATAGCAAGGACAAACTGAAAAAGTTCAAGAAGTTCAAAGGAGGAAACTAGAGAAACTGTTTTGTAGCAGTTGATGAAGGTGTCACTGATGAGGAATCAGAAGATGAAGAAAATGAGGATATTATGTTTGTAGCAGTCAAGGAAGATGTATCAGACAAGAACGCTCTTGTCTCCTGCTTTGATAATTCCAATGAGTGGATTATTGACAGTGGCTATTCTCACCATATGACTGGTGACCGGAGTAAGTTTCTTTCTCTGGAAGAATATGATGGTGGTGTGGTTCATTCTGGTAATTATGCACCATGTATGGTCAAAGGCAGAGGGTCCATCTCTCTGAATGGAAAGAGCGGTGCTGACAATGTGTATTGGGTAGAAGGTATTAGACACAACCTATTGAGTGTTGCCCAGCTGAATGATAGTGGACTCACTCTAGAATTCAGAAATGGAATGTGCAAAATAAAAGGAAAGACTAGTGAACTGATGGCCACCAGTATGTAGACCAAAGGTAACCTACTTTAGCTGAATGCAAGTATAAGTACGTGTCTTATGGCTAGGTTTGATGATAGCTAGATATGGCATAGGAGACTCTGCCATGTAAACTTTGATAACATTGTGAAGGCCAGTAAGATCAAGGCAGTTAGAGGATTGCCGGTGCTGAGCAAACCAAAAAATCCTTTGTGCAGAGATTGTCAACTGGGGAAAATATCTTCCTCAACCTTCAAAGGTAAATCTTTCACTGCAGACAATTTACTTGATCTTGTGCATACTGATTTGTGTGGTCCTATGAAAACTAGGAGTGTGTAGGGAGATAGGTATTTTATGATTCTTACAGATGATTGCTCAAGAATGATGTGGGTCACATTCTTGAAGGATAAGTCTGAAGCCTTTGGAAAGTTCAAAGCTTTCAGAGCACTGGTAGAAAAGGAAAGCGGTGGAAGAATCAAATGCCTTAGAACTGATCAAGGAGGAGAATTCACTTCTGATGAATTCAACAAATATTGTGAAGAGAATGGCATCAAGAGGCAACTATCTACCCCCCGGACTCCATAGTAGAATGGCTTAGCAGAGAGAAACAACCAGACGGTGGTTGAAGTGGCTAGAACCATGCTAATCTAAGGAAAGGTTGCTCACACCTTTTGGAGAGAATTGGTGAACACTGCAGTCTACACAATGAACCGGGTACTCATCAAGAAAGGAAAGGATAAGGCTCCTTATGAGTACTGGACCGGTAAGACACCAGTGGTAAGCTACTTCAGAGTATTTGGAAGTAAATGTTATATCAAGAGGAGTGAACATCAGAGCAAGTTTGATGCTAAATGTGATGAGGGAATATTCCTAAGGTATTCCACAAAGAGAAAATGTCTCAAATGTTTCAACAATAGGACTTAGAGAATTGTTGAAAGCATCAATGTTAGGGTTGATGAAAACTCTGAGAAACCTGAGGAAATTGGTAGAGAGCATGTAAGAGATGAACTGGTAGTAACCTTCTGGGAACCAGTTGCAAATCACCCCAGTACTAGTAATTGTGCTCCTACACCTGTGGATGTTGATGCTGATGAAGATGAGGATGAAGAAAGCAAGAGGAATCTATTAAGAATATACCTAGGTATGTCAAACTCAATCATGATCCAAAACAGATCATAGGAGACAAAGATGTAGGAATTCTTACAACAAGAAAGGTTAGAGAAAGCTCATGTATGATCTCTGAATTTGAGCCTAAATCATTCAAAGAGGCACATAAAGATGAGGACTAGATCAAGGCAATGTAAGAAGAACTTGACTAGATAGAGAAGAATGGTACATGGTCTTTGGTACCCAGACCGGAGCATAAAAATGTCATTGGAACCAAATGGGTCTTCAGAAATAAGCTAAATGAGGATGGCACAGTGGTAAGGAACAAGGTTAAACTAGTGTGTAAAGGATATGCCCAAGAAGAAGGGGAAGACTATGGAGAAACCTTTGCTCTAGTAGCAAGATTGGAAGGAGTTCATATGCTTCTTACATATGCAGCTTTTAAAGGTTTCAAGGTATACCAAATGGATGTAAAATTTGCATTCCTGAATGGAATACTTGAAAAGGAGGTATATATAGAGAAACCAAATATGTTTTCCCTATCAAAAGATAGTGACATGGTGAGTAGGCTACATAAAGCCTTGTATGGACTGAAGCAAGCACCTAGAGCATGGTATGAATGCTTGCACTCTCATCTTGTGAAGATTGGATTTGAAAGACCAAGTGAAGATAGCAATATCTACTTGAAATCAAAAGGAGATCAGATTCTGATCTGTGAAGTATTTGTTGATGACATAATCTTTGGTGGAGATGACAAGATGAGTCATGACTTTGCAGATGAGATGAAAAAAGAGTTTGAGATGTCACTCATAGGGGAGATTAAGTTCTTCATTGGACTGTAGATTCAACAAATGAAAGATGGAATCTTTATTACTCATTCCAAGTATGTCAAAGAGGTGTTGAAGACCTTTGGCATGGAAAACAACAAACCGGTTGGTACACCAATGGTGACCGATTGTAAACTATCAAAAGAGGATGACTCAGCATTGGTAAATGAGAAGGAATACCGATCAATGATTGGTAAGTTACATTATGTAGTGCATAGTAAATCAAACATTGCACATGCAGTGGGTATTACCACTCAGTTTCAGCAAAGCCCAAGAGAATCCCACTTGGTAGCAGTCAAGCGGATTCTTAGATATCTGAAGGGAACTATTGACTATGGATTATGGTATCCATACAATGATGATTTCAATCTGAAAGTGTTCACAAATGTTGATTGGGCTGGTAATGTGGATGACCGAAAGAGCACAACTGGTGGTGCACTCTTTCTCAGTGGTAGACTGGTCTCATGGATGAGTAAAAAGTAGAGTTGTATCACTCAATCTATAGCAGAAGTGGAGTATGTTGCAACTTTTATGAACTACACCCAAACTATTTGGATGAAGCATGTATTGAATGGCTTCAAAGTTCCTATAGCTAAACTGGTAAGTATATTTTGTGACAATACAAGTGCAATTAACATTTCCAAGAATCCAGTTTTACATGCTAGAACCAAGCACTTTGAACTCAAGTATCATTTCTTGGGGGAAAAGGTTCATAACAAAGAGGTGGTATTGGAACATGTTTCCAGTAAGGAGAAGTTAGCAGACATATTCACCAAGCCTCTACCGAAGGCTACCTTTACCTATTTGAGAGGTGAATTAGGGGTGCTGCTCCTTTAGGAGGTAATCTAAAAGGTTTATTCTCCACATTAGTAAGATCTTACTTTGCCTATCTTTTCAGGATTGATGTGTTGAAGGATGCTACTCCTCAGGGGGAGCAACATAGTGGACCAAGGAAGCTTGTGCCTCCATTTTGGCATTGTTGTCAAAAGGGGAGAATATGTGAAGTGGAAAAGATATCTGTAGTATTAAGGAAAAGATGTGATGCATACAAAGGGATATCTTTGTATATTGCCATCAATGCCAAAGGGGGAGATTGTTGGCATATGTGCAAAATATGTTGACATGATGATATTGTGTTGTCATTGATGTCAATATGCTAAAAGAGAGAATCGGTAATATGTTGAAGAGTGAACCAGTAATATGATGAAGAGTGAATAGGTTTATTGAAGTTAAGCAACTGGTAAAGTAAACCAGTATAATGATGAGAACTGGTATATGTGCAAAAGGTGAAGCGTTATGTTTGTCCAAGTGAACTGGTATATGGAATGTTTTCTATCAAGGTTTAATATGGTATGACTACCGGTTGGTAGTCTTAGCTTCAAGGTTTCCAGTTGAAGCTTAAGGGTTTCCGGTTGAAGTGTCTCAAGCCTCTGTGATTCAACTGATGGTATTGTGTGATGAGCTAGCATTGTAATGGAGATTAGATCATGTTTCCACGTCAGCCTCATGCACATGAAGGATCCTACATGAAGGAGATTGATCCTATCTACCTCGGGAATGTGCGAAGTCTATGCAAATGGTAGAGAACGGATGATGGGTTACCACCTCCAAGAAGTGGTGAAGAACGAATGATGGAGAATGTCTTGAGATCTGTTCAAGACCGTTGTATTCAAATGTAAAGTGTTCAATGGTTAGGATTGAACCGACTGAATTGCTCAACCTAAATTTTTAGGGTTTAGGGTTTATGTTACCAACCTATCTATTTCCTATAAGGTCCATGTTGTGTTTCATGTTGAAGTTGTTGGAAAATGTTGTGTGTGTATCTAAGTGCAAAGAAACGTGTTTCTTGCCAGACCAAATAAGAGGGTTGATACCTACAAAATGTGTATGCAAAAGAAAGGAACTAAAGCGGATCTACATTGACATTAAATTACTATTACCAGATCATTGTAAAACCTGTTGATCTCTAACCACTTCAATAGTTGGAAAATCCCTTAACAGGGTAGCTTTAACTAGCTTGCTGTAAATCCTTTAACAAGGTGACTCAAAGCCATTGGGTTCATGAAATCCTCTAACAAGGTAACCTTTAACAGGGTTTAACCCTTAACCAGGTGATCCCTAACAAGATCGGTTCTTAATAGAACCTGTTGTAACAATCTTTGACCGGACAAGGCTCCTAACAGAGCGGACTTCTAAAGAGTTCAAAAACATCTTATGGGTATTCATCCCCACTGTGGTTTTTCCTAGTTGGGTTTCTACGTGAAAAATATGTGTGTCATGTGTGATGTCCTTTTCATATGATGCTTTGTTGTTTTTTGTCAAGCGATGAATCATGTTGATCTAGCATATTATTATATTTTTGATGATAGATTACCTGTTTATGCACAAGGATAATGTGGAAATTAGGGTGTAGGTTGTGTAGTAAGATAAGTGTTTCCGATTTGTATCTTTCATAATCTCATTATGTTTAACCGGTAGTAATTTGGTTTATGACCGGTGTTAGTGATTGCCAGTCCAATTCACTATTTACAGTCAAACTGGTTAAGGAAAAGTTTTTATATTTGTACTGATTCACCCCCCCCTCTCAGTATTGGTTTGGTACTCACTGTTCATCATTGTATGATAAGAAAATGCTCAATTTCTCTTGAATGCTTGAATTTTTTTATCTCTTGGATGCTTGAATTCTTGATTGGATTTTCCTTAGATTGTGTTCTCATGGATAGGTTTTCAAATAAGAGGGGAAATTCCTCTTATATACTTGTTGGTAGGTTTAATTGATAATTTTTTCTGACTTGGGCTGACATACGAGGGATTTTCCCACTCCATTTTGAGATAGGTCCAATTTAGGGGATCCCAGGGTGCCACGCCCTAGTCCTAGTTGATCCTAGGGTGCCACGCCTTGGTCATTCCCTATTTTAGGGTAGGATCAAGGTTTCTTTTGAGTGCACAACTGAGAAAAACATAGATTTTGACTTGCATGAGCATATTTGGGTCTCCGATCAGGTCAAGGGGCGCAAACACTAAGGCGAAGACCCAATTGCAGTCAAAAATTGCAAGGGGTGCAATTTTACAACATTACATTTACCCCCCACTTTAGTGGGAGTATGAGATTATGCAAATAGTTTCAATAAAGTACAAGGAATTCGGATTGAAAGACTTTCACCACATCAAGGAGGCAAGATTCACCAAGCCCCCAGTGGAATTTAGGATCTTACAACTTCAATGATAAGGTAAAAATGAAGATTGTGAGAGAGAAAGAACCATAACTACAACTAGTAAGGTTATTTTACTATGAGTCATGAAAAGAATAACAAAAATTACAAAGCAAAGACAAAGTTCGCTAAGTAACTTAAACTATCAAAAGAGAGAATTATGAGCGGAGTGTATTCCCCCATGTTAAAGCAATTGTGTATGCCTTATCGGGAGAAATTTCTTGAAGGTAGGATACACCCAAAGAATACAAGCACATTATCACAATAATTTATCCCCCAAGAGGGAATAAATCAAAGGATAATGAACACAAAGCACAAAACACGAGGTGGTTTCACCTAAATTTGGAGTCAGTTTTCTTTTTATGATAACTCATGTATATCATGTATATGTATATGTATAGAATTATCCTCATCCCCCAAAGAAAGGAAACCACCATAGAAGAAGGTGTTGTTCTCAAATTCTGATTTCCCAAATCCCCTTTGTAAGAAAATTTCAAAGCCTCTGTCGCATATGGAGAGGACAACAAGAAAATAGAACTCCAGAATAACATATAACAAGGTTTCAGCAAAATCTTCTACACTTTGAACTTATCCAAAGCTCAGGTGGGTATACCTTTTGTGAATACTTTCACACTTTTAAATCAAGATCCATAGTAAACCAATGCTAAAAACCTATGAACCTCATCACCTCAATAAAACTAAAACATTAAAGAAAACTTGTTCTCATTTTCAGTCTTGATCCCAAGAAAGATAGAAAGAATTCCACAACTGATATTAGTGCCTTATCCAAGCTACAAAGTCACCCAAATTAAACAAGAGTTCCAAATCTGAACATTCTCATTCATTTCATCACTTTGGCTTTCATTAACCCTATACATTCCTGACATATATATAAGTTTTTTTGCTTTAAACTAAAACCGTTTATCAAATACAAAGAAGCAAACAATTGATTTACTGACAGAGATATTTCATGCATATTTAATTCCTCTCCTGAAGAGAAAAGCTCGAAACATATCTATAAGATTGCCTTACAATCCATATTCAGTCGAATAACCCTAAATTAATCAAAAGAAACCATCAAACTAAAGAGTGCACACCAGAAGACAATGAAGATTTAGGCCCAAAAAGCTTTGATCTGTATATTAATATTCATTTTGAAAAAATCTTACATAACTCAAGGTAATCTTGAAATAACCAGAAAACCCTAGATATATTTCAGCAGAGTTTCTTTACAAATTCTTGTGATCCCTTTTTTCTAAAGTCCTAATATCCATTTCCGCTAAAAAGAAAAGAAAATCATTTCATTCCTAATGGCTTTTCAGTTTGTTATTCCACTGCAACATCTTCTAACTGTTCTTGGACTTCCTCTTCTTGCACTGCATACTTGTTTTTCCATCCTTGGAACACATCATCACTAGGCTAGGAGAAGTTGACAATTTTCTTCTTCAATTTCTTTAACCTTTTCCATGTGATTCTTAATTGCCTAACCTCTATCTCCAAAAAACCATAACGTGACTTCACTTTCTCAATTTCCTCAATTGTCTTAATAAATAAAGATGTGTCATTTGTATTAATGACTTCGTTTACCCATTGAGACAACTTATGTCCTAGCTCATCAAGCCACGCCTTTTCATCTTTTAGCTGACTTGGACCAACAAAACCCCTGGGAAACAATTCATACTTATGATTGGCATATTCTCTTCTATACAAATTGGCTTTTCTCTTTACACTGGCCCTTTCTTCTGCTAACCTAGTCATACCTTTTACTAACTCACAAGTGGATTTGATATTGGCATCAACCTCTACCTCTTCATGAGATGAACACATAAGTTCCAAATCCACCTCCCTAGGCATCCACTTATTCAAAATTGGCTCCAGAGTAGCCTTATCTTCTTTCAAATGAGTCAAGATATTCAAAATTCTTTTCATATAAATGTATACAATAGAAGCTCCTACTGTGTTAGCAAATTTCAAAATTGTGTCTCTGACCTTTTCTTCATATTTACTTGCAAACAAGGTCTGAACCTATTTTAACTTTCCCATTTCATCTTGTATGGTTTCAGTTGTGTTGGGTGAATATTTTGTCACCAACGTACTAATGACAAAACATAAAATTCACACAACGCTATGCTAAGAAATTAATCTATCCTCTCATCAAAGGGAGATTCCCTATGAAATTTCTCCTCTAATTAATAAGAAATTAAATTTGTGGGTTGGTGTTGGGCATATAACTCTCTTTATTCAGAGTTTATGTATTCTCCCTTCACCTAGTTACAATTTCTCTACCTCTTCAGATACTTAAAGAAAAGAAACATTAATCTAACAAACTACACAAAGAGTTACTTTTAAGCAGCACAATGTCTCCTTTATGGTAACACTAATTCACACTGATCGTTACAAATTAAACAATTAGAAACTTAGCTTAAAGCTCAAAGTCTTCAAGTATAGATTTCTAATCCATTAAACTACAAACAACCATAGTAATTAAAAGCTTACTACAAGTCACTTAATTTATCAGCAGATTTCTCAAGTATGCTAAGAGCACAAAGTCTATTGGAAAGATTTGAGAGCCCTTTAACCACGTAGCAATATCTTAAAGATCAAAGAAGTAAAGGTAATATGTATTCAATGGACATAGGAACATTAAATAATATAAACAGTTTTCATGATACAACACAAATTTTGCAATCAACAAAACTATTTTCTTTATTTGTTTGATTGAATTTTAACCACAAAAGCCCAAAGTCTTGATTGGGATAAAAATCCAACAGAGTTTTGCTAAGCCTGAAAAAGATAAAAATATTTACAAAATGGTCCTCCTTATATAGGAAAAGAAGTTGAGAGAAAGGTGGCCACAGTTGACTTGTTCAACTGCACAGTCCCATTTTACTACAACTACTACATAAAGAAAATGTGCAGCTGCACAAAAATTTACAACATCTATCGGTGCAGTTACATGAAGAAAGAGTGCCAAAAGAGGGTACTTCATTCTTGATTCTCTTCTTCATTGGATTTCTGGAAAACTTTGAATTTAGCAAGGATGGCTTTGACCTCTGCTTCATTCGGCAGCAAGGTAGAACTTGTGATGATCTGGACATGGGACATTACATCTTGAATCTTCACTTGTTTCTTTTTAACATCCTTCAACATGGATGTGAGGACTTCAAAGCTGACCTAAATTTCTAACAGTTTATCAAAGATATTAAGCGAGAATTCCTGTCCCATGCATTCGTCCATCAAGGAAAGGAATTCTTGTGTGACGACTTCTGCAGTGACGAGATTTTGATCGTTATTTACAAAATTTAGAAAAAATAAGGTCAACCTCGTCATCACCTTCTTTCTTCTCCCGGTCCAGCTCTGCAATCATTAACTTCATTATCTCTTGTTTATGAAACAATAATGACAAGATTTGAATGTACTTCTCCCTTGTGGGAATTACCTTGTTCTCAACCAAGACATCTATCCTAAAATCCTCCATTTTGCTCCATAAGGTAGTGCTTTTCACAACTTCCTCAATTTCCTCTGATAAAGAGGTTTTGAGTCTTTGCATCCAACTCTGGATCACTTCATAATCAGACAATAGTTAAAAATGTTGAGCTCAGAAGATGAGAGCCTTCTGACCTTAGCCACAAGATCCATTCATCCATGACTCGGCCTTTAGCTCATTCTTGTTCAATATTTTTGAGAGCTTCGGTGTCTATTGATGATCCTATATGTTCAACCTCTTGAGAAGATTGTGTTATCTTTAAAAGGACATTGGTCAGCTATTCACACTTCTGCTTCAAGACATTTTTCTCATCCCTCTTTTTATCTAATCTTCTCAATAAAGAATTAAGGGTTGTCTGAGAATCTAATTTCACACTTTCATATGTTTCCACCCCGAGCTCTACAACCTGCATGGTATAATCTTTTGATTGTATGTTTCCTTTGTCCTTGTCTGATGATGGCACCATAAATTTAGCATATTTCCTCTTGGAAGTTGGATCTACAACCACTCGAGATACTGTCTTTGGCTTTTTCGTTCCTTTAGGCTTTGGAGGAACTAAAAGTTCAAAGTCAAATTCATCAGGAGATATTACCTATTTTTTCCTCTTAGGGGCCACTACTTCCATCTAAAGGGGTAGTTCTAGATTGGATGATGGAGTAGTAGCTCCTTGCTGACTTGGAGTCGAAGATTCAGGGGCAGGTTGACTAGAACTTGGAGTAGTTGTGAGTGCTACTGATGGTGCTAATATTGAAGCATTTAGTGGGACATTTGTTGTTGCCATCTCATCAATTATAGGTGGGAGAGTTGAGGGTGCTATGAGTGTAACTTCAACACTTACCAATGGAGGAATTGCTGTGATGGTGGTAGTAGTGGCGGGTAAATCTACCGAAACCTATTCTGCAAGTGCATCTTGTAAGGCTTCATTAAAATCCATCATGGTAGACTCAAAAGTAGATGAAGGGATATCATCTAAATTAGAGAAGTTGGTTATTGTAAAAAAATGACCAACGGTCTCTAATTGTGTCATGCCCATACTTAGATCTCCATCCTCATGAAAATCTTAATCCTCTTGGTCAGAGTCAAAGTCTGAGTCAACAGAATGGACGATTACCTGTAAGTAATTGGGGCATCAACTTCAAATGGATGTGATACTTCCTCTGCCTGTGCTTCCTCTTGTTGAGGAATTTCACCTTCTTCGACCTCTTTTCCCTTTCCAGCTTCATTGGTAGGCGGTTGTTCTGACCCTTCATCACTACTTCCTATGGTACGGATGATGGTTCACCCTTCTTTGACCTTTTAACTATAAATTTGATTTTGGGCCCTTTACCTTTTTATTGTATCACAGGAGCTGAGGATAGTGCTTGTGAGTCTGCCTTGCTCTTTGTTCTTGTTTTAGCCATTGCTATCTTGCCCAATGGACCACCACTATTGTCATCATCTCCTGAACTAGTGGGAAGTTGTTTCATCCTGAGATTATTTTTTAGCAACCAAGCGTTGGTGTTTGCTAAGATTGGAGAGATCCTCTATGTAATGGACTTTCTTTCCTTCTTGGACCATTACACAAGTGGAAGTGGGGAGTTTGCAATCTTCTTCTCATAATAAGCAGGGTCCACTATGTCATCTGTGTCTTCCATAGTCATTGGGATTTTAGCTAGATCCATATTTTCAATTTGTTCTAGAGTAAGGCGGCTGAAATCCATCCTTCTTATATCCTCCTCATTCTAACAATCCGCCCAGACATCCTCAAACCTATAAACATGAGTGTAATTCCTTTTGAGGTTTCTCTTTATACCCCAAAAATAAAAATCGGTTTGGGCCTTGAACCTTCTCATGGTATTCCACTGCATTTCCTCCTCCATATTTTTGGCCTTGGGGTTGGTCAGCACTGAATACCTGCCAATTGACTTTGGGAATTTCAGCCCAGTCTTATGTGCTTGTGATTTTTTCTCATGCACATTAGTCAGTTGTCTGCACAGATCCATAAGGATGATTTTATCTGAAGGGAACCTTGAATGAATGAAGGGTTCACCTAAGAAACATCCAATTCGGATATAGGTGAAAGTGGGAAACTGTAGAAATACGCACCCAAAATGAGACACCCTACTATAAGTGGCCACTGATATTATTCTCTTCTATAGGCCTTTATCAAAAATGTATTTCCATATAGTGAAGAAGGCATCATTAACTCTCCTGTAATGATTACCTTGATTTTTGATAGTTAGTTGGTCATAGTACTCCCAAAATGGCACCACTCTTCTGTCACCCTTGGTTGACAAGCTTGGATATTGCCTCATTGAAGCAGCTATGTAAACCAGGTATGAGATCATATAGAACTTCAGTTTTACCTTGACCTCTTTCAATTGGATGCAAAGCACATCACTGATCTGTTCTCCTCAATCGATTCTTGCAACTCCATTTCTGATTATATTTATGTAGTAAGTCATCCAGTTTTGGAAATAATGAGTCTTTTAATCCTCTCACTCTGGATAACATAGTAACCATGTCATTATATTATTCATTAAAATCACTCCTGTGGAAATACTTGGGCCATCGTGAGGTGAGGGAAGTTCTTGTAGTAGATAGATAAATAGTATTGATCACTTTTTTGCATTTATCCTCATGTTTCTCGTAGTAGTCTTGAGCACTCTCTTGAGAAATATCAACTAATTTTTCAATTGATGCACCTTTAAAGACACTATTGAATAATACACTATCCAGAGTCATGATGACATTCTGATCTTCATCTTTCACTTGCCTTGTGGTTGGATCAAAGTGATCAGCTATTGCCCATACAATTTTAGGATCATGCGCTGCAACTATGAAAGATGCATACTTATGCAACTCAGATTTGATTAAACTGGTTAGACGTGCAGGAGCTTTTTGAACCCGGTCAACAAAATCTTGCATGTCAACATGCCCAATTTTGGTGTCCTTGATCTCCTTAATCTTTGAGTCCACTAAGCTCTCTGGGTACAGATTCAAGTACCTATCATACTTGTACTTCATCTTTTTTGATGATGCTTTACTTGGAGAAGGTTGTCCTGAGGAAGACTCGGGCTTGTTGTGAGAGAGCTTTGACATTCATGCACAATGACTGCATTCAACATTGATGATTAGCATTTCATCATAATCAAAATCAATTTTTCTCAAACGGGACTCAAAACAGGCTTAAGAGTAAAACTACCAAAAACAGCAGGTCGGGGAAAAAAGTCCGATCTGCTTCTTTACAAACAAAAATTTGCACATCAAAGTTTAAAGTCTGACGTGCAAATGCGGGACATGTTAACAGCACATCAGACTTTAAAGTCTGATGTGTAATCTGGAAAAAACAACCTGCACACCGGACTTTAAAGTCCGATGTGCAATCTGGGGAAAAACATTAACACATAGGACTTTAAACTCCGATGTGCAGGGGAAAACTAACAATAAGCACATTGGACTTTAAAGTCTGATGTGCTACCCAAAAAGGATTTAAAGGCACGTCGCTTTAAAAGGGGAAAGGCAACTGGTTGGCATATCGAATTTTGAAACCCGATATGTCGACCTACTCCCCTCCGCATATCTGATTTTAAAGTCCGATATGCAAAGGTTAAGATCCTGCATATCAGACTTTAAAATCCGATATGCATAGGGATGAATCTTCAGCTGCACACCGGACTTTAAAGTCCAATATGTAGCTTTAGAAAGAGGGCTTCAGAGGGCAATCGGGTTTTGAAGTCCGATTGTCCTTTGAAGCAAGGGGGATAATCAGACTACAAAACCCGATTTCCCTCTGAAGGAGAACCAAAGAAAAATGAAAAACAAAAAGAAAACAAACAAGACAATGAAAAAGACATAAAATAAAACCCTACCTCTTCCGAAAGATGATTGAAAAAATCCGACAAGGGGGTGATTTGATTGAGTCAAGGCGAACAAAATCTGAGGAGGGCACGCAGAGGAGCTAGAAGAAACAAATGATAATGAAAATAAAATGCAAAAAATTAACTTTAAAAAGATTTTAATCAAAACCCTAATAGAAATTAATGCAGCATTAATACAACTTGCAGTCACAGTTCTGGCTTTAAAGTCCAAACTGCGGGCAAAGACCACCTGTAGTTCAGACTTTAAAGTCTGAATTGCGGGCAAAGACCACCTACAGTTCAGACTTTAAAGTCCGAACTGCAGGCAAAGAAGCCAACAAATACATGCCGGACTTTAAAGTCCAAAGTGTATTTGGCCAAAAGAACACTACAGTTCGGACTTTAAAGTCCGAACTGCAGGTAAAACTACAAACTTAAGAAACAAGGAAAATAGTAAAAATTAAAAGCAAAGAATGAAACGAACTAACCAACCAAGTCGATTAAGCTCTCCTAGAGACCATAAGGTATGAAATGGACCAATTTCGTAGGGTTACCTCATGATTTTGGTCATACTGAAATCGAAGAAAATAACTGACTCTGACTAGGGAACAAGTTGCACCACTTGAAGCTTGTAGTATCCTGAACTCTGAGTGCATGTATCCATTGGGCTATAGAGTCAGGCAACAAAAAGACTGAAAAGAAAAGACTGTAAAATATGTACTTCCTTTACATTGCTCTCTATTGAGTAAAGAGCTTCAAATGTTCTCCGCTATGTGGTAGTGAGAATGGGGTACCATCTGCATATGCAAGTAAGTAGCTATGCTTGCCACATACTTCATGAGTAGTAAAGGGACCTCTCCATAAAGAATCAAACTTTCCATGCAAACCCTTTGGTTCTCTCCTTTTGTCCCATAACAAGACTTAATCACCAACTGTGAAGTCACGGGAAGTTATTTTCCTATCAAACAATGCCTTCACTTGGCTTTGGTGTGCAACAATCCTATCTACTACTTTAGCCCTTGTTTCTTCCAGCTGAGAAAGAAACATAATCCTCTTGTCCAGTGAATCTTGATATGTTTCATCTTCAATGGCCTTGGCGAGCTTTAGTGCCGGAAGTTCCACAGTGATTGGAATCTCGACATTCAACCCATACAAAAGTTGAAAAGGTGAGATACCAATTGCTCTTTTTGGAGTTATACGATCCGCCCATAGTGCATCATAAAGAGCTTTATGCCAAATCCATTGTTTCTCATCAACAAGTTTCCTCATAATAGTAACCTGATTCTTGTTGCTTGACTCAGTCTGACCATTTCCTTGTAGATAATAGTCAGATGAGTGTGAAAGAGTAATACTATGATCAAAGCAAAAGTCAATTATCTCATAAGATGAAAAACATGAAGCATTATCAGCTACAATCTTATGAGGAACATCAAACCTTGAGATGATGTTCTCCTTCAGAAAATGACAAACCATCGCCGAGGTAGATTGCTTAGTTGGAATTGCCTCCACCCACTTGGTGAAGTAATTCATTGCTGTGAGGATGTATATGTGACCTGCACTTGATGTTGGATTGACAGGTCCAATGAAGTCCAATCCCCATTATTTGAAAGGCTCTTCAATTATTACTGGCTTTAGTGGGATTGCAGCTAGTTTAGGCTTGCCAACAAATTGCTGACATTGCTCACACTTGCGAACCTAGTTGTATGTATCTTTAAATAATGTTGGCTAGTAATACCTTGCATGCAAGATTTTGTGTGTAGTAACAGGGGTAGAAAAATGTCCTCCACAAGCAAGATCATGAAAAGCTTGAAGTTATCTTACTTCTTGTTGTTTGTCCATGCAACGAAGGAAATTGCCATCTAGACCCTTCTTGTATAGACCTTTGTCCCATAGGACAAAATTCACTACTTTAAGCTTTAAGGTTCGCTTTTCTTTCCTTGATAGGTGTGCAGGACAATCTCCATATGTTAAGAGATATGCCAAGTCGGAATACCACTCATCAATAGTGCTAACGAATAGAACATGAGGAAGATCTTGATTAACACCTTCATTTTCAAGCACCACTTCATCTATCAATTTGTTGTCAGCTATCAACTGGCATAGACCTTTTCCATGAACCAACTTAGTGGGCTTGATTTCCATATCATATTCTTGAATCTTGGCAACCCAGTTGCCCCATTTAGTTCCAAACTCTTCTTGTATCAGAATCGACTTGACAACATCATCAGGAATAAGAGCAATGACATGCGAATTTAGAATATAAAACCTGAAATGTTTAATTGCTTTCACCATGGCAAAAGCATGCTTCTCCATTTCTGAGTATTTCAACTCATGAGCCTTCAGTGGATAACTTATGAATGCAATAGTTGATTCCACACCTTCCTTATTTCTCTACATTAGTATATCTGAACAAGTATGATTTGATGCATAGCTATACATAATGAATTCTTTAGTATAATTTGAGCATACTAAGACTGGAGCATTTTCCATGGCTTCCTTGATCTGATGGAAATCTTGCTTCCCTTTGGGAGTCCATTTGAAGAGACAATTACCTTTCATCATATTGACTATATGACGAGTTTGTTCAGTGAAGTCTGGAATGAATCTTCGCAGGAAATTAACTTTTTTGAAGAAAGAATGAATGACAGTCTTGCTTGTTGGCAAGGAAAGGTCATGGATAGCTTTTACCCTTTCTGCATCAAATTTTATGCCTTCCTTTGAAACAATATGCCCAAGCAATTACCTTAAGTGACCCCAAAAACAAATTTCTTGGGATTGAGGAAAATTCCATGCTGACGGCATTTTTCTAAGACTCGTTGCAGGTGAGAAAAATGATATTGGCATTCCTTAGAATAAACTCTCAAATCATCCAAATAGACCACAATGAACTTACCTAGAAAACTTTGGAAGGCCAATTCCATTGCATGTTGGAAAGTTGCCCCCGCATTTATTAACTCAAAAGGCATCCTGCAATATGCAAAGGTACCCCAAGGTGTAGTGAATGTGGTCTTATGTTGATCTTGCTCCAACACTTCTACCTGATTATAACCTAAAAACCCATCTAACATGGACATCATTTCTGCTCCAGTAATAGCTTGTAGGACATGGTCCATAATAGGTAAAGGATAATTATCCTTCAAGGATGCTTGATTCAAGTTTTGGAAATCTACACATATCTAAATTTTGCCATTCTTCTTATGTACAGGTACAATATTGGCTATCCAAGAAGAATGATGGATGGGGAAGATTATGCTTGCTTTCAACATCTTTTGTACTTCAGTAAAGATAGTGTTAGAGATTTTTGGGTTGTATTGCCTTTGCTTCTGATGGAAAGGCATAATACTTGGTTTCAATGGAATGTCATGGCAGAGCTCTTCAGGATGAAAAGACTTTAGATCTTCATAGGAGTATGCTAAGACATCAACATACTGCTGCAATAATGCAACAAATTTCTGCCTTTCTCCTTGTGAACAACACTTTCCAATGTTGATCATTTTTGGATTGTCTTCAGTCCCAATGTTTATTTGTTCATATTCCATTGACCCTGAAGTTGATCTTTGTTGCTTCTTAACATAGCGATCATGCTTGTCAAAAAGCTTTTCTAGTGAAACTAGACCCTTGGGGATCTTGTTTCCTTTTAATTGCAGAAACTTCTCTCTTTTTTTCTGTGTCAACACTTTCAATTGCATCCTTTGAAGGGCAATGACTACCTTCAAAGTACAGATCATCAGAATTGTCAGAAGTCTACAAGAAATTTATTACATGATGATCATCATTAAACACCTGGCAATGATCAGAGTTGTCAAGAATGCTTGGCCGGAAAACTAACTCAACAACATAAGTTGATCCTAAAAAATCTTTGTGAGGAACCAAAGAAGTTCCTTATACTGCTAATGAGTCAACCCTATCATTGAATTCATGGGAAACCACAGATATATCAAAAGCATCAAATGTTTCTATTAGATCCCAGACAAGGTTGCGGTAATGTTGCAGCCTTTCACTCCTTGTTTGATATATGTTCCTGATCTGATAGACTATTAACTCGGCATCTCCTTGAGCATGCAAGTTCTTGATTCCCTTCTTCTAAGAAAAATTCATTCCTAGGAGGAGAGACTCGTACTCAGCGGTGTTGTTTGTGTTATCGAACTACAATTTGAAGGAGAAAGGGAAAATATTACCCTTAGGAGAAATCAAAACAATACTGGCTTCTGTCTAGTAGAAGAACAACTGCCATCAAACTCCAACATCCAAACATCATTAGGACTACCAATGCTGACGGTATCAAAAATGAGAATTTCTTGTTGTGAAGTTGAAGATCCTTCTGATTCAATAACACTACTTTCACAACTATTTTCACAATCAACTGAGAAATAATTAAGTGAAGTATCAACTTCACTCTCAGGAGTCATCTTTAAACCATCATCATCATGCATGAAATGATTACCCATGCCTAATGATTTGAAAAGAATCTGGGCCCACTGATCGTCAGACTTCACAACAGTATATTTTGATTCTTTTTCTGGAAGTAACCTTTGGACAACTCCTTTAACTGGGATATGAGCCTCAGTCATATCCATTTTTAACTCACCCCCAACATCTCTACAAAAAAATTCTTCCCAACAATATCCCATAGGAGGCCGGTACATCGGCTACCAGTATTGTCATCTTGATTTTCTTTTCTCGGAATGAAGCAAAGGCAAACTATGCATCCTTGATTTGACCAATCAAAGGAACTTGTTTGTTATGCATAGAGAAACACCTTCCAAATGTTTTGGTCAAATTTAAACCAAGAGCATTGGCAACTTTTGACGGCATAACATTATCAGATGCCCCAGAATCAATTACACAGTTACTAAGCTTGTAACCATTTATTAACAAAGAAATGTAAAATGGTTCTATCTTCTCGACAGGAGGAGAAGATACTAGATTGCTTTGAAGCAAGTTTTATTTTGGAATATTTCTAGGGGTAGAATCTTTTTCTTTAACAAATTTGACCAAACAGTCAAATTGATTTGGGTTAGATCTCAAAAATTCAACTTCAAACATTTGTATTTTGGTTTTCTTTGCATGATCTAAAATATCAAATGACTGAAAGGAATTCATCATCAAAGATGGGTTTGGATTCTCATTTTGAGAATTAAAAATATTTGGTACACTAGTCTTTGATGCATGTGTAGAAGAATTGACAAGTGCAGAAAAATTGACAGTAGTCGAAGAATCACTTACATTTTTATCCTTTGTAGTGTCCATTGAGATAGTGTTGTCCTTTACAGGATTTGGTATGGAAGTCCCATGCTTAGCAATAGAAATCGACAAACATTGAGATTCCTTTATTTGAGTAGAATCATCACTCTTTGCAATGACAGGTGGCTAAGATGTCTGTGTTTGCAAATAGGTGAATACTGCAAAGACGTCTCCATCATGTGTCTCTGGTGTATCATCTTCTTGATATTGCATAAACCTTATATTAGAGTTGCCAGCCAACTCTGCATCACATTCTTGATGCAAATTAGCATCTTCTTCACCAAAAGGAGGAAGATCATTCTGTTCAGCTTCATAATATCCAGTAGCTAAACTTTGGGGTGGTGCTTCCAATGCAAGCCTCTTTGGAGCAAGAGGTAACTTGTTCTGATTATGCATGGCATAATTGGAAGCATTGTTTGGATATGTCCTTCTTGGAATATCACAATAAGAAGTATTTCCTTGTGAGGAAATTTTCTTCTTAAGCGCCAACAACTCATTTGCTAGCTTCTGTATCATAAGATCAGCAAAACTAGTTGAAGGGAGAGACGCATTAGTAGCTTGATTACTCCTAACCTTGTTAGGATCTCTCCTTATTTTGCTAGCAAGGATAAGATCATCTTCAACTGATATGGCCATTTGTTGAGCTGCAACCAAATCTGTAGGATTGTTCCTTCGCAAAAGGAAGCTCACCTCTGGCAATTGGGAGTTGATGAAAAATCATTTCAAGTTTCTAGCAGTGGGTCTTGAAGCAACTAGAATACGATTATGTAACTTGTCAAATTTTGCTACAAACTCACGCATGGGTTCCTGAGGCTCTTTCTTCAACTGAGTTAATTGTGCCAATAAAGCATGATCATCTTTGGTGGACTTCAATCTCACCTCAAACAACATTCTGAGAGTTGCCCAATTTGTGATACAAACATTAGTAAGATGATAGAACCAATCAGCAGTAGCTCCATGCAAAGTCTCAATGAATAATCTCACTGAAACATCTTCGTTCTCAACACCGAGGACTCCACATGCAATCCTTAATGAATTATAAGGTGGTATTACAAAATGATTTGCAAGTGGAACAACTGAAACTTGCAAACTCGGCGCCTCACTTGGTACAGGAGATCACCGTGCAGATGGAGGAAAACTTCGTGTCTGCTACAAGGGAGAAAGTGTCTGTGGAGGTGTCACAAAGGGAAAATTAAACCATTGCAATACTTCAAAAGTAGGATCAACAATTCCTGCTAATCGTTGCCCATGAGTGTAACTTTGATCAGCCAGATTATGATTTGAAGAAAAACAACAATATGGAAATTACAATGAAATCGCACTGCAACCCAAAAGACAAACCAGTTGCACGTCGTTCCCCAGCAGCATCACCAAAAAACTATTGGGTGAATATTTTGTCACCAACGCACTAATGACAAAACATAAAATTCACACAACACTATGCTAAGAAATTAATCTCTCCTCTCATCAAGGGGAGGTTCCCTATGAAATTTCTCCTCTAATTAATAAGAAATTAAATTTGTGGGTTGGTGTTGGGCATATAACTCTCTTTTTTCAGAGTTTGTTTATTCTCCCTTCACCTAGTTACAATTTCTCTACCTCTTTAGATACTTAAAGAAAAGAACTATTAATCTAACAAACTACACAAAGAGTTACTTTTAAGAAACACAATGTCTCCTTTATGGTAACACTAATTCACACTGATCGTTACAAATTAAACAATTAGAAACTTAGCTTAAAGCTCAAAGTATTCAATAATAGATTTCTAATCCATTAAACTATAAACAACCACATCAATACAAAGCTTACTACAAGTCACTTAATTTATCAGCAGATTTCTCAAGTATGCTAAGAGCACAAAGACTATTGGAAAGATTTGAGAGCCCTTTAACCATGTAGCAATATCTTAAAGATCAAAGAAGTAAAGGTAATATGTATTCAATGGACATAGGAACATTAAATGATATAAACAATTTTCATGATACAACACAAAGTTTGCAATCAACAAAACTATTTTCTTTATTTGTTTGATTGAATTTTAACCACAAAAGCCCAAAGTCTTGATTGGGATAAAAATCCAGCAGAGTTTTGCTAAGCCTGAAAAAGATAAAAATATTTACAAAAAGGTCCTCCTTATATAGGAAATGAAGTTGAGAAAAAGGTGGGCACAGTTGACTTGTTCAACCGCACAATCCCATTTTACTACAACTACTACATAAAGAAAACATGCAGCTACACAAAAAATTACAACATCTATCAGTTCAGCTACATGAAGAAAGAGTTCCAAAAGAGGGTACTTCATTCTTGATTCTCTTCTTCATTGGATTTCTAGAAAACTTCAAATTTAGCAAGGATGGCTTTGACCTCTGCTTTGTTCGGCATCAAGGTAGAACTTGTGATGATCTGGACGAGGGACATTGCATCTTGAATCTTTACCTGTTTCTTTTTAACATCCTTCAACATGGATGTGAGGACTTCAAAGTTGACCTGAATTTCTAACAGTTTATCAAAGATATCAAGCTAGAAATCTTGTCCCATGCATTGGTCCATCACAGAAAGGAATTCCTATGTGACGACTTCAGCAGTGACGAGATTTTGATCGCTATCATATAAATAGAAAGGGAGATCACCAACTTTAGAAAAATTAAGGTCAACCTCATCGTCACCTTCTTTCATCTCTCGGTCCATCTCTGCAATCATTAACTTCATTGTCTCTTGTTTATGAGACAATAATGACAAGATCTGAATGTACTTCTCCATTGTGGGAATTACATTGTTCTCAACCAAGACATCTATCCTGGAATCCTCCATTTTTCTCCACAAGGTAGTGCTTTTCACAACTTCTTCAATTTCCTGTGATAAAGAGGTTTTGACTCTTTGCATCCGACTCTAGGTCACTTCATATTCAGACAATAGTTCCGCTATTGAGCTCAAAAGATGAGAGCCTTCTGACCTTAGCCGCGAGATCCATTCGTTCATGACCCGACCTTTAGCTCCTACCTATTCAAACTTTTTGAGAGCTTCGGTGTCTAGTGATGATCCTATAGGTTCAACCTCTTGAGAAGATTGTGTTACCTTTAAAAGGAAGTTGGTCAGCTATTCACACTTCCGCTCCAGGACATTTTTCTCATCCCTCTTGATCCAATCTTCTCAATAAAGAATTAAGGGTTGTCCGAGAATCTAATTTCACACTCTCATGTGTTTCCACCCCAAGCTCTACAACCTGCATGGTATAATCTTCTCATTGTATGTTGCCTTTGTCCTTTTTTGACGATGGCACCATAACTTTAGTGTATTTCCTCTTGGAAGCTAGGTCTACAACCACCCGAGATACTATCTTTGGCTTTTTCATTCCCTTAGGCTTTGGAGGAACTAAAATTTCAAAGTTAAATTCATCAAGAGATATGACCTATTTTTTCCTCTTAGGGGCCACTACTTCCATCCAATGGGGTAGTTTTGGATTGGATGATGGAGTAGTAGCTCCTTGTTGACTTGGAGTCAAATATTCAGGGGCAGGTTGACTAGAACTTGGAGCAGTTGTGAGTGTTACTGATGGCGCTAATATTGAAGCATTTAGTGGGACATTTGTTGCTGCTACCTCTTCAATTATAGGTGGGAGAGTCGAGGGTTCTATGAGTGTAACTTCAGCATTTACCAATGGCGGAATTGTTGTGATGGTGCTAGTAGTGGCAGGTAAATCTACCGAAACCTGTTCTGCAAGTGCATCTTGTAAGGTTTCATTAAAATCCATCATGGTAGACTGAAAAGTAGATGAAGGGATATCATCTAAATTAGAGAAGTTGGTTATTGTAAAAAATTGACCAATGGCCTCTGATTGCATTATGCCCATACTTAGATCTCCATCCTCATGAAAATATTCATCCTCTTGGTTAGAGTCTGAGTCTGAGTCAACAGAATGGACGATTACCTATGAAGTAATCAGGACATCAACTTTAGATGGATATGATACTTCCTCTGCCTGTACTTCCTCTTGTTGAGGAATTTCACCTTCCTTGACCTCTTTTCCCTTTCCAGCTTCATTGGTAGGCGGTTGTTTTGACTCCTTTGTCACTGCTTCCTGTGGTACGGATGATAATTTACCCTTCTTCGATCCTTTAACTATAAATTTGATTTTGGGCCCTTTACCTTTCATTTATATCACAGGAGCTAAGGATAGTGCTTGTGAGTCTACCCTACTCTTTGTTCTTGTTCTAGCCATTGCTATCTTACCCAATGGACCATCACTATTGTCATCATCTCCTGAACTAGTGGGAAGTTGTTTCATCCTGAGATTCTTTTTTAGCAACCAAGCATTGGTGTTTGCTAAGATGGGAGAGATCCTCTGCATAGTGGACTTTCTTTCCTTCTTGGACCATTGCACAAGTGGAAGTGGGGAGCGCAATCTTCTTCTCATAATAAACAGGGTCCACTATGTCATCTGTGTCTTCCATAGTCATTGGGATTTTAGCTAGATCAAGATTTTCAATTTGTTCTAGAGTAAGGCAGTTGAAATCCATCCTTCTTATATCCTCCTCACTCTAACAATTCACCCAAACATTCTTAAATGTATAAACATGAGTGTAATTCCTTTTGAGGTTTCTCTTTATACCCTAAAAAATCAAAATCAGTCCAGGCCTTGAACCTTCTCATGGTATTCCACTACATTTCCTCCTCCATATTTTTGGCCTTGGGGTTGGTCAGCACTGAATACCTACCAATTGACTCTAGGAATTTCAGCCTAGTCTTACGTGCTTGTGATTTTTTCTCATGCACATTAATCAGTTGTCTGCATAGCTCCATTAGGATGATTTTATTTGAAGGGAACCTTGGAAGAATGAAGGGATCACCTGAGAAACATCCAATTCGGATATAGGTGAATGTGGGAAACTGTAGAAATACGCACCCAAAATGAGACACCCTACTGTAAGCGGCCTCTAATATTCTTCTCTTTTGCACACCTTTATCAAAAATGTATTTCCATACAGCAA
Source organism: Cryptomeria japonica (assembly GCF_030272615.1). Classification (NCBI taxonomy): domain Eukaryota; kingdom Viridiplantae; phylum Streptophyta; class Pinopsida; order Cupressales; family Cupressaceae; genus Cryptomeria; species Cryptomeria japonica. The sequence goes on from NC_081409.1 coordinate 325,715,633, forward strand.
AGAAGGCGTCATTAACCCTCCTATAATGATTACCTTGATTTTTGATAGTTAGTTGGTCATAGTACTCCCAAACAGGAACCACTCTTCTGTCACCCTTGGTTGACAAGCCTGGATATTGCCTTATTAAAGCAGTTGCGTAAACCAGGTATGAGGTCATATAGAACTTCAGTGTTACCTTGACCTCTTTCAATTGGGCATAGAGTGCATCGCTGATCTATTCTCCCCAATCGATTCTTGCAGCTCCCTTTCTGATTATATTTATGTAGTAAGTCATCCAGCTTTGGAAATAATGAGTCTTTTAATCCTCTCACTCTGGATAACATAGTAACCATGTCATTATATTCTTCATTAAAATCACTCTTGTGGAAATACTTGGGCCATCGTGAGGTGAGGGATGTTCTTGCAGTAGAGAGATAAACAGTATTGATCACTTTTTTGCATTTATCCTCATGTTTCTCATAGTACCCTTGAGCACTCTCTTGAGAAATATCAGCTACTTCTTCAACTGGTGAACCTTTAAAGACACTATTGAAGAATACACTGTCCAGAGTCATGATGACATTTTGATCTTCATCTTTCACTTGCCTTGTGCTTGGATCAAAGTGATCAGCTATTTCCAGTACAAATTCAGGATCATGAGCCGCAACTAGGAAAGATGCATACTTATGTAGCTCAGATTTGATTAAACTGGTTAGATGTGCAAGAGATTTTTGAACCCAGTCAATAAACTCTTGTATGTTAACATGCCCAATTTTGGTGTCCCTAATCTCCTTAATATTTGAGTCCACTAAGCTCTCTGGGTACAGATTCAAGTACCTATTGTACTTGTACTTCATCTTTTTTGATGATGCTTTACTTGGAGAAGGTTGTCCTGAGGAAGACTCGGGCTTGTTGTGAGAGAGCTTTGACATTCATGCACAATGACTACATTCAACACTGATGATTATCATTTCATCATAATCAAAATTATTTTTTCTCAAACGGATCGAAAAATGGGACTCAAAACAGGCTTAGGAGTAAAACTACCAAAAACAATAGGTCAGGGAAAAAAGTCCGATCTGCTTCTTTACAAACAAAAAATTGCACATCAAAGTTTAAAGTCTGACATGTAAATGTGGGACATGTTAATAGCACATTGGACTTTAAATTCTGATGTGTAATCTGGAAAAAACAACATGCACGCCAGACTTTAAAGTCCGATGTGCAATCTGGGGAAAAACATTAACACATCGGACTTTAAAGTCCGATGTGCAGGGGAAAACTAACAACAAGCACATTGGACTTTAAAGTCCGATGTGCTTTAAAATAGGAAAGGCAACTGGTTGACATATTGGGTTTTAAAACCCGATATGCCAACCTACTCCCCTCCGCATATCGGATTTTGAAAGTCTGATATGCGAAGGTTAAGATCCCTCATATCGGACTTTAAAATCCGATATGCGTAGGGATGAACCTTCAGCTACACACCAGATTTTAAGGCCGGTATGCAGCTTTAGAAAGAGGGCTCCGGAGGGCAATTGGGTTTTGAAATTTGATTGTCCTCTAAAGCAAGGGGGACAATCGGACTACAAAACCCTATTGCCCTCCGAAGGAGAACCAAAGAAAAATGAAAAAATAAAAAGAAAACAAACAAGATAATGAAAAAAGACATAAAATAAAACCCTACCTCTTCCGAAAGATGATTGAAAAAATCCAACAAGGGAGCGATTCGATCGAGTCAAGGTGAGCAAAATCCAAGGAAAGCACATAGAGGAGACAAAAGAAACAAATGATAATGAAAATAAAATGCAAAAAATTAAATTTAAAAAGATTTTAATCAAAACCCTAATAGCAATTAATGCGGCATTAATACAACTTGCAGTCGCAGTTCGGGCTTTAAATTCTAAACTACGGGCAAAGACCACCTATAGTTCAGGCTTTAAAGTCCGAACTACGCACAAAGACCACCTGCAGTTCGGACTTTAAAGTTCAAACTGCGGGCAAAGACCACCCATAGTTCAGACTTTAAAGTCCGAACTGGGGGCAAAGAAGCTAGCAAATACATACTGGACTTTAAAGTGCCAAGTGTATTTGGCCAAAAGAACACTGTAAACTTAAGAAACAAGAAAAATAGTAAAAATGAAAAGCAAAGAACGAAATGAACTAACCAACCAAGTCTATTAAGCTCTCCCGGAGACCATAAGGTATGAAATGGACCAGTTTTGTAGGGTTACCTCATGATATTGGCCATGCTGAAATTGAGGACAACAAGCTGCTTGAAAACCAGAAGTCATAGGAGAAGGGGGAAATTCAATGATGTGACTGGTGGGTGGAGGTTGTGCTAGAGAGGAAGCAATCATTAGGGTAGAAGATTCACCTCTTTGGTATTGCCTTGCTAATTGACTCTTTCATTTGGCAATGATACTATCCCTGGTGGCTATCTCCCCTTTGGCCTCATTATAGGCCTTTAAAATTGTCTCTTGTTTTACCTAGAGATCAGCCCTCTCCTTAGCTTCCTTCTCAGATACTTCCACATTGAATTTTGTTGTTTCTAGAACTGTGTTGGCAGCTTCCACCACTCCTATGTCTTGCACTCTCTTCACAATCATACCTCCAAGGTAGCTGGACTCTGAAGTGTCCTTCCTTTTTATGCTCTCATCCCTCCTTAGGGACCACATGACCAAAGCAGCATTGTCCTTGCTGAATGTCACTCCTTCCATGGGCTTGGTTTCTTTCCTTACTACTTCAAATACTAAGGCATTTGCTATGTCCCACTGAGGAAGAATTAGCACACCAGCTTTTGCTACCATTTCTCTGCCCTGCTCAGGAGTAATGGTTTTGAACTCTGCCATTATTTCTTGTTTCACTTCCTCCTCCAATGCAGTTGCAACTTTGTGGGGTTGTTCATTCTTCCTCTTCTCACATCTTTCTTTAAATTGTTCAATATGTTGCCTCCAAACAAATTGCATAAAAGATCCCATTGTAACAAAATTATTATCAGCCAGAAACTCTTCACTAGCCTATTTGATGGTAGGATCTAACTCTTTTCCTTTAAACTCATCTGCAGTCAAGTTCATTTCAGCACTTGGTGGCTCTTCAGGTATTCCTTCTTGTGTTTCTTCATAAGTATAGGCAATCTACTTGAGACTTCCTAACTAAAACAATTTCTCAACCGCTACATGTGTATCTCCCATGTGGATTGGGGATTGGGATAGAGAGTATAGAGGCTCACCAGTTTGTATCTTTTTTTTCACCCTTTGCCTTTTAGGGGAATCTTGGATTTCAACCACATCTTCTATTGGTCTTTTCCCTTTTGAAGTGGAAGACTCACCTCTGACTGGCACTAGCAGACTATACTTCAGCCTCTTATGCATCACATATTCACCTAGAGGGATGGCCTTAGCAAAGGCAGGCTTGGCTAAAACCATCTTAGCCTTTTCAGGATCATTTTTCAATACAACTTCCATCTTCTCCTTCAAGGTTTGCATTAAATCTTCAAAATACAATATCAAGAATTTAGTCTTCTCCTCAAAGGGAGTAAAACTAGATAAAGGGTCATAACTAATATCAAATTGGTGGATAAAATCAAGAGCCTTTTTATATGCTACCCATTTTTCCTTTCTCAATTCCTATTCATCAAGGTTGAATTCATTTCTGATCAGATCCTCAAGAAAATGGAACTGGTGTGGTTTGCCTTTACATATAACTCTCCTTTTGAACATGCCATTAAAGAAATCTTTAGGGTCAACAAACCTTGACACTACAGTAGACAACCTGTACGGCTTAAAGAAATCATCAAAATGTTTCCAACCACCCTTAGTGATTACAAATTGATGAGCAATGGTGACAATTGGGAAAGTGTTCCTTTCCCCCTATTTGTTAGTTCTGCCTCTTGCAAACCTCCTATTTGTCTCAGGACCTCTACAATTCCTATCTTTAATGAAACTTGATAGGGGAGAAAATATGGAGTACCTCTGAAACCATAAACTTTGAACATAGTAGAGACAGGGTATAAATATATATTACCCCAGTTATGCACAATCTTGATACCTTCAGCAAATTCTTTAGGCCTAAGGAATTCTAAAAGAGCCTTAGGGATCATAGGGTTTTGTGGTCACAAGAGGATCCTAAGCCGAGATGCAAAGCATCTATCAAACTTCAAGTAACTCACATCCTCTCTATCCCAAGACAAAATTGTGCTCCATAATTGAATAGGCATCTCCTCATCATCCTTTTCCCTAATTAGGTCCATTTCACTAGCAAAATAATCAGCAACTTTAAATTATAAACATATGCATAAGAAGAGAATACCATCCAAAAGGTCTGTCTACCTTAGCATTTTTTATCCCAATGAACCCTTCATGAATGGCATTAGTGAGAAAAGGTGCAAAGTCAAAAGCTACTGCCAGAGAGGGGTTCAAAATCTATGCTATCATTAGCATATAGTGGGTTGGCATGGTTGTTTTAGCATCCTCCCCAAAAATATGACATAGGGACCAATACATCCCTTTAGCCCTCAAAGTGAATATATTTAGAGAGAAGGGTTCCATGGTACTAGGGCCTACAATAGTCAGTCCTCCTATTTTGACAAAAAAATCTTTCAAAGGGCCACTCCTGAGGTGATCTCTCTACACATTATAGACCTGTGCAAGTGTGTCAAAATTGATGGGCTCTAAATAATTCGACACCTCACTGAGTTTAAACACCTTCCTAAACTCATCATCATTTATCTCAATCAATGACCCCCTATTTACATTTCTCACACATTTAGCAATAGGGTCATAATTATTTGCAATCAAGGTTAACAAGTCCACATCCATGAAAACCCTAGGGACTATGAGCTTTCCAACATCTAGCTCCCAAATACTATTCATGGGAGCAAAGGAATTTATCTGACCAAATCCTACTTTGAAGAGTCCTGGACCTGATAACCCTATCTGTGAATCCCTCAACCAATTCCCTTTGTTATACAAGTCATCACCAATTCTCAATTGGGGAACCTTGGGCACTAATTCTTTCATTCTAGCTACGACATTAGTAGTCATACTCAATTATTCTAAAAAATCATCACAAAATGGCTCTATCCTGATAATTCACCTTCCCTATGAAATCTCTTCGAGGTACCATCTTTGAATTACAACTATTTCAATTGAAACTTAAATAGACCTTTGAGAATTTAAGCACCCAGTGATATTAATTCAAACAATATCTGTCAAGCAATATGCAGAACTTACTTGTTTCCTAAAGAAATTCACTCTGTGCATTGATTCCTCTGCAAGACCTTTTTGAAATAATGCCAAGGTTTTAGTTAACGTGAAGCTTAATATGGAAACTGGGCATTGAGTGGAAACAATAACCCACATGCTTCAACATCAATTCACAACTGAATTCAAAAATTGGCTCCAACAGACCATAAAGATTTTCTAAGTATCTTGCCTTTTCGTTGTTTTGCGAAGGATAAAATCTTTGCATCTTTTTATTGCGAAACAACATTGTCCACCGGATCCCAAAAACATGCACATTCTTTACCTTACCTGGGTCGCCCTTCTTAAAAATGGGCCCCACCCTCCTTTTGTTGTTTCGTGAAGCATAAATCTCATGCATCTTTCCTTTACGAAATAGCGTTGACCGTTGGATCTTCTACTATCTGCTCGATCGTTATTCTCCACGGTGACCGCTAGTCTATTTAACTAATCGCATTGAAACTATCACCACTAATGGTTTTCACTATTTAGTGAAGCATAATCACCTCACATCTTAACCATGTGAAACAACGTGCATCGTTGGATCAACTTCGAGATGTGTGGCCTTTAACATCTTTTAACCTTCAAAGTGGGCCCTCTGCGCAGAATCCACTTGCCCTATTGATTTCCGACAAATAACTCCTACGTGACAACTGTTCATTGGTTCAAGAACTCTTATCGAACTCTGCATCTGAACTGCCACGTGTCTTATTCAACCATGAGTTTCAACAATATTGCCCCATAATCAAACGTGCCCCTCACAATCCCTTCGGAGCCACGTGTCTATCTGATAGATTACCATTTGCCTCAGCCAGACATCCAGCTGTACTACCACATCATCCACCACATAGTCGCCAGCTCCTTTTCGCCACTTCGTGAAGAATAAACTTCATGTTGCTTCTGGCTGTGAAATAACGTGAGTCGTTCGATCAACTCCAAGTTGATCGGTCTTTAAAACTGAGAACTATCTGTCTGTCGGGCCCACCATCCTTTCGCTACTTCACAAAGGATAAAAAACATGCTATTTCACCAAGAGAAATAATGTGAGCCCTTGGATCTATTTCAAGATACACTTTCTTTACCCTACAAGTCACCCTTTCGTTGGGCCCACTGCCCTTTTGCTACTTCGTGAAAGATAAACTTCTAGCAGCTTTCCTTTGCGAATCAACACGGACCATTGGATCTTGAGCAAGATGTTCAGTCTTTAACTTCATTCTTTAACCCACCTATTAGGTCCACCATTCTTTCGCTACTTTGCAAAGGATAAACCTTGCCCATCTTTGGGTTGCGAAACAATGCGGGCCATCCGATTAACTCCAAGATGCACTTCTTTAGCCTTGACACTACAACCACTTTACTGAGGCCTGCCACCTTTTCGCCACTTTGCAAAGGGCAAGTTTCGCACATCTTCCCTTTGCAAGATCGCGCGCACCATCAGATCAATCAAAACTTGCATGGTCTTTACGAGGTCTGACAAAGAAATAAAAACTTAGGAGAAGGTGAAAAATAAAACACTATTAAAGACCCGCCTAGAGAAAAACTTAAAGGGGGGACCTCTTCTCATGATAGACTGACCCTTCCACATAAGTGGAAAAAGTAACAAGGAAATAGAACGCATGGATTTCAAGATAGAAAAGGGTAAATTGTAGAACCTTAAAACCTTAGATCAAAAACCCTCAGAGGCAGAAATGAAGTACAAAGCACAATTTTGCAGATTATAACAGATTAGAGAACAAAATCATCCAATAGTCAAAATAGTGATAATAGAAGGAAACACATGTGTCTTTTGAGTCAACGTGGGAGAGACCAAAAGAGATCTCAACACTTTGCATCATCCTTAAGTAGACAACACTATAGACAAAAAATAGAAGAATAAGGAGAACAAATAGAAGAATGACACAAATAAGAAAGAGAAGAGAGAGGGAGAGAGTCTATGGTGCTAATGAAGCTAATCAAGCACATCATCCACCCCCTGATCTTGTCGATCATTATTTCAAGAAGGTGGACAACACACAAGAGGAGCCACATTAAGAATAGTAAATGGAGCTATCGCAAGTTCCAAACAAGGACCATACTCTAATGCTAAGTCACTTTGTTCATTACTAGGATATAGGATTAATGCTTTTGAAAATTTTGCAGATAAATCATTGTCCACATCAACATATTCATATTCATCATCAGAAATATTAGGATCAACATTTTCATCATTAAGAACATTCTCACCTATTTCTTCATCAAGATTAATAAGAATAGGAGCTCTAATAGGAATAGAACTTGAACCATCATTTGTCTTAAGCATTTTGTGTCTTGGAGAATTAGGTTGATTATCTTATTTAGGAGAAAATGGAATCATGTCAACTGTTGGTGTTTTAAGAGAAGAAATGGTTTGGGAAGAAACTTCACAAGCTCTAGCATGACGTCTCCATCAAAATTCTCTCACACAATGTTTCGTCTAGTTTTGGCTAAAGGTTGAGAAGATTTGGGCTCATTAGGTATAGGCTTTGTCACTTGTTTTAGGGAAGGAAGAATGCATTGAGGTCTATTAGGTTGGACAATAGGAGATGTTGATCATTTCTCTTTATACGCTGAAGGAGGAGCAACCACACCATATAAAGGAGGAATGGGAGGTGTAGGAAGGAGACTATATCCATAATGAGGAGGAGGGATAGGTCTAGCCTTAGGAGAAATAGTTTGTTGTTTGGGAGGAAGATTTTTTCTACCTTTGGGAGGAAGATTAGACTCATCCATAGGAGATGGAATAGATTTTTCTTTAGGAAGAAGAATATTTCTTTTCTTAGGAGAAAGGATACTCTTCTCTTTAGGAGAAGGAATAGGTGCTCCTTTGGGAAGAAGATTATTTATTTCCTTAGGAGGAAGAATAATCTATCCTCAAGAAGTGGTATATGATCATCAAGAGGAATGTTAAGTGTTGGATTTCTAGTTTTACTCAATGACAAAATCATTTCATTTTTCTAGTTTTGATATGATCTAAAGAGAGAATTGCTTCTATGTTGAAGAGGCTTTAATTGTTTGGACCAAAAGTAATCAAGAAAAACATCTCCACGCCTCAATGTATGTTGAAAAATGCTATGATTAATAGTTATGATTTCACCATTATGAGGAAATTTTAAACACTTGTGAATTGTAGAAGTGATCACTTTCATGGAAGAGAGCCGAGGATATCCCAAGTTCACACAAAATTGATTGGATGTAGGAGTGATAGCAAATTCAACATCTAAGCATTTAGTGCCAACATCAATAGGAAGTGTTATAGAACCAATAGAAGGACAAGAGAAGCCATCAAAAAATTTAATTATCACGTCATTATCATCATATATCACTTGATGCAATTACAAAATAAAAATAAGTTCTTCAATTATCACATTAACCATGCAAGCAGGATCAATAAGCACTCCTCTAGCGGGTATACCTTTGAGTTTCACACTTATGCATAATGGGCCATTAGGTGCTTTAATAGTCTCAATAGGATCAATTGTTATGTACAAATCCTTAGGAGGTTCTTATTGATCTATAAGGTTGACCACATTATTAGATTCAAGGGTCACATTATTGGGAGAGTAAGTAAGGTGATCAATCTCAATCACATTAGTGGAATGGGATGGTCAAGGATCAGTAAAAATTTGAAGGTTCTAATTAGGAGGAGATATGGATTTGTTTCCTTTATCATTCACACCTACCACAAATATAGTATTGTTATCAATTAATTATTGAATCTTACTTCTCAAAGAAAAACACTTCTTAGTATCATGACCATGCTGATGATGATATTGACAAAAGGATTTAGCATCATATTAAGGTGAAGTTTCAATACATTCCTTTGTATCAACTGAAACATAATGCTATGCAAAGATTCATTCAAGGGTTAAACTCTTTTTCTCTTTTAAAGAATTGAGACAAAGAAGGCACACTTGTAGCACCTACGAGTTGACTGTTGTTGATGTTGTCACTGAATTTGATAAATTGTTTGTTTGGTTAGAACTTTGTAAATAGTTTTTGATCACTATCACCCTTATCACTCTGAGCCATGGAAGGAGATGATTGCTCCAATTGACTCATAGTCAGTTGATAATTGTGAAGTACTGCACACAACTACGGAAAGGAAGTAAACTCAGATAAGAGAAGTTTATCCCTAATATCTTTTTGTAAATTAGCAATGAAAATATTTTGAATGTCTTGATTAGGCACAAGAAAAGAAATATGAGAATACAAATGTTTATATCTACCAATAAAATTAGTCACTTTTTCTTTTACTCCTTGTCTACAATGAATCAAATCAGTCAAAGTAACTTTAGGAGCAATGTTATTGTAGCACTATTTGCAAGGAAAATGCCTAAAGGTCCAGTTGGAAGTAAGTATGAAGGTAAAACACCCTTTAAATGTTTTAACTACAATAAGATTGGTCATATGGCTTCAAGATGCCCTGATAGACATGCTAGACTAAGAGAAGAAGCTAGAAGAACATACAAGCCTAACCCTAAATATCAGAGATACAGATTTAAGAAGAATAAAGACAAATCTTGTTACATTGCTGATGAAGGTGTGACTGATGATTCTGATGAGAATCCGGCAAACAATGGATGGGTTTTTGTTGCTATAAGAGAAGATCAACTGGCACCTACTGCTCAACCGGTAGTACAAGCTCTGGCAGCTAAAGTTGAAGTAAAAGATGAATGGATCATTGATTTAGGATGCTCACATCATATGATAGGAGACAAAGGTAAATTCTTGAACTTTCAAGAATACAATAGAGGTTTAGTAAGATTTGGAGATGACAAAGCTTGTTCAATCAAAGGTAAGGGCACAATATCTCTTGATGGTAAGCATAACACTGACAATGTCTACTATGTTGAAGGATTAAAGCATAATATTTTGAGTGTTGGTCAATTAGTTGAGAAAGGATTTCAGTTACAATTTAAAAATGGAAAATGCAAAATCATGAATAAAACTGGTTTGGAAATTGCAACCGGTAATTAGACTAGACGTAATATCTTTCATTTGAATAACAATGAAAAGAGATGCTTAATTGCACATATAGATGAAAGTTGGTTATGGCACAAGAGACTCTGTCATGTAAACTTTGATTGCATGGTAAAGATCAGTACTACTAAGGCAGTTAGAGATTTACCTAAAATTGTCAAACCTCATAATACAGTATGTAAGGAATGTCAATTTGGAAAACAAGTTAGATCTAGTTTCAAAAGTATTCCAGAAAAATCAAATAATGCTCTTGATTTGATTCACACTGATTTATGTGGTCCAGCTAGAACTAAAAGCTTACAAGGTGATAGATATTTCATGCTAATCATTGATGACTATTCTAGAATGTGAAGGGTTACTTTTCTCAGAGAAAAATCTGAAGCACTTGGAAAGTTCAAATTATTCAAAGCAATGGTAAAAAATGAAACCAGTAAGAAAATTAAATTTTTAAGATCAAATCAAGGAGGTGAATTTACATCTAGGGACTTTAATACATTATGTGAAGTAAATGGAATCAGAAGACAACTATCAGCACCTTAGACACCATAGCAGAATGGAGTTGTTGAAAGGAAAAACAAAACTATCTTGGATGCAGCAAGAAGTATGTTATCAGAAGCAAACCTACCACATGTTTATTGGAGAGAAGCAGTCAGCACAATAGTCTATACATTTAACAAAGTTCACATAAAAGATGAAACCGGTAAGACCCCTCATGAACTATGGTTTGGTAACACTCCTACTCTTAAGTATTGCATAATTTTTGGAAGTAAATGTTATATCAGAAGAGATGAGTATATTGGCAAATTTGATCCTAGAAGTGATGAAGGAATATTTCTTGGTTATTCATCTAAGAGCAAAGCATATAGATGTTTTAACAAGAGATTGTAGAAAATTGTTGAGAGTACAAATGTAAAGATTGATGAACAATTCAGAGGAACTTCAAGGTATATAGACTCTGAACCGGCAACAGAAATTTTGACAAATGAACCTACTTTAAATCCATTGGTACAGAATGAAGATCCAATTACCTCGGTATGTAAGATTGAATCATTCTGAAGATCAGATAATTGGAAATAAGTTTAAAGGAGTTATGACAAGAAGAAGATTGGAAAATGAAGAGGTATGTCTTATTTCTCCAATTGAACCATCATCTATTAATGACGCATGTGAAGATAAATTTTGGATTAAAGCTATGGAAGAAGAATTAGAACAAATTGAGAAAAACAACACTTGGACATTAGTTCCCCAGCCTAAAGATAAAAATGTAATTGGAACCAAATAGGTATTTAGAAACAAACTTAATGAAGATGGTAAGGTTGTCAGAAATAAAGAAAGACTAGTGTGTAAGGGATATTCTTAGAAAGAAGGAGTTGATTACAATGAAACCTTTGCACTGGTAGCTAGAATTGAGGCAGTCAGATTATTTTTGGCTTTTGCAGCACACAAGAACTACAAAGTTTATCAAATGGATATTAAATGTGCATTTTTGAATGGAGATCTTGAAGAGGAAGTATACACTGAACAACCTGATGGATTTTATTTGACAGATGACAATGATATGGTATGCAGGTTAAGAAAAGCTTTGTATGGACTAAAACAAGCTCCAAGAGCTTGGTATGCAAGATTGGATAAGTATCTTGTAAAGATTGGTTTTACTAAAGGAAATGTAGACAACAATTTATATTATAAAATAACTAATGATGACATATTGATTATAGAAGTATTTGTTGATGATATAATCTTTGGAGGAGAAGATGGATTATGTAAGGAATTTTCTATTAAAATGCAACAAGAATTTGAAATGTCTATGATTGGTGAAATAAAATTCTTTTTAGGATTACAGATTTCACAGACTGATAAAGGTATATTCTTGAGTCAATCCAAATACTTGAAAGAGTTAGTAAAGAAATTTGGGATGGAGAACTCTAAACCAGTAAGCACACCTATGACAACAAATGACAAAATATCACAAAGGGATGAATCTACACTTGTTAATCCAACTAGATACAAATCTATGATAGGAGGTTTACTATATTTGACAAAAACAAGACCTGATATTATGAATGCAGTATGTATTGTTTCAACATTTCAAAGTAATCCTAGAGAAAATCATGAATCAACAGTAAAAAGGAGTTTCCGGTACTTACAAGTCACTATAAATCTTAGATTATGGTATCCTAGAGATGAAAACTTAAAATTATGTGCATACACAGATGCAAATTGGGCAGGAGATGTGGATGATAGAAAAAGCACCACCGGCGGAGCATTCTTTCTTGGAAATAGACTAGTTTCTTGGTTGAGTAAGAAACAAAGTTGTACATCTTTTTCAAAAGTAGAATCAGAATATGTTGCAACAACAACTAACTGTACACAGGTACCACGGCTTAAGCAAATGTTGAAAGACATAAAGGTAAAATGCAAGGAACCTATTACTATCTATTGTGATAAAACTGCAGCAATTGATATATCTAAGAATCCAGTATTACATTCTAAAACCAAACATGTTTCTATCAAACTGAATTTTCTAAGGGAAAAATTTGAAGCAAAGGAGATAAAACTGGTTTATGTGAATACTAAAGAACAACTTGCAAATATTTTTACAAAACCTTTGCCTAAGGAGACTTTTGAATATCTCAGAGATCAGCTTGGAGTCATACCACCACTGGTAGAGACTTAGACAGTTGATGATTGTCATCAACCGACAGAATTAGCAGACAAATCTTTTACTCCGGTCTTTGATGAGGAAGCTACTTCTCAGGGGGAGTAGTTGGTATATTGAATTGATTGGTATTTTGTATATGAACTTGGTTTTATTATAACTTTGGCATTTGATGTCAAAGGGGGAGAGATATATATGGAAAAACACATTATCTTTTGGAGAGATTGGTATGGAAACTTTGGAAAACACATGTTGCTCCCAGGGGAAGAGTTTGTTGTTTAGAAGAGATTATTACTCTCTGATTTCTGGTTATAATCGTTTTGGAGATTGTTGGTTTTTGATACTTGGCATTTCTGTTTTGGCACTTTGATGGTTTTTCCATCTTGTGTTGCCATCAATGCCTAAGGGGGAGATTGTTGGTATTTTGGTATGGTTTTGTCATTGATGTCAACACCTACTAAAACACTAGCACTTTGGAGATCCAGCAACATTCACCGGCAAGCAAGTAACTATTGCACAGTTACTGGTATATGGTACACCGACAAGATATAATGATCACCGACACTTGGAATGGCATGGAAAACACTTGGTAATATCAAAGACATCATGTGGACATCTTGTCCTGGAGTTTTGTTCATTGGTATATTCACAGTTGCATATTTGTTGTTACCGGCAAATAGGTCTAGGGTTACACCGGCAGGTTTATCTTTTCCAGATCAACATGGCATGCTATGGAGATGATTAATTATTGTTGTAAATGAATTAAGCTGACATGCTCAATCGGTTATTGCATCGGATATTATATTGTTTGTAAAATGTTTTTATTGTAATATCTTGTAGAGCCGACCTACTAAAATTGGTCTTAGGTTATGGTATAAATGTAAGATCTTATTTGTAAGATCAAGTGTGGAATGCGAAAAAGGATTGTGTGAAGGTATATGCAAGATTAAGTAGAGCTATACACGAAGACATCATTTGAAGGTGAAGCTAAGTTTTTGTGAAAGCATATCAGCATTACACTGGTACTAAATCCAGCATATGAAGATGCTATTTTGTGCAGTACATTCTTATTGGATTTAACCATCCAACTGTAGTTAGTGTGACTCCCATTTTGTGATTGAGTAGTGAGCTATAGGCTGTTGGCCTTTCTGTATGTGCAGACCCCATTTATGTACACTGACTATCTATAGTAGTATCATCTGATTGTGGGTAAGGTTTCCCACCGTGGTTTTTCCCCTTACAAGGTTTCCACATACAAATATTGGTGTTATGTGTTGTGGATGACTTTGTGTTTATGTTTCATGCATTAATCTTTACTAGTATAGCAATTAACTGTTATAACTATCTACCAGCATACTTAACTGGTTTACCAGTATTAAGCATTAAGTTGGTTAAATTGTTTTTGGTTTAAATTCATTTGACAACTAATTCACCCCCCCCCCCTCTTAGTTGTCCCCAGGACCTAACACTGTGATAGGATTATCAACATGATTTATTCGTGTATAACCATGATTTTGCATTTTAGTAGGATCTTGATCTCTTCTTGTATCTTCCCGACCCTTTCTTCTGTCTTCATTGGATTTAGCTTTGTTGAGAATTTCTACGTCATCCCTTTTGGGAATGTAAGTTTCCTCATTAGTTTTCATGTTATCAGAAATTGATGTGTCATCCTTTTTGTGACAGAAAATATCCGCATGTCATTCATTATCATGGAAAGGGTCATTTCTCTTTTGTTGTAAACTGTTCATATCAAAATCTTGGGGGAGTGTAGCACCAGATTTTGCTAACATTAGGAAATATTTTTCTTTTTCTCCCTCCAATATTTTCTCCATAAATTTATCGAATTTAGGATCTTTTCTGATTTCTTTGAGATGTTGTTATGTTATTTCCTCTTTAAATTGTATTTCATCTTCATGTTTCATGTTCCTATAATCTTCAGTTATTTCAAATGTTTTTATTTTTTATTTCTGCGATCTTTCATCTTTGTACTCTAGTTAAAACGGGCATACACATGTTCTAAATGTTTTGCGAGGTTTAAATCTTCTATAATGTTTCAGAATAAGTGATCAATTGTTGAGGTAAACAGTATAGATGGATAGACACAAAATGATCTTTTCAAGTATTTGTTTGTTTACAAGTATTTTGATCTTAGTTTTAGAGTGCAAATTTTTTGATTTTTGATATGACCAAATTCAATAGGAATGATATATCCTATGATAAAGAATGAGGTTATTCTAATCAAGCATTGTAGTTTCGTGATAAAGGATGATAGATCCTGATGAGAAACTATGTTTGAACAATCAGTTTATCAAAGAAAATGTGATGTTGCACTTTAAGGTGTTAGATCTTTAAACTTGTTGGAGATGAATACTTGAGAACCTTAGTGTGTCTAGTCTTGAATTTGTTTTGACAGAAGATAACCTATCTAAGTGACCCAAGAAGATGACCCAGTCTCTATGTTTGACTGTCTGAGAAATGGGTTGTTTTTGTTTTCTGATTTTAGTGCAGTTTACCAGAAATGTTGACAAAATGACCAGAAACGCTACTATACAGACCAAAAATGCTGCTAAACTGACCAGAAATGCTGCTAAACTGACCATAAATGCTAAGGAACGGACAAAAAATGCTGCTATATTAACCAAAAATGCTATTCTGCAATGCACTAACTCTAAAGTTCAAAATAATGATGTTTAGACTTAGCAAATTGAGTGTTTGAACTTAGGAGATTGTTCTTTTGCCCCAACTTTATGATTTTTCAGACTCAGAGAACTGATTGATAGACCTAGCAAGTACAAACTAGGAGATCTAATGTTGAAACATGAGCAATTTAATATTCAACTCAAAAGAGTTATTGTCTAGACCAAGGGAGTTGACGTTTAGACTAAGAGCTCTGTTGTTTATACCAGGAACTCTATTGTTTAGACCAGGAACTCTGTTGTTTAGACCAAGACCTTTGTTGTTGCAAATTAAGATGTTGGAACTTAGACAATGGTTTTTTTGACTCCAAGATTTGATGTGTAGATTGAGAAAATTGATGCTTATACCTAGCAAGCTCAACCTTGGAGAGTTAATGTTGAAATATGAGAAAGTTAACATTCATACCAAGAGAGTTGACATTTGGACCAAAAGTGCGACTGTTTGGACTGAAAGAACTACTGTATGGATTGAAAGTGCGACTATTTGGACCATAAGAGATACTGTTTGGATTGAAAGTGCAACTGTTTGGACTGAAAGAGATAATGTTTGGACTGAAAGTGCGACTATTTGGACCGAAAGAGCTAATGTTTGGACCGTAAGTGTGACTGTTTGGACCGTAAGAGCTAGTGTTTCGATCGTAAGTGTGACTATTTGAACCGAAAGTGCAACTATTTGGACCATAAGTGTGACTGTTTGGACTGAAAGTGCAACTATTTGGACCATAAGTGTGACTGTTTGGACCAAAAGTGCGACTGTTTGGACCGTAAGTGCGACTATTTGGACCGTAAGTGCGACTGTTTGGACCAAAAGAGTTAATCTTCTGTGAAACTTGTAAATTCGACAATTTGAAGTTTGAGTTTGCAATTTTTGTTGTATTTCAATGGATGATATCTTGACTTGACTTACAAACACAAAATTCAGATTGTATTTTTGTCCCAAAGGACACATAAAGTGTATGTTCAAGAATCTTTAAAGAAATCCCAAGTTTTCACGGGTTTTCAACAATTGAAAACACATCATTCACTCCATCCTAAGGAGATTGGCTTCATTATTAGTTCTTAGCCCACACTTGGTACCCTGTTAGCTCACGCAACCTTGTCACCCCCTAAAGGGCGCCAATGTTTTTGCCTTTGCAAGAGCTAGTAGAGTCCCATTATGAACCTAGCAATAAGGTCTCAAAAGAGGAGTTCGCACATACACTCAAGAGGGACATATGGTGGGTATCTTAAGGAGAGATTCTTCCCCCTCCATGCACTAAGAATTTAATAATGTTCAGAGGTAAACCGGGTAGCTTCTAATTTTAATTGGAACTAGTAAGGGATCTGTTCAGTGCGTCGGGGTATAAACTCAATTAAGAGGTCTCCTAGCCTTGAAAACCAAGGTTCGATATACCCAAAGGTACGGAGGAGAGCTATTCCTGAGCATTGTCATTGACATGATTTTCATCAAATCATGTTTATTTTATAGTGGGTTGGAGTACTTGGTATTAGCCATTCCCACTTGGGTCATTCCCCTCTCACCGAC
The DNA here is from genome assembly GCF_030272615.1 of Cryptomeria japonica. Lineage (NCBI taxonomy): Eukaryota > Viridiplantae > Streptophyta > Pinopsida > Cupressales > Cupressaceae > Cryptomeria > Cryptomeria japonica. The sequence goes on from NC_081409.1 coordinate 325,732,733, forward strand.
CTTAATGGCTTTGGCCTTATAGGCTCCTCAGGAGGGTAGGCCCACTAAAGATATGCACTATTGAAAGAAAAAGATGAGTCTAGCTTTTTGATCACCTAAGGAAAGTGAGAGCATACTCACCTATCATCAAAACACATAAGACATGTTTGTTCATTTCCATTGTAATTAGTCTATGTGCCTAATTTAACAAATATAAGTGCAAAATACCACGACTGCAAACAAAGTTAGTAGTTTATATTGCATTATTTGATGGTGAAATGTTTTATGCCTCTGGTCTAACAGCGAAATGAGTACCTGCAAAACCAACAATCTGCAAATTAGGTTTAGGAAAATGATAGTCTAGAAGCAAAAACATGAATACAAAATACAAGATTTCAAAAATTAATAAAAAACTTAAAACACCATCAAATTGACCAAGAATGCCATCATATGTGCCAAGAACGCTGCCAAATGGACCCAAAATGGTATTCTGCACACCAAAAATGCTATTCTGCAAACCAAAAGCACTGTTAAACTGACTGAAAATGTTGTCATATATACCAAAAACACTAAAAAAACATACCAAAAATGCTAAGGTACAGACTGAAAATGCTAAACAGAGAAAAACATAAAAATAGAGTTGAGGGATCTCCCATAAATGCAATTTTAAGTGTCGAGACACTACAATAGAGACCAAGAAAGCAATTCAGGAGCCCGAGAGAGCTAATTTTCCCACCAAAAGAGCTAATCAACCTGTCAATGAAATTTCTTGCAAGCAAACTTGTTAAAGATCAAAGGGGCTAGGCCCCACGGTGGGCACCAATTATTGTGATGCTAAAAGTGTGTTAAATAGAAAGGCATACACATATAATGAGACAATAAAACATAATGGAAAGCTTAATTGAAAACTAAATTAAAGATGCAAACCATAAGCCTTCCTTGAAATGTCCCATTTTCCTCTATTCTTGAGGACCTTGAAGGTGTTGGATTGATTGGCTCTTAGCGGAGCAATGATCTCCAAAGTGGCAACTCAAGAGTTGAGTAGCTACTTGATCATGATTGATTATGCAAATGATATGAAATGCATGACCTAAGAAACTAGATTAACATGCTATGATTAATCCAAAATGCTAATTACTAGATGATTGAAATGAAAATGCCTATAGTAATGATGCTACAAAATCTGAATGCAAGGGATCCTTATTGCTCCAAAATGGGGGATATTTATAGGAATTCTAAGGCCAAAGCTAAGGTGGTAGGAATCGACGGTCCAGATCTGATGTGAAGATATCAAGGGCCAAAATTGAGAAAGTTGGAGAAGAGGTTGGAGGAAGGGACACTTGTCATCTCTGTGGTGACAAGTGTTTAGAAGCCTTGCTCATGAGAGGGCAAGTGTCCAAGGGAGGAGACATGTGGAAAAAGTGCCATGTGTCTCAAGGGGAGAATATCCACACCATAGGAGGTTAGGATGTGCAAGATAGGATAGGGTTAGTTAAACCCAAAGTTAGGTGGAATGGGTTAGGTTAGGCAGTTAAAAGTTAGGAGCCATGTGCTCATTTGAATTTAGAAATTCAAATAATTTGGAAAATGATAATTAATCTCAACAAACTTGAGTTTGTTAATTTTAATTAGGGATAAGAAGAATTGACTTATATGGGGGGAATTAATTAATTTAGAATTAATTAATCAAAGGGGGATATGAAATGAACTATGTAAATAAATAATGTATATTTATTTACTAGTCAATGAATAGATTAATTAATCAAGTTGCTTATGAATTCAATTAATTAGGAAGGGGGAATTAATCAAATAATTATGTATTTAATTAACTATCTTCAGACCATTTTTAGGTGTATACAAATACAACCTTGGTATTCCTTTTATAATGGTAAGGAATGCAACAAGCCTCAAGTTGTTTACATGTGTCCAACTTATTTTTCTAATCAACATTTTCTTTCCCGAAGTTACCGAATGGATACGATCACCTCTATTTTGTCCTGATGTGTAACCATCTAGATGGCCATGTGTGGTAGCCATCAATCCTAGATCAGAGAGCATCAATGGGAGCCTACCACCACACCAACCACATCACCATCGATCATGGGTGGTTATAGATGCAAAAAATACCATCTCGAGCGACTTCTACTGATCATCCTGATAGGGGAGAACTTTGAGATTTTGGGTTTGCGGCACTACCAACCCAATTCCTCAGTGTCTGCATCACCCACTGTCTCCCTACACTTCTGCATCCAAGGGGAAATTTTTTCCGCAAGAGGAAATCTAGTCAAATGAAAACTGTAAAATAGTATTGCATATGTACATTAATCATCTTGTTCCTCTATGGAAGTCTGGAGCATTTTCAAGCCCCCTTTTGTTGTATGATGAATCTCACAAATTTTATTTCAAGACCTCGACATCTCTTCTACAACATGATCCATTTCTCACAAGGCATTAACATAGCTATAAAAAAATTTGAAGTTTAATCTTTAGTCAAGTTAGTCATATGAATCAATGACTTATCCATCCTTACGTTGATCTATATTTAAGGACATCGCTATTATCCTTACAAGCTCTGTTGTATACCAAATACTACAGCTCTGGCTTCACACATATGATCATGATCATGAAAATCAGCCTTTCATGATTTTATTCCTTCAAACATGTGTGAACCATCTTGCAGACCCCTAATGCTCTAACATCTTTTTCAATATAAAACTTAAACACCAACATTTTTTCCATGTTTGACTGACCCATGACCACATTAATGGTCATGATATATTCATATGATAGGCTTACTAACCTATGAATCACCCACCTCACCATGTTTTATCACTATTGAAGATGTTTGAGATATCTTGTTGCGTGTTAAGCTGACAACTCACCTTTCCCACAGTCTAGCACATGGTCCACTTCCTCTCTTTACTCAAGTCTTAGTGAAAGTAGCCTAAGCATCTCATCGATTTCTAAGTTACGAGGTAGATCTTTGTTCAACACACAATGCATTGTTCTCTTATATTCCCTGGACTCGCTGAAGTGGGAAAAACATTCCCACTGAGTCTCGAGTGGTCCCACATACTCATGACCATAAAACACAGAGCCTGAGCAACCAAAAGCGGGATCCACCGAAGGTCGAATATTCAATTTTCTGCTTTATGACTCAAGACTCGACCAAGATAGAAAACACATTCAGTCGAGTGTCGAGTTCCTTCCTGAGGGACACGTTGGAATAACATGTACACTAAGTGGTCCCACAATGCTCGGGACCCACTTTCTAATTAAATCCTCAAAAGGATTTACTTTTCTTTTGTAAATTACTGCCTGAGAAATATAGGCAAAGGTTGAGGTTCAATGACATTTCTCCTCCTCAAATAGTAATTTTGCATAATAATCATCAGGCTTCAAAATATAGCTCTCCAAAGTGAGCTTCTTGGGCAGGTTTTCTAGGGGTGTCTCTAAGTGTAGCAATTGAGTTTTCTTCATAGGCACTTCAAATTTTTCTTTAATTTTGAAGGTGCCAACAAGAAAAACAAGTATAGAAGATGCAATTTCAACATAAAGGAGAAGAAGGAATTGTGCTCTATTGAAGAAAATATATCTAAAGATGAAGTTGATGATGGAGTCCTTGAAAGAAGAATATTTGGTTTTGGCAATTGAGGATAAGGAGAGTGCTTTGGAGAAACTAGAAAATAAGAATACCATTAAGACTATATTGCATGCTAATATAGAACCAAATAAACCAATGGACAAGAATACAATTGGAACTAAGTGGGTATTTAGAAATAATTTGAATGAGAAAGGACAAGTGAAAAGGAGTAAATAAAGACTAGTATGTAAAGGACATTCTTAAGTAGAAGGTATAGACTTTGAAGAAAATTTTTCTCTTGTAGCAAGGATGGAACCTATACCCATGTTTCTTGCATTTTCTGCTTACAAGAACTTTAAGGTTTATCAGATGGCTGTCAAATCAACATTTTTAAATGGAGATCTAGAAGAAGTTTACATTGAGCTACCAGATGGATTTAGATTGATAGAGGATATAGATATGATGTGCAGATTGAAGAAAGATTTGTATGGACTTAAACAAGCACCTAGAGCCTGGTATGCAAGATTAGATAGGTATTTACTTCAACAAAATTTCAAGAAAGGTACAACAAACAATATGTTAATTTCAAGTTTGATGGAGATAAGTTGTTAATCATTATAGTTTACATTGATGATATTATATTTGGAGGAAATGATGATTTATGTAAAGAATTTGTTGAGTTACAGAATGAATTTGATATGTCAATGATTGGTGAGTTGTCTTTCTTTCTTGGGTTGCAAGTTAGTCAATCAGAAGATGGAATCTTTATTTCTCAGAGCAAGTATGTGAAGAAAATGTTGAAGAAGTTCGGTTTTGATGATTGAAAATAAATTACTACTTCTTTAGCCATTGAGTGCAAGTTGAGAAAAGATGACGAGTCTCTTAAAGTTGAATAGAAGAAGTACAGGTCGATGATTGGAGGATTGTTGTATTTGACTACGTCCATACCAGATATCATATAGGTCATTTGTCTAGTAGCTAGATTTCAGATGAATCCAAAGGTGACACACGAGCAAGCAATGAAAATATTTTTTAGATACTTGAAAGGAACATTGGACTTTCGTAAAACAAAGGGGGATATTTCATGTTGAAACCCTATATAGATGTAGATTGGGCCAAAATTATTGATGACCGAAAGAGTAATAGTGGTGGTGTATTTTTTTTAGGAAGACAAATTGGTTTCCTGGTTTAGTAAGAAACAAGACTCAGTTTCCTTATCTACTGTTGAAGTAGAATATATTGCAGCAATATCTTGTTGTACTCAGGTGATGTGGATGAGACAAACTCTTAAGGATATCAAGGTAACATATAATGAATCAATTCCTATTTTGTGTGACAATACAAGTGAAATAAACATTTTTTAAGAATCATGTTATGCATTCAAGAACAAAGAATATTTCATCAAATATCATTCTATAAGGGAGAAAGTGGTTGACAAGGAAGTTTTGTTGGAATACATTTCTACAAAGTAATAGGTTGAAAATATTTTCACTAAGAAAATCACGAATGATTCATTTGAGTTTCTTTGAGAGAAGCTTGGGGTCATTGCCCCTCCTAGCTAGCTGCATTATGGGTATGCATCTTTTTAGGGGGAGCTTTCATTCCTTTTTCTTTTCCTAGATTGGTGTTGTGGTTTCTCTCAGGGGGGACAATGGTGAGTAGTGGTGTGCAATGGTATGCAAAGGTATGCAGTGTTGTTGTGACCTTTGTCCTTGATGGAAAATGGGGAGAGATTGAGAGTTTGAGAGAGATTAAGTTAGTTCAAGAAAGATTGTGTAAAATGTGTTTGAGCGGTATATTGTAAGCAGTGTGTTTTAGGAGAGATTGTGTCAATTTCAGTAGTGTTTGAGAGATATTGAGGAGTATTCTTCTTCTTTGAGTTTTGGTTGAAGTGTAGGTTTTTCAAGTGCCTATCAAGTGTTATCAAGTGTTTCTATCAATGAGAAAGGGGGAGATTGTTGGAAATATGAGTTGATGTGCTGTTGTGATTGTCATTGATGTCAAACTTCTTGTTTCGGTTTGGTCTAGAATGTTTGTGGTGCAGAGTTATCTTGCTATGTTGTTTGTGTAGTTGCTATGTTTGTTGTTTTGGAAGTACTTGGGTCTAGAATCTATTGTTGGTGTTTAATATTATGGTTATCTTCATTGGATATAGTTTTGGTATCATGGTTATGTTGCTTCTGAGGTCCGGAAACATCTTTGTGCTCTTTGGATGTTGTGGTATTGTTCATTGCTGGTTGTGAGATTCCATGTTTGACCTATCCTTAGGTCCAGATATGATTTATGGAAGTGTGTTTAATGTTTTATGGGTCTCACCATAGCATGCAGAGATTTGGATTTGAGTTATTTGCTTTGGAGGGTATGTTTTGATCAATAGTTGCTTATATTGTTGTGTAGCTTGGGGATATACTATTGGTTAGGCTCTAATGATTACGAATTGGTGAATTAATCTTTTGAGAATATGTTTTGGTCCTCTCTTTCACTTAGAGTGGATTAACGTGTGTATTTTTGGTTTGAAAAGTATATTTTGATTTAGGTTAACTTGTTTCAAGATTTGATGATCTATCTTGTATATAAAGCATTTTAATATTTCAGTTTGAGTGAATAGAGATTGAGAGAGTATAGATGATGTGGTGAAGTGTAAAAATTAGAGGAAATGTGAGCAACAAAGAAGATTTGTATTTGAATGATATGCAAGATATGTTGTGACTGTGACAGAGAGTTGAGACAAAGTATTGCCAGTTGAGAGAAAAGTTGTGTGTGTTGATGTTGATCACTTGATGTAGAGTTCAAGGATAGCTTCATGATTAGGAGATCCTTATTTTTAGATCATTTTTCTCTATCTTTCTCTGAGTGTAGTTAGCTTCAGTTTTTGCAAGTGCTCTTTGTATCTTGTCCCATGAGTAGCTAGCCTTGGTGTACAATTTTGGATTAGTTAGCTCTATCTTTGTAATAATTTCATATATATAGTGAATTATCCTATGGGTTGACTCCCATCATGGTTTTTCCTTGCTTTGGTTTTCCATGTATAAATCTTGGTGTTCATGTGTTGGATATGTGTTGTTCATTAATTGTTTATGTGTTTGTTGTAATTGTTTGTTTGGATTGATTCACCCCCCCTCTTAGTTCTGCCTTGGGTTCAACATTAGTACAATGGTAAGAGGTAAGTAGTGTTCACTAAACAAAGTAAATTTGCAATCACTAGCCAATTCCAAGATCTCATATGCTATTTCAACTAATTCTACGTTAGTTTTGACTATAATTTCTATTTAAATTTTAATTCTTAAAATTTAAATGAGTTTTAATAAATACATAATCATATTTCAACTTTTAATTTGAATAATCATTTTTTTTCAAACTCTTAAATTAATAGTGAAGTCAAATTATAATAGTTAATACACTAAAAAACAAAGGTCCTAGAAACATTAGCTTAATAAACTAGTTTCTTCTACAAAAAAAAAAAAATTAAACAAAATTGTTGACTAAAGCAAAATAATTTAAATGTACTAATTTGTAACCTATCATAAATACTCCTCCCCCTACAACTTCACATTAATCTAAAACATCAGATTGTTATGTGTTTTCAAACAATTGGTTTCCCTAAATTAATGTTTCTTTATTTCTCACTCTTACCCACTCTATCTCTTTCTTCAAATCTCCCCTCTCCCTCTCTATCTATATCTCATTATCTAGATATCTCTCTTATTCACTACTCTCTTGCCTCTTCTATCCACACTATTGGCAAGAACTTGACGCATTGCATCCCTTGTTTAATATATGTTGTATACACTAAATTTTTTATCTAGAAATAATTAATTAAATACGAAGTTATTTAATGAATTAAACTCCTTATTCTTCTACTATATAAATAAATTTAATAATTTGTATATATAGTTCATTTTCCTAGTTCATCCACCGTAATTCTATTTCTTAATCAAATAAATAAATTTAATTTATTTATTTATTTAATTATTCTCTCCACATTAAATTTGAATTTTTAATTCAAATTGGACACATGTGTCCTAACTCCTAACCACTTCCTAACCTAACCCTCTTCTAAACCAACCCCATAGCCTAACCATGGGTTAACCAATTTTATCCTAACTTCCTATGGGTTGTGCCTCTTCCCTTGAGGCCACATGGCACTTTTACCACTTGCCTCTTTGTGGGTATTTGGTGAAAATCCTTTGACACTTGTCTCTCCAACATGACATGTGTCTCCTCCTTCAACCTCTTTTCTAACTCCTTCATTCTGAACCATCAATATCTCTAGATCAAATCCTGATCATTGATTCATGCCACCTTAGCCTTGGCCTTGGAACATCTATAAATGTTCCTCATTTCAATCATGAGACCCCCTCCCCCCTCCTTAGCATCTTTAACATTCTTAGTATTTTCAGCGATCATCTTTTGCAACATAATTAGCTTAGAATAGTATGATTTAGTATCTAGCACAATGTCTTCTATGATAGTTTTCATCATATTAGAATGGCATAGAATTGCATTGTTTATCTCATCCTAGATCATAGAGTTGCATTATCATATTCTCATTTCTTGAGTTGTCACTTTGAAAAATCATGCATCTAAGAGCCATCATATGAACAATGGAAGTCCTCAAGAATATAGAGAAATGAGGCGCTTTGAGGGAGTGTTTTGAATTGTGTTATTTTATGTTTTTACTCTTTCATGTAATGCTTCATTGGATGTTTTGTGTAATTTGATTATTAATGAATTTACACCAATTTTACACAGCATCACATATACAACCAATTAAAAAAACTTCCAATCAATGCAATAACAGTATGTCGTTGCTTTATTAAGATATTGATGTTGCCTTTATTAAATATTTTCCGCGAGCTAGCAAATATTTTTTAAAAATAAATTACTTAAATAAATGAAGAAGGTAAAAAAGGAACATTAATAAAGATGTTTATTGGAAGAGCATAGTTCAGTTTTGAGGTCATTGAGTTAGAGTTGTACAAAATATGGAGTACTCAAAATATAAAGAAGCATAGAATGGTTAAGTTTTAAAAAAAATGCTATGGCATGTGGTTTGTAGTGGTAATAGGAATAACATGTAATCATATAATGTTCAACATTTTATAGATGCTACACAATATTGTATAGTTATGGTGGTTGTAAATTTTAAACCTAATGATTTTGTGGAAAGAAAGCTAGTTCAAACCTATAATTGAAATAGAGAAAATTGTTTGTATTACTTTGATGCCTAGCATATTCAAGTCTCCATTTCATAACTTTAAACCCTACTATAGTAAATAAAGGAAGTTGGAGAATGTGTACTTAATGATAGTTTGGATACTAATTGTTAAGTATAGATGCCAAGCTAACAAGATGAGAGGGGGGGGGTGTGAATCATACAAACTTAATCTTCAATATATTCAATAGATTCAACCTCGGTAGCTTAAACAAATATATGTAATCAAAACTATAAAACATGCAACCTTAAGAACACATAATCATAACAACACTCATAACACCAGATTTAACGTGGAAACCCAAATAGGGAAAAACCACTATGGGATTTCGGACCCACTAAGAAATATACTCTTCTAGAGTATGCTCAGTTAAAAGCAAGTCCTGTTAAAGATTACAAACACGTTGCTCGATGTGACCCGGTTAAGGGATTTCCCTCAGATCTATTAGGATCTTCACCCTATTAGACGTGACCTTGTTAAAGGGCTTCAAAGATTGTTAAGTCCACTCAGTTAAGAGATTTTCTGTCATTTCACAAAAGAACAGTAATAAAAATATATCTGCAACTTGCATCTAAAATACTAAAGCGGATTCTTATTTGCTCAATACAATGTAGTCATAGGACTTATCTTATCCCTCTATTGGGCTCTATACTTTGTTAATCAAATAGGTCTTCAAGCTTTTGTGCTTGATAATCACTATGTAGCATCCCTATGCTTACACTTGCCCGCATGCATTGTTTATCAATAGTTCCTTATTTATAAACAATTTGCTAACCACTTAATCTCCTTGATCACATATCCCATGATCAATCATAGCAATCATATCTTCAAACTTGACCAGGTTCAATGTATCCTACGATCTAAAAATGTTTTACCTCGCCTTGGAACTTGCATACATTTCTTGGAACTTGTGCTAAGGTATTGCGGTTCAATCTGAGCTGTAGATCTTTCTGTCGATCTTCCATTGCCATAGATTCTTTAACAAACTTCATGCATGGCATACAATTCATTTAATCAATTCTAGCTCATCAGCTTCCTTCATTAAATAATGCTTTTAATTATTTAATGCATTCTGTTATAGCTCGGTTGCAACTTGGTAAATACTAAACTTCACTCGGTAAACATTCTGCCTTCATTAACCAATAGCGATAACCTTAGGTTTTACCAACTAGGTTCCTTAGGGTTTACTGCCTAGGTTCCTTGCTAGGTAACATAGTATAGTATTAACCTTACAATCAACAACATATGTAGGATATCAAAACAATCTAAATATCATGATCTCATCATTGTCTAACTCGGTAATAGTTTCCCATTGAATAACTTATTTCTCCCCTTATTCATCACAATATTTCTATGTCTTTTACCGACATCTTTATACTCATCAAATTATACTTCTTAAGATATGGCAACATCATACTCAATTAGAAAATCAATTTCTTGACATCAATGACAAAATAATAATATTAAGACAGTAAACATCCTTAATCAGTTATATCCATAATCATCAACAACCTTCTCAATATCCTTATTAAAATGCCAACAATCTCTCCCTTTGGCATTGATGGCAAAACCAATTGATTTGACCGAATTGATTTAGATTCAGATTGCTGTGAGATTTTGAAATGCTCTCCCCCTGTCATCAGACTTCTCCCCCATACATTAGTCTTCTCCCCCTTTGACAACAATGCCAAAAAGTAAAGAACTAAAACATGATTTCTTCCGCTGAGAAGTGAATTCCTTGCTGTTATGTGTCAACTCAGTCTCGGTCAAAGAATTATGTCTTCAATTCCTATTCCCTGTATTTGTTTTCTACACACCTTTAGAAAACATCCTAAAGTGTGTAAATCAGCATCAACTCCTAAAAGATATTCTTTAGAGTCATCGAATTGATGCTTTCACCGAACTCGGTTAGTGAGTAGAAGATAGGGGTAGGACCCCTAACTTACTTCTAAGATACTCAAAAGTGTCACTTGGCAGTGGCTTGGTGAAGATATCTGCTATTTGTTCATTTGTGCTTACATACTCCAACACCACTTTCTTCTCTTGAACTTCTTCTCTAAGATAATGATATTTGATAGAGATGTGCTTTGTCTTAGAGTGCATAACAGGATTCTTTGAAATGTTAATGGCACTAGTATTGTCATAGAATATAGTTATTGGCTCGGTAACTTTCTCATTTATACCTTCCAACAATTGTTTGATCCATGCTATATTAGTACAATTCAATGTTGCAGCAACATATTCAGCTTCTGCTATTGACTGTGAAGCTCATCCTTATTTCTTGCTAAGCCAACTCACTAGTCTTTCTCCTAAAAAGAAAGCTCCTCCACTTGTGATTTTTATGTCATCAATGTTGCCTGCCCAATCAGCATCAGTGTACACTTTTAAATCAAAATCATTTCTCTTGTCATATACTAAGCCATAATCTTCAGTGCCTCTCAGGTATCTAAAAATTCTCTTGATTGCTGTCATGTGTGTTTCCTTGGGATCTATAGAAAATCTTGCAACTATACCTATTGCATGTGCTATGTTTGGTCTACTGTGAACAACATATTGTAGCTCTCCAATCATGGATCGGTAAAGTGTCTCATCAACAAATGTAGATTCATCATTCTTTAATAATTTATAGTTGGTAGTCATAGGAGTACTTACTGGTTTTGAATCCTCCATTCCAAATTTCTTCAAGATTTCCTTTATGTACTTGGATTGAGTAATGAAAATCTCATCTTTCATTTGTAGTATCTGTAAACCTATAAAATACTTTATCTCACCGATTAGTGACATCTCAAATTCTTTGCACATTTCATTACCAAAGTTTTTGCATAGAGAATCATTTCCACAAAAGATAATATCATCAACAAATATGGTTGAGATCAGTATTCCATTTTCATCATTCTTCATGTACATATTGTTCTTTTCACTTGTTCTTATAAAACCAATCTTGATCAAATAAGAGTGCAATCTCTCATACCATTCTCTAGGTGCTTGTTTCAAACCATATAATGCTTTGTTCAATTTGCATACCTAATCTTTATTCTTGTCTTCAACAAATCTTTCAAGTTGTTCAATATAAACTTCTTCTTCTAATATACCATTCAGAAATGCAGATTTGACGTCCATTTGATATACTTTGAAATTTTTGAAATCAGCATATGCCAACAATTTTCTTACTCCTTCAAGTCTTGCCACAGGTGCAAAAGTCTCACCATAATCATTTCTCTCTTCTTGAGCATATCCTTTGCAAACTAGTCTTGCTTTATTTCGAATGACCTCACCTTTTTCATTTAGCTTGTTTCTAAAAATCCACTTTGTACCGATTATATTTTTGTCCTTCTGTCTTGGGACCAGTGTCCATGTGTCTTTCTTCTTCATTTGATCAATCTCTTCTGTCATAGCATTTGCCCAATCTTCATTGTTAAATGCCTCTTTCACTATTCTTGGTTCAAATTCAGATATCAGACATGTGTTTTGTCTCTGTTTGTTTCTTGCCATCACTGGATCATCCTTATCTCCTATAATCTGACTTGATGCATGATTCCTTCTAACATGCTTGGCTAACACAGGCTCGATAGGCTATGTATGATCTTCTTCATCACTCGGTAATAAAATATCCTCTTTATTTTCTTCAGTAACTCTCTCGGTAGGACTTGTCAGTTGAACATATACAAATCCTTCATAATCTTCTGGTTCTTTAGAATTTCCTTCATCATTTCTTTCTACAAATTCATCAATTTTCACATTTGCACTTTCTACTATTTTGTTAGAGGATTTGATCAGATATTTAAATGCTTTACTTCTAGAAGAATAACCAAGAAATGTTCCTTCTTCACTTTTCAGATCAAAATTTCCATTTCTATCATCTTTGTGTACATAGCATCTACTTCCAAAGATTTTGAAATAACTTACATTAGGTTTCTTGTCACACCAGATTTCATATGGTGTCTTCAAGGTTCCTTTCTTTAGTTGTACTCAATTCAGGGTGTAAACTGCAGTGTTGATTGCTTCTCTGCAAAATGTTTGAGATACCTTCTTTTCTATCATCAAGTTTCTTGCACAATCCACAATTGATTTGTTTCTTCTCTCAGCTATCCCATTTTGTTGTGGAGTTCTTGGTGTAGAGACTTGTCTTTTTATACCATGATCATTGCAGAATAAGTTAAACTCATCAGAGGTAAACTCTCCTCCTCTATCTGATCTAAGATATTTCAGTTGTCTTCCTGTTTCATTTTCAACTCTTGCCTTGTACCATTTAAACATTTGAAAAGCTTCTGATTTTTCTTTTAAAAACATTACTGACATCATCCTTGAGTAATCATCCACAAATAATATGAAGTACTTATCACCATAATAACTCTGAACTTTCATAGGACCACAAAGATCAATGTGCACAAGATCTAAAATTCCCTTAGAAGTGTAGGACTTACTTGTAAAGCTTGATCTTGTCATCTTACCCATCTAGCATCCTTGACACATAGCATTCTCAGGTTTTTCCAAACTCGGTAGACCTGTTACTTGGTGCTTCTTACTTATTTTGATCAGATTATCAAAATTTACATGACAAAACCTTTTATGCCATAACCAGGTATCATCTATCTTTTCTTAAAGACACTTATTCTGAGTTGAGTCAAGGTTAAATGTGTTACCTTTTGTTTGAGTCCCAGTAGCAGCTAACTTTCCATGCTTGTCATGAACTTTGACAATTCCTTTCTGAAACTCTATTTGGTATCCTATATTGTTTAGCTATGCTACACTCAACAAATTGTATTTCAAACCTTCAACCCAATAAACATCATTACATTTAGCATTGTCAAGAAGTATTATGGATCCTTTACCTTTTACTGGACATGGTGCATCATTACCAAATCTTAGATAACCTCCATCATAATCTTCTAACATAACAAACTTGTGTTTATCACCTGTCATGTGATGTGAGCATCCACTATCTATGATCCAAGAATCATTTTTATTTATGTGAGATATTAGGGCTTTTTCTTCATACCTTTCTTCATCTGATCCATCTTTGATAGCCACATAAACAACTTCCTCTATATTAGTTTCATCTGGTTTATCATCATTAGATTCCTCATCAACTATTAGGCATGACTTTCTATCTCTTCTTCTGAAGTCTCAGTATCCTTTGTAATGATTTTTTTTTGTCTGTCATCTCGGTAATCTCTCTTTTCAGTAGAATCTTTGTCAGGACAGTTAGAAGCCACATGTCCTATCTTATCACAATTGAAACATTTCAAAGACAACTTTCCTTTGTACTTACATTTTCCTCTCAGTAGTCTTCTGGCTAATAGTGCTTCAAACTCTTCTTGCTTTCTGATTTCTTCATAAAGTTTGTGTACCTCCTCCATGTTTTTGTGAAATCTTTCACTTGCTCCACTGTGACCCCCTTCAGTGTACTTACTCATTCTATCATTGTAATCATCAGATTCACCAATATGAAAATAACTAAATGCAGATTCAATCTTATTTATCGATGAACCACTGTTATCAAAGTTACTTAGCTCAAATGCATGTAGCTTACCAATAGAAGCATCTAAAGAAACTGGCATATTGGGTATAGACCTCAATTCATTGATTGTAGAGACTTGGATTGCATAAGCTGGTAGAAGGGTTCTTAACAACTTACTTGTTATATCCTTTTCTTCAATAGTTCCACCCGCTCCTTTGATTTGATTGACAATCTCCTTTAGTCTTGTACTATACTGGGTTATGTTCTCACCTTCATTCATCCTCATAGATTCAAGTTGTCCTCTTAGACTATCCACTTTTTCTCTTTGAACATGTTCATCTCCACCATACACAGATATGAGCTTATCCCACATTCTTTGCATCATTGCAGCCTTCTAGATCATTAAACTCTGAGTCGGTCAATGCAGATGTTATTTCAATCATTGCTTGAATATGTTCTTTCTTTGCCTTTATCTCTTCCATTGTTAATGGATAGGTGCTAGGTGTAATGAAATGATTCTCTAGATAATTTACAACATATTCTCCAACTCCTGATAGGTGCAGCTTCATCCTTTTCTGCCATGTAGAGAAGCTTGACTTGTTCAGCTTCCATGCATCCCTCTTATACATCTTTGGATCTTTTCCTCAAATACCTTTAAACTTTTTCTTCCAGAGTCCAAAGCTCTGATACCAATTGATAGTTTTGATACTAATTGTTAAGTACAGATGCCAAGATAACAAGATGAGAGGGGGGGGGGTGAATCATACAAACTTAATCTTCAATATATTCAATAGATTCAACCTCGGTAGCTTAAACAAATATATGTAATCAAAACTATAAAACATGCAACCTTAAGAACACATAATCATAACAACACTCATAACACCATATTTAACGTGGAAACCCAAACAGGGAAAAACCACTGTGGGATTTTGGACCCACTAAGAAATATACTCTTCTAGAGTATACTCAGTTAAAAGCAAATCCTGTTAGAGATTACAAACACATTGCTAGATGTGACTCGGTTAAGGGATTTCCCTCAGATCTGTTAGGATCTTCACCTTGTTAGAGGTGACCTTGTTAAAGGGTTTCAAACACTCAATCAGAATGTCACCTTGCTAGAGGGTTTTACAAATAAGACTGTTAAGTCCACTCGGTTAAGAGATTTTCTGTCATTTCACAAAATAACAGTAATAAAAATATATCTGCAACTTTGCATCTAAAATGCTAAAGCAAATTCTTATTTTCTCAATACAATCTAGTCATAGGACTTATCTTTTTCCTCTGCTAGGCTCTATACTCTATTAATCAAACAGGTCTTCAAGCTTTTGTGATTGGTAATCACTATGTGGCATCCATGTGCTTACACTTGCCCGCATGCATTGTTTATCAATAGTTCCTTATTTATAAACAATTTGCTAACTGCTGAATCTCCTTGATCACATATCCCATGATCAATCATAGCCATTAGATCTTCAAACTTGACCAGGTTCAATGTATCCTTCTATATGAAAACATTTTACCTCGCCTTGTAACTTGCATACATTTCTTGGAACTTGTGCTAAGGTATTGCGGTTCAATCTGAGCTGTAGATCTTTCTGTCGATCTTCCATTGCCATAGATTCTTTTACAAACTTCATGCACGACATACCAATCATTTAATCAATTCCAGCTCATCAGCTTCATTAAATAACACTTTTAATTATTTAATGCATTCTGTTATAGCTCAGTTGCAACTCGGTAAATACTAAACTTCACTCGGTAGATATTCCGCCTTCATTAACCGATAGCGATAACCTTAGGTTTTACCGACTAGGTTCCTTAGGGTTTACCGACTGGGTTCCTTGCTAGGTAACATAGTATAGTATTAACCTTACAATCAACAACATATGTAGGCTATCAAAACAATTTAAACATCATGATCTCATCATTGTCTAACTCAGTAATAGTTTCCCATTGAATAACTTATTTCTCCCCTTATTCAGCACAATCTTTATGTGTCTTTTACCGACATCTTTATACTCATCAAATCACACTTCTTAAGATATGGCAACATCATACTGAATTAGAAAATCAATTTCTTGACATCAATGACAAAATAATAATATTAAGACAGTAAACATCCTTAATCAGTTATATCCATAATCATTAACAACCTTCTCAATATCCTTATTGAAATGCCAACAATCTCTCCTTGTCTGTTATAATGCCAGCACTTAAGCTAGTATACTTTGTGTTATTTAAATGCATAAAGTTGTAAAAAAATATAAAATGTTAGAGGGATTTTATAATGTGCATGATTGCTAGTGTATGATGTGGAAAAGGTTTATGAAAATGGTATAGATTATATGGGGTTAAGGTGAGACTACAGGTTTTATTTTGAAAATTATAATTATCTTGGTAAAGAAAGGTATTGAACATTTAATGGATAGCATTACAAATAAAAAATAAAAGAAGCTATGGGGAAAGATATTAGAAGAAAGGAGATAATATTAAGAAGTATTCATAACTAAATTATGAAAACCCAAGACACTAAATTTACTGATTCAAAGTTCCAAGGAAATCCAAAAATGAACAAAGATAAAAAGATTTAGAAGTTGTAGTATGATGTAATATAAGTTCCTGAGATATTAATTTATAAAGGGTAGGATTGGTTAAAATTAGAAGGTGGAACATATAAGGTCTACTTAGAAAATAAAAAATACCAATAAAGTCAAATTTTTAAATGTTCTTATATAGTTTGAATATCATGGATGCTAACACAAAAACGATGACATTTGAGAATAAAATATATTGACATTAATAATAGAAATATAAGGGAAATAACTTAAATGAATCCAAAACATGATAGAGTGTGGACATCAAAGTGGTTGTAATTCATAGTGTAGAAATTAAAGAGTAGGAAATCAATGGCTATACATGTAGATCAATTTTTTTTTACAATTAAGTGGTATTACATCACATTCTATACCAAGCATGCTATATTGTATCACCAAATATAGAGGAACATTTTGTCACTTTTTCATATATCAAAAACTTTTAACTCTTTTCTTTCTTTCTTTTTTTTTTTTTGTAGACAACTAAAACTACATATATTCATTTATCTCACATGTATGATATAAGCTACTCATTACATATCATTTATTTACTTTTCAAGTTCCTATGGAGCACTCATTCCAAGGAAAGGACAACACGACGAATCGAAATTCGGTCCATTACTTTACATAAACCAGATAGTATTTTTAAATATCTAAACATTTACTTTCCATGCATGGTCAAGAATGATCATATATTTTAAAATACCCACTTATAATAGATTTGTATACATCTCAAGGTGGAGGAAACATGTAATAGTGAAATAGACATACATGGGTTGATTCTTTTTTAGTTTGGAATATCTTAATATGTATGTTGGCATTATGTGAACCGGTATGAGGACATAATGACATTGTATGTTCTCATTGATGTCAATATGTTGAAGAGGTGAGAACCGGCATATGTGAGAACTGGTATAACACTGTGAACCGACATTTGTGCCAAAGTGAAGCGGTGTGTTTGTTCAAGGTAAATTGGCATATGGTTATGGGAACTGGCACATGGAAGCATTGTATGACTACCGGTTGGTAGTCTCAACTTCAGGGTTTCCGATTGAAGTGCTTCAAGCCTGTGTGGCTCAACCGGTGACTTTGTGTGATGAGTTAGCATGATAATGAAGAACAGATCATGTTGCCACATATGCCTTGTGTGCATGAAGGATCTTGCATGAAGGAGATTGTTCCTATCTACCTCAAGAATGTGCGAAGTCTGCAAATGGTGATAATGTGTGATGGGTTATCAGCTATCATGAAATCGGTGGAAAATGAATGATGAAGATTAATGCAGTATGCTCAACGGTCAGGATTGAACCGTTTGAATTCCTTAACCTAACAGGTTTAGGGTTTAGGGTATATGCCACTGACCTATCTGTTTTCCTATAAGGTCGATGTTGTGAGTGTGTGTCCAAGAGAAGGGATACGTGATTCTTGCCAAATCAGAGGAGAGAAGTGATACCTACAGAGTGTAAGTGCAGAAGGTGAAGAGGAGCTTAAGCAGATCTGCATTGGCATTGAGTGTTGTTACCAAATCATTGTAATACCTGTTGATCTCTAACCACCTCAATAGTTGGAAAATCCCTTAACAGGGTAGCTTTAATCGGCTTGTTGTAAATCCTTTAATAGGATGACTCAAAACCATTGAGTTCTTAAAATCCTCTAACAAGGTAATCTTTAACAAGGTTTAACCCTTAACCAAGTATTCTAGCCATCCCTTAACCGAGTGATCCCTAACAGGATCAGTTCCTAATAGAACCTATTGTATCAGTCTTTAATCAGACAAGGCTCCTAACAGAGTGGGCTTCTAAAGAGTTCAAAAACAAGTTTGTGGGTATTCATCCCCACCGTGGTTTTTCCCAGCTGGGTTTCCACGTGAAAAATATGTGTGTCATGTGTGATGTCTTCTTCATTTATGTCAAGCGGTGAATCATGTTGATCTAGTTGCTTATATGTATATCTTTGATGGTAGATTACCTATTCATGCATTAGGGTGAAATAGAAATGAAGTGTTAGATTATATGAGAAGATAAGTGTCAACTGGTTTATGCTTGTCTTAGTTATTCTTAGTTTTTCCAGTTGTACTCTGTTTAAGGACCGGTGTTACTGTTTGTTTGTCAATACACAGTGTCTGCTGACAAGATGGTTTAAGAGTGTGTTTTTGTCTATACTGAACAAGTCAAGTTTCTCTACATGGCAGAAAAGGATGAAGCTGCACCTATCAAGAGTTGGAGAATATGATGTATATTATCTGGAGAATGATTTCATTACACCTAGCACCTATCCATTAACAATGGAAGAGATAAAGGCAAAGCAAGAACATATTCAAGCAATGATTGAAATAACATCTGCATTGACCAACTAAGAGTTTAATGATCTAGAAGGCTGCAATGATGCAAAGGCAATGTGGGATAAGCTCATATCTGTGTATGGTGGAGATGAACATGTTCAAAGAGAAAAAGTGGATAGTCTAAGAGGACAACTTGAATCTATGAGGATGAATGAAGGTGAGAATGTAACCCAGTACAATACAAGACTAAAGGAGATTGTCAATCAAATCAAAGGAGTGGGTGGAACTATTGAAGAAAAGGATATAACAAGTAAGTTGTTAAGAACCCTTCTACCAGCTTATGCAATCCAAGTCTCTGCAATCAATGAATTGAGGTCTATACCCAATATGCCAGTTTCTTTAGATGCTACTATTGGTAAGCTACGTGCATTTAAGTTAAGTAACTTTGATAACAGTGGGTCATCGATAAATAAGGTTGAATCTGCATTTAGTTCTTTTCATATTGGTGAATCTGATGATTACAATGATAGAATGAGTAAGTACACTGAAGGGGATCACAGTGGAGCGAGTGTGAGATTTCACAAGAACATGGAAAAAGTGCACAAACTATATGAGGAAATCAGAAAGCAAGAAGAGTTTGAAGCACTATTAGCCAGAAGGTTACCAAGAGGCAAAAGTAAGTATAAAGGAAAACTACCTTTGAAATGTTTCAATTGTGATAAGACAGGACATATGGCTTCTAACTATCCTGACAAAGATTCTAATGAAAAGAGAGATTACCGAGATGATAGACAAAAAAATAATCAATACAGAGGACACCGAGACTTTAGAAGAAGAGATAGAAAGTCATGCTTAATAGCTGATGAGGAATCCATTGATGATAAATCAGATGAAATTGATACAAAGGAAGTAGTTTATGTGGCTAGAAAAGATGGATCAGATGAAGAAAGGTATGAAGAAAAAAGCTTTAATATCTCATATAAATACTAATGATTCTTGGATCATAGATAGTGGATGCTCACATCACATGATAGGTGATAAACACAAGTTTGCTATGTTAGAAGATTATGATGGAGGCTATGTAAGATTTGGTAATGATGCACCATGTTCGGTAAAAGGTAAAGGATCTATAACACTTCTTGACAATGCAAAATGCAATGATGTTTATTGGGTTGAAGGTTTGAAATACAATTTGTTGGGTGTAGCACAGCTAAACAACATAGGTTACCGAATAGAATTTCGGAAAGGAATTGTCAAAGTTCATGACAAGCATGGAAAGTTATCTGCTACCGAGACACAAACAAAAGGTAACACATTTCACCTTGACTAAGTGTCTATATGCAAAGATAGATGATACCTGGTTATGGCATAAAAGGTTTTGTCATGTAAATTTTGATAATCTGATCAAAATAAGCAAGAAGCATCGAGTAAGAGGTCTACCAAGTTTGGAAAAACCTGAGAATGCTATGTGTCGAGGATGCCAGATGGGTAAGATGACAAGATCAAGCTTTACAAGTAAGTCCTACACTTCTAAGGGAATTTTAGATCTTGTGCATACTGATCTTTGTGGTCCTATGAAAGTTCAAAGTTATTATGGTGATAAATATTTCATATTATTTGTGGATGATTACTCAAGGATGATGTCAGTAATGTTTTTAAAAGAAAAATCATAAGCTTTTCAAATGTTTAAATGGTACAAGGCAAGAGTTGAAAATGAAACAGGAAGACAACTGAAATGTCTTAGATCAGATAGAGGAGGAGAGTTCACATCTGATGAGTTCAACTTATTCTACAATGAACATGGTATAAAAAGACATGTCTCTGCACCGATAACTCCACAACAAAATGGGATAGCTGAGAGAAGAAATAGATCTATTGTGGATTGTGCCAGAACCCTGATGATTGAAAAGAAAGTGTCACAAACATTTTGGAGAGAAGCAATAAGCACAACAGTTTACACCCTGAACCGAGTACAACTAAAGAAAGGAACTTTGAAGACACCTTATGAAATCTGGTATGACAAGAAACCTAATGTAAGTTACTTCAATATCTTTGGAAGTAGATGCTATGTACACAAAGATGATAGAAATGGAACATTTGATCAGAAAAGTGAAGAAGGAAGATTTCTAGGTTATTCTTCTAGAAGTAAAGCATTTAAATGTCTGATCAAATCATCTAACAAAATAGTAGAAAGTGCAAATGTGAAAATTGATGAATTTGCAGAAAGAAATGATTAAGGAAACTCCAAAGAACCAGAAGATTATGAAGAATTTGTCTATGTTCAACTGAGAAGTCCTACCGAGAAGACTATTGAAGGAAATGAAGAGAATATCCAGTTACTGAGTGATGAAGAAGATCATACAGAGCCTACTGAGCCTGTATTAGCCAAATATGTCAGAAGGAATCATGCATCAAGTCAGATTATAGGAGATAAGAAAGATCCAGTAATGACAAGGAACAACCTGAGACAGAACACATGTGTGATATCTGAATTTGAACTGAGGATAGTGAAAGAGGCATTTAACAGTGAAGATTGGATAAATGCTATGATAGAAGAGATTGATCAAATCAGAAGAATGACACATGGGCACTGGTCCCAAGACCGAAGGACAAAAATGTAATTGGTACAAAGTGGATTTTCAGAAACAAGCTGAATGAAGAAGGTGAGGTCATTCGAAATAAAGCAAGACTAGTTTGCAAAGGTTATGCCCAAGAAGAAGGAATTGATTATGGTGAGACTTTTGCACCTGTGGTAAGACTTGAAGGAGTAAGAATATTGTTGGCATATGTTGCTTAGAAGAATTTCAAGGTATATCAAATGGATGTCAAATCTGCATTTCTGAATGGTATATTAGAAGAAGAAGTTTTTATTGAACAACCTGAAGGATTTGTTGAAGACAAGAATAAAGATCAGGTATGTAAATTGAACAAAGCTTTATATTGTCTGAAACAAGCACTTAGAGCATGGTATGAAAGATTGCACTCTTATTTAATCAAGATTGGTTTTATAAGGACAAGTGAAAACGGTAACATGTACATGAAGAATGACGAAAATGGAATACTGATCTCAGCCATATTTGTTGATGATATTATCTTTTGTGGAAATGACTCTCTATGCAAAAACTTTGGAAATGAAATGAGCAAAGAATTTGAGATGTCATTAATCAGTGAGATAAAGTATTTTATAGGTTTACAAATACTGCAAATGAAAGATGAGATTTTCATTACTCAATCCAAGTACATAAAGGAAATCTTGAAGAAATCTAGAATGGAGGATTCAAAACTAGTAAGTACTCCTATGACTACCAACTGTAAACTATCATAGAATGATGAATCTGCATCTGTTGATGAGACACTTTACCAATCCATGATTGGAAAGTTGCAATATGTTGTTCATCGCAGGCCAGATAAAACACATGTAGTGGGTATAGTTGCAAGATTTTTTCCAGATCCCAAGGAAACACATATGACAGCAATCAAGAGAATTTTTAGATACCTGAAAGGCACTGAAGATTATGGCTTAGTATATCAGAAAGGAAATGACTTTGATTTAAAATTTTATACTGATGCTAATTGGGGAGGCAACATTGATGATAGGAAAAGCACAAGTGGAGGAGCTTTCTTTTTAGGAGAAAGACTAGTGAGTTGGCTTAGCAAGAAACAAGGATGTGTTTCACAGTCAACAGCAGAAGCTGAATGTGTTGTTGCAGCATTGAATTGTACCAGTATAGCATGGATCAAACAACTATTGGAAGGTATAAATGAGAAAGTTACCGAGCCAGTAACTATATTCTGTGACAATACTAGTGCCATAAACATTTCGAAGAATCCTGTTATGCACTCTAAGACAAAGCACATCTCTATCAAGTATCATTATCTTAGAGAAGAAATTCAAGAGAAGAAAGTGGTGCTGGAGTATGTTAGCACAAAGGAACAAATAACAGATATCTTCACCAAGCCACTACCAAGGGACACTTTTGAGTATCTCAGAAGTAAGTTAGGGGTCCTACCCCTATCTTCCATTCACTGACCAAGTTCGGTGAAAGCATCAATTCGATGACTCTACAAAATATCTTTTAGGAGTTGATGCTGATTGACACACTTTAGGAGGTTTTCTAAAGGTGTATAGGAAACAATAACAGGGAACAAGAATTGAAGACATAATGCTCTAACCAAGACTAAGTTGACACATAACAACAAAGAATTCACTTCTCAGTGGAAGAAATTATGTTTTAGTTCTCTACTTTTTGGCATTATTGTCAAAGGGGGAGAAGACTGAAGAAAAGGGGAGAAGACTAATGTATGGGGGAGAAATCTAATGACAGGAGAAGAGCATTTTAGAATCTCACAGCAATCTGAAACGGAATCAATTAGTTCAAATCAATTGGTTTTGCCATCAATGCCAAAGGGGGAGATTGTTGGCATTATAACAGACAAGGAGAGATTGTTGGCATTTTAATAAGGATATTGAGAAGGTTGTTGATGATTATGGATATAACTGATTAAGGATGTTTACTGTCTTAATATTATTATTTTGTCATTGATGTCAAGAAATTGATTTTCTAATTCAGTATGATGTTGCCATATCTTAAGAAGTATGATTTGGTGAGTATAAAGATGTCGGTAAAAGACATAGAAAGAATGTGATGAATAAGGGGAGGAATAAGTTATTCAATGGGAAACTATTACCGAGTTAGACAATGATGAGATCATGCTGTTTAAATTGTTTTGATATCCTACATATGTTGTTGATTGTAAGGTTAATACTATACTATGTTACCGAGAAAAGAACCTAGTCGGTAAACCCTAAGGTTATCGCTATCAGCTAATGAAGGCAGAATGTCTACCGAGTAAAGTTTAGTATTTACCGAGTTGCAACCGAGTAATAACAAAATGCATTAAATGTTTAAAAGCATTATTTAATGAAGGAAGCTGATGAGCTGGAACTGATTAAATGATTGGTATGTCGTGCATGAAGTTTGTTAAAGAATCTATGGCAAAGGAAAATCGGCAGGAAGATCTACATCGTAGATTGAACTGCAATACCCTAGCACAAGTTCCAAGAAATGTATGCAAGTTCCAAGGTGGGGTAAAATGTTTTCAGATCGAAGGATACATTGAACCTGGTCAAATTTGAAGATCTAATGGCTATGATTGATCATGGGAAATGTGATCAAGGAGATTAAGTGGTTAGCAAATTGTTTATAAATAAGGAACAATTGATAAACAATATATGCAGACAAGTGTAAGCATAAGGATGCTACATAATGATTACCGAGCACAGAAGCTTGAAGACCTATTTGAATAATAGAGTATAGAGCCCAGCAGAAAGACAAGATAAGTCCTATGACTAGATTGTATTGAGCAAATAAGAATCTGCTTTAGCATTTTAGATGTGAAGTTGTAGATAGATTTTTATTACTATTATTTTGTAAAGTGACATAAAATCTCTTAATCGAGTGGACTTAACAGTCTTATTTGTAAAACCCTCTAGCAAGGTGACATTCTGATTGAGTGTTTGAAATCCTTTAACAAGGTCACTTCTAACAAGGTGAAGATCTTAACAGATTTGAGGGAAATCCCTTAACCGGGTCACATCTAGCAATGTGTTTGTAATCTTTAACAGGATTTTCTTTTAACCAAGCATACTCTAGAAGAGTATATTTCTTAGTGGGTCCGAAATCCCATAGTGGTTTTTCCCTATTTGGGTTTCCACGTTAAATCTAGTGTTATGAGTGTTATGATGTTTATATGCTTATGAGTTTGCATGTTTAGCAGTTTTGGTTATATTGCTAAAGTATATGCTACCAAGGTTGAATCTGTTGTTTTTATGGAAGATTAAGTTTGTATGATTCACCCCCCCCCTCTCATCTTGTTAGCTTGGCATCTATACTTAACATTAAGTATCAGAACTATCACCAGATGCAGATAGAGAAAGAAGTAGCCACCTCCCTACTTGAGTCCTGGTCTTTATCGATGAAACAATTCTTGCAGGACTTTAAATCTGTTTTTGAGAAGTATTATTCCTTATTGTCATAAACTTTTATTATTTTAATATCAAATGAAAATAGGGTTGTTCAGTTGTACTTTGTCATTGTTGGCAAAGGGGGAGAAGAATTCTATTTGGGAGAAGTATAGGGGAGAAGTATCTGGTAATCAAAATTTTGATATATGCTCTAAATATCTCAATGTTTATACTCTATATGCAAAATTGTTATACATTGTATTGTCAAAGGGATAGTGTATATGCTTAGGGGGAGCAATTTTACTAATGGCATGATTTTGTTGTAAAACACTTAGATGTCTAAATTTAATTTTCCTAAGTGTTGCCATCAATGCCAAAGGGGGAGATTGTTGGCATTTTTTATGATTATGTTGTGATTGTCATTGATGGACACACACTTGCATTGAGATCATTTTTGTATGTATGAATTATGCTCAACCGGCAATTGTTCCAACCTGTATGATGCATTATAGTCCTTAGACTATTGGTGTTTTGCAGAATGTGTTTACTGGTCTGAAGCGGTATGTAGACCCCAATTGGTTCGAGGATCTCAAGCGGCACGAAGGATCAAAGCGGCAGAACACATACTTCCCACTCTTCATTTTGTCAAACCAGCAACCGACATTTTGTTTGAACCGGTATTTTGTATGAACCGGTAATACTCAATGATGAGTTACCAATTGACATCTTTTGATGAGTTACCATCCACCGATTGTTTGACGGTGCCGACACTTTAATGATACTTTTTGTGTTGTGTTACCAAGTATGTCTAGGTTCATTGAACCTAGGAAATTGTAATGTAATCCTATTGGACCAACATGAAATCAGATTCCTTATAAGGACATCATGTCTAGGGTTTTAGGTTGTTGATGTGACTGTAGTGAAAGTTCATGTTGTTGCTAGGGTTTAAGGTGGTTGAGGAGTTAGAGAGAGTATGAATGTGTAGAAGACTAAAGTAATGTTGGAATGCATTAGGAATGAGCTATCAAGGATCTAACCAGGCAGTTTGTGCTATTAGCTAGATCAATCACTTGTTGATTACTCACATCTTTGACAAGTTTGTAGCCCTTAACCGGGTAGGCCCAAAAGCCTTTTGTAAATCCTCTAACAAGGTGGTTCACATCTGTGGATCTAAAATCCTCTAGCAAGATAGTCTTTAATCGGACTTATCTCCTAATAGAGATTGAGATTCCTAACAGGATCTGTTCTGGTAAAGAACGTTGTAAGACCTTAACCGGTCTGGTTCCTATTTTGCAGATAGTTACTTGTGAGTTCCATCTCACCATGGTTTTTCCCATTTGGGTTTCCACATCAAAATCTCTTGTGTTATGGTGTTTTTGCTTTTGTGGGTAAATGCATTATTAGCTATTTGGTTTGCATGTGTGTTAACCAGTTTGTCTACTAAACTATTTTACCGGTTTACTGTCAATCTTGTAAAGTGTTTAAGTGCAAAGATTTTTGGCATACTAATTCAACCCCCCCTCTTAGTATTCATCAGATGACAAGATGAGTCATGAGTTTGCAGATGAGATGAAGAAAGATTTTGAGATGTCACTCATAGGGGAGATTAAGTTCTTCATTGGACTGCAGATCCAACAAATGAAAGATGGAATCTTTATCTTTCAGTCCAAGTATGTCAAAGAGGTGTTGAAGACCTTTGGCATGGAAGATAGCAAACCGGTTGGTACACCGATGGTAACCGGTTGTAAACTATCCAAAGAGGATGACTCAGCATTGGTTGATGAGAAGGAATACCGATCCATTATTGGTAAGTTGCATTATGTAGTGCATAGTAGACCGGATATTGCACATGTAGTTGGCATTACTGCAAGGTTCCAGAAAAGTCCAAGAGAATCCCACTTGGTTGTAGTCAAGCAGATTCTTAGGTATCTGAAAGGATCTATTGACTATGGGTTATGGTATCCATACAATAATGATTTTAACCTGAGAGTGTTCACAGATGCTGATTGGGCTGGTAATGTAGATGCTCGAAAGAGCACAACTGGTGGTGCATTCTTTCTCAATGGTAGACTAGTCTCATGAATGAGTAAGAAGAAAAGTTGTATCTCTCAGTCTACAGCAGAAGCAGAGTATGTTGCAGCTTTCATGAACTGCACTCAAACAATCTGGATGAAGTATGTATTAAATGGCTTCAAAGTTCTTGTATCTAAATCGGTAAGTATATTTTGTGACAATACTAGTGCAATTAACATCTCCGAGAATCCGGTTTTACATTCTAGAACCAAACACTTTGAGCTTAAGCATTATTTCTTGAGGGAAAAGGTTCAGAACAAAGAGATTGCACTAGAACATGTTTCCAGTAAGGAGCAGTTAGCAAACATATTCACCAAGCCTCTCCCAAAGCCTACATTTATGTACTTAAGATGTGAATTAGGGGTGTTGCCCCTTCAGGAGGTAAACTAAAGGTATATGCTCCACATCAGTTAGGTATTGCATAGTCAATTTTTTCTTTAGGATTGATGTGTTGAAGGATGCTACTCCTCAAGGGGTGCCTCCACTTTGGCATTGTTGCCAAAGGGGGAGAAGATGTGAAGCAGAGAGATATCTTTGTATATTTCCATCAATGCCAAAGGGGGAGATTGTTGGCATTATGTGAACCGGTATGAAGACATAATGACATTGTATGTTGTCATTCATGTCAATATGTTGAAGAGGTGAGAACTGACATATGTGAGAACCGGTATAACACTGTGAACCGACATTTGTGCCAAAGTGAAGTGGTGTGTTTGTTCAAGGTGAACCGGCATATGGATATGGGAACCGACACAAGGAAGCATTGTATGACTACCAGTTGGTAGTCTCAACTTTAGGGTTTCCGGTTGAAGTGCTTCAAGCCTGTGTGGCTCAACCGGTGACTTTGTGTGATGAGTTAGCATGATAACAAAGAACATATCATGTTGCCACATCTGCCTTGTATGCGTGAAGGATCTTGCATGAAGGAGATTGTTCCTATCTACCTCGAGAATGTGCGAAGTTTGTAAACGGTGATAACGTGTGATGGGTTATCAGCCGCCATGAAATCGGTAGAAAACGAATGATGGAGATTAATGCAGTATGCTCAACGGTCAGTATTGAACTGTTTGAATTCCTTAACCTAACAGGTTTAGGATTTAGGGTTTATGCCACTGACCTATCTGTTTTCCTATAAGGTCGATGTTGTGATTCTTTCTAGGGTTGTTGGCAAAAGTTGTGTGTGTGTATCCAAGAGAAGGGATACGTGATTCTTGCTAGATCAGAGGAGAGAAGTGATACCTGTAGAGTGTAAGTGCAAAAGGTGAAGAGGAGCTTAAGCAGATCTGCATTGGCATTGAGTGTTGTTACCAGATCATTGTAATACCTGTTGATCTCTAACCACCTCAACAGTTGGAAAATCCCTTAACAAGGTAGCTTTAACCGGCTTGCTGTAAATCCTTTAATAGGGTGACTCAAAACCATTGAGTTCTTAAAATCCTCTAACAAGGTAACCTTTAACAGGGTTTAACCCTTAACCGAGTATTCTAGCCATCCCTTAACCGGGTGAAACAGGATCGGTTCCTAATAGAACCTATTGTATCAGTCTTTAATCGGACAAGGCTCCTAACAGAGCAGACTTCTAAAGAGTTCAAAAACAATCTTGTGGGTATTCATCCCCACTGTTGTTTTTCCTAGTTGGGTTTCCATGTGAAAATATATGCGTGTCATGTGTGATGTCTCAGTTATTCTGGGTTTTGCCAGTTGTACTATGTTTAAGGACCGATGTTACTGTTTGTTTGTCAATGCACAGTGTCTGCTGACAAACCGGTTTAAGAGTGTGTTTTTGTCTGTACTGATTCACCACCCCCCCTTCCCCCCCCCCTCTCAGTACCAGTTTGTTACTATTCATTCATCATTGAGTTATCAATATTGACAAGTGATAGACTCTTGTGCTAAATTTGGCTCACAACCAAATACCTTTATCTATTTGATTCATCCCTATATATTTGACCTTATTTCATTCTCTTTACACACAATCTCACATATTTGTCATTTATTTTCTATTTATGCATTTCTATTTGTACACATTTCCATACATTTGCTCCAAGCCCCTATAATAGGTTTTTACATAGGTTTCACTTTTATGCTATTCAAGATTGAATCTAACATTCAAACATTTCAAATTTAAATTATAAAATCCTCGCCCCTTTTTGCTAGCTATTACGAGCAAACTTGACATATGATTTTGCAACTTGTTATATCATGTTATTTAAAGGCTATTGTTTGTACAATAAAATATACAAAAATATTATAAAATCATATGATAATATAGGAGAAAAAGTAGAGCATGTTTCATTTTGTAAAGGACAAAAAATCTTTGAAATTATGGATTATGGTATACGAAGGATGATGATTTCATGTTGAAATTATATAGACTATTGTTAAGTTTATAAACGACGTCTTCAATCATTCGTTCAATATAATAAACTTGGTTAGAACATGAAGGTTGATCTAGAAAATTTCATCTTAAAGATCTGATGATCTCCCCGAAGATATTTATAAACAATGTCTTGACAATTTCAAATAAATAGATGAAGACAAACAATTTAAAGACGTATATTGTTAGTTCTTGCAGAAACAAACGAACTAATGAGATGGTAGAATTAAAATAGTTTAACCAAATTTTCTAATGTATATTTTTTTTTTAAATATCAAAATTAATCTATCCATTATTATATTAGATAATAGTTGTGATTGGTAATATATGTGTGATGTAAGCTATAAAATCTTTTTTTTCTCATTTTGACAAATTAACATTGCAAACTTATTGTCATACCATTTCTTTATTCTATTTATTATCCTATTTAGTATGTTAAAATGATTTAATAAGATTTCATTATATTAATAAAATATTGGAAATACTTCAAACCAATACATTGCACATCTCACCAACCATAATCAAACTCAATGCATCAATTATTTTTCTATAACTCTAATCTAATTTTTATGAAAATCCAAATTGATAATTTGAAAAGAACAAATAAATAATGGAATATTGATAACCTGAAAAGAAGACATAGATAATGATGGAATAACCATTTCTTTATTTCCTTGGGATTCTATATAATGCCAAGGGCTATGCTTTTACATATATTTGATTATAATGCCCATATCTTTATGAGTTTTGTCTTTAGCGTATGGTCACAATCATGTGACCTGAATCATAATGCACTCTTGATTTTTAACATTATACTCCATATTTCTTCTTTGATTACGTCTTGTTTTTTTGTGTCACCTCTTCTTTAATTTGATCGTACTATAGAAAATCTATACGCAAAAATCTTGGAGGTGAAAATAATTTATTAATCAAATATAAACTTTTAAGTTATTAATTTAATATAATCAGTTTTATTATTGTAGGATATTAAAATTATGGTTAATAATAATTAATTAATAGTTTGGTGAATATTGATAGAATTATTTTGTTAATAATGATTTTATAATATTGAATAAAAAATTGAATTATTTACACTTATTTATAATGATAATAATTAAATATTATTAAAATATATGATAGAAATATATTGTTTGTATAATATTTAAATCATTCAAAAAATCAAATCATAGGAGATAAGAATAAAGGTTTTATGACTACGAGAAGAATTGTTGAAGAATATTGTTTGATTTCTAAGATTGAACCTAAAGATGTTGATGAAGCATGCAAAGATGAAAATTGTGTTAAAGCAATGGAAGAAGAATTGAACCAGATTGAAAAGAATAATACATGGATTCTTGTTCCCAGACCTAAGGATAAAAATGTAATTGGAACTAAATGGGTCTTTTGGAATAAATTGAATGAGCAAGGTGAAGTTGTTAGGAATAAAGCAAGACTTGTTTGTAAGGGATATTCTCAGATGGAAGGAATTGACTTTGAGGAGACTTTTGCTTCAGTAGCTAGAATTGAAGTTGTTAGATTATTTCTTGCTTATGTTTCTTACAAAGATTTCAAAGTTTATCAGATGGATGTCAAGTCATCCTTTCTTAATGGGGAGCTGGAAGAGGAAGTTGATATTGAGCAATCGGATGGATTTCAGTTGACAGAATAGGAAGATATGGTTTGTAGATTGAAGAAAGCACTGTATCAATTGAAGCAAGACCCAAGAGCATGGTATGCCAGATTGGATAAGTATTTGCTAAAGCTTGGATTCAATAAAGGTACTTGTTGGTAATTTTTCTTGCAACCCTCAATCCTAAGGATAAATAAACTTCTAGGTTATGGGATTAGAGACCTAGAACATTCGATTTGCACTATTAATAGACTAAGGACAAGAAAATGCAACATAACAAGGCTTTCATATCCTTCTTCACTTCGAGCTCCATCACACTCAGGAGGGTATTCCTATTTTTGGGCCTGCATTTGACAATAACCTCTTAACGACAACTTCTTATAGGCCTAATGAAAATGGATTGTTCTCAGATACAATATCCCACATGCTTTGTAAACAACTGAGAACAAATAACTTATGAATTATTTATGAAAAAAGAAAGGGAAGGGCAAAAGAAAGATGAATTGGATTTGAAACAAGTTCTGAAAGATAGTAGACCATTGTCTATCTATGGGCATTGAGTCAATTCCTAGATCACAAATGCAAACCCAAATAGTAAATTACTTCAGATTAGTGGGCCTTTCAAACATTAATGTCTTACATTAATGCAACTCCTTTTGCTATTACATAAACCATTCTTGTTAATCCATGATATATTTCCCAGATTTACTGTAATTTGCACATAGACTTTAGTTCATTCCTTGAAGGAAAACCACACACACAATCACACATTGATAGAAAAATGTCAAGACAAATCAAAACATCCTGAATATTTCGATTTATATGAAATTTGAAGATACAAATGGAGATAGTTCCTGCAACAATTTGACAGTCTTCTCATGAACTAACTGAAATATTGAGAAATTTTTACATTCATTCCTTAAGGAATTTGTTCAAGCATTAGACTATACACAACCCTATTCTACCTGCCCAGAAAATGAGAAATTCAGAACCCCTAATATAGCCTTGGTATTCCTTTTATAATGGCCAGGAATGCGACAAGCCTCGGGCTATTTACATGTGTCCAGCTTACTCTTTCAATTAGCCTTTTCTTTCAAAAGTTACCAAATGGATTCAGTTGCCTCTATTTTGTCATGATGTGTAACCATCTGGATGGCCATGTGTAGTATCCATCATGCCTAGATCAGAGAGTATCAATGGGAGCCTACCACCACACCAACCACGTCACCACAAACCATGGGTGGTTATAGATATAGAAGATACCAGGTCGAGTGGCTTCCGCTACTTGTCCTAGTAGGGGAGAACTTTGAGAGTGTGGGTTAACAGCACCACCAACCCAATTCCTCAATGTCCGCATCACCCACTGTCTCCCTACACTTCTACATCCAAAGGGAAAATTTTGCCGCCAAAGGAAGTCTAGTCAAATGCAAACTGTAAAATAGTATTGCATATGCACATTAATCATCTTGTTCTTCTCTAGCAGTTTGGTGCATTTTCAAGCCCCCTTTGGTTGTATGACGGATTTTTCATAGGTTTCCTTTCAGGATCTCGACACCTCTTCTGCAACATGATCCATTTATCACAAGGCTTTGGCATAGCTATAAACATCTTTGAAGCTCAATCTTCAATCGAGATAGTCATATAAATCAATGACTTATCCATCCTTACATTGATCTATATTTAAGAACATCCCTACTGTCCTTTCAAGCTCTGATGTATACCAATTATTGCGGCTCTGGATTCACACATATGATCATGATCATGAAAATCAGCCTTTCATGATTTTATTCCTTCAGACGTGTGTGAACCATCTTGGACATCCTTGCAATTTTGACATATGTTTTGAGTATAAAACTCAAACGTCGATATTTTTGGCATGTTTGACTAGCCCTAGACTACATTTGAGCACAACTCGAGTCTTGCTGAAGATATTCTAAACATCTCATCACGTGTTGAGTTGACAACTCATATTCCCCATAGTCAGCATGCAGCCCACTCTCTCTCTCTTTACTCGGGTCTCAGTGAAATTAACTTGGGCATCTCATCGAGTTCCGAGTTGCTAGCTAGATCTCTATTTAGCACATAGCACACGTCTTCTCATTTGCTCGGGACTTGTTGAAGTAGAAAATACATTCTCATCGAGTTTCGAGTGGTCTCACACACTCACAACCACAAAACATGGAGCTTGTTCAACTGGAAAAGCGGGAACCATTGAAGGTCAAAAACTCAATTCCCTGCCACATGACTTGGGACTCGACCAAACCAAAAAACACATTTTGCCGAGTGTCGAGTTCCTTCTCGGGGGACACCTTAGAATAACAAGTATGTTGAGTGGTCCCACAATGCTCGAGACCCACTTTCTAATTAAATCCTTAAAAAAGGATTTAATTTTCTTTTGTGAATTATTGGCTAAACAATATAGACATGGATCAAGTGCCAATGACATTTCTCCTCTTAAAATAATAATTTTAAAAATAGTGTTGATTGGGGCGCCAAGTTTAACAGTTTATAAGAACATTCCCACCAGTTCAATTTCAAAGAGTTTATAGGACCTTGACGTTCTTTAATGGGATAATTTTTTTAGGGCTAACAGTACTACTGATAGTAATCTGTATTTCAAGATTGATCATGATAACATTTTGATTGTTGAAGTTTTTGTTGATGATATTATTTTAAGAGGGAATGATAGTTTGTGCAAGAAGTTTGCTAATGAGATGCAAAATGAGTTTGAGATGTCTATGATTGGTGAGATGAAATTATTTTTGGGATTGCAAATTACTCAGTTGGATAAAGGCATTTTTATCTCTTAGTCCAAGTATGTGAAGATATTGTTGAAGAAGTTTGGTTAAAATGACTCAAAGCCAGTTGGTACTCCTATGGTGACTAGATGTAAGGTAACAAATGATGATGAATCCCCTAAAGCTAATTAGACTAGATATAGATCTATGATTGGTGGATTTCTCTATTTAACTTAGACTAGACCAGATATTATGAATGTTGTATGTCTTGTTGCTATATTTCAAGTTGATCCTAAGGAATCTCATGTTATAGTTGTGAAAAGGATAGTTGATTTTGGTTTGTGGTATCCTAAAGATGATGATTTTACTTTGAGTGCTTAAATTATAGATGTTGATTGGGCAGGTGATGTGGATGACATAAAAATTACTAGTGGTGGTACTTTTTTCTTGGGAAAGAGATTGGTTTCTTAGATGAGTAAGAAGCAAAATACTATTTCGTTATCTGCCGTAGAGGTTGAGTATATTGTTGTTGCTAACAATTGTACTCGGGTGGTATGGATGAAGTAGATGCTAAAGGATATTGGAATTATGTATGATGAGCCTACTACTATATACTGTGATAATTCAAGTGTTATCAACATTTCTAAGAATCTAGTGTTGCATTCAAAGACTAAGCATATATCTATCAAGTTTCATTTTTTGAGAGAAAAGGTGAATGAGAAGAAAATTAGGTTGGATTATGTATATACGAAGGAACAAATTGTAGATATTTTCACAAAGCCTTTGGCTAAGGATACTTTTGATCATCTTAAAGAGAAGATAGGGGTGATTGCCCCTCCTCATAAGAACTAAGATGCATGGATTTGCATTAGTCTGATGGATTTCACAGTCATATCTTGTGATCTGGGTTGATGAGTGGTGGCTGCTACTGAGGGGGAGTAGTCAATGTTGTGGTTCAAATGTTAAGATTTGTGAGTTTTGTAGTTTGGGTGTCTTTTTCATTGATGTCAAAGGGGGAGATCATGTAAAACATTTTCATATAATATTTTGATCTTAGGGGAGATTGTTGAGAGGTGTTCTTGTTGGCAACAAGGCAACAAACTAAGAGGGGGGGTGAATCAGTTTGCTCACAAAATTTATTCAACTCAAACACAATTTCAAATCTAATAATTAACAATGAAAGCATAAATCAACACCACATATATAACACACATAGAACCAAGATTTTTAATATGGAAAACCCGGTTAAGGGAAAAACCACGATGGGAACCTACCCACAATATGATGATACTTTGTTAGAAGTATATGAAATATTATAATGGGGAATGCATGTGCATTTAGGCACACTACCTAGAGATCACTACTCAAAACACGTAACAAAGAGGTTGCAATCCTTGGGAAGACTCTTGTCTTACAAAAATATTTAGATTACATCTGGAAGATCATGAACTGAGAAAGTAGCATCTACTCATGTTTGGTTACAGTTCCGGTTAAGCACATAACACATATACTTCTCCTTCACACTTCTTCACACTTCTTCGCACTACTTCACTTCTATCGAATGATCGAAACATTATTCGCACACACAGATACCTCTCTCACATGAATATTACATATATTTATACATATCATCAACCTATCTTTCATTGTCGACTCAACACACATCACAAATAACAAGAATATAACCATACATGCTACAACATTACATGCTGACCAAAACAATGTCAGCTAAGACATAGTATGGACCTAAATAACCACCTCAAACATGAAACACCTCCAATAATTATGCCATGAACATCTGCAACATGCTACAATCATCATGTCGGCCAAGAACATAAAGAACACCACCGGATCAAAGAAAATCATCAATAACTTGCACAACGATTAATGCAGACCACCAACACAGATAGGACATGATCTAGAAACATCCATAAGCACCATGAATTACCACACCATCAACACTTACTATAATCTGCATCCTCATTATACCGAACCTCAAGAACACTCACAAAACTGAATGTCAAAGTGAAAGATTCACTTGCAGACCTCCAAATCACAAACTATATGAATTAAGGACACACCAAAACATCCCAAATACTCTATCAAATTCACAAACAAAGATATTCTAACATAGAGCAATGCATAGAAAAATACAAAACATTGAGCAACACCGAACAACTGAGAAACCAACCACAATACCAAATCTCATAACTCAATCAAATATCCATATGGACCACTAAAACTATAGCTTAATCAACTAAAGATACTTATCTCAAAACCCTTTAATCCACAACAACTCATCTACAACACATTGGCCAAACCAACTCAATTAATCTGACAACAACACTGAAACACAAAGGAATATGTTGACATCAATGACAACAACACATTCCAACAAACTTCTCAACAATATCTAACAGTTCTTTCTTTGTCATTGATTGTTTTTCACATCATATGTTTCCATGAATGCCAAAGGGGGAGATTGTTTGGATAATGTGCAAATATGTGTTTGGATTGGCTAAGTGATGTGCTGTCATTGGTGTTGTCATATATGTCAACATATTCCTCTGTGTGTTCCAATGTTGCAGTCTGATTAAGTGAGTTGATTTGGTTAGTGTGTTACGAATGAGTTGTTACAGATTAAAGATTTTTGAGATAAGTATCTCTAGTTGATTCAGCTCAAGTTTTAGTGGTTCTCATGGAGATTTGATCGAGTTATGAGAGCTGATATTGTGGTTGGAATTTTTGGTTCTTCGGTGTTGATCGGTGTTGTGGATTTTTCTTTACGTTGCTCCATGTTGAAATATCTTGGTTTGTGGATTTGGCACTGTAGACACCTTAAAATGGTCAACGCTTGCAGAGTCATACTTTAACATTTGCACATTGCCTCATTTTAGGTTTTTGCGTCGCATTAACATTTCTTCTATGATTCGTACTTGGTTTTTATCATTTGCGAACATCGAGTCATTCTTCTACATTCTTCAATTATCTCGCTCTTGAATTTGGTCTTGTCGACAACACTATCCAGTCATGATTTTGGTCGATCTTATCTTATTGCATCAATGTGCGTGCTTATTTGTCATCATTTTGGACATCGTCAATCCTAATTAGGGCTTTGTCCTCCTGTCAATCTTGCGATCAATTTGTTATCGATCATTGTCCTCTTATCAATCTTGTCATCTGGCGATCGATTTATCATCAATCCTTCAATCTTGTCCTCTTAACGATCGATTTGTCATCAATTGTTGTCATGTTCGATCTTGTCATTTTGCGATCAATTCATCATTGATCGTGGTCATTTTTAATCCTGTCATTTTGCAATCTATTTTGTCATCGATTCTTGTCTTCTTGTCAATCTTGTCATTTGGCGATCGATTTGTCATCGATTGTTGTCTGTATCAAATATGTCAATTTGGATCAATTTGTCATTGTTTCTCATCAATTGGCGCATTTTATTAATCAAATCATTTATCACATTGGTCATTTATCAATCCAAAATCAAATCGAATCGAGTCAATTATCTTTCATCAAGACCTAATTCATCTTCTAGGGTTTCGTGATTTAATCATTTAACCTTGTGTGTGTCATTTCTTCCTTTAGGATTAATAAATTGTTTATTTAT
Source organism: Cryptomeria japonica (assembly GCF_030272615.1). Taxonomy (NCBI): domain Eukaryota; kingdom Viridiplantae; phylum Streptophyta; class Pinopsida; order Cupressales; family Cupressaceae; genus Cryptomeria; species Cryptomeria japonica. The sequence continues at coordinate 325,770,255 of NC_081409.1, forward strand.
CCTAAGTCTTCTTATTACAATTAAATCTTCATTTAATTGGCTAATTATTCCTCTTTGTGAATTAATTAATAAATGATAAATTATTAATTAATTTACCTAATTTCTAATTTTCATCAATTTCCTAATTTCTTAATTTCTCATTTTCTAATTTCTTAATTTTCTAATTTCCTAATTTCAATTTCCTCCTATTTCTCTCCTAAATTCATGGAAATGACATAGAAATTTGTTATAATTTGTCATAATTGACAATCAATCAATCCTTGCATAGAAATTTGTCATAAATTGTCATAAATCCTTGCATAGAAATTTGTCATAAATTGTCATAAAACTTTGCATAGCAATTTGTCATAATTTGTCATAATTTGTCATAATTGACATAATTGATTTGCAATTTCCATTTGAATTGAATCATGCTAATCTTGTCATCTCTCCAATTCTTCCATAAATTGGATGAATTTCTTCAATCAATAACCCTTAATTAATAATTGATAATCAGACTATCGAATTTACGCTTCTAGTACTCTTGATCAAAAAATCCCGTCTACTTGCTTTCAATTGTGTGTGCACTTGTAGGTGAGATCCATAACCAAACCATTTGAAGAGGAAAGAAGAACAATGGAGCCGCATGGAGGAGCATTCAAATCATCATCTGGTTTGCACAATCATTAGTTTTGTATGCTTTGTTTTCATGTCTCTATTGAATGTGTCTTAGGATAGATTCATTGCAATGAATGCATTTGTGATTGAGCTATTATTTTTATCTTGTTTTGTGATGATTTCCTATTTCCTAACATACAGGCACAATGTTTGGGATGTTTTTGTGTTTTCTTAATTAAGATGGTTCTTGATTTTGAGGTCTACAAGTGAATCTTTCAGTTTGACAATCATTGTAGTTAGTGTTCTTGAAGTTCGATATAATGACGATGAAGATTCTAGTAAGTTGTGTTAGTGTGGTTGTTTCTGTGGTAATTCATGGTGCTTATGGATGTTTCTAGATCATGTCCTATCTGTGTTGGTAGTCTGCATTGATCGTTGTGCAAGTTATTGATGATTTTCTTTGATCCAGTGGTGTTCTTCATGTTCTTGGCCGACATGATGATTGTAGCATGTCGCAGATGTTTGAGGCGTAATTCTTGGAGGTGTTTCATGTTCGAGGTGTTGATTTAGGTCCATACTATGTCTTAGCTGACATTGTTTTGGTCCGCTTATAGTATTGTAGTGTGTGTGGTTATATCTTTGTAATTTGTGATGTGTGTTGAACCAACCTTGAAAGATAGGTTGATGATATGTATAAATAAATGTAATAATCATATGAGAGAGTGATCTATGTGTGTGAATAATGCTTTGATCTTTCGGAAGTAGTGAAGTAGTGCGAAGAAGTGTGAAGAAGTGTGAAAGAGCATAATATGTGTTATGTGCTTAACCAAAATTGTAACCAGGCATGAGGAGATGCTATTCTTTCAATTCAAGATCTTTCGAATGTAATCTGAATGTTTTTGTAAGATAGTGAGTCTTCCGTGGGTTGTTGCCCTTTATTGTTTTTGAGAAGTGAGCTCTAGGCAGTGTGCCTAAGTGCAAGTGCATTCTCCATTGTAATATTTCATATACTTCTAATAGAGTATCATCATATTGTGGGTAGGTTCCCACCGTGGTTTTTCCCTTGACTGGGCTTTCCATCTTAAAAATCTTGGTGTTATGTGTGTTATTGATGTGGTGTTGATATATGCTTTCACTTTTAATTATCAGATCTTAAATTGCGTTTGAGTTAGGTTGAGAAAACTGATTCATCCCCCCTCTCAATTTTCTGCCTTGTTTCCAACAAGCTCTATCTTTGTAATCATTCATATATATAGTGGATTATCCAGTGGGTTGACTCCCACTATGGTTTTTCCCTATTTGGGTTTTTCACATATAAATCTTGGTGTTCATGTGTTAGATATGTGTTGTTGATTAATTGTTTATGTGTTGTTGTAATTGTTTGTTTGGACTGATTAACCCCCACTCTCAGTCCTACCTTGGATTCAACACTTAGTACAATTGTAAGAGGTAAGTACTGGCCACTAAACAAAGTAAATTTTCAATCACTATCCAATTCCAAGATCTCATATGCTATTCCAACAAATTCTAAATTAGTTTTGACTATAATTTCTAACATTTAAATTTGAATTCTTAAAATTTAAATGAGTTTTAATAAATACATAATCTTATTTCAACTTTTAATTTGAATGATCATTATTTTTCAAACTCTTAAACTAATAGTGAAGTCAAATCTAATAGCCAATACACTCAAAAACAAAGATCCCAGAAACATTGGCTTAGTAAACTAGTTTCTTCTACAAAAACAAAGATTTATAACAAAATTGCAGACTAAACCACAATTTAAATATACTGATTTGTAATCTATCAATAATATTCCTCTCATTTAAACTTTACATTAATAGAAAACATCACAGTATTGGTAGAAACTTGAGATTGATTTGTGTTTTCAACCAATTGGTTTCCCTTGATGAAGTTTCACTAAAATAATGTTTCTTTATTTCTCACTCTTACCCCCTCTATCTTTTTCTTCAAATCTCCCCTCTCCCTCTCTATCTATATCTCATTATAAAGATATCTCTTTTATTCACTCCTCTCTTGCCTCTTCTATCAACACTATTGGCAAGAACTTGACGTATTGCATCCCTTGTTTAATATATGCAACCGATAAAAAAAATTCCAATCAATGCAATAATAGTATGTCATTGCTTTATTAAGATATTGATGCTGATTTTATTAAATGTTTGCCTCGAAATAGTAAATATTTTTTATAAATAAATTATCAAAAAGAAATGAAGGTAAAAAAGGAACATTAATGAATATGTTTATTGGAAGAGCATGGTTCAGTTTTGAGGTTATTGAGTTAGAGTTTTACACAATATGGAGTAATCAAAATGTAAAGAAACATAGAATAGTTAAGTTTTTTAAAAAATGTTATGACATGTGGTTTGTAGTGATAATAGGAATAACTTGTAATCACTTCCTTTTATCATATAATGTTCAACAATTTTTAGATGCTACACAATATTCTATAGGTACTTATGGTGGTTGTAAATTTTAAGCATAATGATTTGTGGAAAGAAAGGTAGCTCAAACCTATAATTGAAATAGAGAAAATAGTTTGTATTACTTTGATGCCTAGCATATTCAAGTCTCTATTTGATAACTTTAAACCCTACTATAGTAAATAAATGAAGTTGGAGAGTCTGTACTTAAGCTAGTATACTATGTGTTATTTAAATGCATAAAGTTGTAAAAAAATATAAAATGTTAGAGGGCTTTTATAATGTGCATGATTCCTAGTGTATGATGTGGAAAAGGTTTATGAAAATGGTATAGATTATAAGGGGCTAAGGTGAGATTACAGGTTCATCTTGGCAAAGAAAGATATTGAAGATTTAATGGATATTGTTACAAATAAAAAATAAAAGAAGCTATGGGGAAAGATATTAGAAGAAAGGAGATAATACTAAGAAGTACTCACAACTAAACTATGAAAACCCAAGACACTAATTTTACTTTCACAAAAATGTTGATTCGAAGTTCCAAGAAAATCCAAAAGTGAACAAAGATAAAAATATTTAGAAGTTGTAGTATGATGTAATATAAGTTCTTGAGGTAAGAGGCGTGTGATTATTGCAAAAGATAGAAAAGGGATTTAATTTATAAAGGGTAGGATTGGTTAAAATTAGAAGGTGGAACATATAGGGTCTATTTAGAAAATAAAAAATACCAATAAAGTCAGTTTTTTAAATGTTCCTATATAGTTTGAATATCATGGATGCTAACATAAAAACAATGACATTTGAGATGCAAATATAATGGAATTAGTTACATCTCAAGTGAGATAATCTACATATATAATAGAAATATTGGTGAAATAACATAAATGAATCCAAAACATGGTAGGGCATGGAAATCAAAGTGGTTGTAATACATAGAGTAGAAATTAATGAATAGGAAATTAATGGCTATGCACATAGATCATTTGTTTTTTACAATCAAGTGGTATTGCATCAGATTCTATACCAAGCATGCTATATTGTATCACCCAATCTAGATGAACATTTTTGTATCCCTTTTTCATTTATCAAAAACTTCTAACTCTTCTCTTTGTTTCTATTTATATTTTTTTGTAGACAACTAAAACTATATATATTCATTTATCTCACATGTGTGATATAAGCTACTCATTACATATCATTTATTTACTTTTCAAGTTCCTATGGAGAACTCGTTCCAAGGAAAGGACCACAAGAAGAATCTAAATTTGGTCCATTACTTTACATATATATGATAGTATTTTCAAATATCTAAATATTTACTTTCCATGCATGGTTGAGAATGATCATATACTTTAAAATACCCACTTATAATAGATTTGTATGCATCTCAAGGTGGAGGAAAAATGTAATGGTGAAATAGACATACATGCGATGATTCTTTTTGGAATGTCTTAATATGATTACATATTGACAAGTGATGGACTCTTGTGCTAAGTTTGGCTCACAACCAAATACCTTTATCAATTTGATTCATCCCTATATATTTGACCTTATTGTTGGCAACAACAATGAAGGAAAACTGAGAGGGTGGGGAATCAATTTTCACCAGATTAAACAATTTAAGCACAATCTCAGATCTGATCAACAACAATAAGAACAAAATTAACACAATAACAACAACACACATAACATCAATATTTTTGACATGGAAAACCCGGTTGAGGGAAAAACCATGGTGGGAACCTACCCACTATAAGATGATACTCTGCAGTAGTACGTGTAAATATTACAATGGGGAATGCACATGCATTCAGGCACGCTACCTAGAGCCCACTGCTCAAGATATAATGACCCAGAAGGCTACAACCCTCAGGGAAGGTTTACTACCTTACAATAACATTCAGACTACAATTCGGTTTAGATGAAATGAAAGAATAACATCTCCTAACGCCTGATGATAGTTTCGGTTAAGCTCATTTGTCTGTCCTGTAACATTCTCTGCTCAACACTTTACGCTGAAAGATGAATTCACTTATTCACACATACACCACTCTCTAATAATGTAGACACCATCACCATACATGAATATAACACCTATTTATACAAATCGTCAACCTTCACTACAAGGTCAGCTCAGCCCTCAAGACCTAATTATTAAATTACATCACATGATACATAAATCGATCACCATACCAATACAATGTCATAGACGACATAGCATGGACCCAAATCAAATCTTCGAACATGCAACACCACCATAAATATCGCCAAGATCAACCGCAACTCACTACACCACTAAAAACGTTGCATAACACAAAGAATAACACCAGACCCATAAGATCTTCAATAATGCGCACAAGAATCAATGCGGACCACCAAGACAAATAGGAAACGATTAGGAAACACCAACAAGCACATTAGAACCATCCGCAATAGCTGCACCAACACCACTTAATCAAATATTCATCAATCAACACACTGATACTCAAGAACACTTAACATCAACAACTGGAACCATAAATGTAGCTTGTAGAGCATCAAATGCCAAGCCATCTGAATTGAAGATACACAAGAACATCCCAAACACTCTCCCAAATCCACAACCAAAGATATAATCATACCAGAGCACAACAGATTAAACACCAACTCAACTCTCTGCAATCACCGAAATACCAAAACACAGGAATATGTTGACATCAATGACAACAACATATCCTAGTAGCAACAATATCCAACGCTTATTTCATTCCCTTTACACACAATCCCACATATTTGTCATTTATTTTCCATTTATGCATTTCTATTTGTACACATTTCCATACATTTGCTCCAAGCCCCAATAATAGGTTTTTACATAGGCATCACTTTTATGTTATTCAAGATTGAATCTAACATTCAAACATTTCAAATTTAAATTATAAAATCCTCACCCCTTTTTGCTAGCTATTACGAGCAGACTTGACATATGATTTTGCAACTTGTTATATCATGTTATTTAAAGGCTATTGTTTGTACAATAAAATATACAAAAATATTATAAAATCATATGATAATATAGGAGAAAATGTAGAGCATGTTTCATTTTGTAAAGGACAAATAATCTTTGAAATTATGGATTATGGTATATGAAGGATGATGATTTCACTTTGAAATTATATAGACTATTGTTAAGTTTATAAGCGACGTCTTCAATCATTCGCTCAATATAATAAACTTGGATAGAACATGAAGGTTGATAAATGACGTCTTAAAGATTTGATGATCTCCCCTAAAATATTTACAAACAATGTCTTGACAATTTCAAATAAATAGATGAAGACAAACAATTTAAAGACTTATATTGTTAGTTCTTGCATAAACAAACGAACTAATAAGATGGTAGAATTAAAATAGTTTGACCAAATTTTCTAATGTATACTTTAAAAAAAAAAAAATTAAAATATCAAAATTTATCTATCCATTATTATATTAGATACCAGAATCTAATTTCTATGAAAGTCCAAATTGATAATTTGATTATAATGCCCATATCTTTATGAGTTTTGTCTTTAGCTTTCAATATTCCTTAGGTGTGGCGTATGGTCACAATCATGTGACCTGAATCAGAATGCACTCTTGATTTTTAATATTTTTAATAAATATTTAATCATTTTATGTGATTCCTTACTAATTTGTCACATTCCTTTAGTGGATCGGAATATTCATCTTAGGTGAATATTTCTTCTTTGATTACGTCACCTCTTCTTTTTAATTATACTTGTTATTTCTTTGATTACGTCTTTTCTTATGTCACCTCTTCTTTTATTTGATCGTACTATAGAAAATCTATACGCAAAAATCTTGGAAGTGAAAATAATTTATTAATTAAATATAAACTTTTAAGTTATTAATTTAATATAATTAGTTTTTATTAATGTAGGATATTAAAATTATGGTTAGTAATAATTAATTAATTAAAAGTTTGGTGAATATTCACATTTATTTATAATAATAATAATTAAATATTATTGAAATATATGATAAAAATATATTATTTGTATAATATTTAAAGTATATGAATGATGTTGATATGGCTGATTTTATATCAATTTTGACAAATAAAAAACGAAAATAATAAATGCTTTAGATACTAATAATTTATAACAAATAATAGATGATAGTAATAGTATGATATTTAAATGGTGATTTTGACTTTTCATGATTCACATTATCATAACATCAACTAAAAAAAATATTTGAGATACTTACGATTTTTGTATTGTATTGTATTGTAAAAAAAATCATTAGGAATATTTATGCATTCACCCAATCTTTTAAATGTCAATACATTAACTAATGAGAAATAAGAATTAAAATAGGTTGACCAAATTTCTTAATGTTTTTAATTTTTTAAATTTATTTATTAATTTATCTATTATTCTATATTGGTTAATAGTACTCTACATAATTAGCAATATGATGTAAGCATTTGGCTATTCATTGAATTCTTTTTTGGGTATTTTCATGCAACAATCTTTTTGTAATGTCCCCTTTTTAGCAGTCACGAGGCAATTTGTTGTTAGCCCATGTTGTCATGATCCCGAGGGCTAACTAGGACTTTACAGGGATCGAAGAAGGTTTTGGCCTAGGCAAATTTCAATTTCAGGCCAATTAGAGGTGTTTTGGTGGGTTTTCCAAATACTTACTATAGATAGGAATTTGGAAATCATCAAAGCAAGTAGCAAATTTGCCTAGCTCAATCACGAAAACTAAAATGCAGTGACAAATCCTAATTACATTCAATAGAGATGCATGAAAAACAAGACATTCAATTCAAATGCAAACCATTGCAAATGTGAATATCTCCTCCAGAAATCTCCATTGTCCTTCTTTCTCCTCCAAATTACTTTGTTTTGTGGATCTCACCTTCAAGTGCATAAGTATAATATGAAAGCAAGATTGACAAGACGAGACGGTATCATAAGGGTACTAGAAGTGTGATTGATTTAGCCATTTGATTGAAGAAATTCATCTAATTTATAGACAAATTGGAGAAAAGACCAGATTAGCATGAAAGTGATTCGAATGGAAATTCAAATCAAGAATAGCAAAATTATGACAATTGTATGACAAATTGCTATGCAAGGATTTATGACAATTTATGACAATTTATGACAAATTGCTATGCAAGGATTATGACAAGAATTTGAAATAGAAATAGACATTTACGAATTTAGGAGAAATTAGAAAATTAAGTTAGAAATAATGACTTGGAAATTAGGAAATTGATGCAAATTAGGTAAATTAATTAATAATTTTTCATTCATTAATTAATTTACAAAAAGAGGAGGAATTAATTAGCCAATTAAATAAACATTTAATTGTGACAAGAAGACTTAGGATAGATAAATCATTTAATCTAGAGGGAGAAATGACAAACAAGGTTAAATGAATAAATCATGAAACCCTAGAAGATGAATTAGAAATGCAAGGACGACAATTAGGTCTTGATGTAAGATCGATATGATGTCTATTCGATCATGATTTTGAATTGATAAATGATTTGATTGATAAATGCGCCAATTGATGAGGAACAATGACAAATTGATCCAAATTGACATGATTGAGAAAGACGACGATCGATGACAAATCGATCGCAAAATGACAAGATTAACAAGAGGACAAGGATCGATGTCGAATCGATCGCAAGATGACAAGATTGATGACAAATTGATCGCAAAATGACAAGATTGACAAGATTGATAAGGATCGATGTCGAATTGATTGCAAGATGACAAGATTGATGACAAATTGATCACAAAATGACAAGATTGACAAGTTGATAAGGATCGATGTCAAATTGATCGCAAGATGACAAGATTGAAAAGAGGACAAAACCCCTAATTCTATCATCGATTAGGATCAACGATGTCCAGAATGATGACAAATGAACATGCACATTGATATGATAGGATAAGATTGACCAAAATCATGACTGAAGGTTATTATCGACAAGACCAAATTAGAAAGCGAGACAAATGAAGAATGCAGAAGAAGGACTCGATGCTCGCAAATGATAAAAACCAAGTGCGCGACATAGGAGAATGTTAATGTGACACAAAAACCCTAAAATAAGGCAATGCACAAATGTTAAAGTATGATTCCGCAAGCATTGACCATTTTTAGACGTCTACATTTTGCCCCTCTTTGAGACAATGCGATTCTAAGCGTTGTTTCAAAGAACAATAATGAAAATACCCTAGACAATAATAATGACATATGCATGCCCCCTCGAGGAATTGGCTGGAAACATCTAGAAAAGAGGCCAATTGATCGATAAGAATGATAGAAAATGATAGAAGCAAACAGACTGAAAATCGGGGATCGAATACACAAAGGACAAGCAATTGAAGGTGCAAAAGACCGTGACCAGCATAAGATGGAGAGGGTGCACGTCCATCTATGCACTGACAAAGATCTATAAATGAGACAAAGAGAGTGAAAAGTGCTCATTTGCACTAGCCAAAGAGGAGAATTTGTTGCTTTGGAAAAGGATGCTTGCAGAGAGATTGCAAACATTCCAATGGCATATCACCTCAGAGAACGTGTACGCACGTACAGACGATCGGACAACATGGGAGCAACGGTATGTATCTCAAAAACCCATATTGTCAATTTTATGAATTTGACTTGCTTGCGGGACATTGCGAGGCCCACAGAGAATGCAGAAAGTGACTTCTGTGCCTGTGTGAGCGCATCCTGCACTTGTGTAGGGTATCCTACACTTGTGTAGGGTACACAGGCGCAAGTTGATGCAAAACAGGTGCAGGTCATAGCACACAGGCGCAGTTGTGCACTGGGAACCCAAATTTGATAAAAAACAACATGTGAATGATCTGAAAAGGGGGAGAAGGGTAGGATAAGTCAAAATAGATTAGAAACACCCTGATTTGGACGTGAAACAAGGAAATGCAGCCTGTAGGAGCAAACCCTAAAACTGACAAAATGTGCCCTAATTGTGATGTAGAGTCAACAGTATCCATTGATCACGCGGGAGAACTAACCTGACTGCTTCATGTTACGATATAGACTTAGGAGCACGGACAGAGATACATTAGCAGGACTTATTTTATACTATATCACATTCATTCCTGAGATTGGGGCAAACACAGGACTACTCACCGCATTGGCAGAGCGATGGCATTCAGAGACTTTCTCATTCCATCTGGTGACTAGAGAGGCGACTGTGACACTAGAGGACGTATGGCGTATCCTCCGCATTCCGATTCATGGGGAGATGATAGAGTATGATCCAGCGACAGGGAGAGACACTTTGTGCAGATTATTTGAGTGCGACGCGGATGATCTGGATATCATAGAGAGGGAGATTGGCTAGGAGACCATGGCATCAGAGTATGATCGACGATATGTGGTGATAGTCATGGTTATAGCATGCCTATTAGCAGGGGACAGATGAGGACATGGATTCCCTATTGGATGGGGAAGAGTGCTAGAGTGGATGGCGACAGAGGGGACTGTGTACGCATGGGGACCATGTGTGCTGGCTATGCTATATTTTCAGTTGCATCAGATAGCATATCAGGGAGTTCACACTTTGAGCTGTGGGGTCACACTATTACAGGTATGGGCATTCGAGCACATAACCATATGTCGACCGATCGCAAAGAGATAGGTATTACCACACTGACCATATGTGTATTAATATGGGGGAGCACTGAGATAGGGTACTTTCGGATATATATTGTATTGGCGACATAAGCTAGATAGATTAAGAGAGTTCACATGGAGGCCATATCTTGATTGCCTTGGATGGTCAGATGATAGTGAGGAGCTACTGTACTGCAGACAGGAGAGATACCTGATTGGGCGACCAGTGAATCACCAGAGAGTGATTGAGATGTACCTACCAGAGAGAGTCAGACGACAGTTTGGAGAGAGGCAGGATGTACCTAGAGGGACTGCACACTTTGCCCGATCTCACAGAGAGACGAGCCAGTGGGGGAGGATGATTCAGCCACACATAGCATATGTTGACTTCACACAGCTACAACAGAGACAGTGGGATTGGAGATCAGATGTGGTGGACGTCGAGACGATAGAGGAGTATGAGCGATGGTTTGCACGATGGCTAGTGCCATTGACAGATCCTGATATTCTGGTACCGAGGAGACAGGAGGACTTCCCACTCGCTGGAGAGGATGAGGACAGAGATGAGGACAAGGAGAATGAGGGTGGTGATGAGGATGAAGGGGATGATGAGGATGGAGATGATGAGGATGAAGATTATGAGCCAGATTCAGGCGATCAGGAGGCATTGCAGGATATACCCATAGAGCCGGAGACAACTAGGATAGAGGAGATGGAGATATGCAAGGCTACCATAGCGAGTCAGCATGATCACATTGCGACATTAGAGAGATAGAATGCCATCTTAAGGATAGAGCATGATCAGTTCAGAGCAGAGATAGCCAGATTGACAATGGCTCGAGATACAACAATAGCACAGGCACAACGAGAAGAACAAAGAGTCACCGAGTATATTGGGTTGATTAGGGATGCCAGTGCATGTGAGATGGCACAAATGTTGGTAGAGACTAGAGAGGAGATACGCCACTAGAGGACACTATATGAGAGTGCAGTTCCACCAGAGTAGAGAGCAACATCATATCGAGCACGATCAAGGACAGAGAGCAGACCACGTTCTTAGAGGTCAGTGAGCAGCATGGGAGTGAGTGGACCTATGAGACCACCACAGCCAGGACTTGGGATAGGAGGGACATCATCCTTGAGACATGGCAGGGATGAGGAGGACAGAGGGAGCACCTAGTTACAGAGGCACATGCTCCTTATGACAGTCAGTGGACATTATGTAGTTTGACATTATGTAGTCAGCCTGCGGGCTATACTGAGGACAGACAGTCCAATTTTGTACACTGATATTATTTTGATATATGATATGATATGCATCGATATGATGGGATGCAATGTGTTATGACGTATAGTTATCTTCCATGTATGGATGGCTTATGCACTGTTGATGTACCATTGTGGAACATGTATGGATATATTTTTTTATATGTTTTTGATGCATTTATAATATGAAATGGATAAAATGTTTGATGTGATGCTTGATGTAATGCAAATGTACTAACCAATGAATGCAGGATGCAGCTTATGTTTTTGGAGATCGGAGAACTAGACCGAACTGACTGCCCAAATTGACAGAAGAAATGCTAGTAAGAAGAAATTAGACAGAGGACAATTAGAGACGAAGAAAAACTTGCTTTCACTAATGCACTTTGTAGGTGAGAACCTTTATTTAATGTAGCAAAACGGATGCAGAGCATCATGGCATTGAAGGCCAGAGCTGAAATGCAACCCTTTTTGCAAAAGACAGACACATCGCACACAAGGAATGAGTGAAGCATCCTAGGGTGCATCCATCAAGGGTCGAGGTATGTGCAACATTCACAAAGCGAACGTACTTATCACAGACACCCAATGGTATAGTTGCCCCAGTTTGTGACAAACATTCCACAAACAACAATCACAACAAAAAAAGAAAGAAAGGGACCATGAACCATCCCAGTCACTCTAAATCACTCAGTGACATCATCGAGCAACATAGGAACATGATCAAAGATAAATCAATAAATGATAAGACTTGCTAATTCCAACAAGTTAAACAAACATCTTGATCTTCATTATCAAAAGTTGAAAGTGTTGATAGGACGTTCATGTTGTCTGGTTTTAGGGATTGTGGTACCCCGTCTAAGACAGGACACAGTCTGGTTTCGAGTATACCACACCCTGTATAAGACCCATGATCATAGTGACAAGGACAAATGATATTGATGTTGATTGATTGATATGACAAATTTGATCAGTTTGCATGTCTGGTATGATTGAAAAGTTCATCTGTGAATGCATGATTTCATTAAAGCACAGTGTGTGATTGCATGTCGTTGGATGTATGCGCAATGATCTGCCTATGTACAAAGGGGATATTTTTGTGTTGTTTGGTTTTTTCGAGTTTTACAGTGTGTTTTTGTTCATTTTTTCAAGACTTTATTTGACTTTTTTTGGATTATTTCAGGACATTTTTTTTTTTTTGGATTATTTCAGGACTTTTTTTTTTTTTTTTTGAGATTATTTCAAGACTTTTTTTATTTTTTTTGAGATTATTTCAGGACTTTTTGCAATTCGAAAGTTCTAGTGATTGATCATGACAAGGGGCACGCACCCAATGCACATTTGAAAGACATATATAGAGACCAGGACTGAAACATAGGCACAAGAAACCAGAGTATGCAAGACAATGATGTTGACCAATCACATGCCAGGAACAAAACATTAGGTCAGGACAAGGATAGGTGCGATAAACCTGCAGAGAAAAAGCATAGCTAGAGGTCATGATAGATGACGGAGCAATGATCTTGTTACACATGGCGCCTGTTTGCCAAGTTTTCACCATGGTACTTGCCCAAAGTGCCTATTTGCTAGGTTTTCACTAGAGGGCGAATCATTTGTCTTGACTTTTTTGTTTGTTCTTTTTCTTTGTTTCTCTTTTTTTCACTTTTTTTTTGTATTTTTTTTTTTGAGCTTTTTGATTTTTTTTGTATTTTTTTCAGGATCATATTTGATTTTTTTGTAATTTTTTCAGGATCATATTTGAAGAAGTGCTGATAGAAAATTATGCCTAGTACTTGTGAAGGTGCATGCTATTTACAGGATCGGACAAAGGTTCACCTTCTGGGGTGGCAAGCTGATATGCCCCTGAGCCATAAGCTGTAGTAACTATGAAAGGCCCAACCCAGTTAGGTTCAAACTTGCCTTTGATGATGTCAGTAGATTGTGCATTCTTGGGGTTTGCCTTTAAAACCAGATCTCCTACTTCGAAGTGTCTCCCTTTGACCTTCTTATTATAAGAGCGACGAAGACGGTTTTGATATGCTTGCAAATGTGTCAGGGTTGTCTGACATTTCTCATCTAACATCTCAAGCTGATGCAACCGAGAGACTCTGTGCATCTCATCATCAATCAGATGTTGCAAGGAAACACACAAAGAAGGAATCTCCACTTCCAAGGGTAAAATGGCTTCCGCACCATACACCAAGGAGTAAGGTGTTGCGCCAGTAGGTGTGCAGATAGAAGTACAATAAGCCCATAGTGCTGGATTCAATTGTACATGCCAATCTCAACCAGCATCATTGACAACTTTTTTCAGGATCTTGATAATGGTTTTATTTGATGCTTCAGCTTGACCATTACCCTGTGGATAGTATGGACTGGAGAAACGGTGTTGGATGTGAAACTTTTCACAGAGTTCCTTGACATCTTTGTTCTTGAAGGGACGACCATTATCTGTGACTATGGCAAGGGGAACCCCATATCTGCATATGATATAATTCAATAGGAATTTTGAAATTTGCACACCAGTGATATAGGTCATGGGGATAGCCTCGATCCACTTTGTAAAATACTTTGTGGCTGTAATGATAAACTTATGTCCATTTGCAGATGTTGGGTGAATCTTGCCAATAAGATCCAATCCCCATTGAGAAAAAGGCCACGGCGATATGACAAAATGAAGCTCTTGGGCTGGTGCATGAATGTAAATTCCATGGATCTGGCATTTGTAGCACTTCGTAACAAAATCATGAACATCCTTTTCTAGAGTAGGCCAATAATACCCAACACAAATCAACTTTTTGGCTAAGCTCAAACCATTGAAATGGCCCCCACATATACCATCGTGAACCTCGTGTAAAGCCATTTGTGCTTCATCAGAATCCAAACACCTGAGGAGGGTATGGTCAAAGGAATGACGGTAAAGGGTGTCGGCAATGATGACATATTTGGCTGTCTGTTGGATGAAGGCTTGACGTTGGTTAGCGGAAAGGTTAGGTGGTAAAGTTTGGGATTTCAAATATTGATAGACGTCAGTGTACCACGAGGAGTTAGGACCAACAAGAACACACATCACATCTGTTGTCAGAATTTCAAAAGAAGGGACAAGCAATTGTTCAACTAAAAATTCACATCTATTCATATTGTGGGGCAGATTTATCATGGAAGCAATAGTGGCCATCGCATCTGCCGACTTGTTTTGAATTTTGGGAACTTGACTGAAATGGATAGCCGTAAATTTTGTCTTGAAGAAATCTACCATGAGTTTGTAAGGAATAAGCTTTTCATCTTTTGTTTCATAGTCATCATTCACCTAACGGATGACTAACTGGGAATCTCCATAGACTTGCAAATGTGTGATATTCCAGTGGATCGCTACTTGGAGTCTTGTGACTAGAGCTTCATATTCGGCAATGTTATTGGTACAATGGAAAGTTATTCTGTAGGATTTAGGAATAGCATCACCTTGAGGGGTGACAAACAATATACCTGCTTCGGACCTGAACTTGGTATGAGATCCATCAAAATATAACTTCCATTCATTAGAAGACGTGAGAGCAAAGACTGATTCATCCGAAAAATCTGTCAACATGGGATGATCATCATAAATAGGAGCCTCTGCAAGTTGATCCACTATGACTTGTCCTTTTATCGCCTTTCGCTCCATGTACGCAATATCAAACTCACTAAGGATCATAACCCACTTTTCTAGGTGACCTGTCAATGTTGCCCTACTAAGCAAGTACTTCAAGGGATCAATTTTTGCAACTAAAAATGTCTGATGACTTAACATATAGTGCTGAAGCTTCTGTGTTGCAAAGACCACTGCTAAGCATGCCCGTTCAATAGTGGAATAATTCAGCTCATAGCCTACTAGTGTCTGACTGATATAATAAATAGCCCGTTCTTTGCCTTTCTCATCCTGTTGGGCTAAGAGAACTCCTAGTGCCGTTTTAGTTGCAGAAATATACAATATAAATGGCTTTCCTTCTATAGGAGGCATTAGAATAGGTGGCGACAACAGATAATCCTTGAGAGCTTGAAATGTTGATTGACATTGCTTAGTCCATTTAAAAGTGACTCCTTTATGCAATAAATGTTGGAAAGGATGACATTTGTCTGCTAATTGAGCTATGAATCGATGGATTGACTGTAGCTTTCCTTGCAGACTTCTTAGTTGACGGAGATTGGAAGGAGAAGGCATATCCATTACTGCTTTAACCTTGGCCGGGTCAACTTTGATGCCTCGGTGAGAAACAATGTACCCTAGTAATTTGCCGACTGTGACACCAAAGACACACTTCTTTGGATTGAGTCTAAGCTTGTAAGTTTCCATTCGGTCAAAGATTGTGCCCAGGATGTCTAGATGACTATCTCTTGTGACAGATTTGCATAATAAGTCATCAACATAGTCCTCCATCAAAGTATGCATGAAATCATGGAAAATTGTTGTCATCATTCTTTGATATGTTGCGCCAGCATTTTTAAGACCAAAGGGCATCACATTCCAATAGTAGGTACCCCAAGCACATGTGAATGCAGTCTTATGTTGATCTTCAGGAGCAATGCAAATTTGGTTATAGTCAAAGAAACCATCCATCAATGAGAGCATCTCATATCCAGCAGTCATGTCAACTATGATGTCTATATTTGGCAATGGAAAATCATCTTTAGGGCATGCTTTATTGAGATCCCTAAAATTTGTACAAATTCTGATGCCCCCAGTTACCTTGCTAACTGGTACCAAATTGGAAATCTAGTCTGCATAATCAATGGGTCTGATAAAGCCCACGTCTAGTACTTTTTTTAGTTCTACCTTGACCAAGAGAACCACTTGGGGATGCATCTTTCTGAGTTTCTGTTTGACAGGCTTGGCATCTGATTTCAATGGTAAGTGATGAAGGACTAATTCTAGATCAAGGCTAGGCATATCTGCATAGGACCATGCAAAACTGATCTTCTTCTCAAGAAAGAAATTGACAAAATCTATCTTTTCCTATTTTGATAGAGAAGCAGCAAAATGAATGACCTTAGGGTTGTCAGGTGTACCCAAATTTATCTCTTCAGTCATTTCCACAAGCAATGTTGATTTATCCTGACTTGATAGGGGTATGTCCAATCTTCCACCTTTGGGCACCTCAGAGAGGTTTTCACCTGTAGGTACATCTTTTATTTTTACTTTTTCATGATCAGAGAGTGCCTTACGGTTTTCACTCAAAGACTTATCTTTTTGATTTTGTACTTTTTCTTTTCTTTTTTCATTTTTATGACTGGAAGATGGAGTTGACTCCCCAAAATATGTTGTGGAATCCAAATCAATAGCAAATCCTGCCTTATGACCACCATGTGGTATGCCTTCCCGTAGTCCAAGGAATTCTGCAATTGCTTCGTCATTTTGAAAACAATCCAATGTGAGTGGTTCTTGTTGGTCATGTTGGATAAGCTGGAGATAGACGAGGGGCATGTCATCATCAGTTTGAAGGAGAGAGAGGGCTGAGATGGTAAAGATGTAAACATCCGTGGTATCACTGTCTGAACTACTTGTATCTGATTCAGAGCTTGGGTCCCAGAACAACTCTATCCAAGCATTAGGACATGTTTTGGGAGGGGGAGTTATTTCATGTTTGTCTTCCATGGGCAAATCATCAGGGTCAAGGAAAACATTGTCAAAGGAATAGGAACTAGAGGAAAAGGAACTCCACTCCCATTCATTGGAATCAGTTTCAGGTCGGGTAACCTTAGGTGTTGTTTCATCATCAGAGTCATGCCCCTTTCTACATGTGGTCATTTTGGTAGACGAGGGTCCAATTCACAATGGTACAAAACCTAACCCTAAAGTTGGAGGTCGCATCTTAGGTATGATAGGTTCGAGCCTTCCTTTCTTGTTAGGGCCTAAGCCACTGCAGCCATCATATCCTTTCTTCTGCAGCATAGTAAATCCTTTGTCATATTGCTCCACCGCCAACCTAACAGGTGGGGACTCAGTTAGATCCTTATAAAGCCAATCTATGGCATCATCATCCAAAGTTTCTTTGTCAAGTTCACCCCATCTTGTAAATGTAGTGGGGGGCTGATATTGAATAACTACCTTAGGTTCCTTTTGCAACAAATGTGGTTTGCCATATGATTTTGGAGATATTGGTAAATTCCCAATGAGGAATGTTTGAGCCATTGAATACTCTCCGCATCCTTGGTCTTGTATCTTCAATTTTCCTTTGACAACATCTAACAATTCATTAGGATCCACATAACTATGTGAGTGGGCCTCTCTATTGACTGTGACTTGCTGCTGCGGGGAATCCTTTAGAGTAGCACAAAATTGAAATGGATTAGGATCTCTTGGAATTGTTATCTCAGTTCCATTGTAAGGATATTTTAAACATTGATGATAAGTGGATGGAACTGCTTTCATTGCGTGGATCCATGGATGGCCAAGAATCATATTGTAAGGGAGATCGAGGTCTAGGACCTGCAGGAAAGTGTTTTCTATCACTGGACCAACTCTGATAGGTAATGAAATGATCCCTTTAGAGGGGCGCTCAGCATCATCATATGCTTTGATTGTAATTTTTTTGGAAGAATCAATGTCATTTTCTGTATAACCAAGGCCAACGACTACCCTCAAAGTACAAATATTAAGACCCGCTCTGCCATCTATCAAGACTCGTTAGATTTTGCAATTATGGACAAAGACTTCAAGATGTAAAGGATCATTATGAGGGAGCTTATCAGGTGAAATATCATTATCAGAAAATGCAACGTGTTGGGAAATAGCTAAATGTCCAATTCAGGCTTGAAACTGGTCAACATCAATGTCTGTCGAGACAGTGGACTCAATTAAAGCTTTATCTAGGACTGCGCGATGCATGGGGGACATTTTCAACAACTCAATGATTGATATTTGTGCAGGTGTCTTTCCCAAATGATCTAGGAGATTATACTGACTCACAGGAGTTGATTTGGGAGGAACTGCAGGAGCTCCTTTCAGGAATATTTTAGATCGATGAGTGGTGACCGCGTAAGAAGGATCTTGTCCCTTTATTCTAAAGGTGGAAACATACTCATTTGAAGCTTGAAAAGAATTGATGACATTGTTATAACCAGTATTTGCATAATTTGCTGTTTGGGTAGAGTTTGAAGAAGATGCTTTACCCTTGTCATGATCAGGCAAAGGATTTTTGAAAATTGTATGATCAGTGTTAGAGGTCGCGTTGGGCGGGTCTACCTCAATTACTCCTTGATCTAACAAATCTTGAATCCTATGTTTCAATTGAAAACATGACACGGTTTTATGTCCTTTTGACCGATGGTATTCATAATATGCATTATCATTCCACCAATGCGGCTTTACCAATGGTTCAGCCTTGATATCTGGTAACTTGATAAATTTTGCTTGTATTAATTGTTTCATTACTGACTCAATAGGCTCTCCTAATGGCGTAAATTGTCAAGGAGGCCCATCCCTTGATTGGAAAGGTTTTTGTTACTGGTTTTGTTGTTGACCTTGTTGTTGATTATATTGTTGAGTGTATTGTTGAGTATGTTGTTGGTATTGTGGTTGTTGAGTAACATTGCTCGCTGGTGTTTGATTTTGTTCCATAGTTGACATATTAGGAGCACTCAATTTCTTGATTGTGAACGGGGGTTGATTTGCATTCACCGTTCTTGCGTCAACAACTCCATCATTAGTGACATTCTTGTTTTTGTACAAAAATCTATTTCTGTCCCCTGAATTGTTTGTGTTGTCACTATCTTTGTTGAGCTTAATGATTCCCTTAGCTACAAGAGCAGTTTCAATGTTCATCCCTTTCTTAATGAGTTTCTCAATGGTACTGGGACTTTTCAATTTGAGTTCATACATCATTTCTAGGACCAGATTTTGAATAAATAAGTTTACTTGTTGTTCTTCAGGTATGTCTAGGGAAGAATGACTATACAAGCTTCGCCATCGTTGTAAGAAAGTCACTAATGGTTCACCTTGCTTTTGCTTGGTGTTGCATAAATCTGACATGGTCATGTCACTGTCGATGTTGAATGCGAAGTGAGATATAAACTTTTGAGCCAATTCAGACCAATATTCCCTAGCAAATGCGAATACCAATCCATGGCTTGTCCCGTGAGACTTCGTGCAAATAAGTGCATTAAATATGCTTCCTCATAACTCACTTTAGTACATCCCACAAAAAATGCTCAAATATGGTCTTTTGGATTGCCATTCCCTTTATATTTCTCAAAATTAGGTGCCTCAAAATTCTTAGGGAAGGGAGGCATGTACAAGCTCTTGTCAAATGGATTAGGACATAAATCTTGATCTGTGTGCAACTTCTTTGTTCCTTTGGTTTCCAATGCATCGACTTGTCATTGCAACTTCTCAAGCTGTTGCGCAATTGTGTCAGATTTTGGAGGTCCATCATTAATCCTGGTGGGAACTCTTTGTCGATACATCGTGTTTCTAATCGGTTGTTGATGCTCTGAAATTGCCGTCTTTGGTGTCTTTGGCATATAATGTTCTTGGTACACCTCTTGCTGCTGTGGTTGTACCATGCCTTGATATTGACATTGTTGCTGTGCTTCTTGTGGTGGAATCAACGTTTGTAGCCTAGGTTGATATTGCAATTGAGGGTGTTGATATTGTGCAAATGTCAATTGCGGTTGTGAAGTATGATAACTTGTTTGTCTTGGCACATATTGAGGCATATGTTGTTGTTGATGCTGACGAATCAGAATTTGTTGATTTTGTGCCAATTGTTGTTGTCTTGGTGTAAATCCCATCATTTGCAAAAAACTTTGTTTGGGAGGTTTTTGTTGTTTCTCCTTTAGATGGGGTATGACACTTGCATTGACTTGTTGTGTTGTTTATCCAATCCATTGTGGTGGTTGCAAGTTTGCATTAACTTGTAATGGGGCAGAAGGCGCTGCAACTTGTTGTCGAATGCGATATTGTTGTTGTTGTGCATTGTTTGTTTGCACATTCGATTGTACCTTTTGTGTATTACTCAATTGTTGCAACATTTGCTATTGATGCAAATCATTATCTGTAGCTCTTTGTGTCACCAGTATCGAAGGATCTGTCACAATAGTTTGCATAGCCAGTACTTGAGTATTTGGCAAAAATATTGAACTTAATGGGACATAGGAACTTTGTTGCATTGTGGAATTGTTTTGGACATTGGTGAGATCAGGCATTCTAGTCGTAAAGCTTTCTTGTATCTTAGATTTTGATCCAATTTTATGCATGCAAGGAACCACTTCTTGTTGAGGGACAGTTGTTAATATTTGTGTGGCTCTCATTTGATCTTGTGTTACAGGTGTTGTATTAAATAACAAATTATTTATTGTTTCAAATGGTGACTTTTGAGGAATAGCCACTGTCAATGCTTTTGAAGCACGTTTACTCATCAAGGTATGTTGAGTTTCTTGTTGCACAT
Source organism: Cryptomeria japonica (assembly GCF_030272615.1). NCBI lineage: Eukaryota > Viridiplantae > Streptophyta > Pinopsida > Cupressales > Cupressaceae > Cryptomeria > Cryptomeria japonica. The sequence continues at coordinate 325,791,634 of NC_081409.1, forward strand.
TTTCTTCATTTGGATGTGGAGAGAAACTTAACAGCTCGCCACCTTGTTGTTTTTGCATGTTGATTTGCTCACTTGAGGAGGTCACATTACTCATCATCTCAAGATATTTTTGTGGGAACATCTTAAAAACCTTGTTCAAGAATTTATCCATCTTTTTCATCATCTTAGGATCTTTAAGGAACATATCAACATCATCGGAAGCATCAGAATCTGATGAAGAATCTGGTAAAACATTTGGATTTGTCTCCTGTTGAATGCCTTGATCTTAACCAAATCCATGTGAAAGAGTTTGTTCCTCATATAATGTTTGAGTTTGAATGTCATGTTACAGGTTTGGTTGATTCCAATCGAAAGGTGCATTTCCTCTTGGTGTTGGTGGAACACTCCCATGTCCCGCTTTCATGGGTACAAATACTGGTTCATATAATGGAGGTGGTTCAAGTTGAACCATTCCATATGGTGGTAATGATGTGTTTGATGAAGCTTCAATTTGTACTGTTTGACTAGTTTGAAATTGTGAATTTGATATGTTGTCAATGGGTTGATACATTGGTTCGCCCATTTTCTTAGATTTTGACCTTGTTTCAATAGGCATGTCACTATGCAAATGCAATATTTTTGGAATTTTTCAAGGATAATATATGGTATGCAACTAAATGCAAACTAAATAGATGAGAATGCAATCTATAGCAAGAAGGCAACCTATGTTTTGGGTTGTTTTTCGAGATTTTGACAAACTTTTTGGAATACAAATCTAAAAGAGACCCTTAGGAAATTGAAATGATGTCTAGACCTCAAAGGACAAAAGGACCAAGTGACAAAAGGACAAAATGACAATGTCTCCCCTATATGCTTGGATACTAAGCTAGGTTTGACGAAATGACATTGATGACAAAAGACAAAAGTTTGATAAGGTCTAGACTTCCTAACAATGACTTAGGGTTTATTCAAAGATTTGGATTACTCAAGTATGACAAAATCTAGTTTTGACACTATATGCAAAGGGACAATTACTATGCAAATGACCCTAATATGATATGATAATGACCTAAGCTTAATGAAGAGACCTAGGGTATGCAAATGTGACCTAGTGTTATGAAGACAAAGATGCAAATGCAAATGTATGACAATGGCAACCTAAGACAAAACCTAAGGTTGAATTATGAAATGGTATTACTCTAATGCAAGAAGACACATGCAAATGGATGACCCTTATTGATATGCAAAGGAGTATGACCTAGATGAAACCTAACCTTGGTAGTTGACAATGAACTTGCAAAATGCAAACCTAGGATGAACCTAAATCTAAGTGACATGAATGTTTAGACAAGATTTTGAAAAATGTTTGACAACCATGTTCAAAGGTGTTGTGAACTTTGTTGAATGAAATACTCTTGTGTTTAACCTTGTTTTGAATCAATTTGTCTTGTTTTTGAAATGAGACACAACTCAACTTTTGACAAGTAAAGAAGACAAGATATTTTAACTTAGACTCAAAACAATCATGCTCATTCACACATTTCTTATGGTAGGTAAGGACATTAGGTACTTGAGAGGTAGACTCATTATGAGATTCAAGGAGAATACATAGATGCTTGACCCCACAAGCTCCCCTCCATGGCACTCACTTCTCAAGGCAGCCAAGCATCAGTCCCCATGGAAATCTCCCCATGGTGAACTTAGTATCTCTTCCAAGTATCCGAACTCCTCCTTCTCAAGCAACTAGAAGGATTTTGGCCTCTAAATACAAGGTGTTTAATAAGGATTTCTATTAAGCGCTACTCCTTGGTGTCACACAAGCGTGATTGAGACACAGGCCCACCAAGATACCAAAGAAATGTAGTCGCACAAGCATGATTTAGACTGTGATGCCCTACTTAGATGTTGATATGAGAAAGAGTCCAAGGGTCATCACTTCCCAAGTAACTACAATTCCCATGTAACCCTTCCTTCAAAGCTTTCGCCCATCAGGTATTTATTTATAGTGAGTTAGAATGCCAAGGTACTCTAGCTGTGCTCACTTGGGTTGTTCCCTTCTCACGATTGTCACTTGCTTGCAAAAGAAAGCAAATGGTCGGGAAGGCAGGCCCTCTAAAGGTAACACACAATCCAAAACATGAGAATGGTATTGAAGATCTGGATTTCTGATCACCCTAAGAAGGATGAGAGCATACTCTCCTACTCCAATGTCAAACTTGACAAACAAAGCAAACACATATTCAATCCATCCTACTTAGCAAACATACTAGGTGCCTAATTATGAATCACAAACACAAAGTTTGGTTGGAATACAAAGGCAACCTACAAAATCACTAAGTTAGAAGTTTGATTTGTTTGGTCTTTGACTAGCGAGCCTGCATAAGATTTGTTAGTAGTTTCATTCTCAGTCTTCGTCACACGTAATACCAAGGTTTTGCACAGAGAATCAGTACCAAAGAAAACCAAAATGCAAGAACAAAATGCCAAACAAAGTAATTTGCAAGCAAAAACACTGATTTTCACCTTTGTTTCTGGCCTTACACAGGCATAGAATGTCTTGACACAGGCGCAGAATGCATTGACACAAGTGCATAATGAATTGACATAGGTGCAGATCCCTATGACATAGGCATAGATCCCTTTGACACAGGCACAAAAGTGCTTACACAGGCGCAGAAGTGCCCAGAAAGCCTTGAGTTGCCCTGTTTCTTGGGTTTTCACCTGCAAATCAGCTCAAAAGCACTCAAAAGCATGGTTAGGGGGTTAGTTGACGTCGGGTTCACCAAAAAATGTAGATAGGAATCTAGAAATCATCAAAGCAATAGCAAATTGGACTAGCTCAATCATGAAAACTTAATTGCAATGACAACAATCCTAAAAACATTCAATTCAAATGCAAACCAACGCAAACGTGAATGTCTCCTCCATGATTCTCCATTGTCCTTCTTTCTCCTTCAAATTGCTTTTGTTTTGTGGATCTCACCTTCAAGTGCATAAGCATAATGTGAAAGCAAGATTGTCAAGACGAGACGACAGCATAAGGGTACTAGAAGCGTCATTGATTCAGCCATTTGATTGAAGAAATTCATCCAATTTATAGACAAATTGGAGAAAAGACCAGATTAGCATGAAAGTGATTTGAATGGAAATTCAAATCAAGAATAGAAAAATTATGACAAGTGTATGACAAATTGCTATGCAAGGATTATGACAAGAATTTGAAATAGAAATAAACATTTAGGAATTTAGGAGAAATTAGAAAATTAAGTTAGAAATAATGACTTGGAAATTAGGAAATTGATGCAAATTACGTAAATTAATTAATAATTTTTCATTCATTAATTAATTTACAAAAAGAGGAGGAATTAATTAGCCAATTAAATAAACATTTAATTGTGACAAGAAGACTTAGGATAGATAAATCATTTAACCTAGAGGGAGAAATGACAAACAAGGTTAAATGAATAAATCATGAAACCCTAGAAGATGAATTAGAAATGCAAGGATGACAATTAGGTCTTGATGTAAGATCGATTTGATGTCAATTCGATCATGATTTTGAATTGATAAATGATTTGATTGATAAATGCGCCAATTGACGAGGAACAATGACAAATTGATCCAAATTGACATGATTGAGAAAGACGACGATCGATGACAAATCGATCGCAAAATGACAAGACTGACAAGAGGACAAGGATCGATGTCAAATTGATCACAAGATGACAAGATTGATGACAAATTGATGGCAAAATGACAAGATTGACAAGTTGATAAGGATCGATGTCGAATCAATCGCAAGATGACAAGATTGATGACAAATTGATCGCAAAATGACAAGATTGACATGTTGATAAGGATCGATGTTGAATCGATCGCAAGATGACAAGATTGAAAAGAGGACAAAACCCTAATTCTATCATCGATTAGGATCAAGGATGTCCAGAATGATGACAAATGAATACACACATTGATATGATAGGATAAGATTGACCAAAATCATGACTGAAGGTTATTATCGACAAGACCAAATTAGAAAGTGAGACAAATGAAGAATGCAGAAGAAGGACTCGATGCTCGCAAATGATAAAAACCAAGTGCACGACATAGGAGAAATGTTAATGCGACACAAAAACCCTAAAATAAGGCAATGCGCAAATGTTAAAGTATGATTCCGCAAGCATTGACCATTTTTAGACGTCTACATTTACTATTTATAGTAACCCAATTATGGCCAAGTGTCTTGTATTTTTTGAAGCAATTTTGGTTGTTAGTATTTTGGTGCATTTAATTCTTCACCTAGATTGCAAATTTAATGGGACATTAATTAATTGGGCAAAAAAATCAAAGTTCCTAAAGTTAAATTTAAATATTTAACTTTAGTGATTTATTTAATGTTGAGGCTAATGTTAAAGGGGAAAAATTAAAAGTACCCTTTCTTTGTGGAGACATAAGGGGATAATAATATTTTATTATATCATTCATTTATCTCACATTTGTGGTGTCTTGGAAAGTGTGCCCAAAGGAAGTCATAAATATGAGTAATTAATGGAGTTATTTGGAAATTGTGTGATTCTTGGGATTTGTGCTTCTGGATTCAGTTCTAGAAGATTTCTTGGCTTTTGGGGATGTATACCCTCATTGGCAATATTTTATCACACTTGTGGAAGACTAGGTCTGGGAATTTAAAACCAAATTGTATTGAATGAATTGATGGCATGAAGGATTTCAGTTGTGTTTGTGAATGTCTAGTTGGGTATACATCACAGAGAAGTGATAGGGAGACACCTAAGTTATAGTGCTAGAAGTTATTACTATAGTCATTGTATTTGGAGGAACATAGGGTAATCCCAAACTCCAGACATGGGACTACTTGGTGTATATTTTTGAGCTTGTTGTTAGTCTTTCTGGAGTACGACAAGGAAATATGGATTGTATAGTGCTCAACATGTGCACAACGAACTAATATAACTTTTGGTTGGGATAAATAGAGTTGCTAGGGAGGTCATGGAATATTATCAGTGGCAAAATACTCATTTGGTATTAGGAATGTGGTCTTTTGACATCAAATATAAACCAAGTTATGAGTTATCTTGTGTATGGCATATTACTTTCATTTGTACAAGTTGTGGCTCAGTTTAAATGTTTGAAAGAAATTTTATGTTGAAAGAGGTTTCTAGTGATTAGAAGCAAATGATTCAAACTTGTTGGTTATTATTGCCTTGGAATTAATACACATAAACTTCAAATTATATATAATGCTGGAATGAAATATCTGATATAATGCTAGAATGAAAAGAATGCTTGCAATCTGTTATGACAAAAATGCACTAGGTATCAACTAAACCACAATTATATTCAATAAAGTGGGAAAATCAGTCTATAAAAGATAGCAAGCCAACTGTTTCACAAAATAATAATAACAAGAATGACAAAGGGAAAATAGGAAATAGGGCATCCTAATACAGTGATATCAAAGTAGAAAATCATGCCATCCTGAAGGGGTTGAATATGAACAAATAGTGATATGACTGATTGGAGTGTACAACCATTATCACATAATTACAACACATGGAGAAACATGACTTTGCTTAATACTAGACAAGAGGAACAAAGAGTTGCAGAGGATCAAAATATAAATCAGAATATTAACAATATGGGTGAAATAAGGGACCCTGGTGAGGAGAGATTCTTACAGTTATTGGACAAACTAGTTCAGGGTCAGCAGTTAGTAGAACAAAGATCATAGCAACAGAATTAGTGGTTGGACTTGTTGATGCAGATGATAGCACAATAGATGGGTATTAATGTGAATAACTTGGGTGGTGGCCATAATGCTGGTAACAATCAACAAGGGGGTAATAATGGGAAAAACGATGGCAATAATGGGGGAAATAATGGAGGCAACAATGGTGGACAAAACAATAACAGGGGAAATGAAGGAGGACATATGGGTGATAATTTTGGTCATGTAGCCCAACCCACTGGGATAGTAAGTTCTAGGCCTCTCTTTCCTACCTTTCCACCTAGAGTTCCAACATAACTAGTTGTTGAGCCACAAATTATAGATCCGCATGATCAGTTTAGGATAGACTGGGAGAGTGGAGGACAAGACTGTCAGGCAACTATATCTCTATGTGACTACATTGATGTAAGGATGAGACATATGCCTTGTGCAAGTGACAAGAACCAAAACTACAACTTAAGAAAGAAAGTAGAGAATTTATCTCTACCTTATTTTGACGCTTCTAGAAAAACTTCAAGATGAGCTTGGGTTCAACAGGTGGACACTTACCTACAACTTAATCCTATACTTGAAGAAGACACTATTAAATATGCCGCTATACACCTTGATGGAGTTGCACATGAATGGTGGCACCATGGCATGGCGACTATGGGACATGGACAAATTACTTCCTATGTTGAGTTTATAGAATGATTGATTGAGAGGTTTAACACCAAGGACCCTAAGTTGAATTTCAAGGAGCTAGCACAACTTAGATAGTGGGGATCAATAGATGCATATATTGCAGATTTCCAGAGGATTGTAGTGCTAGTGATTGATATCTTAGAGAGGAGGCTTTTGGTTTTATTCATGGATTATCTTTTTGATCCATTACATGGTTGGGTCAAGGGACATGATCCTTTGACATTATAGGAGGCCATTAAAAAGACTATAGACTTGGGACCATCATCCTATAAAATTAAATTTCAATCTAGGGACTCTCATTTTAGGGAGGACAAAGATAAGAAAACTTTCTGAAAGGAAACACATTAGCCATGTGAGGGTGCTAAAAAGTTGGACAATGACTAGCTAAATGAACTTAGAAGGAAAAAATTGTGTTTTCACTATAGGGGGCCATGGGATCCTTCTCATAAATTTCCTCTTAAGGAAAAGACTAAGCAGATTGAGTATTTTTCAGCAAACGATACAACTTTGGGAAGTTCAAAAAATTTATTAGATTCTGGGGAGAGTGATGGTAAATGAAAGTTGGAGGGAATGACAGTGATGATAGGGTGATAGTGCATTTGACAGGTACTCAGAAGACTATTATATTTAAGGTTCGTGGTGTGATATAGGGGCAATGTGTGATATCCTTAATTGACACTGGCGCTACTTATAATTTAATTGATGCTCAGATAGTGGCAAAATGGGGATTACAGATTGAGGAGCATGGCGAGTTTAGAGTCATGGTGGCTAGTGAACAAAAAATTTAATGCACGCAAAAAAAATATAATTTGCATATGAGGATTGGTGATTATGAGTTGGTTGATGATTTCTATGTTGTTGAGATATGTGATTATGATGTAATACTAGGTATGAATTCGATGGCTTCTCTAGTGGAGTTTACATTTAGTTTGGAGAAGGTAGAAATGAAATTTCAACATCAAGGCAGGAAAGTGGTACTTCATGGTTTATCATATAGTGGACTTAGAGTTATCACTTAGGCAGATGGAGAGGTTGATTCACCATGACCAAGTGCAGTGGGCTGCTAAGATTTTGATGATGCCTAAGGTGACAGGACAACAAAAGCAAGAGTATTCTTCATAGGTTTAGACATTGTTGACCAAACACTCCAAAGTGTTTGGTGATATTCCACCAGGTAGACCTCCTGATAGGGGATTTGAGCATGTGATAGAATTAGAGTAGGGAGCTAAACCTATTATTACTACACCCTATAGGCATCTGAAAAGGTATAAGGTTGAGATCAATAAGGCTATTAGAGAGATTCTTGAGATGGGGCACATCGGGCCTAGTAAGAGTTTGTTTGCTTCTTTAGTTGTGTTAGTTAAAAAGAAGGATGAAACTTTCAAGATGTTCATTGATTACAAGGAGTTGAACAAGAAAAAAATTAAGAATGCTTGCAATCTATTATGACAAAAACGCACCAGGTATCAACTAAACCACAACTATATTCAATAAAATAGGAAAAATCAGTCTATGAAAGATAGCAAGCCAACTATTTGATGAAATACCAATAGCAAGAACGACAAAGGTAAAATAGTAAATAGGGTAGCCTATTACACTTTTATAATATTATATTTTTTTATATTAAAAGCAACAAAAAAAGGGTCCTAACCCTTTACACTAACAACCCATCGACAACAGTAACATTTACAACATAAACTAATAGAAACTTAATAGCAAATATCAAAAACCATATAGAGTCTTAACTAGATAGTAAAATACAATAAAAGTATTAACAACATAAACGAAAAGGCCTAGAGAAATAAAATTGTCCAACTAGTGGCTATTTGGGCACATGCTCCTTTCATTAGTAAGGAACTTAAAAAGTTCCTTGTAATTACCTTCATTGTCAGCATCGTTGCCCAAGAATTTTTTCTACATCAAGCACAAAGTAGTGGAGTTGTGCATCACCCTCATATTGAACTTTTACAAAAAGAATATGTGGCCCTAGACACTATTTTGCAAAAGATTGACCCAGTCTTGGTGATGGCATTTGATTTGGGTATCGAATGGCCTGAGGTAAAGGAGGGGGTTGTTGTTGATGAAATTGACAAGGGAAATAAAGGTGGCAAGAAAAAGGGGGAGAGGAAAAAATATAATAGGAGTGATCATTCTATGGAATAAGACATACAAAATATAGTGCTCACTGACCAACTCAGGGATGATGAGATCCAGGTCCTTAAACATGAGGTTCAAGAGCCAAGGAGCCATCTGGATAGCCATGAGAAGAATGAGGAACTATAGGCCTTGAGGGAAGAGATAAAGGAGATGAAGAATAGATGGGACTTCAGGGACAAACAACTTGTCAGTATCAACAAGTTTTGCATTAGTCATTCATAGTTTGGCTATGACCCTTTGTCTATTGCAAGATAAGGTTACTAAAGGGGATCCTGATAAATAGGCTTGCAAGGAGCTCTACAAGTTCCTTATGGAGGATTGGGATAATGTCCTAGGTCTGGCTAGGCTTCATAAGCCAACTCCTTAGGGCTAGGTCTGTTTCATTTTTGTTTGTTTTGTTGGATCTTTGGATTTACAAGGTATTGCCCTTGTTGATATTTTCACTCTCTACTATTAGACTATCGTTTTTAGTTTGATATTTTGTTGTTAAAGTGTTGTTGATATCTTTTAGCTATGTTAAGGGTTAGCACCCTAGTTAACGCTACTTTTATAATTAAAAAAAAAGAACTTAAAATATTCATAGAAATTAAGCCCATTAATACTTTATTCTCATTTTCTACATAGTTTTCTTATAATATAATTAAAAAAATATATCTAATATTATTAACAAGGAATCTAAAACATGTATAGTGATTAGGCCCATCACCTCATCACATTTGTTTTGATGTGCAAATCTCTCATACTCCTTGGTGAAGGTAGATTGTTGTTCATTCAATGTAAACCATAAACCTTTTGACCAAAGTAAATGTTGCATCCTCATCTTCTGTGTGTGATAGTTGTGAAGAGTAAGAACCTCAAATCTTGGTTGAACCATGTGAGCTGAGCAAAAATTGAACAAAATGGCAATACTAAAAGAAACTAATCACAAAAACTCTCTAGATATGAAAAATAATCTATGGGGCCAAAATAAGGCAACCTAGTTTGGTGCAAAATACCAACAAGAAAGTCGATTTTTTTTTTTAAAGTATATCAAGGTGTTACTTTTTTTCAATTTTTTTTTACTTTGAGTTATATTTTGTTATTTTTTTAGTAAAGAATATAGACTACATGAAATGTTCAAACACTTTGTGGATTTTAAAAATGATAAAAGAAAGTTCTTTTTCCTTAATTTTACACACACACATAAAGAATGAAAAATAACTACTTTATTTTTATTAACAAATTATTAGGTCAACTCTCTCTTAACTTCATATTTAGTAAACTATTCCATGTAATTATTACAAGGTTTCATGTCACTTCTAGATAATTATCAACTATCTCTATAGATCATAAAGTGGCATATGTTTAAAAAACTCATAGTAGCATTATATTATTTATTACTCTTGTTGGCATTGCATGAAGATTGCATTGATGAAGTATAGTGTTGTCATTGATGTTAATAGTAACTGGTAATGGAGTTGTATTGCAACCCGTAGTAGAGAAGTGAAGGAAACCAGTATTGGTATTTCAAGCAGAGTGATCAACCGGTAACCCTAACCTGTTGATATGTCGAACTCTAATTGATGGAGCTTGGTGAATCAGTTATGTTGATCTATGATGAAATGGTGATCGAAGATGGAGATGCCACATATGCATGATGCACGTGATGAGTTTCAAAGTGGTTTTGGTGCATAGAGATAACTATTTTATCTTGGGAATGAACAAATGCATAGCATGAAGTGAATAATGCGTGATGAGTTACAGGATCCAATGTGCGATGATCTAGGAGGGGTCGAAGTTATATTGAATAATGTGTAGCTGATTGATATGTAATCCAATGGTCATTTTTGGATCGATATGTTTGTAATCTCTATGAGATCTTAGGTTTTGTGATGTGTTACCGACCTATTGTATTTTCTTATAAGGTCTATGAATTGTTTTGCATTTGTGTTGGCAATTTGGTTAAGTGTGGTAGTGTGATTGATTGTTGAACCAAAAGGAGTGTCTGCAAAATGTTTTGAAGGTAGATAGGAGCATAAAAGGATCTGACTAAGAAAGATAGTGCTATTACCATATCAGCAAGACCTTGTTGTTCTCTAACCATTACAACAGTTAAATCCCCTAGCCGGATAAGCTTTAACAGGCTTGGTGTTGTCTAAATCCTCTAACCAAGTGATCCATTATCTTGGATTTGAAATCCTCTATTGACGTTACTCATAACAGGGTATTGCCTTTAACATGGTATTGTAGTTAATCGCTTAACCAGGTGGTCCTTAACTAGATCTGTTCCTAACAAGACATTTTTGTAAAGCTTATAACAAGGCTTAGCTCCTAACAGGGTGAACTTTAGAAGAGTTCAAAATACTTGTGGGTATTCATCCCCACGATTTTTTTCCCATTTGGGTTTCCATGTCAAAAATCATTGTGTCAAGTGGTGAATAATTTTGTGGTTATATGTTTTAATATGGTTAATATGTTTAATTGGTAAAGCCACTTAGATATGTTTAGATGACCAAAAGTGATCTAAAATATGCTATTACTAATGTTAGTAAAGTGGTTTGATGTTTTGGTAAAATGATATATGAGTTTCAGATCTGTTACATTGTATCTTTGGTATTTTAGTCAACCGGTAAAGCTTGACAGTGCAGTTGTAGTTTATGGTACAGTGTCTAAACTGGTTAGTTTAGTGATTGGTTTTTGAGTTGGGTTTAAGTTTGGTGAAAGTTTAGTTTGTTTTCTATCTACTGATTCACCCCCCCTCTCAGTAGTTGACCAGATCATTATTGATTCATCATATCATCAAGTCTACTATATTTATTTCTTTTGTCCAGACAACATTTAACATTAGCTAACAAATCAAGATTTTTTCTATTTTTATGAATAATCTATTAATTTTTAATTTCAAGATTTTCTTTTCCTATTTTAAAGTTAGGAATACATTATTTCTTAATCTTGATATTTTTTTCTATTTTAAACTTAAGCATTTGAATTCTATTTAAGTTTCGTCATGTTATGTAAATAGAATATTACTATGGTTTAATAATGTTTTTCAAACCTAAACAAATAATATTAGTGTTGGAAATATGAGTTGATGTGTTGCTATGGTTGCCATTGATGTCAAACTTGTTGTTCCGATTTAGTGTGGAATGTCTATGGTGCAGAGTTATCTTCCTATATTGTCGGTGTAGTTGTTGTGTTGGTTGTTCCAGAAGTGCTTGGGTCTAGAATCTATTGTTGGTGTTGAATATATGGTTACTTCATTGGATATAGTATTGGTATCTTGGTTATATTGGTTATGAGATTCGGAAACATTTTTGTGTTCTCCAGGTGTTATGGTATTGTTCATTGTTGGTTGTGAGATTCTATGTTTAACCTATCCTTAGGTCCAGATATGATTTATGGAAGTGTATTTAGTGTTTTGTGGGTCTCATCATAGTGTGTGGAGATCTAGATTTGAGTTATTTGTTTTGGAGAGTATATTTTCATCAATAATTTCTTATATGGTTGTGTAGCATGTGGATATGTTATTGGTTAGGTTTTAGTGATTGTGGATTGGTAAATTAATATTTGGAAGATGTGTTTTCATCCTCTCTTTCTCCTAGAGTGGATCAACGTGTGTGTTTTTGGTTCAGAAAGTATATTTTGATTCAGGTCAACTTGTTTCAAGCTTTTATGATCTATCCTGTATATAAGGCATTTGAATGTGTGAGTTTGAGTGAATAGGGAAGGAGAGAGAATGTAGATGATGTGGTGAATTAAAAAAATCAAAGGAAGTGTGAGCAGTGAAGAAGAACTGTGTTTGAATGATATGCAAGTTGTGGTGTGATTGTGATAGAGAGTTGAGATAGAGTGTTGGTAGTTGAGAGAAGAGTTGTGTGTGTTGATGTTGGTCACTTGATGGAGAGTTCAAGGACAACTTCATTATTAGGAGATCCTTCTTTTCAAATTATTTTTCTGTATCTTACCTTGAGTGCAGTTAGCTTCAGATTTTGCAAGTCCTCTTTGTATCTTGTCTCATGAGCAATTAGCCTTGGTGTACAATTTTGAAGTAGCTAGCTCTATCTTTGTAATCATTTCATATATATATTGGATTATCTTGTGGGTTGACTCCCACTATGGTTTTTTTTTGTTTGGGTTTCCCACATATAAATATTGGTGTTCATGTGTTGGATATGAATTGTTCATTAATTGTTTATGTGTTGTTGTGATTATTTGTTTGGACTTATTTAAATTCCCTCTTAGTCCTACCTTGGGTTCAACAATTGATATCATAGTGTGGTTCCTCTTGAGTAAGCTTAACCACTTGCGGTAGATCCGATATGGTGTAGGATATTCATTACAAAGTTCCTATCTTTGATGGTACAAGTTTTTTGTATTGGAAGAGAGAATGGAGTCGCATTTAGAGACATTGCATAATAGAATTTGAGAGATCATTTAGACTGAATATATAGAGTCGCATGGTGGTGCTAAGACTCTAGATGAGATAAAGTCAAAGGAAGTTAATGCAAAGGATAGAGCTATAATTATAAGATACATAAGTGATTTAGTGTTTGGGAGAGTAAAAGGATTGAAGGAAGCTAAAGTTGTGCAGAACAAGTTGTGTTTGGCATATGAAGGTGATGCAAAGATAAAGCAGGCTAGGTTGATGAATTCAAAGTAGAAGTATGAGTAACTGAGAATGCTTGAAAATGAAGGATTTGAGAACTATATTCACAGAGTGACTAATCTTTCTAATGGTATTAGAGTTGCTGAAGGACATTTGGAGGAATTTGATTTTGTGCATAAGATCTTGTTGACTTTTCCTAAATCCTATAAGTCGTAGAGATGTTCTATACGGAAGAGTAATGATTTGATCAAATATACTATTGATCAGTTTATTGTTACCTGAGCATCTTATCAGATTTCAAAAATGGAGAAAGACATGTAAGAGAAAAGAGTGAAGAAAAATTTAATGTTTCAAGGTTTTTTGATTCAGAATGCAGTGGAGACATAGATGAAGTTGAAAAAAATTTTGTGAGAAGATTGTAGTGAGGCACTAGAAAATATAAACACAAGTTACCTCTTAAATATTTTTCTTGTGTTAGAATTGGACAATATGCTTCTAATTGAAAGTACAAAGACTATTAAAAGAGATTGGATGATGATGAGAAGAAGTGTTGGTGATTTTTCTTGCAACCCTCAGTCCTAAAGATAAATAAACTTCTAGGTTATGGGATTAAAGACCTAGAACATTCGATTTGCACTGTCAACAGACTAAGGACAAGAAAATGCAACATAACAAGGCTCTCACAACCTTCTTCACTTCAAGCTCTATCACACTCATGAGGGTATTTCTATTGTTGGGCCTGCAATTGACAATAACCTCTTAACAAAAATTACCTACAGGCTTAATAAATATGGATTGTTCTCAGATATAGTATCCCACATGCTTTGTAAACAACTGGGAACAGATAACTCATGAATAACTTATAAAACAAGAAAGGGAAAAGGAAAAGAAAGATGAATTTGATTTTGAAATGTTTCTGAAACAAGTTCTATAAGGTAGTAGACCAGTGTCTATGCATGGACATTGAGTCAATTCCTAAATCACAAATGAAAAACCAAATTGTAAATTACTTCAGATTAGTGGGTTTTTAAAACACTAATGCCTTACATTAATGCAACTCCTTTTTCTATTACATAAACCATTCTTGTTAATCCATAACATATTTCTTAGATTCATTGTAATTTGCACATAGACTTGAATTCCTTCTTTGAAGGAAAACCATACACACAATCACACATTAACAAAAAAGTCAAGATAAATAAAAACATCCTGAATATTTTGATTTATATAAAATCTGAAGATGCAAATAGAGATAGTTCATGCAACAGTTTGACAGTATGTTCATGAACTAACTAAGATTACTGAGAAAATTTTACATTCACTACTTAAGGAATGTTTGTACAAGCGTTAGACTATACACAACCCTATTCTACTTCCCCAAAAAATGAAAAAAATCAAAACCCTTAATACAACCTTGGTATTCCTTTTATAATGGTAAGGAATGCAACAAGCCTCAAGTTATTTACATGTGTCCATCTTATTCTTCTAATCAGCCTTTTCTTTCCAAAAGTTACCGAATGGATCTAATCGCCTCTACTTTGTCCTGATGTGTAACCATCTAGATGGCAATGTATGGTAGCCATCATGCCCAGATCAGAGAGCTTCAATGGGAGCCTACCACCATACCAACCATGTCACCACCAACCATGGGTGGTTATAGATGCAAAAGATACCAGCTCGGGCGGCTTCTACTGCTCATCCTGGTAGGGGAGAACTTTGAGAGTTTGGGTTTGCAGTGCTACCAATCCAATTCCTCAATGTCTGCATCACCCACTATCTCCCTACACTTCTGCATCCAAGGGGAAATTTTTTCCTCTAGAGGAAATCTAGTCAAATGCAAACTATAAAACAGTATTGCATATGCACATTAATCATCTTGTTCCTCTCTAGTAGTCTGGTGCATTTTCAAGCCCCCTTTGGTTGTATGACAAATTTCTCACATATTTTCTTTCAGGACCTCAACATCTCTTCTAGAACACAATCTATTTCTCACAAGGCTTTGGCATAGCTATAAATATCTCTGAAGTTTAATATTCAGCTGAGTTAGTCATATGAATGAATGACTTATCCATCCTTATGTTGATCTGTATTTAAGGACATCCCTACTGTCCTTACAAGCTTCATTGTATACCAATTACTACAGCTCTGGCTTCACACATATGATCATGATCATCAAAAACAAACTTTCATGATTTTATTCCTTCAAACATGTGTGAACCATCCTGCACATCCCTAATGCATTGACATCAATTTTAAGTATAAAACTAAAACACCAACATTTTTGGCATGTTTGAATGACCCTGGACCACATTAATGGTCATGATATATTCATATGATAGGCTTACCAATTGGTGAATCACCCACCTCGCCACATTTTAACATTGTTGAAGAAGTTCTAGATATCTCGCTGCATGCCGAGCTGACAACTCACCTTTCCCACAGTCAACACCACTTCCTCTCTTTACTAGGGTCTTGGTGAAAGTATCCTTAGAATCTCACCGAGTTTTGATTTGCCAGATAGGTCTTTGTTTAGCACACAACACATTGTTCTCTTATTTGCTTGGGACTTGCTGAAGTGGGAAAAACATTCCCACTGAGTCCCAAGTGGTCCCACATACTCATGACTACAAAACACGGGGCCCAAGCAACCAGAAAAGTGGGATCCACTGAAAGTCAAATATTCAATTTTCTACTTAATGACTCAGGACTCGGCCAGAACAAAAAACACATTTTGTCAAGTGTCGAGTTCCTTCCTGGGGGACAACTTGGAATAACATGTACGCTAAGTGGTCCCACAATGCTCGGGACCCACTTTCTAATTAAATCCTCAAAAGGATTTACTTTTCTTTTGTAAATTATTGGTTGAACAATATAGACAAAGGTTGAGGGTCAATGACATTTCTCCTCCTCAAATAGTAATTTTGCATATTAATCACCGGGCTTCAAAATATAGCTCTCCAAAGTGAACTTTTTGGGCAGTTTTTCTAGGGCTATCTCTAAGTGTAGTATTTGAGTTTTCTTCATAGGAACTTCAAATTTTTCTTCAAATTTGAAGGTGCCAACAATGGCTCTTTCTAGGGATGTATGCCTCTTGCAGGCATAGCAAGGATTCAGATCTCTAGTAGAAGTAGATTGAGTGCATTATCCATTGGGATCATAACCATTGTATGTATTACCTTCAAGAATTAGATGCAAACTTTGTTTGGTGGCCCCAGTCCACCAAAAATGTAGAGCCAAAATTCACCTCTGTCAAAGTTCCGATTCTCATTTAAATATGTGATCACCATTCTGAAAATACCATTGGGAACAAGCTGATCACATACACAATCCTTGGCACATTCAACCATATCCTTGGACATTCCACCATAATTGTCCAATGTGCCATACTGATGTTCAATACTAGGCATTGAGCAACCTATTATGATTTATGCTCTATCATCCACAGATGAATATTTGCCACATTCATTAGGTAATGCATTTGTATACAATATGTAGCAATTGTCATACATAATCAAGCAACCATTCAATTGACAAGTGTTATTCATTCCATTAGTTGATTGCATCTCACATGAAACTGAAGTCTTTGAATCTGATTTACACATATCATTATCAGCTGGGACACACATTAACTCTTGATCAGTTTCATGACTCCTTGCCTCATCAAGCAAACCATGCTGACAAGAATCTGAACCATGCTCAATAATATCATCATAATCAACACTAGAAGAAGACAATATCATAAAATGCTATTACATCAGATATCACATCATGGTCACCATACCCATCCATCTTACAAACTGGTGCAACTTTCAAACCATCTGAAAGCTCAACTGCCTCCTCATATAGTGGATTAGAAAAATTATTAAATCCACCTTTAAATACATTATGGCTAAGAACCACCTGATCCAAGTCTACTTCTTCATCAAACAAAGGATTAGAGACCTCACTAAAATTATTTTTAACATTATCTTTAATGTCATTCTCAAGAGAAGAACAGTGAGAATAAACCACATCATTTATAATATCAGAATAATTATCATCCACATTTCCTTCCTGATATAAAAAATCTTGATTATTTGTAAAATCACCATTAACCTTACTAAAAATAATGGGATTACTCCAAGAATGTTGAACTTCAACATTCTCAACTGTGCATACATAATCAGGAACACGTTTTTGGTAAAGTTACTAAAAAGTAATCTGATCTATTGTGTGAAATGACACCTTTTCAGGTGGACATACCTTATGCAACTCTATATTTGCATCATCTTGGACAAATACATGGGGAATTGGTGTAAACTAAAACATGCTCACTTTATTAGAATGCATTATGCATTCTATGGGCTCAACTTTTAACTCATGAGAAACATAATCAATGTTAGAGGGAGGTACATTATTAAAGCTTTTAATTGAAGCAACATGTTGATAATCATTTGAAATTGCATTCATAGCCTCCAAGCTATGTTTGTCACTTGCATAGGACTCATCACAACATTTTTTAGGCTAAGGCTTGAAGCTTCTCATCATCCCAAACTTTTTAACTTTCTCTATGTTCATAGCAATCTCTAATGCTTGATGCAAGTTCTCTAGTTCTTCCATCCTTAGTGTATAGCTCATATCAGGATCAAATGCTCTTAAGTAAATACACAATGCTTGAGCATCTTTTGGTCTTGGACCTTTATGGATCTTTTTAAAAGTTTTCATAAATCTTAGGTTAAAAGATGATACTAACTCCTCTTCTTAAATGTGAATATCAAAGAAATTAGTGAGCAAAACAAAATCACTAACCCATTCACCAAATTGCTCATTAAATGTTAACTAAAATTCTGACCAAGAATTAATGGACTACGGGAATAGATTTTAGAACCACTCCCGTTCTCCATCTGTCAAAGACTGAACAAATAATCTCATGATAACATCCTCATGATCAATTTCATAATCATCCATCAAGTTCTTAAATCCCTGCAAATGTTTTTCAGCTGATTCGCTTTTCTCACCAGTAAATTTGGGTAGTCCTTTTTTGATCTCAGGTGGGATAGGATTTGGGTAGCCATAAATGCCACCAAAATGTATGGCTCTATGCTACTCAGTGCTGAAAGTTCTCCTACTACATGATTGTGACAACTCAGTAGGCATGGTTACATTTTAAACTATGCAAGGATGCATAGATTGAAACATATTTAACACCTATGCTCTTACAAACATTCTTCTACAGCATGAGACCTTGAAAATGTATAGATCATGACTTACTACAACAAGGACTAAGATCTCCTTTAATGAGTATAAATGTAAGAAACACACACAAACTTCTTTCATAACAACAATAGAATATCAATGAGAATTGACAAGTGTGTTGGAACTACCTCTATCATTTCCCTAATCTAGTGCTCAATTCACTTGAAAGGAACATT
The DNA here is from genome assembly GCF_030272615.1 of Cryptomeria japonica. Taxonomy (NCBI): domain Eukaryota; kingdom Viridiplantae; phylum Streptophyta; class Pinopsida; order Cupressales; family Cupressaceae; genus Cryptomeria; species Cryptomeria japonica. Next base: position 325,810,196 of record NC_081409.1, read on the forward strand.
TATCATCTTATATTCTCAAAAATAGCATCTATCTATCAAAATTTTTGAGAATAATTGGAAGTTTGCAATATCTTACTAGCTCTTTTTTTACTAGAAATTTTGAAGATCCTCTTCAAACCTCAGGCTCTTTTTTTCACAGAGTTGCCACCTCATTGCAAAGGAAATTTTTTCAAACAACTGGAAGCTATTCGGGCAAATTCTTTTTGGGTATCTCACAGTAGTAGAGTCACATATTCTTCTTCAAATCAGTTACAAAGAAAACTATCTCAAGGCTGAACACTCCATATCTAAAATGAATTTCAGATTTCTAAACACATCTTGACTCTAAATCCACAAGATTTATAACATTCATTCCCAACAAAGTCGCCATTTTTTTGTTGGTGATTTTTCTTTCAACCCTCAGTCCTAAAGATAAATAAACTTCTAGGTTATGGGATTAAAGACCTAGAACATTTGATTTGCACTATCAACAGACTAAAGAAAATAAAATGCAACATAACAAGGCCCTCACAACCTTCTTCACTTCGAGCTCCATCACGCTCAGGAGGGTATTCCTATTGTTGGGCCTACAATTGGCAATAACCTCTTAAAAACAACTACCTACAGGACTAATGGAGATGGATTGTTCTCAGATACAGTATCCCACATTCTTTGTAAACAACTAAGAATAGATAACTCGTGAATAACTTATAAAACAAGAAAGGGAAAAGGAAAAGAAAGATGAATTTGATTTTGAATTTTTTCTGAAACAAGTTCTAAAAGGTAGTAGACCAGTGTCTATCCATGGGCACTGAGTCAATTCCTAAATCACAAATGCAAAACCAAATAGTAAATTACTTCATATTAGTGGGCTTTTAAAACACTAATTCCTTACATTAATGTACCTCCTTTTTCTATTACATAAACCATTCTTGTTAATTCATAACATATGTCTCAGATTCACTATAATTTGCACATAGACTTTAATTCCTTCCTTGAAGGAAAACCATACACACAATCACACATTAACAAAAAAGTCAAGACAAATCAAAATATCCTGAATATTTTGATTTATATGAAATATGAAGATACAAATGGAGACAGTTCATGCAACAATTTGATAATATGTTCGTGAACTAATTGAGATTACTGAGAAAATTTTACATGCATTTATTAAGGAATTTTTGTAAAAGTGTTAGACTATACACAAACCTATTCTACCTCCCTGGAAAATGAGAAAATTCAGAACCCTTAATACAACCTTGGTATTCCTTTAATAATGGTAAGGAATGCGACAAGCCTCAAGATGTTTACATGTATCCAACTTATTCTTCTAATAAACCTTTTCTTTCTAGAAGTTACTGAATGGATCCGATCGCCTCTATTTTGTCCTGATGTGTAACCATTTGGATGACCATATGTGGTAGCCATCATTCCTGGATTAGAGAGCATCAATGGGAGCCTACCACCACACCAACAATGTCACCATTGATCATGGGTGGTTATAGATGCAGAAAATACCAGCTCGAGTGACTTCTACTGGTTGTCCTAATAGGGGATAACTTTGAGAGTTTGGGTTTGTGGCGCTACCAACCCAATTCCTCAGTGTCTGCATCACCCACTATCTCCCTACACTTCTGCATCCAAGGGGAAAATTTTTCCGCTAGAGGAAATCTAGTCAAATGAAAACTATAAAATAATATTGCATATGCACATTAATCATCTTGTTCCTCTCTAGAAGTTTGGTGCATTTTCAAGCCCCCTTTTGTTGTATGATGGATCTCACAGATTTTCTTTCAGGACCTTAACATCTCTTCTACAACATGATCCATTTCGCATAAGGATTTAACATAGCTGTAAACTTTTTTGAAGTTTAATCTTTAGCCGAGTTAGTCATATGAATCAATGACTTATCCATCCTTATGTTGATCTGTATTTAAGGACATCACTATTATCCTTACAAGCTCTGTTGTATACCAATTACTATAGCTCTGGCTTCACGAATATGATCATGATCATGAAAATTAGCCTTTCATGATTTTATTCCTTCAAACATGTGTGAACCATCTTGCAGACCCCTAATGCTCTGACATCTTTTTCAATATAAAACTTAAACGCCAACATTTTTGCCATGTTTGACTGACCTTGGACCACATTAATGTTCATGATATATTCATATGATAGGCTTACTAACCTTTGAATCACCCACCTCACCACATTTTAACACTATTGAAGATGTTCTAGATATCTCGTTGCATGTTGAGCTGACAACTCACCTTTCCCACAGTCAGCACATGGTCCACTTCCTCTCTTTACTCAAGTCTCGGTGAAAGCAACCTAAGCATCTCATCGAGTTCTGAGTTACCAGCTAGATCTTTGTTTAACACACAATGCATTGTTCTCTTATATCCTCAAGACTCATTGAAGTGGGAAAAGCATTCCCACCGAGTCTCGAGTGGTCCCACATACTCACAACCATAAAACACAGAGCCCGAGAAACCAAAAAAGAGGGATCCACTAAAGGTCAAATATTCAATTTTTTGCTTTATGACTCGAGACTTGATAATAACAAAAAACACATTCTGTTGAGTGTCGAGTTCCTTCCCAGGGGACACGTTGGAATAACATGTACGCTAAGTGGTCCCACAATGCCTACGAGTTCCTTTTTAGCCTCGTATGAGCTCCTTTGTGCACCTAGATGATAATTCTTTCTTACTCATACGAGCTTTTAAGGATACTGAATTGTCGTACGAGATCCATTTTGCACTCGTACGGTCATGAAAAGATACTCATACGATCAGGTAAATAGTGTCGTACAAAATTATACTTCTGTGTTTTCAAAACAGTTTGCATTTTAGGGTTTTCATGCTTCAATTTGATTACTACTAATGCTAACCTTGGTCTGTTTGTGATTTTTTCGGCAGCCTAACTGGTTTTTGCAGGATGATTGTTGAAGATTACACTTGTCAAAGCTTCATTTCACCAAAACACATCATGACAACTAATGCATCTATTTTGCAGGTTGCTTAGGAGGACTCAACCAAACTTTATGTCTTCTTTAAACTTTCTAGGCACACTTATTTTGCTAAAAGGAATGAACAATCATGTATTATGTGTTTTGATGATAGGCGAGTATGCTCTCACCTTTCTTAGGTGATCAGAAAGCTAGACTCATATTTTGTTTTCAATAGTGCATATCTTTAGTGGGCCTGCCCTCTCGAGAAGCTAATAACTCTAAGCCATTAAGGTCGGTGAGAGGGGAACGACCCAAGTGGGAATGGATAATGCCAAGTACTCCAAACCACTATAAAATAAATGTGATTTGATGAAAATCAAGTCAACGATAGTTCTTGGGAATAGCTCTCCTCCATACCTTCAGGTATATCAAACCTTGGTTTTCAAGGCTAGGAGACCTCTTAATTGAGTTTATACCCTGACGCGCCAAACGGATCCCTTACTAGTTCTAATTAATATTAGAAGCTACCTGATTCACCTCCAAAAGGGTGATAATCTTTATGCAAGAGAGATAGTAACTCTCCCAAGACACTTGCCATATCGTGCCCCCATTAGCATTTGGAGTCGGATAATATGGCATTGAGAATCCATTGCATGAGACTCAGCGGCCGTATTCTGATTAGCTATTGGCTATGTATCTAAGTTTGCAAGAAAAGGTTTTCTCTCTCAGCCAACTTCCTTAGGTAGCATAATGTGCTTGAGGTCACTTATCATATCGCGTTTTTGTTGTGTCTTCATCCCTGAAACAAGAAAATCAGACATCTAAAACTGGAAAATAGAAGCAAAACATCGAACTTCAATGATAAAAAATATGTCCAAACAACATTTTTTTACCTCTGTTCTGTCTTGAGTCATATGAGCTTGTATTTTGTCATATGAGCCTTCTTGTTTGTCGTATGGTTTAGAAAGTTTTGTCATATGAGCCTTCTTGTTTGTCATATGGTTTAGAAAGTTTTGTCGTACAAGGCCTCTATTTTATCATTTTGCTCAGTGGAAATTGTCGTACGAGCTTGTGCTTTGTCATATGAGATTCCTGATTTGTCATATGGGCCTGTATGTATTGTCGTCTAAAGATGCTTAAACTGTCATATGAATTTCTGTCTCTGTTGGTCCAGAGCTATTTTCTTGCACATCTTTTTCAGATCTGTCATATTTGCTTGGTTAGTTTATAGTGAGCATAAACACCTATTATCTGTCATTTTATGCTTGGATTGTCTTATTGGTTTACTTGGTCAATTTATCATCTGTCAAATCAGACTCTAGAAATAGACACCTCAAGATTTTCAAGTATTCACATTCAACAAGTTCAAGATCTAAACATCTCAAAGTGCATCATCACCCTCTTTGATAAACTGATCACTCAAAAACATAGTTTCTCATCAGGATCTATCATCCTCTATCATGAAACTACAACGTTTGGCTAGGACAACCTTGTCCCACATCGTAGGATATATCATTCCTATTGGACTTGGTTTCTATCAAATCATCATCATTGTACTCCAAAACTGAAGATCAAAAAACTTACAAACTTTTAAACACTTGAATCATCTTTTCATGTCATATCAGTCTATAGCATTTACATTGACAGTTGATCACTTATCAAAACAACTTTTGGACAATTGAATCCTAGCACAATATCTAAAACACGTGTATGCCCATTTTAACTAGGGCTCAGAGATGAAAGATTATAGAAACAAAAAGAGAAACATTGGAAATAATTGAAGATCATAGAAACATGGCATACCAAAGTAAAATACAAGAAGAAGACATGACAAGCCAATATATCAAAGCAATCAAACAAGTCCAAAATCAAAATCCAACTATGTCAAAATCTCACAAGGATTCAAATACATCTCCAAAGAAAGGTGGCTCTTTTATGCAACTCTTAAAGAGATCCCTAAAGGATTTTGCTAAAGAAGATCGAAATCATGCACCTATGTCTAGGAATGGCTCATCCCCCCATAAGAAAATTGATTCTCCAAAGGCATCTATTCCTACACCTCTTAAAAGATTGCAAGAATCTTCTATAGAATCCTCACCAAACAATATACCCATCAAACCTATTTCAAAGGATCCTATTCAAAGTCCATCTCCTTTATATCCAAGCATTGATTACTTGCAACATCCCCATAATTCTCCCTTGCAAATTGAAGTCCTCATTCATAGAACACTCATCAAACGTTTCCTAATAGATGGGGGGGCTGTCTTAAACATTTTCTCAATGATTATTATCTGTGCTCTAGGTTATTCAGAAGATGCAGTTGATCCCCATAAAAAGATAAAAATCAAAGCATATGATGAAGAAGAGCATTCCTCTAAAGGAATTGTGATATTACCCATCAGAGTCAGACCTTTGCAAAAAGACGTAGCATGCCAGGTTCTAGACTTGGACTTAGCATACAACATACTCTTGGGAAGACCGTGGATACATGACATGCAAGCTATTCCATCAACATGTCATCATTGCCTAAAATTTTCCTACAATGGGCAGGAAATTGCGATCTCAGTAGATTCAAATCCATTTCAGTATTGTAGTAATCTCAAACCAGCTCAAGAAGTCATTGTTCCTCATAATAGGGAGGCATCATCTTCAAGCACACAATCCAAGGAAAAATCATTTGCCTCAATTTTGTCAAACATGGAAAAACAAATGTAGCTAAAAGATCAAGGGAATGGAGAATATTTGCTATCATGGAAAAACAAACAAGAGCAACTTGAAATTGAAAGGGAAGAAGAAGATGTAGGAGTCAATATAGTTCACATGCATGCAGGACAAACGTTAGGAACTAGCCCACTTGAATCAAAATCACATTCGATTGACTTGGACTTAATCGAGGACAATCATAAGCTACTTGCAAGAGGTCATTTTGACAAGAGTATCATTCTAGACATGGAAATACATATTGAAGCTCTAACATCTCTATCATAAGCCCTAATATCTTTGAAACAATTCAACATGAGGATCCTTTATCCTTAATCCATCCTGAACCTATGGACTGGGAAAATGAAGGACATGCCACCATTGATACCTTTCCTAATGACCATGCCATATCCGTATATCTTAATGAAATCGAACCTACAATAACTTTCACTAGGGATTTCGCTAACATATCTTCAAATCAAGTGGGTGCCATATCTCCTACTCACAAAAGTGAAAATAAAGAAAAACAATATCAGGTCTAATGCTGAAAACCATTTATTGGAAACAATAGATCGAGAAAAAGTAAAAATAAAGGATTCGTCTAATGGTGAAAACCTCCTTGAGGTGTCGTAAGATGGGAGATTTGACACCTTACCTAAAATCTATCAAAATAGGTCATCTGTCCTGATGGAATCAATAGAGGCAGTTACCATTGGCACAACTAATCTATATCCAACAACTTCTATATCAGAACTAGCAAGGCAACAATATTTTGAACCCTTCAAAAGAAGGCAAATCAATTTTACGTGGTCATATGCACACATTCCAGGGTTCGATCCAAATCTTATAATACATCACCCGAATATCAGTCTAGGAGAAAGCATCAATAATGATACACAACATGAATCAGGAGCATGCATTCCATTCATCACACCACAAGGTCATACAATTCCAAAAGCATACAAATTAAGCTTTCCATGCACCAACAATACAACAAAATATGAAGCTTTGGTTATAGGCATCAAAATGGCTATAGAATGGAACATTACACAACTTCAAGTCTTTGGAGACTCTCAACTCATCATCAATCAAATCAATGACGATGATCAAACAAAGGGTGAAAAGTTAATGCCTTATAAAAACATGGTTGATGATATCAAGAAATACTTTGTATAAATAAATTTTCAGTAGATTCCAAGGAATGACAACAAAGCAGCAGATGCCATGGCTACACTTTCTTCTCTCCTTCAGACACAGGAAAATCAACAGTGTTATGAATTCCTGGTGGAAGAGTTGTTTTACCCTGCTCATAATAGTCCTGATTCCCAAACTATATGTCACCTTTTTGGGCATGATTCCTCCCGCTATGGCCAAACTTGTACATACCTGAAAGATAATATCCTCCCTCCCGACATATCAAAAAATCAAAAGAGAAACTTTATTCGCCAATCCTACCATTATACTCTCATTGTAGATACCCTATTTAAATGAGGTCTAGATGGTACTCTTTTAAGATGTCTCAAACAAGAAGAATCTGAGAAGGCCTTACATGAAGTCCATAACAACATTTGTGGCACTCATTCAAGTGGTCTTACCCTTGCAAAAAAACTCATACGCTTGGGCTATTATTGGCCAACTATGGAACGAGATTCCTTTCAAATAGATAGAACATGCAAACAATGTCAGATCCATGGGAATTTGATTCATGCACCAGCACAAGAACTTCATGCTTTGGCAACATCTTGGCCTTTTTGTCAATGGGGTCTTGATCTAGTAGGAAAGATAAATCCTTCTTCATCTAATGGCCACAAATTCATCCTTGTCACTACAAAATATTTCACAAAATGGATTGAGGTAGTACCTCTCACAAATATCACAGGAAAACAAATTGTTGCATTTATCTTGAACTACATCATCTGTCGCTATGGAATACCCATGACCATTATCACTGATAATGGGCGACCATTCAAGAATCAGGATGTACAAGAACTATGTGAGAAATTCAAGATCCAACAGAGATTTTCCACACCCTACTATCCACAAGGGAATGGGCAAGCAGAAGCATCAAACAAAACTATTCTGAAAATCCTCAAAAAGATAGTGAGTGATGCTGGCAGAGATTGGTATATTCAATTGAACCCTGCTTTATGGGCCTACCATACCAGTATCTACACACCAACAGGTGCCACACCTTTCTCTCTTGTCTATGGATCAGAAGTAATACTGCCAATAGAAGTAGAGATACCTTCTCTATGAGTATCATTAAGAGGTCTTATCCCAGATGAAGAACAACGAGTATCTAGATTGCAGGAGTTAGAACTGATCCATGAATGAAGACAAAATGCCTTTGATCATTTAAAGATATATCAGCAAAGAATGTACCGAAGTTATAATCACAGGGTCAAACCACGTGTCTTTCAAGTTGGGGAACTAGTACTAAAGGAAAATCCACGCAACCAAGCAAATCAAGAAAAGAAAGGAAAGTTTGAACCAAACTGGCTAGGTCCATTTGTGGTCACAATAGTATTTGGATTAGGAGCATATCAACTATCAACACGGGATAGAGATCAACTCGACGAACCCATCAATAGCATGCATCTGACAAACTTTTATGTCTTAAAAAAGCAAAAAATCCAAAAACAGTGAAAAAGTAGAAAAATCCCCTGAAAAAAAAGTTAAAAAGAAGAAAATAAAAAAAAATAAATATGAGAAAAAGTGCAATAAAAACAGATGGTGAAAACCTGGCAAATAGGCGCTATCTGTCTGCTAGCTCTTCCATCTATTAGTTCATGCATCCTTCCACTTGCAATCATTTAGCATTGTTCATATGCATAATAAAGCCTTGTACATATGCAGGCATCCCGTATGGCTTCTTGCTATGGTTTGGATCTTTGGGTATATCATAATGAATTTGTTTCTAGGCTTGGGGCAAAATCTTGCACCGAGTTGGGGGAAAATATTTTTTTGATCATTTTGAGCTTAATCAAATAGGTAGAACAATAGTCAGGCAACTCTTATCAAGCAAAAACTGAGACACATCCAACATTGAACACAAGATCAAATTATCAACCATCAAACTATCACAAAGTTAGTATAAGCACATTTGCACACTTTCAATGGATGATATCTTTTGGATAATGATTTCAACATGCTTGTTCAACTTTTCTATCTTGATTTTCACTATCATGATTTTTGAGTAACTCCAGGATGTCTATGACTCAAGGAATAAGGAAGGAACATGATATTTTTCTTATTTCTATCTATTAATTAATCATTAATATGTGCAAATTTGTCTCGGGACATGATCATCGGAGTATCATCGAAGACATTTCCAATTTGTGTATTGAAATGGTTAATATTGTCAATTTTATGCAAGCAACACTCAGGTCATCTTGGTTCATTTATACCTCGATGCTTGTGCTAACTTTTCATATCAAAATCCAAGAAAGTCATGCTCAAGTCATCATGGTTTAATTATAGCATTGATGTTTGCACTCACTTCCCACATTTAAAAGGCTCAATGATGACAAAACACAATAACCCAGTGACTGGTCCGGTCGTAGCTTTGCATTTGATTTGCATTAGCATTTCATTTAGCTTGCATTTCAATCTTGCATGGGATCCCACATGCTCATTTTATCCAAGGTTAAATCTATCGCAGGAATCATCAATGTATTATCATAAGTGTATACACAATCAGAATGATGACTCATCTCTTTCCATATATTATCAACCCAACAAAAATCTTATGCTACCCTCTCAACAGAACCAACATCAACATATCTGAATCTTTTTGCAACTTGATATCAACAAACTGTCAGTTATATACCCAATCAACCTTATCAATTCTATTAATCAAATGCATCTAAATTGATTCTATCATGTCTTATATAGGATGTATCTTTTCTGAAACCAAACGTTCTGATCATGTCTTATACATGATATATTGTTCCTGAAACTAGACGCTTTGATCATCTTTGTCTTAGACAAGAGGTGTCTTTCCTGAAACCAGACTGAATCTTGATCTTATCAATCTAATCAATCAAGCTTTATCAATAATCAAAAACCACATCACCGTGATCGTAGAACTCACATTTTCATCAACCACAGTTGCAGACATCAAATCATTTCTAATCGAGATATCAATTTTGCAAAGATCCAAACACTCCAAAGGTCAATTATCTCAATTGATCTCCCGAGGGGGCATCATCATACCACAATCTATCAATCAATGTCTAGGGCATCCTATCGAACCAATATCATCATCAAAATGAGATTATTCTTTGAATCAATGTGTCATCACACCTCACTTCAAAGAGGGGCAAAATGTATACACCTAAAAATGGTCTGAAGATAATTAATTAAATAAAAAATTATTTAATTAATCCCCCTTCCTAATTTAATTAAATTCATTAGACAATTTGATTAAATTCTCCCTTTCATCTATTTATTAATAAATCTAAGGATATATTTAATAAGTTCATTTCCATAGTCCCCTTTGATTAATTAATTTAAATTAATTAATCTTCCCCCCATTTAAATCAATTCTTCTAATCCTCCAATTAATTAAAACAAATCAATTTATGAGTTGTTGAGAATTAATTAGTCTTTTCCTATTATTTAAATTTTTAAATTCGAAGTACCCACATGCTTCCTAACTTCTAACCACCTAACCTAACCATCCCTCTAACCTAACCCATTCCACCTAACCTAGGGTTTAACTAACCCTATCCTATCTTGCACATCCTAACCTCCTTATCCTAACCTCCTATGGTGTGGATATTTTCTTCTTGAGACACATGGCACTTTGGCCACATGTCTCCTCTCTTGGACACTTGCCCTTTTATGAGAAAAGCTCCTTGATACTTGTCACCATAGAGATGGCAAGTGTCTCTTCCTCCAACCTCTTCTCCAACCTTCTCCAATTTCACCCTTGATATCTTCAAACTCAATCTCGACTGTTGATTCCTCCCACCTCACCCCTAGCTTTGGAAATCCTATAAATATCCCCCATTTTGGAGCAATAAGGATCCCATCTCATTTCATCTTATGCATTGTTATTATAGGTTGATCCCAGCTCATTTCATCTTATGCATTGTTACTATAGGTATACCATTTGATCATTTTTGTTTTAAGAAATTGCATCTTAGATTTAGTTTAATTTGATCATTTTCTAGCATGATTGTTGAATCATGTAGCTTAATCAATATCTTTTCTAGCTTAATTGAATCATCATCATAGTTTAATCATGCATATAATTAGCTTAATTAGTCTCTTGGATCAATCTAGCATAATCAATCTCATCTTTGCATATCATTATCATTTCAAATCCTCCATCTAGGTCTAGTCAAGTCACTAGGATTGCTTATCCAGATCTGAGAGCAAATCCACACTCACATCTCTTAGGAGGTGATAGGTCGCTTTGTCATGGTTCATCTTTGTTTGCTTATTATTTTCTAACCATGCTTGTAATGATTTATTGAGTGTTTTGTGTTGTAGCTGCAAATATCACACTTCATAGGCATGACAATACCCATGTTTCTTGCATTTTTTGCTTACAAGAACTTTAAGGTTTATCATATGGATGTCAAATCAACATTTTTGAATGGAGATCGAGAAGATATTTACATTGAGAAACCAAATGGATTCAGATTGATAGAGGATATAGATATGGTGTGCAGACTAAAGAAAGCTTTGTATGGACTTAAACAAGCACCTAGAGCCTGGTATGCAGGATTGGATAGGTATTTACTTCAAAAAAAATTCAAGAAAGGTACATCAGACAATAATGTTTATTTCAAGTTTGATGGAGATAAGTTGTTAATCATTATAGTTTACATTGATGATGTTATATTTGAAGGAAATGATGATCTATGTAAATATTTTGGTATGTCAATGATTGGTGAGTTGTCTTTCTTTCTTGGGTTGCAAGTTAGTCATTCATAAGATGGAATCTTTATTTCTCAGAGCAAGTATGTGAAGAAAATGTTGAAGAAATTTGGTTTTGATGATTGAAAATCAATTACTACTTCTTTAGCTATTGGGTACAAGTTGAGCAAAGATGACGAGTCTCTTAAAGTTGAACAGAAGAAGTATAGGTCGATGATTGGAGGATTGTTGTATTTGACTGCGTCCAGACTAGATATCACGTAGGTCATTTGTCTAGTAGCTATATTTCAGATGAATCCAAAGGTGACACATGAGCAAGCAGTGAAAATAATTTTTAGATACTTGAAAGGAACATTGGACTTTGGACTTTGGTACAAGAAAGGTGGATATTTCATGTTGAAAACCTATACAGATGTAGATTGGGCCAAAATTATTGATGATCAAAAGAGTAATAGTGGTGGTGCATTTTTTTTAGGAAGACAAATTGGTTTCCTAGTTTAGTAAGAAATAAGACTCAATTTCCTTATCTACTGTTGAAGTAGAATATATTGCAGCAACATCTTGTTGGACTCAGGTGATATGGATGAGACAAACTCTTAAGGATATCAAGGTAACATATAATGGAGCGATTCCTATTTTGTGTGACAATACAAGTGCAATAAACATTTTGAAGAATCATGTTATGCATTCAAGAACAAAGAATATTTCATCAAATATCATTCTATTAGGGAGAAAGTGGTTGAGAAGGAAGTTTTGTTGGAATACATTTCTACAAAGTAATAGGTTGCAAATATTTTCATTAAGGAATTCATGAATGATTCATTTGAGTTTCTTTGAGAGAATCTTGGGGTCATTGCCCCTCCTTCTAGCTAGCTGCATTATGGGGATGCATCTTTTTAGGGGGAGCTTTCATTCCTATTTCTTTTCCTAGATTAGTGTTATGGTTTTTCTCAGGGGGAGCAGTGGTGAGTAGTGGTGTACAATGGTATGCAAAAGTATTTAGTGTTGTTGTGACCTTTGTCCTTGATGGAAAAGGGGGAGAGATTGATATTTTGAGAGAGATTAAGTTAGTTAAAGAAAGATTATGTAAAATATGTTTAAGCGGTATATTCTAAGTAATGTGTTTTGGGAGATATTGTGTCAGTTTTGGTAGAGTTTGAGAGATATTGAAGAATATTATTCTTCTTTGAGTTTTGGTTAAAGTGTAGGTTTTTCTAGTGCCTATCAAGTGTTATCAAGTGTTTCTATCAATGAGAAAGGGGGAGATTGTTGGAAATATGAGTTGATGTGTTGTTGTGATTGTCATTGATGTCAAACTTGTTGTTTCAATTTGGTCTAGAATGTTTGTGGTGCATAGTTATCTTGCTATGTTGCTGGTGAAGTTGCTATGTTGGTTGTTTTGGAAGTACTTGGGTCTAGAATCTATTGTTGGTGTCAAATATTATGGTTATCTTCATTGGATATAGTTTTGGTATCATGGTTATGTTGGTTCTGAGGTCCAGAAACATCTTTGTATTATTTGGATGTTGTGGTTTTGTTCATTAATGGTTGTGAGATTCCATGTTTGACCTATCCTTAGGTCCAGATATGATTTATGGAAGCGTGTTTAATGTTTTATGGGTCTCACCATAGCGTGCAAAGATTTGGATTTGATTTATTTGCTTTGGAGAGTATGTTTTGATCAATAGTTGCTTATATTATTGTGTAGCATGTGGATATGCTATTGGTTAGCCTCTGATGATTGCAAATTGGTGAATTAATCTTTGGAGAATATGTTTTGGTCCTCTCTCTTAGAGTGGATCAACGTGTGTATTTTTGGTTTGAAAAGTATATTTTGATTTAGGCTGACTTATTTCAAGATTTGATGATCTATCTTGTATATAAAGCATTTGAATGTTTGAGTTTGAGTGAACAGGGAATGAGAGACTATAGATGATGTGGTGAAGTGCAAAAATTAGAGGAAGTGTGAGCAACAAAGAAGATTTGTATTTGAATGATATGCAAGATATGTTGTGACTATGACAGAGAGTTGAGACAAAGTATTGCCAGTTGAGAGTAGAGGTGTGTGTGTTGATGTTGATCACTTGATGTAGAGTTCAAGGATAGCTTCAAGATTAGGAGATCCTTATTTTTAGATCATTTTTCTATATCTTTCTCTAATTGTAGTTAGCTTCAGTTTTTGCAAGCGATCTTTGTATCTTGTCCCATGAGTAGTTAGCCTTGGTGTACAAGTTTGGAGTAGTTAGCTCTATCTTTGTAATAATTTCATATATATAGTGGATTATCCTGTGGGTTGACTCTGATCGTGGTTTTTCCTTGCTTTGGTTTTCCACATATAAATCTTGGTGTTCATGTGTTGGATATGTGTTGTTCATTAATTGTTTATGTGTTTGTTGTAATTGTTTGTTTGGACAGATTCAAACCCCCCTCTCAGTCTTGCCTTGGGTTCAACAATTAGTACAATGGTAAGAGGTAAGTAGTGGCCACTAAACAAATTAAGTTTGCAATCACTGGCCAATTCCAAGATCTCATATGCTATTTCAACTAATTCTAGGTTAGTTTTGACTATAATTTCTATTTAAATTTCAATTCTTAAAATTTAAATGAGTTTTAATAAATACATAATCCTATTTCAACTTTTAATTTGAATAATCATTATTTTTCAAACTCTTAAATTAATAGTGAAGTCAAATTATAATAGTTCATACACTAAAAAACAAATGTCCTAGAAACATTAGCTTAATAAACTAGTTTCTTCTACAAAAAAAAAGATTTAAAACAAAATTGTTGACTAAAGCAAAATTTAAATATACTAATTTGTAACCTATCATAAATACTCCTCCCACTCAAACTTCACATTAATCTAAAACATCACACTATTGGTAGAAACTTGAGATTGATATGTGTTTTCAAACAATTGGTTTCCCTTGAAGAAGTTTAACTAAAATAATGTTTCTTTATTTTTCACTCTTACCCTCTCCTCTATCTATATCTCATTATCTAGGTATCTCTCTTATTCAGCCCTCTCTTGCCTCTTCTATCCACACTATTGGCAAGAACTTGATGCATTGCATCCCTTGTTTAATATATGTTGTATACACTAAAATTTTGATCTGGAAATAATTAATTAAATATGAAGTTATTTAATGAATTAAACTCCTTATTCTTCTAGTATATAAATAAATTTAATAATTTGTTTATATAGTTCATTTTCCTAATTCATCCATCGTAATTCTATTTCTTAATCAAATAAATGAATTTAATTAGTTAATTTATTTAATTATTCTCTCCACATTAAATTTGAATTTTTAATTCAAATTGGACAAATGTGTCCTAACTCCTAACCACTTCCTAATCTAACCTTCTTCTAAACCAACCCCCTATCCTAACCATGGGTTAACCAACCCTATCCTCTCTAACCATCTTATCCTAACTTCCTATGGGTTGTGCATCTTCCTTTGAGGACACATGGGACTTTTGCCACTTGCCTCTTTATGGGTATTTGATGAAAATCCTTTGACACTTGTCTCTCCAGCATGACACGTGTCTCCTCCTTCAACCTCTTTTCTAACTCCTTCATTCTGAACCATCAATATATCCAGATCGAATCCTGATCATTGCTTCATGCCACCTTAGCCTTGGCCGTGAAACATCTAAGAATGGTGCTCGTTTTAGCCATGAGACCCCCCCCCCCCCCGCCCTAGCATCTTTAGCATTCTTATTATTTTCAACGATCATCTTTTGCAGCATAATTAGCTTAGAATAGTATCATTTAGTATCTAGCATAATAACTTCCATGATAGTTTTCATCATAGTTTAGAATGTCATATAATTGCATTGTTTATCTCATCCTAGATCATAGAGTTGCATTATTATATTCTCATTTATTGAGTTGTCACTTTGCAAATATCATGCATCTGAGAGCCATCACATGAAGAATATGAAGTCCTCAAGAATAGAGAGCAATGAGGCACTTTGAGGGAGTGTTTTGAATTGTGTTATTTTATAATAAATTTACACTAATTTTCAACATCACATTCTCGAACCCACCATGGGGCCTAGTGCCAAAATTATAACAATTTCTTGCATGTTTGTCTTTGATAGGTATGTTTAGAGAACCAGTCTGGCACTTTGAGGAGGAATTTTCATGTTATTAACCTGTAGAGTAGCACATTAAGGAGTTATTTTAGCACATCTATCACCTAAAATAGCATTTTGGGTCTTTAAATTAACATTCTCATTCCAGGAATTAGCATTTTAATTATGCAGAATAGTGTTTTTGTTTCCTAGAATAGTGTTTTAATAGTATATAATAGCACTCTGATGAATCATTTTAGTGTTTTTAGTTCTGTCTATAGAATAATAATATCCAGAGATTAATTTTTGTTATTTTGTTTTGTAGACACCGTTCACGCTGCCAAAGACTGGAGTTATAAAACCTTTCGTATCCAAAGACCAAATCATAAACTACTAATTTTGTTTGTAGCCGCAGGAATTATTGCATTTTCTTTTGTTTTATTTAGGCACATAGGTTAACTAGGGGCTTAATTAACAACATGTCTTGTGTTTATTCGATGATAGGTGATTATTCTCTCCCCTTCATTAGGTGATCAGAAAGCTAGATTCATCACATTTTCTTTTTCAAGTAGTGCAATAATCTTTAGCGGGCCTGCCCTCCCAAGTAGCCCATAAGGTCGATTGAGAGGGGAACGACCCAAGTGGGAATAGCTAACACTAATTTCATCTAACCCACTATAAAATAAATGTGATTTTGATTAAAATTAAAATCAACGATAGTGTTGGGAATAACTCCCCTCCGTACCTTTAGGTATATTAAACCTTGGTTTTCAAGGCTGGGAGACCTCTTAATTGAGTTTATACCCCAACGCGTTGAACAGATGCCTGTACTAGTTCTTTGTTAGCTAGAATCCACCCTTTTTAGCCTTGATGCGATAATTTAAGTGCAAGGGGATAGCAGGTTTTCCCCCCAAGACACTCACCATTTGGCTCCTTGGAGGAGAGGTAGAAATCCTTGGCTTTGTATAGGCTACTTTTAGCCTTTCGAGGAGAGGGTGATCGGGTTATCCTTCCTATCTTGGAGGCCCCTATCTACCACCTCTTGACAATGGAAAAAGTGGACATCCCCCCTTAGGGTGTTTACACTTGTGCTATGAATATTCCAAGTTGTGGGTTGAGTTATCGCATTGTATTTGAATCCTTAGGATAGATCCGTTTGAAGTGTTTTCTTGTGCAAAACCTATGGAAATTTGGGCTTTGTTTGAGCCCCAAACATACACTTGATGTTTAGATCCTAGGACAAAACAAAGACAACTGTTTGAAAATTTTGTCTTTTGTATTTTTGGATCACATATCAGACATATCATCCATTGGAACACACTCAGACTCAACCAAAATTAAACATCACTATCAAACTGTCAAAATCAGACTTCATAGAGCAGAGTAGCGTTTTAGTGTCTCAGAACAACATTCTAGTTTTACAAATTAGCTCTTTGAAATCTATCATTAGCATACTGAAGGTAAAATTTAGTGCACCAGAGGGACACTTTAGCATTTTAGGGAGACAAGTTAGCATTCTGAATAGATAATTTAGTGCTCTGGTAGTCAACTATAGCGTTTTAACAAACTAGATTAGCGCTTAAGTAAGACAGATTAGCACATCATTTCAACATAAAAATAGAACATAAATATAACATCAAAACCCAATTTAGCATTTCACTGAATAATATTAGTGATCAC
The DNA here is from genome assembly GCF_030272615.1 of Cryptomeria japonica. Classification (NCBI taxonomy): domain Eukaryota; kingdom Viridiplantae; phylum Streptophyta; class Pinopsida; order Cupressales; family Cupressaceae; genus Cryptomeria; species Cryptomeria japonica. Next base: position 325,827,477 of record NC_081409.1, read on the forward strand.
TGCGGTCAATATAGCATTCTGGGAGTCTAGAATAGCATTTTGGATTAACAGTTTAGAGTTCTAAGTCTCTTATTTAGCACTCTGGTAATTTTGTACCCCAGACAGAGAGCAGATTTAGGCTTTTCCCAGGAAGTTCATCATAATTTGGGACATCAATTTTAGAGTATATTGCTTCTACATCGCTGTCAGATCAGTCCGACACTAGTAAAAATAGGTTTTACAAGTGAATTTAGTTGAAAGCCTAGATCAAATATCATAAATTCTTATTTATCCATCGTCACTATCTAAAATATTTTGAGCATAGTTTCATCTATCAGGATTTATCATCCTCAATCAAGAAACAAGGGCTCTAAAGTAAGATAAACTTAGTCATATCAATAGGATCTCTCCTATTTTGATTTAGCTAAAACATCTAAACTAGCACTTAAAACAAAGAGAGTCCTTTCTTTCATCAATATGGATCTTGTAGTCAAAATGATGATGATGAAGAAATAATGGAAGAAACCATCAAAGAAGCTGAACAAGATCCAAAGTTTAGTCAATTCATGGAAAAGGTCCTTGAAATGGACAAAGAAAAATATTTCCTCATGCTAGCACATCAATGTGCCAAGTTACCTCATGATTTTGATATCGCAAGATTGAGACAAAGTGAATGAACTAGTGAAACTCAAAATGATACTAGTGAGATTCATAATGAAATAAATCAAAACAACTGAGATAGTGAAGCGAGGAATAACATTAATAATCACCTTTTGGCTCTTACTCAACAAATTCAAGCACTTCAGACACAACTTCAAGACATGCAAACAGGAACTACCAAGAGGTATTCATTTCAAGATATTTTCTCATAGTCGTTTGATATAAATTTAAACATGATACCATTCCCTCCGAATTGTGAAATCCCCAAATATGAAAAATATAATGGTATAACTGACCCTCAAGATCATGTTGGGGAATTTTGCACAATGAGTATGAAGTTTGCACATGAAGACACTTATCTAATGAGACTGTTTCTAAAAACTTTTAACTGGAAGAGCCATGGAATGGTTCTCTAAACTCCCACCTGGAATTAGAACCTTTGAAGAACTAGTGAGCAATTTTGTGTCCCTATATTCATATAACATTCAACATGAGATCATTATGCTAGATTTGTGTAACATGAAACAAAAGAATGAAGAACCCTTCATAAATTTTTTACAAAGATGGAGATGGTTATTTGCAAGATATCCTTGTTCGGTATTGGATAACAAAAAGATGGACATTTTCATTGATAAACTAAATGACGAAATGAGTTATGTACTTAAACTGCAATGGCCTCCAAGTCTTGAGAAGATGGTTGAAAATAGAATCAAGATTGAAGAAGTGTTGGTCAAGAAGGGAGTATTGAAACTTCAGAAAGAAGAGAATAATTCCTCTAACAATAATAACACTGATAAACTCAAGTTTTGGAACAGGAATAGAAACATTGTCAATGATGGAATAGTAGATGTTAACAACATGAAACCAAAGCAGCCCATATTCAACCTATCAAGTCATACCTCAACAACCAATCAAGATATTAATAAACCAAAAGTGCCTTCCACTAACCTTTGGAGAAAATTCACACCTATTGGAGAACCACTTGAATCAGCATTGAAGACACTTCTTGCAAAAAAATTGATTACTTTACCAGAAGTAAGAGATTTTGAACCAAAGATTAAACTTGCTTGGTGGAATGGCAATCATTACTGTAATTATCATCGAAGTAAAGGACACCAAATAAATGATTGTCAATGATTAAAACATGCTATTCAAGACATGATAGAGAATGAAGTTATAATGGTAGATGGGAACACCACAAACGAATCACACACAAAATTTATAACTTTGTTACCAAATTATGAGAAAGGTGAAACATCAACAACTAGATATGGAACATGCAAGGAAAAAGTTAACTATGCTCACGCGTATGATAATGTGGTCAATGTTATTGTATTCAAAGAGAAATCACAACTAGAACCTACTCACACCATCACAAGAAGCAAAGCTAAGGTCACTTTACCAGGTCCCATAAACAATGCACCATCCACTTATAAATAATACAATATAGTGGACCAATTGCAGAGGACCCCTGCACAAATATCAATACTGGAACTTTTAAAAATATCACCCACTCATAAAGAAATCTTAGAAAGAGCCTTAGTAGATACCATCTTCCCCAAAGATCTAGGCATTCATCAATTCCAAACCATGGTGGGACATCTCATAGCCCCTCATTGTTTATCCTTCAAAGAATATGATGACATGTCCTTGCAAGATACACACAATGCTCCTTTGCATATTGAAGTTCTCATTCATTAAACATGCAAACGTGTCTTAATAGATGGAGGAGATGGACTAAATATTTGCTCATTAAGTCTTGTCCACACCTTAGGCTATTTTGAAGATGCAGTGGATCCTCATAAAAAGATCACAATCAAAGCCTATGATGAAGAAGAGTGTTCCTCCAAAGGAATTGTAGTGCTACCAATTAGAGTTGGACCTGCACAAAAAGACATAGTATGTCAAGTATTGGACCTTAATTTATCTTACAATATACTCCTAGGAAGACCCTGCATCCCTGACATGCAATTTATTCCTTCAAATTATCAACAGTGCCTCAAATTTCCCCATAATGGATAAGAGATCACAATTCCAATAGACTAAAATCTGTTTCAATACATCAATAATATGAAACCAGTGCAAGAGGTAATTGTTCCACATAAGAGAGAAGCATCTTCTTCTAGTACACTGCCAAAAGAGAATGCGTTTGCTTCAATCTCTGTCAAGTTTTGAGAAAAAAGGTACAATTGAAAGACAAAGGCATAGGAGAATATTCACTACCAGACCTACCACTCTCTCCAAGATCATATAGAAAGCTAGTAAATTCAAAACAACCTATCTCGAAGCTACTCAAAATCCTTGATGGATCATTTGTCAAAGCAGGTATCCTAGATGAGGAAACCGAAGACAAGTATATTTTACAATGGCTATATAAAGATGAAGTAGAAGGTCAACTAGAGGTTAATAACGTCAGCATCCCAATACAGAAATATGGAAAATGATGTGATATCATGAGGAAAATGGGATATGGTGGCAGTGGTCTCATAGGAAAAAGAAAAGAAGGTATCTTGGAACCAATACAACCTCCTTCTCCACATGCTAAGAATAAATTAGGATTAGGGTTTAGACAGAGTCATGTAGATCCACAACAAGAGGGAACATCTTGCAAGCAACAAGAAGAGGAATATGAACGAAACCAAGAAGAACTTTCCATTAGGAGAGAAGAAGAAGCCACACGTAAGCAACAAGAAGAAGCAATCTACAAACAACAAGAAGAAACCATTAGCAATCAATAGGTAGAAGAAGTGGTTCATAGACAATAGGAAGAAGTAGAGGAAAGAAGACAAGAAGAACTTGCAAGAAAGTAAGATGAAGCTACTCACAATCTTTATGAGCAAATTTTCAAGTTACAAGATTCTAGTGAAATAGACTCCAATGAGTGGGAATGAGATTCCTACCATTTTGAACAATCTTCAAAAGACTCATTTTATGCAACGGATGTTGATATCAATGTAGTTCACTCATATGAAAGACAAACGTTAGAGTATAAACCACTTGAATGTGAATCACGATATATCAATTTTGACTCCATTGAGGATGGTCAAGAACTACTCACTAGAGGTCACTCTAAGGAAAGTAACATCTTGGACTTAAATAATCATTGAAGACTTTGATATCTCTATCATGACCCTTAGTGCCCTTGACATACCATAATCTAATGATCCTTTACCTTTAGTATATCCCGGGCTTATTGATTGGGAAAATGAGGAACCCATTGAGATAGATACCTTCCCTAATGATCAGGCCATTGCCTTATACCTTAGTGCAATAGAACCTAAATTAACTTCCACTAATGAATCCACTAACACATCTTGTACTTGAGGGGGTGCCAAATCTCTCAGATGAAAAAGTGAAAATAAAAAAAACAAATATAAGATCTAATGTTGAAAACCATTTAATGGCAAGATTAGATCAAGGAAAAGTAAAAAGAGAGGATGTATCTGATGGTGAAAACCTCCTTGAGGTGCCAGAGGATGGGAGATTTGACACTTTAACTGAGTACTATTAGGAGAGATCTTCTATTTTAATTAAGCCAGCATAAGTAGTCAATATTGGTACATCAGACAAGCTGAAGATTTTATACCCAACAGTATCATTATTAGAGCAAGAAAAACAAAACTGTATTGAATTTTTCAAAGAGAGACAAATAAATTTAACCTGGTCATATGCAGACATACCAAGATTGGATCCAGATCTCATAATGCATCATTTGAATGTACCCCAACTACCAAACAGGTAAAATAGAAACCGAGAAAGATGCATCCTCACATAGCCTTATTGGTCAAAGCATAATTGAAGAAATTTCTAGATGTGGGGTTTATTAGACCGGTAGCATATCTAGAATGGGTATCCAATATGGTTCTTGTTTCAAAACCAAATAAAATTATTAGGGTATGCACAAATTTCAGGGATCTTAACAAAGTGTGTCCAACTTGGATGATTTTCCTTTACCTAACATAGATATCATTGTGGACTTGACAACTGGACACGCGATTTTTTCTCTCATGGATGGTTTCTTAAGATATAATCAAATCAAAATAGCCCATGAAGATCAAGAGAAGACAACTTTCACATACATGTGGGGTACTTTTTGTTGGAATGCAATGCCTTTTGGACTCAAGAATGCAAGTGCTACATATCAAAGGGCGATTACAATAATTTTCCATGATATGATGCACACTTTCATGGAAGATTATGTTGTTGATCTATTGGCTAAATCACATACTAGAGAAGCACATCTAGAAATATTAGGTAAGATCTTCAACTATCTAGAGAAATACAAACTAAGGTTGAATCCAAAGAAATGTGCATTTGGTGTAACATCTAGAAGACTTCTAGGTTATATTATTTCAGCACAAGGCATAGAAGTAGATCCAACTAAAGGGAAAGTGATCATAGAAATGGAATCACCTAAAAAAATCAGTTTGAAGAGGGGAAAATGGAATGGAAGGTTAAATGATAAAAAACACAATGAAATAAGCATGAAAACACTAAAACATCAAGAGATCATTTCTACCTTACTATTTTACCTCCTCCTTCGGATTGAGCTTGATGAAGTAGATGATGAGGATGCGCCCTTGATGCTCCACTTGATATGTTTCTTGCTTTATTTGGATGTGGATTGATCTCCTTTGTGCTCAACAAGATAGATTGATGGATTGGATTTGGATTTAAAGATTAAGGATGGATGGATTTGCTAGAGGATTATGAAGAGAGAGGAGAAAAGAGCAGCACGACAATGCATGAGAAGTGGATCATTTGTGAGGAGAATAGGCTCCAATTTATAGATTGGAGGAGGCCAATGGAGGGCCAAGATTTATTTGATTATGAAGGGTTGAGATTGGTTTGAGATAGAAGGCATGGATCAAGGGTGCCTTGGGAAAATAAACAAGAATATAAAATTCCTTGGGAAAAGGGGGGGGGAGAAATTTGAATTTCAAATATAATGAATCAAAAATTCCAAAATAAGGATGCATTGAGGGATTCAAAGAGAATTTGAATGTATTTGAGAGACTCAATGTTGATGTGACATGAGTGGGAATTAAAAATTGAGGGATAATGATAAGCATGATTATGAGAGATTCTAGAAGGATTAATTAGCTTGAGTGGGATTAGGAAAAGTGATTTGTAGGAATCACATGACTAGGTTAATTAATTAGAATTAATTAACTGAGTGGGTTTAGAGGAAACAATTATTGGAGGGGACTTTAGAAGAATAGGGGAATAATTAATTTATTTGACAAATTAATTATTGGACAATAGTGACAGGATTAATCAAATTAGATTTAATTGATTCTGAGAGGAATAAGGATAACACAATTAAGTCAATTAATTATGTTGATAGGCTTAAATTAATTAAATATTAATTTTAGGTGTCTACACATTCAGCTAAGACCGCTTTAAGGAAGACTTTGGTCCATCAGAAGGTTCATCTACCAACTAGTTGATAGATGTCATCTTTTCACTCATCTATTACAAAAAAATGTTCCTTTAAAATGGGATGACAAATGTGAGAAAGCCTTCAACGAAATAAAAGCATACCTGATGAATCCACCTATCCTAATGTCACCAATTGAATTACTTTACATATCAACCACAAATTTATCATTGGGAGCTCTATTAGCACAATTGGATCATGAAGGGAAAGAACGCACCATTTACTATATCAACAGGACCTTAGTCAGATATGAGCTCAACTATTCACCTATTGAGAAAGCATGCTTAGCAGTAGTGTTCATATCTCAAAAGTTGTGGCATTAAATGATAGCTCATTCAGTCAAGTTGATAGCCAAAATTGATCCATTGAAATATCTTATCAGCAAAGCAGCCTTAATAGATAGATTGACAAAATGGGTAATGATCTTGAGTGAGTTTGATATTGAGTACATTGACCAAAAATCTATTAAAGGGAAAGTGATCACTGACTAGTTAGCAAAAGAACCACTCCATGATGATCAACCATTGCACATTAAATTTCTAGATGCTGGTGTCCTCACAGTTAACAAGCAAACCTGACACTTGTATTTTGATGGTTCTTACACACAACATGGATTGGGGGCAGGATTTCTATTTATCACACCTCAAGGTCATACCATCTCGAAAGCATACAAACTGAATTTTCCTTGCACTAACATATGAAAGATATTAGGCATTAGTCATTGGAATCAAGATGGCTATAGAATGGAACATCATAAGTTTACAAGTTTTTAGAGATTCTCAGCTAGTAATCAATCAAGTCAATGATGATTATCAAACCAAAATGACAAACTAATGCCCTACAAAAAGATAGTTGATGATTTCAAAAAGTACTTTGTGGACATTTATTTTGAACAAATTCTGAGGAAGGACAAAAAAGCAGTAGACGCCATGGCTACCATAGCTTCTCTACTCCAGGTGTAGGAAAACCAAGATTGTTATGAATTCCTGGTGGAAGAATTGTTTTCTCCTACTTATAACTATTCTGATACCCAACTCATATGCCACTTAGTCGGACCTAATTCTTCCTGCTATGGCCAAATTAATGCCTACTTAAAATATGGTACCCTCCCTCCCAACTTATCAAAAAATAAAAAATGAAATTTCATCTGATAATCCACTCATTACACCATCACTGCGGATACTCTTTATAGATGAGGTTTGGATGGTACTCTCCTCAAATGCCTTGAGAAGGAATAATCTGAGAAGGCTTTAAATGAAGTCCATAATAGTATCTGTGGTACTCATTCAAGTTGTCTTACTCTCTCGAAGAAACTCATACACTTGGGTTATTATTGGCTTACCATGGAGAGAGATTCTTTTTCAGTTCACCAAAAATTACAATCAGTGTCAAATCCATGACAATCTCATACACGCACCAACTTAGGAACTTCATGTCTTGGCAACATCTTGGCCATTTTGTCAATTGGACCTTGACCAAGTGGGAAAAATTTGTCCCTCTTCAAATGGTCACAAGTTTATTATTACAACTACCGAGTATTTTACCAAATAGATTGAAGTAGTGTCACTCACAAATGTCATGGGGAAATAGATTGATGTCTTCATCTTGAACTACATCATATGCCACTATGGCATTCCCATGACTATCATCACTGACAATGGGCAGCCTTTCAAAAATCAAGATGTACAAGAACTCTGCAAGAAATTTCAGATCTAGCATAGGTTCTCCATGCCTTACTATCCCCAAGGGAATGGTCAAGCAAAAGCGTCTAACAACACCATTTTGAAAATCTTGAAAAAGATAGTCAACGACGTTGGTAGAATTGGCATGTTTAGTTGAACCCAACTCTATGGGCTTATCGTACTAGTATCCACACGCCCACAGGTGCCACACCTTACTCCCTTGTCTATGGATTTAAAGCAATACCGCCAGTCAAGGTTGAAATACCTTCTTTGTGTGTATCACTAAAAGGTCTCATTCTAGATGAAGAATAACAAGTGTCTAGATTGCAAGAGTTAAAACTGTTACTAGAACACCGACAGAATTCCGCTGATCACTTGAGGGTTTACCAACAAAGGATGTCACATAATTATAATCATAAATTAAAGCCTAGAATGTTTCAAGTTGGTGATCTCGTACTCAAGAAGAATCCATGTAACCATCAGGATCGTGAAAAGAAGGGGAAGTTCAAGCCAAACTGGTTAGGTCCCTTTGTCGTCATAGTTGCATATGGGTTATGTGGCTATTAGTTATCCACACCTAAGGGAGATCAGCTTGAGGAAGATATCAATAGCCTAAAACTAAAAAATTTCTATATCTGAAAAAAAAAAAAAAAAAAAAAGGTGAAAAATACAAAAAAAAAGTGAAAAAAAAATCAAAAAAGTGAAAAATCAAATATGAGAAAAAGTGAAATAAAAAAAATATTGAAACTTGGAAACAGACGCTATTTGTTAGCTAGCTTTTCCATCTATTAGGTCACACAACTTTCTACTTGCATCCATCCGTCGTCATTGTATCTGCAATAAAACCTCTTGTACCTAATCAAACATCGTGTGTACATTCTCACCATGGTTGGATCATCGTATACCCATAATAAATTGACTGGGGGAAAAATCCTGAATCTACTTGGCAAGAACCTATATTGAGCTTTAGCGCAACATGCAAACAACAATCAAACAATTCTTATAAAAACCAAAGATCACAAAATACAACATTGAACATCGAGCACATGTATCAAAATCAAACTCAACATCAAACAAACAAACAATCAATGGACGATATCTTCCGAGTCACGTCTGAAACACTTTAGTTTGAATGTTCAACTCTTGTGTTTTGATTTTTGTTATCATGCCTCCTAAGCAACTCAAGGATGTCTCAAACTAGAGGAACAAGGACATAGCATGATCTTTTCTTTGTCTGTTATCTATCAGTTAATCATTCCTAGTATGTAAATTTGTCATGGGACATGATCAGCTAAATATAATTGATGACATTTCGGGTTTGCATAGGAAAATGATTAACTATAGCCTGTTTGCACACAATAAATACTTGGGTCATCTTGGTTTTATCATACCTCGATGTTAACTTGCAATATCAAAATCCATGCCAACAATACTCAGGTCATCTTGGTTTTTTCATACCTCGATGCTTGTGTTAACTTGCAATATCGAAATCCATGCAAGCAATACTTAGGTCATCATGGTTCAATTATACCATTGATGTTTGTATTTGCTTACAACATTTTAAAGGCTCAACAATGATAAAAAGGATGATCACATGTCCGGTTTGATTGCAACATTGCATTTAATTAGTACTTGCATATTTAGAGTAGATTGCATTTTGTTTTGCATAAGCATGTTGGGTACTCACTTTTCCAAGGCTGAGGACAAATGATGTTATCTCTCTTATTAAGTGATTGAGTACATTGGACAACAACACAAATAAGCAATTCATCCATCCTGCATTTTAGGTCGATTCATGGAATTTCATTGCATCACATTTCATCATTCATTAATTTAGTTAGTCCATACATTTCATATTGCAGTTTATTATCATAGTATCATTTTCATTTCATTTCACATCATGATCTATTACATGTAAAAAGACATAAAAACGATAAAATAAGTCATATCAATAAGCATCTCATACCATTGCATTCCATCATGTATAAAGCATATCATACAGATAACATCTCATTTTATCGCATATGCATCACAAAGTACATAAAGTTAGTAACCATAAGCATACACACATAATCGCATATAGGATCGATGTCTATTCATCCATTAGGAACCATTGCATCAATCATAAGCATACGAAAATAGTACATATGGATTCAAAAACATTGATAAACATCTCAAGTAGATCCATCATGCATTACATACCATCATCAATAAAACTCACACAATGTATAATCATATATGAATGCATACATCCCATCATATAAAGCAAATGCATCGCCATATAGAAAATAAACAACCATGTAAATAAGTGCATCCATCATGAAACATATAGAGAAATAATATCAACTGCATCTCATATAATCAAAATAATTGATGTTCAATGTGCAATTATATCAATACAATATCAAAGATACATCAAAAAAATGAATGGTATCAATCATCGAATGTCTCATCAATAGTGTATACAAAATATCAAAGGGTGCAATATCAATGTCTCAGGTGTGCTGCTAAGCAAAAATCTCTCCAGAATCAGTGGGTCTAGCATCACAACCTGAAGGACCACATGGATCCCTCCTAGGGCCTATAATGCCCCTACTCTCAGTACCCCATTGTGATCCACCATTCCTAGAGCTCTATGCATATGACTAAAGTTGTCTCTCTAGGGGCACAACTTGGAAAGAGAGAGTACTATAGTAATTAGCCCGACCAGACTGATATGTAAGCTCACTCAAAATGTCCTAGGTCAATCCCTGAGAAGATGTCTCCTACATGGCCTGTATCAATGTCTATGCTTGACCATGCCTCTCTATCGTAGAATATCACTCTGCAATCAAAATTTGCACCTGTGCCTATGACTGACCATGCCTCTCTATAGTTGTATCTCTCTCGATGGTCAATGTAGAAACCTGAGATTGCAACTGTGTCACCTGCCCATGTGGATAGCTTTGAAGGCTACTAATTTGTGTATGTTGTTGCTAGGATGACACTCTGATGAGTATCTATCATGAGGGTGCCTGGGCCTACTTTGTCTATGGAGATCCCTTTTGTGGTACCTATCCCAATCCTAACTCTCCTATGGCCCCTGTGTCTATGACCTAAGGAGGGGCCCCACCAGATCTCCTCCTATGCACCAGTCAAGTCCCCCAATCAGTAGGAAGCTCTCTAGAATCTCTCAAGTTGTTGGCCCCTGCTACACCTATCACTGATACACCACAACTGCCACCATCACCACCACCACCATCTCCTCCATCTCCCCCACCACCTTCTCTCCCCTCATCTCCATCCTTCCTCCATCTCGCAACCCGACGAGGTGGCCGATCCTCCCCATCATCGAAGACTGGTATTGGCTCATCAACACATGATAATTTGGGAAGGGGATGGGCAATAAAATACTAAGCATACTCCATGGTCATCCCTAGATCAATGATGCCTCACAAGTAATCTCAGTCTTGTCCTCAAGGTGCCTGATACTCTGCATATGCTACATCAGTTGAGATAGTCGACCACATCCCATCATCGTCGTGCATATATAGCAATACTCTGTCATGGTACTTGCACTCTGCCATACTGCCTCAGAACCTAGGTGATGATAAACCACTTAATAACATATGGTGTCTATCCAATGACCTACCATGAAGTAAAAAAATAGGCCATCTCAAGTGCATCCTCGGCCCATGACTCATAGTCTTTGTATGGTCTCCAGATGAGGGTATCAAGATCATCAAGAGCTCATCGCCAGTAATCAAGTTTTCCCAGCTATCGCTAGACAACCACACCTACATAACCGTAGACATATGGTCTCCCAAGGAGACGATTCCCATCTGCCAATGGATGTGTGATGGCCAAGTGCTCCCAGACCCATATCTAGAGTAGTGTGACACTGACTGAGAGACTAGTAGGTCCGAGATAGACTACCCTATATAAATCATGGTACAAGTGGGCCAACATGTATGAGCCCAAGAGAACCACGGATTCTATGTGATCATCTGCTCGAGCAAGCAACCCCAGGAAATTGACAATCCCTTTGACCTATGACCAGGACAAAGGAATCCTCTAACGAAACCAACAAGAATTGAAGGAAGTGGTGTGTATGCCAAGTCAATCATCTCTTGCTAGGGAATATCGTATCCATAGATCTGATCATCATGGAATAGCCTCCTCAAGGAAACAGTCCTACCCTTCTCATATAAATCATTGTACACACAATATCTCCAACGAAAGGAATTTGCAGAATCCTGTAGACATCCTCCGACGTAACTCTCATCTCGCCGATTGGAAGGTGCAAGGTATTATGCTAGCTATACCACCTCTCAACTAGTGCAGTCAACAAACTAGGACATATCGACCAATGAAGACAGTCCACATCTATCAATAATATCGAGCTTTGTCTGTGTCAGACATGGGATCAATTGCCAGCTCTTCAGGAATCTCTCCCAAGACTAAAGAACACCTAATCTCTCCTGTTATCATATCAAAAATCAACAAACCAGAACATATCGGCTAATGAAGACTGTAATGTCCCCACTTTGAAATAAAATTTAATAATAAATGATAATAATAAAATTAATATATTTAAAATTAAATTAAAATATAAAGTAAAATAATTAAATATAATTAAATATGATTAATTAAAATTTAATTAAGTTAATGAAAAGTCAAAAGAAATGAAAGGAAAGGTTGTGACTCCCTCAACAATGAGATATAAAAGGGAGAAGAGAACCTCATTTGAGAGGGGGGGATAATTTGGAAATGAGAAGTGCAGATCTGATTTAAATAATAAGTGCAGATCTGATTATGAGAGGTTGTGTCCCTTTCAGAGGGCAGAAATAATGAAGAGTTGCACTCTATCAAAGAGAATGGTGAAAGGGTGTGTCTCTTGCCAAAGGGCATACATGATGAAGAGGTGTGACTTCTCCCTCACATTGATAGATATAAAGGAAAGGAATCAAAAACATCTAGTAGGATCACCATGGATCAAATCAGATCAGAATTGTTATTAAGTTATAGGCAGTAACATCCTTGTTCTTGGTGGTATGCATGGGGATGTGTTTAATAAGTATGCTTAATATATGAAGCCCGATAATGTTCTTATGTAGAATAAATAGTAATATTAATATGGACTGCAATATGTATGATAGTCATACTTTAATTTCATATATATATTCATAATACATAAGAAATTAGTATACGTATAGTCTAAAACATGTTATTACTATCATTATTTAAGAAGTGGGGAAGGAGATGTTCCTAATAGGGGACATTACAATTGGTTTGATACTTGCATTAAGAACTAGGGATGTTTGATGGACAAATAATTTATTTATGAATATTTAATTGATTGATTTGCGAAATATCATTGATTTGATGCATGTTAAGGTGGAGTTGTCTCCTAATATATTCAATATGAGTCATAAGTATCTTGAAATTGATTAATTATGGCTAAAGCATCCCTAAACCCATAAGGGGACATTACAAATGGTATTAGAGCTATGATCTTGCCATCCTGTAGGGTAAGATTGAATCAACGAATTATTCTAGTCAATAAATAGAGGCAAATACCATGACCGATAAGCAATGAGGGTTCCATCTCATAAGATGAATTTAAAATATATTATTATTAGCCAAATAGATATTGAATGGGTATGACTTCAGAGTAATTCAAATTAGAATAGTGGATAACTAGGCATATCCATGTGGCATTTAAAATACTTAATATATATATAATAATAATAATAATAATAATAATAATAATAATAAGTTGGCATTTAAATTGAGAATAAATTAATCATAAATTCCATATGGACCATTAGTGAGGAAATGGGGTAGAGCAATGAGGTCAGCAGATGTTAGGCCTCTGTCAAGTACATCACCCGCTATGGCGATTGTAGGTCTACCATTAGTGAGGCCAAGGGGGAGTAAACCACTCTTGCACTTGATAAGCGCTACGGGCATCTCATTGTGTCTAAATCCTTTTGATCTCACTAAGGAAGTGAATACGAAGAAGGCTAATGCATACACAAATATTTATTGAAATTACAAGTCAGTATTGAATTGCATTATTAATGTGATTTTAAGATCACAAGGATTAGTCCCATAAAGAAACCATAGATTAATTATTAAGTAATGATGAATGGATAAATTGCATACCCAAACCCAGTAAGATACAAGGGAATAGGGCCATGGGATAGCAGGAACTAGGCCTCTGTCAGGTAGGCAACCCACTGTGGATGACCGAACATCTGCCACAAGTTGGGCCAAGGGGGAGTGTACTGCTCTTGGGCCTGATAAGAACTACGGGCATCCTATTGCACCTACTTCTCCTTGGTCTCACTAGGGAATGAGTATGGACTTATCTCATTGATAACAATATAATCTTAAACAAATTGACTAATAATAGATGTATACTTCACATTCACCACTAGCGTGGGAGAGAGATAGAGCAATAAGGTCAGCAGAAACTAGGCCTCTGTCAGGTAGGCAACCCGACGTGGATGATTGAAAGTCTACCATCAGTTAGGCCAAGTGGGAGTGTACCGCTCTTGGGCCTGATAAGCGCTACGGGCGTCTCGTTGTGTCTAAATCTTTTCTCTTTCATTAATGGCGAATAGGGGGTTAAGCATAGTCCATTTAATTAATCCTTGAGGCAAGTATCCAAACATTGTGCTATCTATCCTCTTTGTCGATATGGCTAATCAGACTCATTATATTTACTCCATTTGAAATTCTTAAATACTCTACCTAAGATCACAAACTAGATTGAGTGTTTATGTTTTTGCATCAAGCTGGTGTTGATTTGTGTTTCTATTCATAACAAGAAAGAAATTTCACAATGTGTGTATTCACATGTATACTCCGTGTTTGCATATATGTATGCTTCATGTTTTCCATGTGTATGCTCTGTGCCTTCCACGTGTATGCTTCGTGTTTCCCATGTATATGCTTTGTGTTGTTTAACTCATGTTTAACTCATGTTGGTAGATGACTTAGTTGAGGAAATTAAAATAAACATTTGCTTGAGGACAAGCAAATTTGGGAAGGGCGGACTGTAATGTCCCCACTTTGAAATAAAATTTAATAATAAATGATAATAATAAAATTAAAATATTTAAAATTAAATTAAAATATAAAGTAAAATAATTAAATATAATTAAATATGATTAATTAAAATTTAATTAAGTTAATGAAAAGTCAAAAGAAATGAAAGGAAAGGTTGTGACTCCCTCAACAATGAGATATAAAAGGGAGAAGAGAACCTCATTTGAGAGGGGGATAATTTGGAAATGAGAAGTGCATATCTGATTTAAATAATAAGTGCAGATTTGATTATGAGAGGTTGTGTCCCTTTCAAAGGGCAGAAATAATGAAGAGTTGCACTCTATCAAAGAGAATGGTGAAAGGGCGTGTCTCTTGCCAAAGGGCATACATGATGAAGAGGTGTGACCTCTCCCTCACATTAAGAGATATAAAGGAAAGGAATCAAAAACATCTAGTAGGATCACCATGGATCAAATCAGATCAGAACTGTTATTAAGTTATAGGCAGTAACATCCTTGTTCTTGGTGGTATGCATGGGGATGTGTTTAATAAGTATGCTTAATATATGAAGCCCGATAATGTTCTTATGCAGAATAAATAGTAATATTAATATGGACTACAATATGTATGACAGTCATACTTAATTTCATATATATATTCATAATACATAAGAAATTAGTATACGTATAGTCTAAAACATGTTATTACTATCATTATTTAAGAAGTGGGGAAGGAGATGTTCCTAATAGGGGACATTACAATTGGTTTGATACTTACATTAAGAACTAGGGATGTTTGATGGACGAATAATTTATTTATGAATATTTAATTGATTGATTTGCGAAATATCATTGATTTGATGCATGTTAAGGTGGAGTTGTCTCCTAATATATTCAATTTGAGTCATAAGTATCTTGAAATTGATTAATTATGGCTAAAGTATCCCTAAACCTATAAGGGGACATTACAAAGACAATCCACATCTATCAATAATATCGAGCTCTGCCTATGTCAAATGTGGGATCAATTGCCAGGTCTTCAGGAATCTCTCCCAAGACTAAAGAACACCTAATCTCTCCTATTATCATATCAAAAATCAATCTATTTGTTTTTGAATTATCAATAAATCTATCAATTTAATCTACTCAACTCATGTGAGATTCAATCAATTTTGTTGAGCTTTGACCGGTGACTCTCATTCATCACAAGGTCATTTTTATCTATCCTATCAACCTATCAACATCACGGCAATCAAAACTGATCGAAATCAATTAAGAAGGAGACCAAAAAATCAAATTTTCATCAATCTGACATTAAAACACTAATCTCTCATCAAAATATGAAAAATTATCATCAAAATGCCAAAAAATCTAAAAATGCCAATCTGCATTGTCAGAACACTAAATCATTGGCTTACAACACTAAATTACCGGTAGTGCTAAAACATTGATCTATAGTGCTAAGATCTAGATCGAGAGCGCTAAAATACCAAAAAGTGCTACAACAAGGACCAAGAGCACTAACAAAACAACCTAAAATGCTAACGTTTTGACCTAAAGTGCTAAAACCTAGACC
Source organism: Cryptomeria japonica (assembly GCF_030272615.1). Lineage (NCBI taxonomy): Eukaryota > Viridiplantae > Streptophyta > Pinopsida > Cupressales > Cupressaceae > Cryptomeria > Cryptomeria japonica. The sequence continues at coordinate 325,843,848 of NC_081409.1, forward strand.
AAAGGTGCTAAATTTACATAGAGCACTAAATCATAGACCTAAAACTCTAATGTAATAACTAGAAGTGTTAATTTACCCTAAAACGCTAAAATGTAAACCAAAAACGCTGAAACCCCAACTTGAAACATTAAATCAAAGGAAATTGTGCAAAAATCTGAAAAATAAGCTAAAAAAATAAAAAATTGTACAAAGCCAGGGTTTCTCAGTATACATACCAATAGTACGTACTCTGGAGGTCACTGATCTCGCCGCACATGCTCGAATCGGTGGTTTCTTAGAGGAATTGCCATCTCTCTCAGAGCTCAAAATTTCACATTACCAAGTGTGAAAATGACAAATGAGTGGTGAAAATGACTTTTACCTTTTAATTTAAAAGGGGGTTTTAAAAGGGCATTTAAGTGGGATGTTTTATCGCATTATTTTCAAAAATACCATGGCCGGGGCATTCTTTTAATTTTCTCTTTCGGGAGATCAATTAGAAAAATCCAAAAATCCTAAAAATTCAAAAATTTCAAAAATGGCTAAAAAATCCTAAAAATTGATTTTTTTATTTATTTATCTCCCTAGGGGGCATCCTCGTATCATTCTCTGGTAATCAACTTTTGGGGCAATAAATCAACATTATCGATAGAATTTTTCTTTGAATCGATGCATTGTCACATATCGCTTCAAAGAGGGGCAAAATGTATACACTAAAAATTTGATCTGGAGATAATTAGTTAAATACAAAGTTATTTAATTAATTAAACTCTTTATTCTTCTACTATATAAATAAATTTAATAATTTGTTTATATAGTTCATTTTCCTAATTCATCCCACCATAATTCCATTTCTTCTATTTCTTAATCAAATACATGAGTTTAATTATTCTCTCCACATTAAATTTGAATTTTTAGTTCAAATTGGACACATGTCCTAACTCCTAACCACTTCCTAACCTAACCTTCTTCTAAACCAACCCCCTAGCCTAACCATGGGTTAAGCAACCCTATCCTCTCTAACCATCTTATACTAACTTCCTATGGGTTGTGCATCTTCCCTTGAGGCCACATGGCAGTTTTGCCACTTGTCCCTCCTATCTTTGCCACTTGCCTCTTTGTGGGTATTTGGTGAAAATCCTTTGGCACTTGTCTCTGTAGCATGACATGTGTCCTTCAATCTCTTTTCTAACTCCTTCATTCTGAACCATCAATATCTCTAGATCAAATCCTGATCATTGATTCATGCCACCTCAACCTTGGCCCTGGAACATCTATAAATGGTCCTCATTTCAGCCATGAGACCCCCCCCCCCCCCCCCTGCCTTA